>NC_053143.1:50313440-50924531 GCF_016808335.1 Panicum virgatum | reverse complement strand
GCCTGTGTAGTGTCTGGCCATGGGCGTATGGCAGGGCTTGAGCTGGTACTCCTGGCTCGAATCTGTGAGAGAGTGGGAGTAGTCACCGTGTCGACTAAACTATCGCCAAACCAGTACCGCCCATGCTTCTTGCCTCCTCCCGCCCTCATGATGACTTCTCCATCAATGGGCTCATTGATCGCATCAAACTCCGGCCCACGAACTTCTTGTGCCATCGAGGTGTACCCACTGAGGCAGCTGTGGACGCTTGCGTTGCTGTACGCTTCGGGCGGATCCTGCGGGTTGAAGGTGACATCGGACGTCGCCTTCCCTTTGTGGGCCAAACAGTATGCCTGGACTTGGGTGCAAGGCACACCACCATGTGCCGTCGGCTGCGAAAAAAAGAAGATGATTAGAAATTATGCAGAATTGAGCGTTAGAATAAAGAAATTAATTCACATACATATCTAGCCGCGTACGTCTTGAGGTTACGGTTGCCCTGATGGTGCGATGCACCTGGCATCATCAAACGTCGCTGCCGGGCAGCCTCGTGCATCTTCAGCCACTCTTGCGAGCACCACCGGTCCACTATCATTTCCCAGCACGGATAATCATTGGCAATCCACCATGGAGGCACCTGCACATCATCAAATTATGATATGTAAGAAGAACAAATGGAATATAGTTAATTTAAGTTAGATTGAGTATTTACCCGCAAGTACTGTTCCCGGGTGAGTCTGAGGTCTCTCGCAGGTCCTTTGTAGATCCTCACTCTTTCGATCTTAGCCTTGTAGTCGATGACGGCCAGAATGCGCGCCTCGTAAAACATATCAGCCACCAGCTTGTAACATGCTTTGCTAGGCACCTGTATCACCCTGGGCATCATTCCCTCCTCGCATCTGTAGAAATCCTGCACAAAAATGTGAACAAAGTCATTATTTCAAAAATGTCCAATGAATATGATTTATTCGTAAATGTAGTGCCATGAAGACTTACCCATAGTTCGCTCAACACCCGGTGCACCTTGTTGTCGAATACCCTGCCTTCCTCATCTGGTGCATCCGGTTTGGCGATGTATTGCTCCCACGAAGACGCCGGCTGACGTACCCCAGCAACATCCATGGCGCCTGGTAGTGTCGCTTGTAGAGCAGTCCCAGGATGCCATTGATCATGCGGTTGTGAGCAACACCTGGAACAACTATCACAAAGTTCCTGCGCAAGTTATTGAGAGATAATATTAGTGTCAATTGTGATTTTGAATGTATCAAAAGGAAATGTAATGAAATCTTCTAAACTTACTTGCCGGCTCCCGTCAGGTCGGAGGACCGGTCGGTGCTCTAGAGGTATCGGACGATTCGGGAGCCTCGAGGGGCCTCGCTGCCAGACGGCAGGTACGCCCAAGTCCTCCTCCTCCTCCTCCTGCTCGTGCTCCTGCTCCTGGTCCTGGTCCTGGTCCTCCTCCTCCTCCTCAGCACCGGCCTCCTCCTCCTCCTCCTCCTCCTCTACAAGAGGAGCCCCTCTCCTGCTCCTCCTCCTAGCCCTCCTCCCTGCAGCCGTGCCAGAGCCCTTAGCGGCGTTGCGCGTCGACGAACCCGCTCCACTCCTCCGACTTCTTCTGCCTGTCCGTCGAGTCCTATGGGAGGACACACCTGTGTCGGTAGATCTGCCGCCCAACAGGTCTGTGAGTGACCTCATCAGACCTCTCCCGCGCCCCGCCATCGCCGAACAATCTCCTGAAATTAAAATGAGTAAATCAATAAGTAGATGTCATTAAAAAGTAGTACAATTAGTATTTAAAGTAAGTACAATTACTAAAATGAACAAAAATAGTATAAAAAATTAATTAGTATAGTTCTTACATGTATTAGAAATAGTCATCATGATCCGGATTAGCCGGATCATATGTCTCATCATCGTTATCACGTGTGTCGATATAATCACCGTCGATCTCTATAGGAGGAACGCTGTCATCATCACTGTCATTGCCTAAGCGTAATCGCTCTAGTAATTCTATGTCCTTGACATTGTGAACCTCATCCCCTGCATCGTTGTTATCAATTCTTTCATTGTCCAATTCCATTCCCATCGCTTCGGTTAAGTCTATCTGAAAAGTCCCTTCTAGCCCATCTTCTTGAAAGAACTCACCGACATATGTGTTTGGGTCTATGTTGTAATCTTCATTGTTCGGGACAGGTAATTTACCGTGTGGCGATACTTTGTACACAACATCCCAACTAGCCCATATTTCTTGAAAGAACTCGACGGCGACCGAGACGGGGACGCGTGTGTCGGTGCAGGTGGCTAAGCTCAACAAGATGGCGTATATGTACTGCGATTTTTAAGCCTACAAAAATTATAATTTCATGTAAAGTCAACTTATTTATTACACTAGTGCATAACTATTTCCACAACTACCACTAGTGCGGCATCTGAGGTCAAATTCACTACATTTTTCCTTTAATTTCATGCAAATAGAAAAAATACAGCTATATTATCCATATATATTTGCATCAATTGCAATGAAATTTCAAAGAAATGGCCAAAAAAAATTTCACCAACTTTGAGGCGGGACGAGGTCAGCGGGCGCCGGCGAGGTGGCGAGGTGGAGCGTGGCCGGGGCCGGCAGGGTTGAGGCGGGATGGAGGTCGGCCGGGGCTGTCGGGGTGGAGGGCGGCCGGGGAGCGGCCTGCGGCGGTGCCAGGTCTCGTTGGCGCTACCCGGGCCCGGCCTGTGGCAGCGCGCTGAGGGCCGCCAGCGAGCTCGAGCAGCGGCCTCGGGCAGAGGTGGCCTCGAGCAGCGGCGCGCGGAGCCGGGGTCACCAGGGTGACGGCGTCCCCTCGGGCGGCGCGGCGTCCTGGGCCGGTGGCAGCGGGGCAGCCGAGCCAGGATGCTGGCGGTGGGGCGGGGTGGCGCGGCGGCGCCAGGTCTCGGCAGCGCTACCCGGGCCTGGCCTGCGGTGGCGCCGAGGGCCGCCGGCGAGCCTCGGACGGAGGTGAGCTCGAGCAGCGGCCTCGGGCGGCGCAGCATCCCGGTGGCGGCGGGGCAGGTGTGACACCTCATGTGTCAGTACACTTAAATACAATCACTGTACCCCATTTGAACTTAAAAGAAAAATGTGGGAAATTAATTCAAGGAGAAGGGGTCAAATAAAAGTCAAAGTATACAAAAGAAATTAAAGGAGAAAAGAAAAAGGAGTGAAAAGCTACTCAAATTTCAATTCAAAAATGTGCACAAAATTTTAGTTGGCTCATGAGAGGTACTTCAATTGACATGTGCTCAATTGAACTTCAGCCAAAAACAAATAAAAAACTGAATAAAACCAAAGCCCTTTTGTGCAAGTTTGAAAATTTACAAATAGTTCAAAATGTGAGTTTCAAATGAAAATTTGCATAACACAAAAGTTGTAGATCTTGAAAAGTTATGCAAAATTGGTATTAAACACTTTTTCATTTGAGCCCTCTAAGTAGGAGATATTTTTAGTTTACCGAGAGGTCCCTGAATTTTCAGAAATCGCAGATATGCCCTCACCTCCATCTCTCTCCTCTCGGCTTGCTCTGTTTTCGCCCGCCGCTCGCCGTACGCCACCGGTGTACCTCGTCCACGGCGCGTCCGCGGCCATGTGGACCAGGGAAGCCATCCAGCGCCACCTGGCCCGCCACTTGGCACCTCCCCACGCTCACACGCGTCCCAGACGCTCTCCCGAGCCGCCACGCCGCCCCGCCATGCAGCTCGCCGCCTGCTCGCTCCGCCCGCTCGCCGTCGTGCGCCCCGGACCAAACCCGCCTCCCCCAGACACCACTCCCCTCTCCCAGGTGCTCTCTGGCCTATAAGTACCCCCAGAGCCCCGCCGTCGCGCGGCTTCCCCTCCTTCTTCCTCCTCCCGCTGTCCGCCATGGCCGGCGAGATCTAGCTCGCGCGGACCGGCCACCACAGCCCCGCATTGCTCCATCCAACCACCCCAAAAGCTTCTCCACCTTCCAGTTGAGCTCCACATGCGCGGAATCGAACCCAAAGCCTTTCCCGACGTCGTTCCCCTTCTGCGCCGCCGCCGGCGAGCTCGGGCTCACCGCGGACCGGCCAGCCCAGAGGGAGAGCGTGCACGAGAGCTACCCCAGGAGCATCCTCACGCTCTCGCGGTGCTCGTGCGTGCCACGTTCCTCTACCCCGAGCCCTCCTTCGCCTACAACGCCGGCGACCCGAACATCTTCTCCGCCATTAGCGCCGGCGAGCTCGTTTCCGACCTTCCTCCACCCGAACGGCTACAAGGGTAGGTGTTCCTCGATCTTCTCTCTCCCACGCGCCTCCCCGTTGCAGCCACGGTAAGCCCTGCCTAGCAGAACACCACCGACGAGCTGCAGCGGCGGAGAAGGCCGGCGAAGGGCCCGGTTGTAATTTGTTTTTTTCGTTCGAGGGTGTGTTTGCAAGAATTCCAGTGTATATCAGTGAACTTCTAAAATGCAGAACAAATCGCAGAAAAATCATAAAAATGCAAACTCAACGGATCTGGAATCCTTGTAACAAGATCTACAAATTTTGTAACAGTAATATCTGCAGAAACTCTACCAAATTTAATCTGGGAAAAAGAATAAGAAAATCACCCTATGCATGTTCAGGAAGTTCCACTCAACAAATGACCTTGATTTTTTTAATATGTTATCACTGATGGAATATTAAGTTCACAGTAAAAATATGGCACCCAACCAAAACAGTTATCATGTTGGAACAATCAAGATTCTCTAATCTATTGTCGACTTTCCTGAATTAATGCTGGAAAACATATACATGAACTTGCTCTGTAATTTTTACTACATGCATGTGTAACTGAAACCTAGTTAATCCATAAATTTTAGATTTATTAGAGTTCATTTGATATATACCATGGTTTATGCTTGTTTAATCAACTTAATTCATCATATATATTTCTTATGCTCAGAAAAATTTATATTTATTTCTGAAGTCTTAATTTAGTTCTGTGGTCCTGCCTAAAAATTTTGACCTGCAGTTACTGTGTTTTGATTTAGTTAATAATCATGCTTAGTATCTCATGGTTAGATTTACCATTTTTGTTCTGAGTAAACTACAACATATATGATCATGATTTTTGGATATATTCTTTTTTAGAGTATTTTCTATTTGTAATAAAAAGTTTACATGCAGTACTGGTCAAATGAACTGTGAGAAATTTATGCTAACTCATGTTAAGTTAATTGCATGACTAATTTATCTGGTGGATATAAAGCTTGATAATTTTTTTGGAGTATGTTTATCTCATGACTAGGCTCTGGTAAAAATTTGAGAACCATATCCCTAGTGTAACTCTCTGTAGATTTAATCTTAGTTAATAGCTTGCTAATTTTGATCTTTTTGTCACCTCTGCTGTATAAGTGAATAAAATCTGGAAAAATTTCAGTGCTGAGTAGATGCTTTGTAGATGCTTCTGTAAAAATTGTAGCACAAGAACCCATGTCAAACGTTCTGTGCAAAAAGGTGAAGCAACTAGAGTAATCTACTTACATGAATAGTTTTGGTAATTGCTTTATGGTTAGAGGTTGAAATTTATACCATAAATGCTTAAGTTTGGATCTGTGTTACTTTAAGTTTCATCACTAGCTCATGAGTAGAATTGTTGTTATGAAATGGTGAAAACGTGCTATGTTGTCATATTAAAAATGAAAACCAAACCCCCACTCATTCATGAAGAAACATAGTTGTGTTCACTACTCTATAAATGACTGCCCATGAAATGAAATGTTGAAATCATCACTAAATTAACTTTTGTTGAACTACAACTTTATCGTGAAGGAAAGAAATCGTTATCCATGAGTAACTTATAATCTTGCATTGCATATAGAAACGGTTAATCTCGCGGACGGTGACTACGAACTGGTGCCCGCGGACTCTCGTGTTGATCAGGAGGTTAATCTGAATTGTGCTAACTTATCTCAAGACCTGGGCCAAGCCCCAGAGGTTTTTCTGCCTGACAGTGCCCAAGAAGGCAAGCCCCAGTGCATTATGCCTTATTTTTCCGAGTTATTATTCATTTATCTATTTATAATGTGTTGTAATAGTTACTTTCTGCATTTAAGTTTTCTAGGCGTTGATCGAAAACCTTAGATGCATGATCCCTAGGTACCTCTGTTTGATACCGGATCTTTTTATCGACTAGTTGCCATGTTAATTAGGTACGGTAGAAGTCGAGGGGTTTCCTGCCTCTCGCGAGCAAATAGGAATTTTACTGACCTTAATTCCTACTGAAATATAAGGACAACGGGCGGGGTTGTGTAGTTGTGATACCCCGCTGGTGTAGTTAAAAATGGCTAAGGTCGCGGCGTGTGGCTCATTTCGTTAAGCGTTTGAAAGTACTAGCCACATACCGAGAAATATGGTAATCGGTAAGCTTAAGTACCTGATTGGACCGGCGAGTGGAACGACCCTTCACCCTCCGGGTAGAAGTAGGTTTTATTTTTGTCGCGACGTACGGGTGCAGAGACGTCGGGCTCTGTAGTCGGGGAGGGTGACCCGGATCCACGGACTGGAAAGAAAGGGGAACTGTATCGTGGGCGGGAGCGAAGTCGATCCCCATGCGTGTGGTCTAGGTTCCCCTGGCCAGGTTGAAATTCGATTCGGAATCGTCCGCCTCTCACGGCATGAGATTGCTTAATGTTTTCGGTCACACAGAGTAACAAGTGGAACATGATGATGATAATACTGCTGGTTGATTAAATGATTGCTCTACCATGTTTGTATAGAGTTAGATGCAAACTTAGAATGGTTAATCCAACTGGAAGATGGCTAAATAAAATCTGAAAATAAGGATCAACTCTTAGTGGCGTTTTCGGCAAAACAACCCCACTAACCAAAAAGCCTTGCATGTCTAGTTATCGGACTATATTATATTCGGAGACGGGTCAGTCTTGCTGAGTATTAGTATACTCAGCCTTGCTTGTGGCACTATTTTTCAAGTACTAACTTCGAGGATCTGTTTGCAAGTCTTACTTGGCCGTGTACCTTGCCTCCGGGTTGGTCTGTTGAATGGGATGGCCCTTCAGCTGGTGCTGACCACCCTCCCGCTGAGTGACGTTTTCGTACGGGCTTTATCGATGTGTCACTTTATTTCGCTAGTTATCTTTTAATGCTTCCGCTGAATAATGAGACTTAAATAATTTGAGTAGATGGAACTTTGTAGTACTTTACTATTCTGAACCTGGTTTGTAATAAATTTCCTTTCCGCTGCAATCACTCTGAGATGTATGAAATGTTCTGTGTTGTAATCTCTGGGCTCACCTTCGTGTGAGTGTTGTTTGCTGATCCTGGAATAGCGTGGCTTTAATCGAGGCTTCACTCGAGGAACTACCGGTGAGTGACAATTTGGGTCAGAGTTGCTTAGCAACAAAGATCAATGTACCCGGGCCTAGTAGTTTTGGGTGGTTCCGCCACAGCAGGCGAGCCGGGGTGGTGGCGGTGGGGCGGGGTGGCGGCAGTACTGCGGGGCGGTGGCGCGGTGGGGCGGGCCGGAGCGCCCGCGGTGGGGAAGGGTGGCGCGGCGGGGACGTGTAGCGGCAGCGCGGCCAGCCGGAGTGGTGGCGCGGCAGGGCGGGGTGGCGCAGTGCGGCGGGGCGGGCTGTCGGCGCGGGGCGGGGCAGCGCTGTGGGAATTACCGTGTGGTGCGGGGCGGGGCAGCGCTGTCTTAATTTGGATAAGGTGGACGCCCGGCACACGGCAAGAAGGGAATGTTTGCCGTGTGCCGCTGATCTGGCACACGGCAAACATGCCACGTCGGCCGGCCGGTGTGCTGGCCACTTTGCCATGTGTCTGTGGACCCCGGCACACGGCAAACACTTTTCCCATTTTTATTTCAATTTTCTAAATATTTTCTTTTCAAATTTTCTTTTCAAACACTTTGGTATTCTATTACATGTTTTAAACTTTATCACATTTTATCATTACATTGCTAAAATGATTGCACAATTCATGTTTTATTTTGATTTTGTTATTATTTCATGTGTATGAAACAAATGTTTGATTGCAAAAAAAAATTAATAAATATACCAGTCATCCCAAAATTGACCGAAAATTGGCATTAAAGAACCTAAGTTGTTTTTTGCAAACACAAAAAGTTTTAAAGTCAACCGCTACTTCGTTCGTAACATTCTGTCCAAATGTAAATGATTCCTTCTCAACTCTACGGATCATCTCTGGACATGTTTCGATTTCAAACAAGTGTACATGAAAACTTTTACAAAACATTCTCTAATTTTTACCACCATCTCCATGCATCAATACATGATACCATGACAAATTTCATGATTTTCTGAATTCGTTTGCTGTTAATGGAATTTTAAAACGATTCGTTCTACCAGTTCACAGCATGGTTTGTGAGCAAGATCTTCAAAATCTACTTCCATTTCATGCTTACGTCATCAAATTGAACTCCTTAACATGAATATCATTTTTCTATCCATTATACTCCCCTATTCAAAACACTTCCAGTTCAACCCTAAAAAATCATTTAATGAAATTAAATGACTAAATATAGCCAAAATAATGAGAAATATACCATATTTTAATCAGGACTAGAATACACTGTATATGTATAGCAGAAAAAATTGGGAGTGCTGATTCAATTTTTTTTTTGCACAAGTTTGCGGTGTGCTTTGTGATTGCCGTGGGCCTCCATTTTCAGCACACGGCAAAGTAACTCCTTTGCCGTGTGTTGGGTGTTTGCCGTGTGTCTTTTGGCCTGACATGCCGTGTGCCAGGAGGTTGCCGTGTGTTATTTTTGCTGGCACACGGCAAAGGATACGTTTGCCGTGTGCCCGTATTTGCGCACACGGCAAACATTTTGGCACATGGCAAACTGAGGGTCTCCCGTAGTGGATCAAGTAAACTGTGCATATACAAATATGACCCGTATGCAATACTGGTGTGCTAAGGTCCTAATAATATTCTTAAGATTCCACTACGAACATGGCCTCGTAGCTAAAGTAAGATCAGAAGAGCATCGAAATCAGACACCCATATGGAGAACATGGCCTCATAGCTAAAGTCCGATACACCCCCCACCCCAACCCCCCCCCCCCCCCAACCACCCCCACCCACCCAAAAAAAAAAAGAGATCCGAAGCTATCAGATTAGACGAGGTACAATGCATCTGTGTATTTTCCGGACAAAGACAGAACTATAATTCGACATGTGGTAGAGAAGATGACATGTGCGCTTGAGTTTTGACCAGAGCATTGCACAATGTACACTGATATCTGTAGTTACTACCTATTTAATTATGGTTTTGAAGGGACAACATTAATCACTTTTGTGTATCTCTATTTATAAAACATCTCCACTTCCTGGCCACAACAAACTACCATTTTACAATTTAGGTCAGTCTCAATGGGATTTCATGGATAGTTTCATGACATTAAATATCATCAATTTTGCTGACATGACAGGAAGAGAGAATGATGAGTTTCATGGAATGTGAAGAGAGTTTGATAACCATGAAACTCATCTTGCTGTGTCCATAAAACTCCCACTGAGACTAGTCTTACACACCTCAATTCTGAGAAGTCGAACTAGTGTCTGCCGTCTCTTGTGTTAATGCATGAAGCGTCAACCAGTTGGATGTCAGTTCTTTTCTAGATTTACATTAACACTCCTAATTTGTGTCTTCCATAATAAATGCAAGTCCTGATGCTCCCATTTTATATTTTCTAGTGCAATAGTTTAATGGTACAATGACCCATGAACTACGCTATTTAGAGCATGTACAACGCATATTAATGCGTCGTCTATAAGGGCAGTTTTAATGGAAGAAACTGACAGTTTTCATAGTATAAGAAATCATCTATAGAAACTATCTTTCACAGTGAATGAAGAGAGTCTTTGAGTAATAAATATTCTCTTTCTCTCTCCTTAATCTATCTTCTTCCTCCAATGACAAGAGTGTGGACCCTCTACAAACTGGTGGTTTCTCCCCAATGGTGATTTTATAGTTTCTCAGTGCATTAGATGAAGAGAAGACTTGGTTTCTTTCTCAGAAACCGTTTCTAGAATTTCTCCTCTCTTTCTTCATTAATTATGTTGTCATGTCAATATTTTGCTTAGGTGGCAGATCATTTAATGAGGATAGAAACCATCATCAATACACTATTGGGACTGCCCTAACCGGTTTATTATGTTAACCAAAGCTCAGTAATTGAGTTTTGGAGCGGAACCGCCCGGTGCCGTCCCGTCGCCTCGTGAGACGACGGCACCGGCCCGTGCTCCCAGGTCTCATCGACGGGAGCTCGCGCGTTGTACGCATCGTTCCCACTCAGCAACACCTTCGACGGATCGAGTGCGGGTGACCTTGTTTTGGCGCGCGATTCCAGCCATGGCGGCAAAATCTCCTAACGAGCACTGCCGTTTTCCCCGTAAAACTCCATCCCTCCACCGCACAAATTGCCGAAGCAGCAACTGCCGGACCATGAGTAAGGAGAATCACGAGGCTGCAACGATGCCAGATCTGCTAGCTGCAGCGGTGGCGTGGGGCTGGAAGGCCGCCTTGGCGGCGCAGGACCGGATTTGGCTACAACTACCTCTCTGTTGAAGCCATGGCGTCCTTCTCCGAGGGGATTCAGCTGCGCCGGTGCCTAAGCTTCAGCGGCGGTGCAATGCAACCATCTCCCCCACACAAGTCCACGGGGCCCTTCAACCAGCGACAAACTCAGCTGCTTGGTGCCAAGACAGTGGTGATAGCTCGGTGGAACCTCCATCTTCGGATCTGGGAGATTGGTAATAATTTTGTATGTGTTTCCTCTAAGAAATTATGTGTTTCAGCCTCTCAATTGCAACGAAATAAACTGTCTTGGTCATTCCAAATGCAATGAAATTAACTAGATTGTTAGCTGTCCATTGATGAACCACCTGTTTCTAGACCTGAAGTCTATTTCTTTGTCTTGCAGATTATAACTGATTTGTGTGTTTGGAACAGATTATATTTTAATTGATTTACCTTATAAAATTGATATATGCATTTTTATAAGTGCACATTGTATCTAAATCTATTGCTCTGTGGTCAATTATGTATCTATAGCTTGACAGATACAAATAACTTGTTACAATAGAACTTGTCTATCTATGATAATTACTAAATTTATCTTGTATTGTTGTGCCATAGTGATAACAAAATGCAGTTAGCTGATATCTATGTAAGTCTATTGAGTTCACGGTTCTATGTTACGGTTATATGATTACAATTGTTTTTTTTAATCTAGGCACAACCTGGACATTTTTGTCCTGGAGTTCTTCTTGCTACTCCGCTAACCACTCCACTCTGGAATGATTGAGGAGCTGATTGATGAAGGCCTGGGCGACTGACTTCTTGTCATGTGATGCAAAACCTACTAAATTATTCAGCTAGCAAACTGAGATGAAATTATAGTCTGTCTGACAATAATTTGTGGACAGCTGCAACCTTACTACAAGTTAATGATCAATTATATTTGTGAAATGGTTCCTATACAATGTTACTATATTTTATTTGTCTACTCATGATGAAATCTGTTCTGGACATTGGTGAGCTTGTGCACATATTATCTGATCAAGATAGGCAGAACATTGTCACTGGTCTGGATGTAGCAATGCCTGCCCCTTCTTTGACAGGTACACAGTAGATGCCTTGTTTGATCAAATCTGAATTAAAAAAATATATAAAGTGATCTTGGTTGCTGATTGCACGCACCTGAGTTTCAGAAGGAAAAGATGTGAAGAACATACAGAAAAGCTTGCGTGCTCTGACCCCTAAAATCAGTGATGAAGATGAAGACCCGTATGCTGCTGAATCGTGGATGGTTCATGGAGCTCTGGACATGGCAGAGCATCTGGCCAAAAATCTAACATCAGATTCTTATTACATGCACCATCTCTGCTAGTGTATCAGAGGATTAACTATATTTTGGTATGTGGAAACTGTGTAGCTGCTTGAGATGTCTTCTTGTGATGAAAAGATTCATATCCCGAAAGCATACTTTGATATATGCAACAAAATAGTACACAACGATCGATTGTATGATTGATCATCATGTTTTATTGAGGAACGAGAGTACTCTATCCTGCTTGTGATGAGTGAATTGTCAACCGTGCGTTGTGATCGTGCGCTTGGTCTTTGGATTGCAGGTACACGGGCGTCGAGTGTCAACGGGTAGCTGCCGTGGAGGTGCTGTGGCCGATGGACCGTGCAGTGGACGGCGGTGAAGGGCAGTCGGGACCGGAGCTCGGACCGGGCGGCAGCTGTGGCGTCCACTCCTGGATCGAGGGCGCAAGCGGCTACGGAAGGCGGGATTCTTGGTTTGCGCCACAAAACCAAGGAGGTGGACGGTAGTTGAAGACGCCAAGTCGTGGAGGCACGGGCGTCGGTCTCGGGACTGACGGAGGCGACGGGCGTCGACGGCGTCTAGGGCCTCGCTGCGGGCGAGGAGGTGATGGGCGTCGGACGGCGTCTAGGGCCGTCAGAAGGCCGAGGCGGGAACGGCGTCTAGGGCCACGGCGCGGAGGCGGGAATCTTCCCGCGCGTGAGGTTTTGGCGGTTTTCTCAAAACCGGCCACCTACCCGGGTTTCGCGGACCCTCCAAAACCGCGGACTGGATCTTCATCAAGACGGCGGCATCGCGGAGAAGACTTCGTTTCGAAGAAAGAACCTCGGCCGTCGGATGAGATTATTGTACAGGGGGTGCTGCAGGCCAACCGGTCTGACCGGTCTAACCAACCGGTCTGACCAGTCCAGCGTACCGGTCTAACCAGTCCCGCGGGTATAAATACCCCTTCACTTGTGTTAGATCAAGTGCGGCTTTTGTATTGCATCCGTGAATTGTTCTGTTCCCCAGGCCGCTGCCCCTGCATCTCTCTCTCCCTGTTCATCTCTTTAGGGGAGATTTGAATGTTGTTTGTGTGAGAACTCTTGTGGATTTTATTGGGAAAGGAGGCCCTAACCTCCTCGTGCCCTCTGGGCGGTTGGAATCAATTCATCTCCTCGTTTTGTGCCTGGTTTGATGAAATTTCGATTTTGTTTTCGGTGCACTTGATTGCGAGGAGGTTTTGAGTTCTTTGCTGTGATTCCCGTGCCACTAACTCTGTCTTAAACCCTCTGGAATCACTGGCTGGTTCGAATTCGAGTTCTTGAGTTTTTGAGAAAATCTCAATCCCTTTTGATCTCCCCCATAATTCTCAAGATTCATTGATCTTTAGGCCAAGATCTTTTGGGGATATCTTCACGGGGTAGGGGCGAAGCAATCCCCCAAGTTTCATCGGTTTTTGTGGTCATTTACTCGAGATTCACCATTTGAATCCATTTTCTCGTGGGTTTTCTCGGTGCTACCGGTCAGACCGGTAGGCAAGACTGGTCAGACCTGTCTGCTTGCTCTTGAACTGCCGCGACCGGTTAGACCGGTGCAGTGCACCGGTCAGACCGGTCCTGGCTGTTCAGATCAGCTGTTTTCCCGATTTGCTTCCGATTTGCTGCGTGGTTTCGCTCGCTCGTTCAAGGACTTTTGTGTTGGTTTAGCTTTTCAGTAGCTACTCCAAACTTTGGTCAGAACGCTTGAGGGCTTGGGTGATTTTGGGACATAGGCCGACGATTTGAATTTCGAAAAATTTTTTGATCGGCTCCCATTCACCCCCCCTCTGGTCGCCGGATTCGGTCCTTCAATTGGTATCAGAGCTTGGTTGAGGTTTTTAGTACCTTAACCGGTTCGAAAACCACTCGGCGACCATGGCGAGTCTTGGTAAGATCCCGGTATTTTCCGGCGAGGATTATGCCTACTGGAAGGTTCGCATGAGAGCCTTCCTGCAGAGCATGGGAGCCGATGTCTGGGAGATTACCACGAACCAGCTTTACGAGGTGCTGGCTATTCGGACCACGCCTCTTCAGGTGACCCAGCACGAGGCTAACGCCAAGGCTGTCAATGCCTTGTTCGCTGGCGTTTCTCGTGCGGAGTTCTCACGCGTCCAGGGTTTTCAGGAAGCCCACAAGATTTGGACGTGCCTTGAGAACTACCACGAGGGTACACCTCAGGTGAAGGCCAGACTGTTCGAGACTCACCGGCGTGAGTACGAGAACTTCACACAGAAGCCGGGTGAGAGCATTGACCTGATGTTCAGTCATTTTCAGTCGATTGTGAACAAGGTCAATGCGAACAGATCTGCTTGTGTCCTTGAGTACACAGAGCACGAGAAGGCTCTCAAGTTGCTCTACGCACTTGACCGCTCTGTGTGGGATCTCAAGGTGAACACGATCATTGAGTCTGCAGGCTATGAGACTCTGATCGTGAACGAGCTTTTCAGCAAGCTCAAGGCTACGGAGGTGGATAATCAGACACGAGCCAAGCTCAATGGTGCCCCTCCTTCCAAGAGCGTCGCTCTTGTGACTGGCCCAGGTGGATCGAGCTCTAACGCTAACTCTTCTCTTGGCTTTTCTCTTGCCTCTTTGCCTTCTGTTTCAGATGAGCAGTTGGAGATGCTGGGCGACGACGACTTGTGCCTTCTCATCAGCAAGTTTCAGCGCGTCTACCACAACAGGCAGAGGAAGAAGAACCCCGGGTGCTACAACTGCGGCGATCTGAACCACTTCATCGCCGATTGCCCCAAGAAGTCCGGCGGTGGCCAGAACAACTCCTTCGACTACTACTGCCACCGCGACCGCGACGAGGGAGGCTCCAACAAGGAGCGTCGGCGCCACAAGCACCGCAGTCGTGACAGGGGAGGACGCTTCGACAAGGAGTCGCTCAAGAAGCGCTTCCAGTACAAGGCCAAGAAGCGGGAGCCTTCTTGGCGCAGCTCAGCGACCTCGACAAGAGCTCCGACACCGACCGCTCTTCTTCACCGACCTCCGATGACGACAACGACAAGAAGAAGAAGAAGAAGCGGAACAAGGAAGCCACCGGCTTCATCGGCCTTTGCTTGGCGGCCGGTCGACGCAAGAGCTTCTGCACCTTGGCGGGCGAAGCCGATGGTGCTCGTGCGTCTTCGGGTGGACATGCTACACCGAGACACTCCAGCTCTTCTCCTGGATCCGAGAGCGATTCAGAGGTAAACTCCACGATTGACCTGCTTGATACAGAGGTTAGGGAGTTGTACGCCGCTCTCGACAATTAGAAGCGGCTGCTTAAGGAAGCAGCTAGAGAGCGTAGAAAGCTTAGGGCTGATCTGGCTTGTGCTAGGGAGAAGTCTAGTGAGGATGAGTACGCTGGCTGCATATCTCACATGAACGATCTTGTTGCTCTCCGTGCCAAGCATGATGAGAACGTCGCGAACTTAGATGTTGCTAAGATTTCGCTTGCTGACGTGTCTCATGAGCTCGCAAAGGCCAAGCATGAACTAGAACTGGTTAAGGATGCTTCTATTGTTAGCGATGTGCTTGAATGCGAGTAGTGTCCTATTTTAAGTCTGATCTAGCTTTGTTGCAGTCCAAGTTTGCTACTGTTGTGTGCGAGCTAGAGGAGATGAAGTCTAGGCCAGTTTTGCTTGGTGCTTGTAAGCTTTGTCCCACGCTTAGGTCGGAGCTAGAGGAGAAGAACGCTTTGATCAAGTCTTTTGGAAAGACAAAGGTCATAGAGTCTAGCCCACCTATTGACTGCTCTGTTTGCCCTGGTTTGATATCTGATTTGGATAATCTTGCGGTAGAGAAAGCCAACCTAGAGAATGAGAATACCTATCTTAGGGCGATTCTGAGTTGGGTTTCTAGCAGTGAGCCGCAATTGGGCATGATGATTAAGCAGTTCAAGTATGGTGATGGGTTTGGGGTCGGTTACACGTACACAAAGTCAGACTTTGACAGGTTGTACGGTAAGATTGGCAAGGCTGCTAGAAACACTGCTAGCATGAGCATGCAGCCTTCGCTTGTTGACCCCGCGGATGGTGTGCTTAAAGAACCACCGAAAGCACCTCCGCAGAAGCAGATTTGGGTTCCAAAGCCCAATGAGCTGAGGAACTCCCTCGACACGATCCCTGTTGCCACAGCCCAGGTTGCCCAGAAGAAGAGGGCTGCTCCTCCCCGTCCGCAGGCTAGGCCTCCACCTCCCAAGCGTGAGGTGAGGTACCACTGCGAGTTCTGTGACAGGGAAGGTCACCTGGAGGAGTTTTGCTTTAGGAGGAAGCGGGCTGTGAGGAGAGAGCAGGAGAGACGGAATGCGGACATGTACTCTGCTCGGGTGCATGGTCCTTCTCGGTGTGGTGATAGGCGAGATGCTAGGGCGCGCCGTGTAGGTGGAGGTCTGGGAGATGGTGGTGGTTACCGTGCTCCAGCAGGTGGTCGCTTTGCCGGCCGTGCACCTGGTCGTTGTCAGTACGGCTATGGACCACGAGACCGAGGCTTTGGAGGAGGTTTTGAGGCTCCACACTTTCCTCGCGGTGGTGTTCGTCAGTCACATGGTAGACGGGACGGGGGATACGCTTTGTCTGGTTTTGCTAACCCTTCTGTAGAGCAAATGGCTCGACACTGGTTTGCTTCTCACTTTGCTAACCCCAGTGTTGAGACATTTGCTCACCCTTTGTCTCACTACTGATGTGCAGGTCGGAGGCTTGGAGAACAGGTGGATCATGGACTCCGGTTGTTCGCGCCACATGACCGGAAATGACAAATGGTTCTCCAGCCTCACCCCGATGCGCTCAAAGGAGTACATTGTGTTCGGGGATAATGGAAGAGGAAAGGTACGTGGACTTGGCGCTGTTCGAGTTTCTGATCGCTTTACCCTGAGAGAAGTTGCTTTGGTTTCGAATCTTGGTTTTAATTTGCTCTCTGTTTCGCAACTTCTTGATGAGGGGTTTGAGGTTCGCTTCAAGGAGGGCTGTTCGCGTGTTTTGGATTCCAGGGGAGATTTGGTTTGCTGGATTACACCTCGCGATCGAGTTTTCTTGGTTGACTTCTCTGGAACTCCTTTTGGCCCTTCTCATTGCTTGATGGCTGGTCCTTCTTCTGATTTGTGGAAGTGGCATAGGAGACTAGGACATTTGAGCTTCGATTTGTTGTCGAGACTGAGCTCACTTGGCCTGATCCGAGGATTGCCCAAACTAAAGTTTGAGAATAACCTTGTTTGCCATCCGTGTCGCCACGGGAAAATGATTGCCGCTTCTCATCCGCCTGTTAATCAGGTGATGACCGCTCACCCTGGAAAATTGTTACACATGGACACAGTAGGTCCTTCTCGGGTGATGTCTGTTGGTGGGAAGTGGTATGTTATTGTGATTGTGGACGACTTTTCTCGCTATTCTTGGGTCTTTTTCATGAGAACCAAGGATGAGGCTTTCGAATTTGTTCGAGACTTGATCTTGAGGTTGAAAAATGAGCTACCCCAGGCCATACGAGCGATTCGCAGTGATAATGGCACAAAATTCGAAAATGCTCGTTTTGACGCCTTTTGCAGTGATCAAGGGCTTGAACATCAGTATTCTTCTCCCTATACTCCACAGCAGAATGGAGTTGTAGAGCGGAAGAATCGGACGCTGGTTGAGATGGCGAGGACGATGCTCGATGAGCATAGGACTCCTCGCAAATATTGGGCTGAGGCGGTTAACACCGCTTGTTACGTGTCCAACCACATTTTCTTGCGTGCTTTCATGCACATGACTTCTTATGAGTTGCGGTTTGGACGCCAGCCCCGTGTTGACCATCTCAGAGTTTTTGGTTGCCGGTGCTTTGGGATGAAAGATGGAAATCTTGATAAATTTGAGTCTCGCTCGTATGACGGTATTTTTCTCAGTTATGCTTCTCACTCTAGAGCGTACCGTGTGCTGATTATTGATACTAACATCGTCAGAGAGACTTGTGAAGTCACTTTCGACGAGACTGCACCGTGCAATTCTTCTGTCTTTGAAGTTGCAGGAGATGATGAGCTCGGCACCTCCATCTTTGAAGATGAGGAGGAAGAAGCTGCAGATGGCGAGGCTGAGGCTACCACGTGTGCTGTGGACCCAGCTATCTCTGCTACGAGCTCAGACGATGACGACGGCCCCGACCCGACTACGTCTACTTCCCGGGGGCTGTTCGAGGAGGTGACTCAGGCTACACCAGCTGCACCTGAGGAGGCACCAGCTTTGGTTGAGGAGGAGGCGACTTCGACACGGGAAGCACCGCGACATATTCAGCGTCGCCATCCACCTCAACAGATGCTAGGTGATCTCAACGAGCGAGTCACCAGGTCCAAGGTAACAAGTATCGCTGGCTTTGCTCATTCAGCGTTTGTTGCCTCTTTTGAGCCCAAAGATATTGGACACGCTCTTTCTGATTCTAATTGGGTCAATGCCATGCATGAGGAACTTGAAAATTTTGAAAGAAACCAAGTTTGGGTCTTAGTCGAGCCTCCACCTACTTGTAATCCCATCGGAACGAAGTGAGTTTTCAAAAACAAGCAGGGTGAGGATGGTTTGGTTGTTCAAAACAAGGCTCGTCTTGTTGCCCAGGAGTTTTGCCAAAAAGAGGGTATTGATTTTGAGGAAACCTTTGCTCCTGTTGCTCGTTTGGAGGCTATTCGAATCTTTCTTGCATTTGCTACTTCCAAGGGTTCTAAGGTTTTTCAAATGGATGTTAAATCTGCCTTCTTGAATGGTTTTATCGAAAAAGAGGTTTATGTGAAGCAACCCCCTGGTTTCGAAAATCCCAAGTTTCCAAACCGTCCTTATAAACTCCAGAAAGCTCTTTACGGTTTGAAACAGGCACCTAGAGCTTGGTGTGATAGATTGAAAACTTTTTTGCTGGCTCAGGGCTTTAAAATGGGATGTGTTGATAAAACTTTGTTCCTCATGCGATCTGGCACTGACTTCCTTTTGGTTCAGATATACGTGGATGATATTATCTTTGGTGGCTCTTCTCACACTCTTGTCTCTAAGTTTTCTGAGCAGATGTCCAGGGAGTTCAAGATGAGCATGATGGGTGAGTTGCAGTTCTTCCTCGGGCTGCAGATCAAGCAAACTCCTCAGGGCACTTTTGTCCATCAAGCCAAGTACACTAGAGACTTGCTGCGGAAGTTCGACTTGAGCGACTTGTCTCCTCAGCCGACTCCGATCAGCACATCTACAGCGCTTGATGAGGACTCGGTCGGCGAGGCGGTGGACCAGAAGGAGTATAGGAGCATGATCGGCTCTCTCCTGTACCTGACGGTGACGCGACCGGACATCCAGTTCGGCGTCTGCCTTTGTGCGCGTTACCAGGCTTCTCTGCGCACTTCCCACAGGTAGGTGGTGAAACGCATCTTCAGGTATTTGAAATTCACCCCTGAATTTGGTCTTTGGTATTCTGCGGACTCTTCTCTGGTTTTGGTGGGCTTTTATGATGCCGATTTCGGTGGGTGTCGGTTGGATCGCAAGTCGACATCCGGCACTTGTCAATTTCTCGGTACATCTTTGGTGTCTTGGTCCTCTCGCAAGCAGGCTAGCGTAGCGCTTTCTTCCACAGAAGTCGAGTATGTTGCCGCTGCTAGCTGCTGCTCCCAGATACTTTGGATGAAACAAACCTTGCAGGATTATGGCTTGAGTTTTGGTAGGGTTCCCATCTTTGTAGACAACATGTCAGCCATTAGCATTGCAATGAATCCTGTCCTACACTCCAGAACCAAACACATAGATATCTGGTTCCACTTCCTGCGAGATAACCATGAGAGAGGACACATAGACCTGATCCATGTCCCTTCAAAGAGGCAAACCGCAGATATCCTCACCAAACCGCTAGAGCAGGACACCTTTGCTCGCTTGCGAGGGGAGCTTGGGGTTTGTTACCTCTTTTGATCGCGTACTTTTGTTTTGGTTAGCTTGGTAGGTCTTTGTTTTGCTTCTCTTTGCTTTCTAGGTTTGGTAGTTGCATTGTGCATATGCATTGTACATTTTGCATTTTGCATTGTCTCACTTGCACTAGCATTCTTGTATACATTGCTATGATCTTCTAGTGCCTGCTAGTGTGAGTTGATAAACTTGATCATGTATAGCTTGCTCCACTGTGTATATGACATCATCTGAGTTAAGCTATTTTGTTTTGAAAATCTGAAAACATGATCACCCTGCTTTGGCTACTAGCATGTTAGGGCGTGTTGATGTGCTTTGCTATCTTATTCATGCTAGTATAGCCTTCTGTTCAGCAATTCACACTTGAAATGATCTAAATCTGATAAAATTGCTTGAACTGTTCTTGAAATGGATTGAAAAGATCCAGGTGGGATTGCTTGTCGCACTGATTGAGCTTTCGGGACGGCTCACTTTGCACTTTTGAGAACCCGGGCAAGGCTGTGCATGACTGAAATGAGTGCCTTAAGCTTCTGATTGTCTTTTGGCATAGACTTGGCCTCGTTGCTAAGTAAAGCATGACAAGCTTTCAACACCTGGCATTAAGAATTGCTTGATATAAATTTGATTGAAAAATGAATGTTCGCGACATGTTTTGGCTGGTTTGGCTCACCTGTATGAGTTTGAGTAGCACTGCTTTCCATTCCCTACTTGTTAGTGCTAGCTCATGGGTGATGCTTTTATTTCTCCTAAACTGAACTTGCCTAGATCTAGACTGATTTGATATACCCTGTTGAGCTAGATGCAGGTCTTGTTTATGGATGCACACATGCTTGAGACTAGATGTTGCTCATATCTTTGTATCCCTAAATGCTTTCACTTACATCTCCTGCATTGCATTCATTGCATAGCATCTGTTCAGGGGGAGTCTCAGCTTCAGGGGGAGCTCTAGGTCTTTGTAGCCTTGATGTGTGCATGTGCCAACAAGGGGGAGAATTTTGAGAGAAGTGATCGAACAAGGGGGAGACTTGTTTGATTTTTGAAAAACTTGTTGAGCACAGGGCTTTGTGAGTGCATCATTTTGGGAGAGTTGCACTTGTGAGAGGGAAAAATTTTGCTTGGGGAGTTTCTGCTTTGTTTTTGGCTCCTGGTTTTCTCATTTTCCCTCTGCTTCTTGCATGACTGCGTTGAGCACTACCTCTGTCTTTGAGGAGTCATGTTTTGGCTATTGATCGATTGCGTCGAGCCGTTGCCCTTGTCTTAGGGGATCGATCTTTGCTTGAGTAAGTGACTGTTCTTGCCTTTCTGAGCTTTTTGTCACTTGCTTGAGTTCTTCTCTTTCGTGCTTCTTTGTTCTTCTTTGGTTTCACTTCTCTTGGTTCGTCTGTGGTGTGTTGACAATGCACTCATCAAGGGGGAGATTGAGGAACGAGAGTACTCTATCCTGCTTGTGATGAGTGAATTGTCAACTGTGCGGTGTGATCGTGTGCTTGGTCTTTGGATTGCAGGTACACGGGCGTCGAGTGTCGACGGGGAGCTGCCGTGGAGGTGCTGTGGCCGATGGACCGTGCGGTGGACGACGGTGAAGGGCAATCGGGACCGGAGCTCGGACCGGGCGGCAGCTATGGCGTCCACTCCTGGATCGAGGGCACAAGCGGCGACGGAAGGCGGGTTTCTTGGTTTGCGCCACAAAACCAAGGAGGCGGACGGCGGTTGAAGACGCCAAGTCGTGGAGGCACGGGCGTCGGTCTCGGGACTGACGGAGGCAACGGGTGTCGACGGCGTCTAGGGCCTCGCTGCGGGCGAGGAGGTGACGGGCGTCGGACGGCGTCTAGGGCCGTCAGAAGGCCGAGGCAGGAACGGCGTCTAGGGCCACGGCGCGGAGGCGGGAATCTTCCCGCGCGTGAGGTTTTGGCGGTTTTCTCAAAACCGGCCACCTACCCGGGTTTCGCGGACCCTCCAAAACCGCGGACTGGATCTTCATCAAGACGGCGGTATCGCGGAGAAGACTTCATTTCGAAGAAAGAACCTCGGCCGTCGGATGAGATCGTTGTACAGGGGGTGCTGCAGGCCAACCGGTCTGACCGGTCCCTGGCACCGGTCAGACCAGTCTAACCAACCGGTCTGACCGGTCCAGCGTATCGGTCTGACCGGTCCCGCTGGTATAAATACTCATTCACTTGTGTTAGGTCAAGTGCGGCTTTTGTATTGCATCCGTGAATTGTTCTGTTCCCCAGGCCGCCGCCCCTGCGTCTCTCTCTCCCTCTCTCCCTGTTCATCTCTTCAGGGTAGATTTGAATGTTGTTTGTGTGAGAACTCTTGTGGATTTGATTGGGAAAGGAGGCCCTAACCTCCTCGTGCCCTCTGGGCGGTTGGAATCAATCCATCTCCTCGTTTTGTGCCTTGTTTGATGAAATTTCGATTTCGTTTTTGGTGCACTTGATTGCGAGGAGGTTTTGAGTTCTTTGCTGTGATTCCCGTGCCACTAACTCTGTCTTAAACCCTCTGGAATCACTGGCTGGTTCAAATTCGAGTTCTTGAGTTCTTGAGAAAACCCCAATCCCTTTTGATCTCCCCCATAATTCTCAAGATTCGTTGATCTTTAGGCCGAGATCTTTTGGGGATATGTTCACGGGGTAGGGGCGAAGCAATCCCCCAAGTTTCATCGGTTTTCGTGGTCATTTACTCGAGATTCACCGTTTGAATCCATTTTCTCGTGGGTTTTCTGGGTGCTACCAGTCAGACCGGTAGGCAAGACCGGTCAGACCGGTCTGCTTGCTCTTGAACTGCCGCGACCGTTCAGACCGGTCCAGTGCACCGGTCAGACCGGTCCTGGCTGTTCAGATCAGCTGTTTTTCCGATTTGCTTCCGATTTGCTGCGTGGTTTCGCTCGCTCGTTCAAGGATTTTTGTGTTGGTTTAGCTTTTCAGTAGCTACTCCAAACTTTGGTCAGAACGCTTGAGGGCTTGGGTGATTTTGGGACATAGGCCGACGATTTGAATTTCGAAAAAAAAATTGATCGGCTCCCATTCACCCTCCTCTAGTCGCCGGATTCGGTCCTTCATTTTTGTATCCATGTATATATTAAATAACTAATAGACACACTAACCTGCTTAGCCATATAGTGCTTTGTGCGTTAGACAGAAGGTGAGGAGCATCAGAATTCAACCCTCTGCTATTGTACAATCCTGACGCCTCTCTGACATATAGGTACTGTGCTAGGAGTGCGGTTGTATGTCATCCAAGAAAGATGAATTTGATTGTCTTCTAAAAAAACTAACCTCCTCAGTCATCGATTTGTGCGTATGTATTTCGGCCCAGCTTCATTTGCCACTGGGCCGATGCGTTGTACGTAGCTTACTTTTCTACGCGTAGTACTAGCAGAGCGCTGTTGGGGCCGGGGTCCAGTAAACCTGTCACATAAGCCTCATCCACTCCAAATTTTATATTTTAGGCCTAAACTATTCTAACAAATCGGCTCATATGTATAATTCAGTCAAATTTATTAGAATATTTTTTGTTGATCCGAAATGATTTTTTAATTATTCTAGCAATAAAAAATTATTCAAAAATAAAAATAAATTATTCCGAAACAAAAAATAGTTATTAAGTCTTATGTGATGGTTTGACTGCCAGTCGTCCGAGCGACTCCTAATAATTAAGCCACCAAAGTTGTTACAAAATCAAGGAGGGGATCCTCCCAAACACTTGGGAGGTCCGGGTCCCGACTAAGACCAATGCGAGCGAGCTCATGTGCCACTCGATTACAAGCTTTAGGAATAGCAGAAAAAATAACATGATCAAAGTGCATCTCTAACACACCACGTGCTTCACTGAAAATGGCCCCACCAGGTGCTTGATCGTAAGCATTACATGTGTAGACCTGAAACCAGATTCGTCGAGTCTGTTTTAATAATCACTCGAGATATTCCACGGTTCAAGGCCGCCTCCAGTGCTGCCAAACATGCTTCCCCCTCTGCCGAAATAGCATCAGGAACTGAAGATAGGCATGCTTAATTAAGAGAGCGAGTTGATTATCAAAAAAGAAAAAAATGCCAGCGTCCCTTGGACGGTCCAGTTCCTATTTGGAAGGTTGCAATTTCTTAACCACGGCGGTTTCCAAACCAGCTTGCCACCGGTGGCTCACTGTCTTTGTTGGTGCATCGCCACAACAGCCCAATGCCAAGATGCCATTGGCCGTTGGGTAGTAGCCAAGCTCCGACCTGTGGTCCAACGCTACGATTAAGCATCCATGGGAGACGAGAATTTGATGTCAAAAAGCTAGGAAAATGTAAAATTAGTACAAAAAAGGATAAAAGTATTTGATTTTGATCAATTAGCATTACACTTGGTCGGCACTCTACATGGCGATAATATCGACTCGTGCAGTTAATAAAGTATTACTCATTTTCTGATGATAAAATTTAGTTCATTTCAACAACAATATGTTTTCCAATAGAACACTTTGAATAAGATATCTAATGGAAGCGCACGCCCTCCTTCGGTCATTATTTACCGCGGTACACATTTCACTTAAGCATCAGGATAAAGGAGCATACTCTCATTGTTCATTAATGAAAGGACTCCTAGAATTCTTAGGACAAATCATTATTTTCCCAATACGACTGCAAATTATTCCACATCCATGAAAAATTGTTCTCTGCTACTAGCTTTTTCCTTTCATTTAAAATTGCATTTCCTTCGCACTATAAATTATTACTCATTCATGAATATCTGTTCCAACTATATATATATATATATATATATATATATATATATATATATATATATATATATATATATATATATATATATATTGTTCTAGCAAATGTTCTATTGCTTAGTCACTGTTCCTATGTGTACAAATTATTGTTCTTCGAGTCATGAACAATTGTTCTTGCTACAAGTGAAAATTGGTCCATCTCTATGAATATTTGTTCTATATATGCCACTATTCCCTTGGCAGTACAAATTGTTCCTCATTCATATATATCTGTGTTTTAATAAGTATTTATATTTTATTTTCTCATGAAATATGATAGACTAGCAAACTATACAAATTATTGCTTCGATGTATGAACAATTATTCCCTGCTGCGAATACTAGTAGTTGCACTTCTATAAATACTTATTCGGCGCTACTTGATATTTGTTTGGTACTTCTTCTAATAAGACAAATGCAGATACTTTATCTTTCAGTTTATATTAATTACTTGTTTAATCTCTATGGACTACTGCTCTTCAATTACTACTACCATAAGTTAAATGTCCTATATATGGCAAGAAATTTTTACTATGAATGAACGTAGTGAATATGTATGCTATTATCACTTTCTTTTGACATGACTAGATTATTATATTCTTTTGAATAATCCAATTTCCTGGTAAGAAATAGTCGAATGTTGCCACGTAAACAGATTAAGACCCGACATTCATGAAAATATCCATACAAGTCCACTTCAGAAATTTACAAAGTTTGCTCTTCTAATATTTTTATGGATATGAATAAAGGCTAAAAAATATAATGTATACCAATACAATGATTTCAAGCATGCACACTGATACCTCTAAGCCTACATTAAGTAGTTGAGACATTGAGAGCCTGTGACCTCATTCGAGCATATGCACAGTTCAATTATATGTGATCCAACTGCTGGCTTTGCGGCCTTGAAAATTAGTGGCGCAAACTTGAGCATATATACAGCACAATGTACAACAATGTACACTATGTAAACTTCGGCATAAAGAGAATAACTAAGAGCAAGTATACTAAGCACCATCAGCCGGCGAAATAAACAGACACATAAATAGAATCCCATGTGGACGAGAGAGAAAACAGGAGAGAGACGCAAACGGGTGTTACTACTACAAAAATGATTTGTAGTAACGCCTCATTTTTTTAGGACCAAAAAGTCACCCGTTCCTATAAATGGAGCGAGGGTACTGTAGAAATGGTCCGCCCCTAAAGATGGCATCTTTAGGGGCGGCTGACCCCCTCTGCCGCCCCTAAAAATGGGTGCCATTTTTAGGGGTGGGTGGGGGGGTCAGCCGCCCCTACAAACAATCATTTTTAGGGGCGGCTCACCCCCATCCGCCCCTGAAAATGCCCTCATTTTCAGGGGCGGCTGAGGGGTGAGCCACCCCTAAAAGTATCATTTGTAGGGGCGGCTCATCCGCCCACTTGCCCCTAAAAAAGTATATAAAAATCTGTGTCCTTCTTCCTCCTCCCGACCCTCCATTATTGGCTCGGGGGATGTGCTCCCCAAGATCGAAAAAAGGAAAAAAGAGGGAGGTTTTCAACTCGATTTCCTTGAAGTTTGGGGCTCTAGGAGGTAAGTTGACGCTAATTTCTTATCATTCCTAAGCTCTTTTGTTAGATTTGTGGCTCAAATGGTGCTCTCTTTCCCTCTAACTAGCTCTAGATCTCCATGGTGTGGATTAGCCATTTGAGACACCATTTGCCTCAAACTTTTGGATGAAGTTGTGCTATTTTAGATGGAGAACAAGATTATCTAATCATTAGTATTGGATCTACATATTTTAGCCTCATTTCTAAGTAAAGTACTCACTAGATCGATGGAGGAGAGAGAAGAAGATTTGTTTTTTTCTATTTTCACTCACATGCATGATAGATTTTTTTGCAAGAAATTGTGTTACAATAATATGTTTGGTTTTTATTTTCTTATTTAGTATTATCTAAATTACATTTTATTAATATCTACGCTTATAGACTAGTATATATATTTGCAATGCCATTTATGGTTATTATACTTTGGAGAAATGAATTTATGTTTTCCCTAATTATTTACGGAAGTAGTTGCTTTTTTTAATTCATTTGAATTATTCGTTACTATTTAGAGATGGATAGGGCATGGATGTACACTGCAAAAAGGGCAGACGCCTATTTTCGTGGAAAGCTTAACAAATTCATTAAAGTTATCGAGAACCACGCAAGAAATGAGAAGACACAGCTGATGTGTTGTCCATGCTTTGACTGCCAGAATTTGAGAGTATTCAGCAGCCCAACTATAATCAGATCGCATGTGATAGTGAGGGGTTTTGTCAAGGACTATATGGTCTGGAAGCAACATGGTGAGACTGATGCTCCACCACCTCCGGCGAATAATCCACTGAGTCAAATCGTAGAGGACGACAATTTTGATAGAATGGTTAGTTCTTATTTTCATGATGGCGGAGATGATGATGGTGTTAGTGGATCCCATGGTGATGATGGTGGCACTGATGAAGTTGGGGTTAGTGGATCTCATGGTGATGATGTCGAGTGTCCCATGGATGGTGATAGTAGTGATGATGAACTTGATGATGGTGATTTTCTCGGCCAGTTGTTGCACCACACTAAAGCGGAGGTATTGGTTGCTAGTGCCCAGGGGTTAGCAAACTTTGAGACGGTCAAAAAATCAGCTGAGGAACTTATTTATGACTGCTCGAAGGGATGCCCGAAATATTGGATCGTGCTTCGTTTCATACTTGAGCTGTTGACTCTGAAGGCTAAGCATAGTTGGTCAGATAGTAGTTTCAATGATCTGCTGCGTATCTTGGCTTGGTTACTTCCAAAGCCAAATAAAATGCTAGCCAACACATATAGAGCAAAGAAGCTTGTCAGCCCATTTGCCATGGGTATGGAAAGAATCCATGCCAGTCCTAATCATTGTATATTGTATCGTGAGGACACTTTTAAAGATATGAAAAAATGCCCTGTATGTTCCGCAAGTCGCTACAAAAACAATTGCTGGATACTGTGGTGATGACAATCAAGATCCAACCAATGTTAATAAGGGGAAGGGGAATGTGGCGAAGAATAATAGTGCTGCCTCCATTGAGCCAGATGACGCTACTTTAGGCATTTCTGAGAAGCAGAGCAGAATTCCAGCCATGGTTATGTGGTACCTCCCAGTTTCCGATCGCCTTAGGCGTTTCTTCTCGAACCCAAAGGATGCTGAGCTGATGCGCTAGTGGGATTCAGATAAGCACAAAAAGGGTAACAGAAAGCTCCAACATCCAGCTGATGCTCGGCAGTGGAAGGAATTCGATGACAAGTACTATCTAAAATTTGGGAATGACCCAAGAAATGTTCGGTTCGCGCTGAGTACGGATGGAATGAATCCGTTTGGTGAAAGAAGTAGCACCCACAGCACATGGCCAGTGATACTAACAATGTACAACGTGCCTACATGGCTGTGCCAGAACAGGAAGTATCTTTTGCTATCCGTGCTTATATAGGGCCCCAAGCATCCTGGTATCGATATAGACGTTTTTCTTGAGCCTCTGATGCAAGAGATGGAAACTTTATGGAGGGAGGGTATCGATATATATATGATGGTTTTGCACGGCAGCCCTTTAATCTTAGAGCTATTATATTCGTCACTATCCATGATTATCAGGCATTGTTTGTCCTGTCAGGACAGATCAAAGGTACAACGGGATGCACGGTGTGCGTGGATGACATCGTATCATCTTTTCTTGAGGGTTCTCGGAAGGTAGTTTACCTTGGATATAGACGCTTCTTGGTTGAAGGGCATAGGTACCGATGTAAGAAGTTCTATAATCATTTTGATGGCTACCCTGAATTCCGTTCTACTCCAGAACGACGAGACGGGCATTATGTTTTCAATATGGTCCGAAATGTCAAGGTCATTTATGGGAAGAAGAAGGAAGATGGGAAGAAGAGAAAGAGAGATAAGGCACCTATCGAAGGCGTACTATTCAAGAAACAGTCCATCTTCTACAAGTACTCGCCGTATTGGGCAGATCTTGAGGTCCGCCATGCAATTGATGGTATGCACCTGAAGAAGAATGTGTTTGGTAACACAATTGGGCTCCTTCTAGAGACATCAGCCAAAACAAAGGATACGTACAAGTCATGACAGGACTTGGTAGCCATGAAGATAAGAAAAGACCTTCACCCTGTTGACAAAGGGAATGGTAGATATGAACTTCCCCCAGCTAGCTACAACTTGACACGTGATGAGAAGAAAGCGATGTGTGAGAGCTTAAGAGGGATCAGAGTCCCGAGTCGTTTCACATCCAACATAAGGAAACTAGTGTCGATGAAAGATTTGTCACTATACAGCTATAACTATCATGATTGTCATGTGTTGCTTACGTTGTTCCTCCCGATTGCAATCAGAGCGATCAAGCCAGTATATGTAAGGATGGTAATCACTCGTTATGATACTTCTTCAATAGGATTTCACAAAATGTGATAGATGAAGATGAGTTGCAGGATCTCAAAGAATTCATTGGGGGAAACTATGGCGCAGCTGGAGATGTGCTTCCCTCCGGGGGTTTTTGACATAACCGAACACCTAATGATTCACATGGTTGACCAGATACGGGCACTTGGTCCACTTTACCTTCATGAAATGTGGACGTACGCATCGTTTTATGTCCATCCTCAACCCGTTGCGTACTGAATCGTGCTCATCCTGAGGGGTCCATGATAGAGGGATACAATACCGAGGAAGTCATCGAGTCTTGCCTAGGTTATCTAAAGGATAACATATCCCTTGGTTTGCCAATTCCACGTTTTTTGGGGAGGTTGGAAGGTGTGGGCACGGTTGGGAGGAAAATTTTCATCGACAAAGATTTCAAAGGTGTGCAACAAGCACATTATAGCATCTTGCAACACCTCATGATAATGACGCCTTTAGTCAATGAACACTTGAGCATGATTCGGGCAGAAAGTAACGGCCGCTCAGCTGATTGGACCATGAGAGAGCACAAGCGTCGACTGACTGCATGGTTGAAGGACCTGCATCTACCAGATGGGGAGACCGTGGAGGAACAAACAATCAAAAGATTGGTAGTGGGTCCATCTACCCAGGTCACATTATGGCAAAGTTATGATATTAATGGATATCTACTCTATACTGCTGCCAAAGACAAGAAGACCGTGTCCTCGAACAGTGATGTTCGTATTGCAGCCTTAGATGAGAAAATAGGTGAAAATAAATATATTTTGGTGTCATAGAAGATATATGGGAAGTGCACTATGGTTCCAATATATAAAATCCCAGTCTTTCAGTGTCGTTGGGTCAAACATCCGAAAGGTGTTGAGGTGGACGCATATGGACTCACGATTGTAGACCTCAACAATATTGGTTATAAAGACGACCAATGGGTACTTGCTTCACAGGTCGCACATGTACTGTATGTAGCTGATCCTGCAAAGAAGACAAAACACGTTGTCGTCCCTGGAAAACAAGATATCATAGGAGTTGAGGGTATCAAAGATGTCGAAGAGTATAATCAGTATGAGAAAATGAACTTCTTCACAGACCTACCACAAAAGATGAAAATTATAGAAGCAGGAATCAGAAAAGATGAGAAGCCATGGGCACGCAAAGTTGATGAATCGAGAATTGTTACGGCTTAAATACATTCTGAATTCATATATTCTGAAATATTATGCAAACATGTATTCTGAATTCTAAATATGAGTTCTATTAATTTTGCAATGTGATATATTGTGGTTTTGAAAATTTTATTCATTATAATCATTACATTGGGATTTTGATATTTTTCCTACATTACACATATCACAATATGACTATGGTAAAATTTTCAAAATTATATAAACTATTTACCTATTTCTCTGAATTAAACGAATTTTCTACGAAATTGTAGAAAAATATTTGTAGGGGCGGGTGGGGGGCCGGCCCGCCCCTACAAATATTTTTCAAAATTCCTCCAAAAATTCGTTTAATTCAAATAGAGCTGCAAAACAATTCAAAAAAATGTGAAATTTGCACCATAAGCAATTTATGACCTATAGAACTGGTGAATAATATTAAAAATACAATTCAACATATTTTGTGTTAAGGAGTGTTCAAAACACAAAGTTAGCCTTAAGTGGCATGAGATAGTAGTGGGACACATGACTACATTATAGTGTCAAAAATTTTATTCATTATATTCATTGCAATGTGATTTTGATATTTTTCTTACGTTACACATATCACAATATGGCTATGGTAAAATTTTCATAATTTTATCAACTGTTTTCCTATTTCTCAGAATTAAACGAATTTTCTGCGGAATTGTAGAAAAATATTTGTAGGGGCGGGTGGGGGGCCGGCCCGTCCATACAAATCAATTTGTAGGGGCGGGTGGGGGCCGGCCCGCCCCTACAAACACATTTGTAGGGGCGGGCCGCCCCTACAAACATTTTTCAAAATTCCCCCCCAAATTCGTTTAATTCAAATAGAGATGCAAAACAATTCAAAAAAACGTGAAATTTGCACCATAAGCAATTTATGACCTATAAAACTGGTGAATAATATTAAAAATATAATTCAACATGTTTTGTGTTAAGAAGTGTTCAAAATATAAAGTTAGCCTTAAGTGGCATGAGATAGTAGTGGGACACATGACTACATTATAGTGTCAAGAATTTTATTCATTATATTCATTGCAATGTGATTTTGATATTTTTCCTACGTTACACATATCGTAATATGGCTATGGTAAAATTTTCAGAATTTTATCAACTGTTTTCCTATTTCTCTGAATTAAACGAATTTTCTGTGGAATTGTAGAAAAATATTTGTAGGGACGGGTGGGGGACCGGCCCGCCCCTACAAATATTTTTCAAACCCCCCCCCCAAATTCTTTTAATTCAAATAGAGCTGCAAAACAATTAAAAATGTGAAATTTGCACCATAAGCAATTTATGACCTATAGAACTGGTGAATAATATTAAAAATATAATTCAACATGTTTTGTGTTAAGCAGTGTTCAAAACACAAAGTTAGCCTTAAGTGGCATGAGATAGTAGTGGGACACATTACTTCATTATAGTGTCAAGAATTTTATTCATTGCAATGTGATTTTGATATTCTTCCTACGCTACACAAATCACAATATGGCTATGGTAGAATTTTCAAAATTTTATCAACTGTTTTTCGATTTCTCTGAATTAAAAGAATTTTCTGCGGAAATGTGAAAACGATTTGTAGGGGCGGGAGGGAGGCAGGCCCGCCCCTACAAATCGGCTTCCTATATATACCAACACTTGGAAAGAAATTTTAGTTTTTCGGGCGCGAGTTCGAACAGACGCCGTCAGGCTACCAAAATTTTGACCTCGCCACCTCCGCCGCCGCTCCGCGCCCGAGCTACCGCCGCCGACCCGCACTGTACTGCCGCTCCTCCGTACCGGACCGCCGCTCCTCCCCCCTGGCCGCCGCTCCTCCGCCGCGGTGCCCCGGATCCGCCGCCACCGCGCCGGACCCACCTCCGCCTCTGCTCGAGACCACCACGCCCTAGAGCCCCCGACGCCGCGCCCTCCAGCGCCCTAGACGCGCCGACGCCCCGAACCCGCCCCGAGCTCGCTCCCGCGCCGCAGACCCGCCTCGGCCTCCGCCCCGGACCGCTCCGCGCCTGGATCTGCCGACGCCGCGCCCTCCGGCGCCCCGGACCGGCCTCCGCTCCTCCTCCGCCTCCGCCTCCGCCTCCGCCGCCGACCCCAGCCTGCACTCCGGCGCCCCGGACCCGCCCCAAGCTCGCTCCCGCTCCGGTACGCCCCTGCCCCTCCTCCCCCTTTCCTTCCCCATCCCATACCGCCGGCCAGCGGCCGTCACGAGCCTCCTCCCCACGCGCGCAGCCTCGCCGGGCTACCCAGGTCACGGGCAAGCCAGGCCGCCGCGCCACCAAGCCACCGTGGCACCCCGATTTGGCCAAGCCGGGTGACCTCCCACTGACATGTGGGGCCCAACTGTCAGTCCGGGTTAGGGTTAGGGTTAGGTTAGGCTTAGAATTATTTTCTAATTTTTATTTGCAATGTATGTTTCTTATTCAAATGATGTCTAATATATTTAGTTAGTTAGCAAATATTTCATATATACTTAGTTTAAAAATGATGTATATTTGGTTTGCAAATAATTGTAACTGAAATGTGGGATTGTGCATGAAAGAGTTCGCAATGTCTCCATTCTATATATTGAATGTAAATTGAATGTATAATTTTATTTCTTTTGTAGTATTGAATGTAGCATTTTATATAGTTTTCAAGACCCTGTAATGTTGTATATATAGAATGTATATTTCTAATTTATTTTGCAGTATTAGTGAATTAGAAAATAGAATGTGAATGTGAGTACATGAATTAGTGTCTCCATTATTTATTCATAAAAAGAGTGTATATTCCAAATGTGAATGCAACAATTGCAGCATTTCTATTCCAAATAAGTGTATATTAAATGTGAATTGTTAATAATCCGTGTAGAAGTCGTAGATGGATCCTCTGCCATCATCTTCCCCATGAAGGGATGCCGAACTGCAAGACGAGCTTCAACAAATCGCATCCCAGATGGAGTTGGAGACCCAAGCCGGCGTCGATGTCTAATCCGCGACGGATGAGTCTGAAAGTGGGGATGAGGATGGCCCTAGGGTTGGACAAGGGGCTTGGGTAGACGGCAGGTGGCAGGATCCACTCGATCCACACACGTTTTCGCAAAGAGAAAGCCGTTCACAGGATGCGCTTGATCCGGATTACGAACCGGAACAACGTCAGGTAATGAATACACAATTAATTACAACGAAGCATTCCATACGTTTTCATAGATTGCGCATTAGGACTTGATGAATCGTATTATACATGTAGACATCGACTGGCAGGGGTAAGTGCCGACACGGACCCCTAAGCCTCACACAGGAAGACAATGAAAGCTCGGGACCCGATCCTGCAAGTACAACCTCCATTTAACAAAACAAAAGGAAACGGGGTCAGTGAGGAAGAAACCAATACCCCGAAGGACAATTTACTATTAATGCAATTAGCCTTGCAGGAGAGCCCATAGATCCTCCGCAAATTGTACCAAGGTTTCGAAATGCTATTGGTGCAATAATAAGAACAAAGATGGTTTTGGATCCGACGACCCCCAGTTGGCCCCTAGTTCCTGAGGGGAGAAAAGAAGCGATGTGGCAATTGTTGAGCAGAACATTTATTGTGCCCAGAGAAACTAGAGAATAAGTAAAGCATTATGCTCTGAAGATACTGGGTGAAACTTTTCGCTGGTGGAAGAGCGAACTGAATACATGGTATGTCAAGAAGGGTCGAACGCCATTTGCGAGGGACATCACACCAGCACAATGGGAACAGTTTGTTCGACAGAAGACCACTGAAGAAGCCCTAGCCCTAAGCCAGAAGCAAACTGAACTAGCAAAGAGCAACATACATAAAGTCCGTCTTGGACCAGGTGGGTACCAAAGGAAGATCGATGGGTGGTGGCGTGAAAGAGAGGTGGCAATAGCCGCCAGCCAGCCCGACCCTTATGAAGGATTGGACGACCATGGATGGTAGTGGCTTGAAGCAAGGAAGCCAAAGATAGTTGAAGGGAAACCAAAATTTGATCGACCCGAGACTGAAGTGGTGGCAGAAAGAATGTTACAACTTGCCGAGCTTCAGAAAAAAGGTCAGTTCAAAGCCAATAGGGAGAAAGATGTGCTCAGTACGGCCATTGGGTCCAAAGAAAATGGAGGCCGTGTTAGAGGTATGTCCTCTAAGTTGAGCATCAAGGATGCGTTCGAGAAGGACCGGGCTAGGTACAGGAGCCATGACCAATATAAAGAAGAAATCGTTGCTGCTGCAGAGAATGCAATGGAAGCAAGGTTCAAATATTTATTTTATGCAACACTTGCGGAGCAGTAGTAGTTAGGGCAACTAATGTTCCCAGTCTCACAAGAGGTGGGACTTCAACAGATGGTGGTCATGCCCCCTCCGGTACTTGGCCAAGCAAGTTCAGCATGTGCACAGAGTAGTGTCGCCTCGACCACAACTCAGCAATACCCGGTGGATACCATAATGAGTACTACTCCCTGCTTGTTGCTCTATCCTGTTGGCAGAGCTGGAAAGACAAAGGCAGTAACCAAGGCTCAGGTGCATCCAGCTAGGGGTTTATTCGAGGGAAAACCGATCCCCATCGGATATGCATGCGTACAAGTAGATCAACTCTTAAAATCAAGCTATGAGGATAATGAGATAGATTTTCCCATTGCAAATGGAAAGAGTTGCCTTGGAGAATGTGTTGGTACCACCATTCTATGGCATAAATGAGATATCTTATTGGTTGGTCAAGTAACTTTGGCTACTCAGGCCCTGCCATCACCACAACCACGAGAGGCATTGCCAGCTACTCAATTTTCATGAGAGGTATTGTCACCTCAGGCTCCGCCATCACCAGTGGCTCTAGTATCACGAGAGCCATCACCACCACTACAAGAACCACCTCGAACATCACCACCACCACGAACATCACCACGAGAGCTAGATCCGCCATCACCAACATCACGACAGCCATCCCCACAGGCCCCTGTATCACCACCACCACGAGAGCCATCCCCACAGGCTCCCATATCACCACCAGCACCACGGGAGCCATCCCCACAGGGCCCAGTATCAGCACGGGCTCCGCCAACAACCCGATCACAAGAGCATACTCCACTGGCCCCGGCTTCGATGACACGATCAGTGCTGCCTCGAATGTTGCGGCCTTACCAAAAGGACAATGAAGGGTCAGAAATTGTGAATAGATGGCACACCGCAAACAAGAAGTCCGATGAAAGTGTTAAGAAGGCTAAGTCCAAGGATAATCCACAAAATTCTAGTGCCAGCAGATGGTCGGGCTTTTCTATGCCCCATACTGACACCGACTTCCAGAAGTCAATTGGGGTTGATGACATTCAAGACTTGGACGATGCTCCTATAAAATTTGAGTATGGAAAAGACTTGCTACCGGGCTGGGCACTAGCAGATTGTCCTCCTTTTATGAGAAGGCTTCATAATTGGTACAAGAGGGCATGTAGACTTGGACTCAGAACCATATATGCCCCGCACCATCCGGATGTATTCGGAACTAAGGGGCCTGAAATCTTTGATATCACGTTCGATTTTGAAGACATCCAGCAAATGTTCCGCCTCAAAGAACTTGGTATTGAAATGGTTCGACTCTGGTGCATGTAAGTGCTCATGATACTAATTCATTTTATATTACGTCATAAAGTATTATATTATATGCATAAATATGTAATTGTCATCCATTATATTCTACAGGATGCAAACATATGATGGAATTATTTTAAATAAGAAGGTCCGAGATCTTGACCCCGCAGCGATTTGTGAGGCCAAGCACACATCGCCAAAATGGATGATGGATGATGATGACCACCTAAAGTCATTTGAAACAAAGAAGGCAAAACAAAAGGAACGAAAAAGATTTGATCAAGAGACCTTCACAAATGTTGCAGCCTACATATCGCTTATGATGTCCCGATGGGAAGACATGGATGTCATATTTGCGCGATACCATCCAGTAAGTCTAATATTAACCATTTCATAATAAACCATTGCTTCGATCCATGCCTCCAAAACGTACGTAATATTTTTTGTTCAGAAATCACTAGATTGCTTTCCAACTATAACCAAAGCTCGGAAGAATTCTCGTATTGGACTCGTTGGATTGATCAACCAAGAGATACCAAGAATTCATAGATGTACTACAATTGTGAGTGAATTTCTTATCTTCCCTAATCATGTCATGCTTATTTCTCTAGAGAACTATATATATATCGTAAAGGAGGAGCTCATCCCGCTGACAAACCAGATGAAATAACTCTGCGCACAAGGTTTCCGTGCCACAAGCATTCCGCAGGCTTCGTATACTATGGGTACTACATGAGGGAGCATTTAAGGGTGCAAGGGAGATATACTACGGACCCCGAACGTGTAAGGGGCTACTCTCTTTATTATGGATATATGCATGTCTACTATGTTTTTTACTGTAACCAGCACTTACTTAATTTTACAATGAATTCAATAACCGTAGATTCACCCTGTGCGACACAATGATTATCTCCATGAGAAACAACTTTTAAATGTAGTCGACAATTTGACCCATTTCATTTTGCATGAAGTAGTCAACGTGAAGGGCAAATTTTTTCACGAAGCACAAGATTTGGCAACGGATGACAAATACATTGGGATTCGTGAATGGCACAACCAACAGCACCGTGCAGCCACTAGTAGCGGTCCTAGGGAGGATTAGTGAAAAACATTTATTCAATATACACTTCAATGATGTATTGTAATGGTGTTTGCTTTTCATATAATTTAATTTTGTATGTGTAAGAATTTTTAGTTACCGAACATATTCCAAGTCTCTTTCACCAACTATTATCGATACTTTAATGATCAAAATCGACGGAAATGCAAATTGCAAAAAAAACACGGGAAATGTTATCGAAAGTTTCAAAATCGAATCTACGCGGGCGGGCAAAACTTTTTAGGGGCGGGTGAGGTGGTGCCCCGACCCTGGAAATAGAATTTCAGGGGTGGGCGACCCCCCAGCCCGCCCCTGGAAATGTATTTTCAGGGGCGGGCGACGACGTGACCCGCCCCTGAAAATTCATTTTCAGGGGCGGTTGGGGGTGGCCCACCCCAAGAAACCTATTTTTAGGGGCAGTTTCGCTATCCGCTCCTGAAAATAGACATTTTTAGCAGCCAGAACTAGTAACGGGCGTGCTACCCGCCCCAAAAAATATATTTTTACCCGCCCCAACAAATGCTTTTCGTAGTAGGAGTGTGACTCGCTACTCGCTCACTCCAAGCGCGGTAACTGAGACAAAGCTCACTCTCATCCCCGTTGCATGCGACTCAACCAGGGCGTCGTTCTCTCCCATTGGCTCTCAGGACATGCAAGCATTAATTCTCCTAGCCAACCTCTACGCCGGCCTATTATATGCGACGACTTTTTGGAAGGCTTAAAGTAACCTGGCGTCCCATTCCGCCCGTGACTGGCGAGACCACTAGCCATGCTCTAAATCTGATTGACTGATTGTTTAAACTTGCATGTATTTTCCGATTTCCGCTTTGAGAACATATCAAGTGCAAACTAATCTTTTCGTACAAACCATATAAACTTCAATCTGAACCACGAAGAGATTAGTTTGCACCTGATATATTCCCTTCCGCCTTAGGTTTTCGGTCAATCAAAATTTGGGTTCACTTATTATTTTAATTATGTTGGAGACATATAGAGGAAATCACAGCCAAAATCTTGCAACTATGCAAGCCATATCTATCTTGAGACACATTAAACAAAATTATTCTTGCTATTGCACAATCTCGTTAAAGGTGTAATCAAGCCACGCAAAAGTATATATCTAATCTAATCTAGTAATGACCGTGCAAGAAAACCACAGTGCAAATCCACAGAAGGTACACGCAATGCATGAGAGCTTCAGCAAATCTAATCTAGCAATCGTCGAAGGAAGCACCAGACCCTGGCCTCCTTCTCCAAGCTATGAACAGTGACGTCGCAACGGACGCAGAGGCTGTCTTCCTTGAGGAGACGCAGCGCCTTCTTCCTCTCCTCGGCCTTGGCCTCCAGGACATCAGTCCAGATCCCCGACGTGCCATTGACACTGTAGTTCTGCGGGTCCACGGAAGTGCTGCACACCGTGCTCCCCTCGCCGTCGAGGATGGCCACCCGGTACGCCGCCGTCGCGTTGGCCGCCCTGCCCAGGAAGCGGTTGTGCAGCAGCCGGAGCATGACGGTGGCGCGGCCGCTGGTCGAGTCCCCGTGGCCGTTGGGGTAGTAGAGGAGCTTCCACCGCCGGCCGCCGTCCCGGAACGGCTCCGACTCGACGCGCTTGCCGCGGGGGCAGGCCGAGTCGACGGTGGAGTAGTTGCCGATGCGCAGCAGGTGCGTGCCGGTGGCCTCGCGCCCGCGGACGGAGGAGAAGCTGAAGGCCTCGCGGGCGCGACGCCACGCGTCGCCGAGCGCCGCCACCGGATCCGGAGACGATCGAAGACATGGTCCGGCCGCCGGCGAGGGAGAAGGTCTAGTATTTGATGTGTGGTTGAGTTGATTGATAGCAACTAGCAAGGACATGGGGCGTAGTATATGTTTGGGCGAAGGAGGATCATCCACATGCATTGCTTGGCGAGCACGAACGGAAAAGAGCTAGAACAGTGTTCTTCTTTGGTCTGGACTCTCGAATCTCTCTCGTTGTAATTTTCTTTGGTACATCTTTTTTTGAATGAACATGAACATTCTTTCTTTGGTACATCTTGACGAACTTTTTGTTGTGTTGCGATTTTTTATCTTGACGAACTTTTTCTTGGGTACAATTTTTGTACCACGCACGTAACAAAGATGTGTAATGCAATGCACTCCTCTACCATTGTACCAACGACATGATGTGTGCTTTGCTTGACACGATGAGTTTTGCCAATTCCCTTTTTACAAATACAACCGAACAAACATAAAAATGTTCGTTTCATCAGCAAAAAAAAACAAATATAAAAAATGTAAGGAGCCGTCAAAGAAGGCGTTTTTCAGTTTTCACAATGCCCGGCGGGTTTTGGGGTGCGGCGGCGGCGGCGACGCGAACCTCGTGTCTCGCCGAGCTTATAGCGCGCCTCTCCTCCTCCTGTTGCTGCCACAATCCGCCCTGCTGCCCTCTCCGATCTGCCCTCCGCTTCGCCTCTTCCCCTTCCGATCTCAGATTGACGACGGTGCCTCCTCGACGGCGCCCTCACCGCCGGCGAGGCCTACTCGTCTCGCCTCTGCTGCTACTCGGGGCTCTGGAGTACTGGAGATCCATTCGTCTCGACATGGACTGATTTCTTCTTCTTCGCCAGCTGGTCAGTAACCCTAGCTCTACTTGCTTGATCTAATCTAGCTCGTCACCACAAATCCACATCTTTGCTGCGCCGTTCAGCACTGGTCCGAGTTCTAAGTTCTAACAAATTGTTTGATCAGCAGGATCGTGTTTGAGAGGACAATCGATATGATGATCTCACTTGTCACCTCCCAACTCGGTACCAAAGGTTAGGGGTTTGTGCAATCCCATGAGAATTCCCATGTTTCTTTCCTCCCAGTTGTGCATCTTTCATAGATGTAGAGGCTGGGACATGCTTCCATTATTTAAAAAAAAATTGTGCAAGATTTGGATTTCTTGTTAATGTTCACACTGGATGGTTTAGCTCCTCTGGGTTAAGTTAACACATAAACCTCCAATCCTGCAGGCTGATCTGATCTCTTGGTTTCGTCGTGGAAGTGATCTGGCAACAGGGGCTGCCTGATCGTGCTTTCAGTGTAAAAGCTTGGATCTCCTAGGTGTCATCCTTTCCTTGGAGTGCAAAGAATCGTTTGTTCTTCATGGAGAGTGGGGGAGAGATCACGCCTGTGCAAAACAGCACTGCTGACACACTGAACGCAGCAGCTGCCGCCATTGCCTCATCAGCAGGGAGCCGCCGCCGCACACAATCTCCCGTCCCGGTTTGTGCTCCAACACCTTACTGCATGATTCTTTTCTTTATCAGTTTTAGCGATGTGTTGCGTGGTTTTTGATTTGATAACTTATGTAGCAGATACCCATAGAGGCGTAGCTGCAACGGCTTAGTATGTGTGCTGTAATTAAACATCTGTTACAACTTGTTTGTGTGGCATGTTGTATGCACTGCTAGGAAATTACATCTTGCGCGACATGTGTCATGGAGCGTTTCTTGCTCTTGTACTTGCGGCAGACTTTTCGTTCTACCATTGCAGTTAATTAGTAACGGATGTCGAACTTTCCAAATTTGGCCATCAATAAATGTTTCAAATACTTACAGAACTTATAAAAGCGATATGCGTAGATTGCTTATTTAAAGTACTTCTATTGTACTTATAGGTATTAATTGTGTTTTGGTAATATAACCATGTCAATTTTAATCTGGCATTGTTATGTCAGTGGATTGAGTAATTGATGCCTTTTTCTGTAATTAGTGTTTTCCTCAAAATAAATTGAGTTTGAAATAATTGCTAATGAAATTTGGCTCAGATTTAGTTTATTGTGAAAATCGCTGTTCTTTTTTAATTATCTCAGTATTCTACCTGAAAAGAAAATGAACACTACCACAGTTTGCTATTATGTGATCTTTGTGTTCGTGTGATATACCTTTGGCGAGATAGATGCTGCTCCAGAATGTTGATCTCAGGACTTATCCTAGAAAGTGAAGGAATAGCACCACAGTTTGCTATTATGTAGTATGTGTGTTCTTGTTTATCCTTGATGAGAAATATGCTGCTCTAGAAAGATTTGTAGTTACATCTCATGCAGCATGTGTCACAGTGTTTCTTCCATGTTACTTGTGATGAACTTTTGATTGTATACTGTTGACAGTTAAGAATATTGTTTTCTGATGTGCACATGTTTTCTAAACTTTGGCATCTATAAATTTGTCAAATATTTGGACTGAGCATATAAAATTTACATAGGAATAAGGAAGCTATGTTTTTGGGATCACGTCGATGTCTCGAATATCATTCTTATTTCGCTGGATGCAGTAACTGGAGCTTTTCCATAACTAAGTTTTCCAAAGAAATTTATTGTTAAGATGGGGAACAAATGGTGACAAAACTTTGCATGGATTTTGTTCTTTGGAAAGTAATGGATGTACTTCTCATCTCAGGATTCTTTCTAGAGCAAATGGATGTAGGCACAGTTTTTAATATGTAGTATTTGTGTTCTTAGTCATAGAGATGCAATTTAATAATATTGATCTATTCATCTCTGTGTAGTATCTACCTATTATGGAAAATGGTGTGCTTTCATGTATTAATTCTTTTGTTACATCTTTATATAGCAAGTACTACATTTGACACTCACAAAGTGCCTTTTTGTGTATACTATCAGCATTGGCTATGCATGTAAATGGTATTGTGAATAAAGAAAGATAGGGGAATTGTTGAAACAATTAATCAAGTTGAATTATTCAATGGATCAGATGGTACAAAAGGATTCTTTCTTTGCTGGTCATACAAGTTATTTCTTTCTATATATTATTCCCAAGCTTGGGCACCCCTTTTTTATGTACAGGCTGCTTTCAGAATTCTTTTTAATCTTGGTATATTTATTAGTTTCCCTCTTCCAGCTTGTCTGTTATGAAAAAATATGGGTATTTTGATTCAAACTTATGACTGTTGGTCACCTTAGCTTGCAGGACTGACGTGAATTTTACATTACATGTGGTGAAGTTTCTCTTTTAACCTTTCTTTTTTGACAATACCAATTGATGCTCTATAGTGTTATAGAACACGTCCTATGGTTCTATCGCGTATACTTTCCAGATGTGTATAACTCCCTCTTTTTCTCAGTCCCCATGTACTACAGAGATCTCATGTTTTCATTTGCTTTCTTTTAACGGTCTATGCAACTAAATAACTCTTGGCATTTGATTTACACACCATGAACTACTTTGTCTGAGCTACTTTCTGATTAATGATTGGTTCTCATATCTGTGTGTGAATTTTCATGTTCATTTGTGAACTTTTAAGAAGAGAAGCACAATCATCAGAAACCTCATTCATGATCGCGCATTATCAACAGTACTATGCTCTCTCTCACTGATGCTAACCAGTTTTGTTTGTTTGCAGCAGCGAAGGAATTGGGCTGCTCGGCTGAGCATGTACTTCTGCTTCGGGTCTCCGAAGAATGGGCGGCGCATCAACCATTCTGCACTTTTCCCTGAACCCACGCCTCAAGGGACAAATGGAGTTGCAGGAGAAATTCCAAACCACCCACCGCCTCCTCTACTCCCGTTTGTGGCACCTCCATCCTCTCCAGCTTCTTTTCAAGAATCAGAACCCTCATCTGTTGCCCAATCGCCAAGTACAGGCGCTCCACCATTTCCACCGCTCTCGCCGAATTCCCCATCATCCATAGGGCCACCATCCATTTTTGCTATTGGGCCATATGCGCACGAGACAGAGCTAGTCTCACCTCCAGTGTTCTCATCGGCCTTCACCACTGAACCATCAACTGCTCCTTTCACTCCACCAGAATCTGTCCATCTGACTACAACCCCTTCCTCTCCGGAGGTCCCATATGCCATGCTTCTGACTTCGGTGAACAACGGCAACAATGGTGAAACAGGTGATCTTGAGTCGTATCCTTATTGCCCGGACAGCCCAATAGACCACCTGGTCTATCCAAGCTCAGGTTATTCTGGCCATATGCGCAGTGGCAGTTCCGTATTGGATTCCCACATGACAGAAGCTGTACCAGTTACAGACTTCTCTGCCCGCCTTCAACACAATGATCATGCTATGGATCGCCGGGCATCGGTTGGGCTGACTGTAGAAGATGTGGCGCGCTGCCTAGAAAAGAAAATTGCTAATCCTGGGGATTCTGTCTCAGCGTCATTTCGCCTTGCCCCCACCACCAGCAGTGGCAATAACAAGAGGGAGTCTAATGATACAAGGGTGGGGCTATACATCGACGAAACGTACCATGACTTGCCGGAGAAAGCAAGGCGGTCTCTGTCCCTTCGCCTGAACAAAGAGTTCAACTTCAACATTGATGATTGTACTACTGTGGATCCAAGCGTGGGGTCTAACTGGTGGGCAAATGACAAGGTTACTGGGATCACCGCAGAGCCAGAAAAAAAGTAATCCTGCCCAGGTGCTAATCTTTGCACTGAGCATAATCTTAAGGGTGAAGGAGTGATCAGCTTCTGCATCTTTCACCGGTCTTTTCAATACCTGATTTTCGCATATACTATAGTGGGAGAAATGCAAATATATGCTGAATTTGAAGTAAGTGACAAATCAGCGAAGCTAATATCATGGTGAGATACTTGAGGAGTCTGGAGACTTTTTTTATGTTGAACCGCAAAACTTTTAGCGGTGTAGTGTGTTTCTGTCTGTTAGTCTGTTGTATCCTGTGTAATGATTTGGTGTCCTGATACCTGTTCTTCTGTGTATGTACATTATAAGGTACTGTCAGTGTTGGTGGCAGGTGCTGTATGTAACCTACCAATTACCTTGCATGTTGCATCTCATCTGCTCTGGTGATAGCAAATTAAAATTGTTGGAACTATCCTGTAGTTAGTGGCCTCCAGCTCATATTTCTTTCTTATTTAGCGGTTACACATCTCTTGAGATAACTGAGTTGCTAGCACGAGCTCTTATTGCCACTATTGATGACTTACACCGAACCTAATTATATTTCAATATTCGACGAGTTCAAATCTTCCTATATAATCTGTACGAAGATCCAACCTCGCCTCTTTTATTTTGTCTGTACTCACCATTGATGGATATGTAGTCAATTTAACTTAGTAATAAATGTGCGCATTAGTTTAGTTGGAATATGTCGATGTAACTTGCAAAAAGATTCAATTAACTGTACCATTTTATTTGTCTGTCAGCACATCCTAATTGATTATTCCATGTACGGATGAGCTAAAATCTGTCCACATGTAACTTGTACAAAGATTTTGACCTGCTATTCCCTTGTTATTTGTCTGTGTACACTCCATTGATGGGCTTGCATGCATCCTAATTTTTCATTTACTGGTATTGGATGCCCTTGTTGGCATCATCAATTCATCTGCCTAACCTAATCATATCAATTGTTAATGCGTTTTAGTAATTGGAGACATATGAAAAATTCCAAGGAGATAACCTAACATGGCTATGCTGTGAATAAACCACTACTTCTCTTCTTCCAGAAAGTATGACTCAGTAGTTAAAATATGAATAGAACAAAAGTAATTCATGTGAAACTCAAGTATGCATGCAGAATTCAACTTTTAATAATCTGATGTGAGCTACCCAATTGGGTACAATTAATCCCTGTCACCTTGCTTTAATTTTTTTGTTTGAATTAGATATTCTGGCCAGGAGCCAGTTGGAATTTGATTTCTTTTTGGATGGGAAGGGAAGGACCCGATGGATTTGTGTCACGTCATGTTTTTTTTTTGTGGTGGGATGGGAAGGTGGGTGGGCAAACAAAACAAAAACAAGTGTAATGGCACAGCAAAATGCTGCCAGAGGAAGATCGCAGGGCAGCAGTGGTATGAGTTTGGGTCGAGATTGAAGGAATCGGACACCGGAAAATGAATGTAGATCACGAGAAGGGAAGTGCGATTGGATAAATGAGGAAGATAACCTAAATGGTTGGATCTAGATCAAAATATTTTAGAAAATCTTGTGATTGGCCTTTTTATCGACGGACACGTCGTCTGCTACTTAAACAAACAACAGTGCCATTAATATATGGAACAAATCTAGAATACTAGCATTCGTGCACCAATTAATAAGCTGTACAGCCAAAAGTTTAACAGCATTCTCAACTCTGAGAGCTCATAAAAATAACGAGAAAAAGTGTACGCAAAAAATATCTTAAAATTTTGAGATCACATGGAGACGGGTCTGCAGTAATTGGAGCCTGGTCACGTGGGGAGGGCAGCATGTCTTTCCCGGAGGACGTCACCCTCGCTGGCGTCCGATCCCACTCCCGAAATCCACCTTGTCGAAGCCAAGATTCCGGCATGACGCTACAGTCAGCGTGCCTAACGTATGCAGCTGACACAGCTCCTCACCGATCCTGGCTTGTTTTTCTTCAAGAATAGCCAGGTACTTGATCCATGGCGTGCCTGATCATCTTGATAGCGTCCTTGACGTCCCATTTCCATTTATTCTGCTATGTAGAGTCCTTAAAAGTATTCACATAATTTTAGTGTTGCGGTTTTTTTTCAGAGTATGTAGAGTCCTTGTTGACAGTGGTGGATCCAAGAATTGAGCATTTGGGGACTTATTTCTCCTTCTTCTTCCTCCTTCCTCTTTTTTTCTTCTTCTTCTTCCTCTACCTCATCCATGGCCAAAAAATATGGGGGGGGGGGCTTACTACAGAAACGGTTTGTAGGGGCAGGTAGAATAGCATTTTTAGGGGCGGGCGCGATACCCACCCCTGTCTCTCGCTGCTACAAATCGAGATTTTTAGGGGCGGGTAAAGAGCCCCTGAAAAACAGGTTTTCAGGGGCGGGTCAAGGCATCAGCCGCCCCTGAAAAAGGTTTTTCAGGGGCGGGTAATGCCCTGACCCGCCCCTGAAAATGGGTTTTCCAGGGGCGGGTCAAGCTATCAGCCGCCCCTGAAAAAGGTTTTTCAGGGGCGGGCAGTTCCCTGACCCGCCCCTGAAAATAAGTTTTCCAGGGGCGGCTTGTACGTTTAGCCGCCCCTGGAAATTGGTTCCTGCCCCACCTATTTTTCAAATTTGTTTCCCGCCAATTTTTATAAATTTGTTTCCCGCCAAATTTTACCAAATCTATTTCCCACTTCTGGTTCGCGTGAATTTTCACATATGAAGCTAGCGCGCAATTGAGGATTTTTTAATCGATGATGCTTAAATATAACTAATTACATATTCAAAACAAAATTACAAAGAAAGTATCAGTACAGTGTATCATTAGAGTACATACATTCATCATGAAATTGCACATAGAATTAATTGCATAGTTTGTCCTATTTGTTCTGACTAATGCTACTATAGCCGACTCGGAGTAGCTCATTGTCCCACTGACGGAGGCTTCTATATTTTGAGTCAGTTGATAGTTCATGCTCCGGGTGAACAAAATATCCATCTATATGGACCACTTCATGCAATATGAAACGACATAAATCATCAACTACATTGAGAAGTTGTCGCTCATGAAGTGGACCTTGGTGTTTTTCCCGTGAAGCCTGCAAATAAAACATCCATTAGATGCAAGCAGAATAATATGCAATTATGCTTCTATTCCTAGCAAAATGTAGACCCTTACACGTTGGGGATCTGTTGGGTATCTATCGAGCTCCCTCATGTGCTCGCACATGTAGTATCCACAGTACACAGAACCTGCAGGTTGCTTGTGGCATAGAAAGTGTGTGTGTATCACCATTTCTTCTTGTCTATCTGGGGGATGAATTCCTCCTTTGAAAATGTAATGCTTGTAAGCCCTGTTATTTTATGAAAAAAATAAATAAGAAGTTATTTATATATGGAAGATTTAGTATAATGTCCAATACGATATATGAAAAAATAAATGTAGAGGATAACAATTTTGCTAACAGTTTTAGGATGGATAGGAATTCTGCGTATGTTTTTTTCTCAAAATCAGCAGAGTCAAATACAAGTATTTTTCCGAGCTTCGGCTATAACATAATTGCAATCTAGTGATTTCTGCAAAAATATCATATAGGCAATTAGTCGAAGCAAGTGCATATTATATCAAATGATTGAAATTACACATACCGGAAGTGGTATGGTGCCCATATGGCATCCCTGTCCTGCCACCATTGCATCTGAAGCGATATGTATGCACCAACTTTCCTTAAGATATCTTTGTGGAACTCTCTTCGCTTTGCAACTTTTGCTTTGCGCGTTGAACACTTGTTCAGGTCATCGTGGTCGTTCTTCCACAACATTGGCCCGTAGTGCCTTGCCTCACAAATAGCGAACGGGTCAAGGAACGCAACCTTACGATTTATAGCATCCGCTTGTCGTTGTTGCATCCTGTCGAATGAAATGTGCCAACTAATTAGATATGTATGCATATATAATTATAGGTCATTGCATATAAGGTATCAGTTTGGATGCAACATTTACATGCACCAGATTCTGACCATTTCTATGTTGAGTTGTTTGAGGCGGAACATGTCATGTATATCTTCAAAATCGAATATGATATCATTGATAACCTCAGTTTTGGCTCCAAAAATATTGGGATCATACCGAGCCCAAATGGTTTTGAGTCCAAGTCTACATGCTCTCATGTACCAACTATGCATCCTCTTCATAAAAGGAGGAACCCCTTCCATCAAAGAGTCAGTAGAAATGGCTTACCATATTCAAATTTTAGCGGACATTCCGGTAAATCTGCTATGTCATCGACCCCAACATAATGATGGAAGTCGTAGTCAGTGCGGGGCAAGGAAAAGCCCGGTCGTCTGGTGACACTAGAATCTGAAACATCCTTTGATTTATCCTTGGACTTATCCTTTGAGCTCTGCTTGGTGTTTGCTGCGTGCCATCTATTTACAATCTCTGAGTCTTCCTTCTCATAAGACCGTATCACTCGTGGTACATACTGGCCAAGTTGTGGTGGTGGAGTCGAGCCCGTGTGCGCTCGTGGTGATTCTTGCCTAGGTGCTGCTGGCGAAGGTGGAGCTAGAGGAGGTGGTGGAGCTGGTGGAGATGCTGGAGCTGGTGGCAAAGATGGAGCTATAGGAGCTGGTGGCAAAGGTGGAGCTGGTGGCGATGGTGGAGCTGGTGGAGATACTGGAGCTGGTGGGAAAGATGGAGCTATAGGAGCTGGTGGCGAAGGTGGAGCTGCAGGAGCTGGTGGCGATGGTGGAGCTGGTGGAGATGCTGGAGCTTGTGGCGATGTTGGCGGGGCCGGTACATATGGTAGAGCTGGTAGAGACTGTTGTGGTGATGGCGAGGTAAGATATGGTGAAACAAGCAGTATAATATCTCGCTTGTGCCACAGTATGGTGACGCCAACGCATTGTCCAAGCGTGGTCTTCCCATCTGCAGTGGGATGTCTATCTCATTGTCTTCATAGCTTGATTTCAGGAGCTCCTGCACTCGCACACATGCATATAGGGGCGGGATTGGTTTTCCCTCAAATAAAGCCCCAGCAGGATCCACGTGGGCCTTGGCAACTTCTTTCGTCTTGCCAGCTCTACCGATCGGATACAGCAGCATGCATGGAGTAGTACTTGTTACATAATCCACCGGGTATGGTTGTGCTGTCGTTGACGCAACACTGCTCTGAGCACATGTCGAATTCGATTGGGCTAATACTGGAGGGGCATCGTCACAATCTGGCCGGACTGCTGCTCTGCAATTTGTGCAAACATTTCCCTAAATTTTGATTCTGCTGCTTGCTCTGCCACTTGTATTATCTCTTCCTTGTAGCGGTCATGCCTCTTGTAGGTTGACCGGTCCTCTTGGAACCCATCCTTAAATGACAACTTAGAGGACACGCATCTGACGCGACCTCCATGCTCTTTGGATCCAAGGGCTGTACTAAGCACATCCTTGTCCCTCTTGGCTTTGAACTTTCCTCGACTCTGAAGGTCGGTAAGTTCATACATTTTTTGTGCGACGGCTTCGGTATGTGGTTCGTCAAAATGTGGCTTGCCATCCACTATCTTAGGCTTCCTTGCTTCAAGCCAGAACCAGCCACGATCGGTAAGGCCTTGAAAAGGGTCAGGTAGTCCTGCGGCTATTATAGCCTCTCTTTCACGCCGCCACTGATCGGCCTTCCTTTGGTATCCCCCCCGGGCCAAGCCGGACTTTATGTACATTACTCAATGCTAGATCTCTATTTCTCTTGTTCAGAGCTAGAGATTCCTCAGAGTTTTTTTGCTGAACAAACTCTTCCCATTGTTGTGGTGTGATGTCCCCATAATCTGCAAAAGGAGTTAGGACCTTCTGCACATACTTGGTATTTAGTTCACTCTTCCACCGGCGGAAACTTTAACCCAACATCTTCTTAGCATAATGCTTCACTTTATCTTGAGTTCCTCTTGGCAAAATAAAGGTTCGGCTCAATAGTTGCCACATCGCCTCCTTCCTACCATCTGGAACTGTTGGCCAATCGGGGATCGTTGGATCCAAAACCATCTTTGTTCTTATTATAGAACCGATTGCGTTATGAAACTTTGCACTTACATCAAGAGGCTCTATAGGCTCGCCTGCTGGACTAACTACATTGACCGTCCATTGGCCTTTGGGGTATTTGTTTCTTCCACGCTGACCCCATTTCCTTTTATATTGGCTGCCAGAGGAAGTCGATTGAGGTTCTGGACCAGAGCTTTCATTGCCTTCAAGTTCTTCCTCTGTTGCGTTTGCAGGTTGGCGTCGGCGATCACCTCTTCCTGACCGAAGCTCCTACATGGACCATACAATTCGGCTACTCAGTACGCGCAGTCGTTGAAAATGTATAATAAATGCTCGCTAGTAAGTCTTTACCCGAACTGGACTCGGTACGTAATTCGGATCAAACTCCGACCTTGAACGTCTTTCTCTTTCAGGGAACGAATGTGGATCTAGAGGATCCTGCCACAATCCGCCTACGTAAGCCCCTCGTCCTATCTCCGGAACTTCGTCATCCCCAGATTCATCTTGAGCATCGCCATGATCGTTCCAGTCCATCTGGGATGCAATTTTCTCAATTTCCTCGTCTTGCGTCCTCGCATTTTCCCCTTGTGGGGAAGGTGACGACGGATGAGACATTTATGACTTCTGAAAACGTAAGCATAAATGTAGATGAGACATTTCCTTTATTATTTTTCACTCTGTTAAGTTTGTTTACAAATTTACAGTTACTTCCAATTGTATCCCTCTCGACGTCGATAAAACTACTCCATTCAATAAAACTACTCCATAAATGAAAAACATTTGTCTCTCGCGAATGAGAGAGAGAAATAATAGAGACATTGCCGATTCCTTCTTATAATCAAATCGAGGACACATCTTATTTTATCTTTAATAAAACAAGACACATGTAATTCATTTTGACATCTGCATCTAACAAAAAAAATTATCTTCTGCCTAATAATTCATATAACAATAATAATACATTTTTCAATATTTTTCATTGTTCTAAATATAACTAGTTCCACACATTCAATAAAACTACTCCATAAATGAAAAACATTTTTGAAATTTATTTAACCTAGGAAATTACAAATTTGGTATGAATTTTTCATCTAGTTTCCATTGTTTCAATCACATTCAAACCAAGTTCATTGCTTTTTCATCTAGCCATTTTGGTTCGAATTTTTTCTGCTATTTTTAATTATTTAAACAAATTTACAAGTTAACTGCTTAAAAAAATAACAAATTTACAGGGGCTGACCAGCGGGGCCCACTGGTCAGTCGGCCCACCAGAAAAAAAAGAAAAAACCTATGTCTTCGGGCGGCCGTCCGGAGTAGGTGGGCCGGCGGGGAGGAGGTGCCGGCCCGCGAGCGCCGCTCTTGCCCGGAGGAGGGGCGGATCGGAGGAGCTCGGCACTGGCCTCGGTCCCGGCAGCGCGGATCGAGCAGGGGTGGCGGCGCTAGGGCACCGGAGGCGCGGAACGGCCAGGGCGCGGCGGTAGAGAGGACGGCGCGGATCCTGCGCGTGCGGCGGAGAGGAAGGCACGGATGTACCAGAGCACGGCCGGCGCGGACTGCGGCGGCGCCTGGGCGGGCGGAGGAGGACGCGGTGGCGCAGGCGAGGGCGGAGGAGAGGACAGTGTCGGCGCTTGCGCGGACGCGCTTTAGCGGACGGCGGAGGACGCGGCGATGCGAGCGTGGGTGGAGGAGAGAACGGAAGCGGCGGCGGAGGACGATGGCGGCGGAGGGGGGCGGCGGCGGAGGACGATGGCGGCGGAGATCTGGCAGCCTGGCGGCATCGGGATGCAAAGTGCGAGAAATGGCTAAGTCCCCAACTCGCCTAGATATTTATAGGAGAGGGATTTTCAGGGGCGGGTGATATCACGACCCGCCCCTGAAAATGATTTGTAGGGGCGGGTGACATCACCACCCGCCCTTGAAAACGATTTTCAGGAGCGGGTGGTGATGCCACCCACCCCTAGTAATGCATTTTCAGGGGCGGGTGGTGATGTCACCTGCCCCTATAAATATTTTTTAAAATATCCTAAAACTTGTTTTATTTCCAGAAAAATAGCAAATCATATCCAAAAAAACTCAAAAATTGACCCTACCATTGTTGAGAGCCATTAAACAAGGAAAAAATAATAGATTTAAGTTTTCAGGATGTATTACATTTCATTGTAAGTAAATCACATTATAACCCTATCACTACTATATCACATAACTATATGGTTTTAGGAGGCGGCGTGGCTGTGACGAGAAAGAACGATATGAAACTCCATCTAATATTCATCGCAATAAACATTACAATCATTCCATCATTCAGAATGCAATGCCATACAGAACGCAAGGGAAATGATACGAGTCCATACAACTAGCTAGTAGTCCATATTATCACAAGTCAATAGAGAAAGCAAGGGAAATGATACAAGCACACATAGCGCAACGAGTATTTCACGACGACAACGTTGCTCTGGTGGGCTGAACAGACTGGAACTCCGTGGGCAAGCCTGAGGACACGTGCTCCTGGCATCTAGCATAGTTTACTTGAGTGCTTGCCGCTTCCAGTGTCTCCTCATGTTTCGAATTATTATTCTTTGTCACTGTAAAGGAGTTGTGTTAGCAAACAGACGAGTAGACACCATCATTCTGTTTTAGTTGGATAGTTATATACATAAGGATTGAAGCTCAACTAAATATACCCTTGTGTGGAGACCATTTGGGTGGGACCTTCGTAGTTGCCGGTATCTTCGTCGTCGCCATATGCTTTGAGATCTAGTTCGGTTCCCTCCGATGGTGAGTCCGGTGGTGTCTCCTCCACAATGGTGGATCCACTTCCATGTTCACGTGGAGAGGGGTTGCCTTCATATTCCTCAATCAGACCTGCATGAGAATCCACATGAGATAGTGCAGTTTATGGATTGTTTGGGTGCTCAAGTATGTAATTAGGACGATTTATTGACTAGTTGAACCATACATAATTGCACACGTTGTTGTGCTTGTGCAGCTCCTTGTCCGGAAGGCCCCGCACCCTGGCAAGGAGCGGGTTTAGGGTGAAGACATAATCAAACTCGAACTTCTCTCATATCTGCAATAAGAGCGACAAATGTTAGAAGGAATAGTGTAAGATAAACGAAGCAAAGTTCTGTAAATACTGCAGTTACCATTCTTGTGTTGCTCGACTGTCTGTGGGTCCGCCGGTGGCAGATGAAATGGTTGAATCCAAACTGCCCACAGCTGCACGTAGGGACCACTTTGTCCAACTTTTTGGACGCCTACATATACGAGCCTAGGTATAGATTCCAATTCTGCAAATGTGTTTGCCCTGAATGAGTAATCACTTGTATCCCTCTCGACGTCGATGAGCTGACATATGTTTGCGAAGATTCTAGGTAACACCAATTGCACCTGCGCAAATAGATGCAGTGGCAATCCAGATATGACCAAGTGCAGTCGTATGCGATTTTGTGGTGATCGTGGGCATCTAGCTGGTGTCAGGGGTTGTTGTGGTAGTTGCTCATCACAAGGTACTTCAGTGGAACCAAAACCGGGAGTCCAGGGTTGGAGGGCAAGGACATGTTCCCCAAAACGGATGGATGGTGCCGACACGATGCGATTGGCCTCCTCGGGTGAAGGGCATAGCAGCAAGTAACCTGACATGTAACATGAGACATGCTCTAGCGGAAGCTCTACCCCACTGTTCTGTAACACTACATCACGTAGCGCACTGCGATGGATCTGGAGGGGGGACTGTAGAGGAGCTTCTAGAGATGGAGCCGGGGTGACAACTACTACGCGGCCGAAAAAACGCCGGATATTGTACGTGAGCTCTAGTTCGTCAATGAGTGTTAAGTGTTCACGATAAAAATCCGCCATCGGTTTGTCAATCTACATGTAAATCAACAAATACTTGTTGATCAACAAATTTGTTATATAGTAAATATCATGCCTAATAGTAACAAAATTATCTTGTGCCTAATTTTTTATATTACAATATCAACTAAAACATAACATGTACTGTATACTGAGGTATTGTTCTTAACTAAAAACATTCAAACTTTTTGTACAGCAACTAGACACTTTTTGCCTGCAACACACTGTACATGGCTATAACTTGAGATATAAATAAAAACCTAATAAACTTATATTTATATTGGAGCAAAAACTACTTGTCGAATGAAAAAGTGCATGTAACAAAAAGTGTGGATCTAGTTACAATGAACTTAGAACAATTGAGTTTGTATTTTTTTTCTGAATTTTCTATGATTTTTTATGGATTTTTGAAGTTCACTGTTTTGAAAAAAAAAGAAACAAAACATTGCACAGAGGCCCCTGGAAAGATTTGTGGCCTTGCAATGGAGTCCCTGGCCGGACTTGCAGCACGGGAGGCGCGCCGGCCGAAATCCGGCGGGTGTAGTCACCGGCGGCGGGGGAACCGGGGTGGGAGAGCAAGAGGAAGTCGCAAGCTACATCAGGGAGACTTCGGTTGGGGCGGAGATGGCCGGAGGCGGCTCACCGGCGAGGAAGAGTGGGCGGCGGAGGCACTTCGGTGATGGGTTCGGGGCGTGGCCGGGCCTACGAGCTTCAGGGCGGCGCGAGGAAGCTAACTACGGCGGAGGAGGTCGGGACCGGAGTGGACGATTGGGATCGGCGCCGGAGTGGAGGACGACGGCGGCGTCGATCTGCGCGGGCACCACGGGCGGAGGAGGACGGAGGCGGTGTGGGCGGAGGGGCACGGTGGCCACGCGAGCAGAGGAGGACGGCGGCGCGTTTTGGCAGCCTGGCGGCGTCGTCCTTCGTCTTTCGCGAAAAATGGCCAAGTCCGAAAGCTCGCAGGTAGATATAGGAGGACGATTTTCCGGGGTGGGTAACGTCACCAACCGCCCCTGAAAATAGTTTGTAGGGGCGGGTGATATAACCACCCGCCCCTAGAATTTTTTTGTAGGGGCGGGTGGTGGTTCCACCCGCCTCTTTTGATCTAATTTAATATTTTTAAAAATTCTCCATGAAATTGAGTTCTATCCAGAAAAAAAGCAAATCATATCCAAAAAAATTGAAAATTTTACCCTACCATTTTTGAGACCGGTAGAACAAGGGAAAAATCTGAGATCACTATTTTTGAGACCCATAGAACAATGGAAAAATATGAGGTCAACAAAATATTCCAAGTTTCATAAATGCATCTAATAATCCAAGTTTCATGAATCCGATTACATGCACTCGACTCTAAATAGCTACTGATTCAAGCGGTAACAATTCTAGATTCGCCATCCTTGCATGCCCATGGCTTGTCATCTTTTCTTAAGCTTGCTTCTATAATGTTCATCTTCTGTGGTAGGTCTGTAAAGAGGTTCATTTCGTTGTACTGATTAATCTTCCACATCATTGATACCATCAACTCCTATGATCTCTTGTTTTCCAGGAACAACAACATGTTTTGCTTTCTTTGCAGGGTCAGCTGCATACAGTACTTGTGCGACTTGTGAAGCAAGTACCCATGGGTCATCTTTGTAACAAACATTATTGAGGTCAACAATCGTGAGTCCATAGACATCCACCTCAACACTTCTAGGGTGTTTGACCCAACGACACCGAAATACTGGTATTTGTATATTGTAACCATAGTGTATTTCTCATATATCATCTATGACACCATAGTAATTGGTACTTTCGCCTGTTCTCTCGTCCAAGGCCTCAATGCGGACACCACTATTCTGGAAGGCGCTCTTCTTGTCCTTTGCGGCAGTATAAAATAAATATCCATTAATATCATACCCTTGCCATGATGTGACCTGGCTAGATGGACCTGCTGCTAATCTTTTAATCGTTTGTTCTTCCAAGGTATCTCCATCTGATAGAATCATATCCTTCAACCATGCAGTCAATCGACGCTTGTGCTCTCTCATGATCCAATCATCTGAGCGGCCATTACATTCGGCACGAATCATGCTCAAGTGCTCATTGACTAAAGGAGTCATTATCGTGAGATGCTGCAAGATGCTATAATGTGCATGTTGCACTCCTTTAAAATCCTTGTCAATAAATGTTTTTCTCCCAATCGTCCCAACCCCTTCCAACCTCCCAAAAAAGCGAGGAACGGGCAGACCAATGGATACTTTATCATTTAGGTAACCAAGGCAACTCGATGGCTTCCTCAGTACTGTATCGCTCGATCATAGAACCCTCAGGATAAGCATGATTTAGTACGTACCGGTTTAGAATGGACATGAAACGCTCGTACGTCCACATTTCGTGTAGGTAAAGTGGATCCAGTGTACGTATTTGGTCGACTATGTGAATAATTAAGTGCTATGTTATATCAAAATAACCAGGAGGGAAGCACATCTCTAGTTTTGCCATAGTCTCCCCAATAAATTCTTGAAGATCATTCAATTCATCTTCGTTGATCACCTTTTGAGAAATCTTGTTGAAGAAATAGCACAGTCGAGTGATTACCATCTTCACGTATACTGGCTTGATCGCTCTAATTGCAATAGGGAGGAACACCGTCAACAACACATGACAATCATGACAGTTATATCCGCATAGCGAGAGGTCTTTCATCGAGACTAGTTTCTTTATGTTGGATGAAAAACGACTAGGCACTCTGATCCCCCGTAAGCTCTCGCACATTGCCTTCTTCTCATCATGTGTCAAGTTGTAGGAAGCCGGAGGAAGTTCATATCTTCTATTTCCTTTTTCAATAGGGTAAGATCCTTTCTTATCTCCATGGCTACCAGGTCTTGACGTGACTTTAATGTATCCTTTGTCTTTGATGATGTCTCTAAAAGGAGCACAATCGTGTTACCAAACACATTCTTCTTCAGGTGCATCCCATCAATTGCATGGCGGACCTCAAGATCACCTCAATACGGCAAGTACTTGTAGAATATGGACTGTTTCTTAAATGGTACGCCTGCGATTGGTGCCTTATCTCTATTTTTCTTCTTCCCATCTTTTGTCACCTTCCCATAACTGACCTGGATGGCCCTCATCATTTTGAAAACATAGTGCCCATCTCTTTTTACTAGAGCATAATGTAATTCAGGCTTGCCATAAAAAAAGTTGTGGAACTTCTTACTTCGGTAACGATGTCCTTCCACCAAGAAACGTCTATGTCCAAGGTAAACTAACTTTCTAGAACCTTCCAGAAAAGATGATACAGTCTCATCCACGCAGACCGTGCAGCCCGTCCTACCTTTGATCTGTCCCGATAGGACAAATAGAGCCTGGTAATCATGGATGGTGGTGAAGATAATAGCTTTGAGATTAAAGGTCTGCCGTGTAAACCGTCAAACATATCGATACCCTCCTTCCATAGTGTTTCCATCTCTTGCATCAAAAGTTCAAGGAAAACATCAATATCGATGCCAGGATGCTTGGGTCCTTGTATAAGGATGGACAACAGAAGATATTTTCTCTTCTGGCACAACCATGTAGGCAGGTTGTACATCGTCAAGATCACCGGCCATGTGCTGTGCGTGCTAGTCCTTTCACCAAATGGATTCATTCCGTCAGTACTCAACGCAAATCTAACGTTCCTCGAGTCCTTTCCAAATTCCAGATAATACTGCTCATCGAACTTCTTCCACTAGCGAGCATCAGCTGGATGTCGAAGCTTTCCATCGCCCTTCTTGCGCTTATCTAAATCCCACCAGCGCATCAATTCAGCATCCTTTGGGTTCGAGAAGAAGCGTCTTAGACGGTCGGCAACCGGAAGGTACCACATAACCATCACAGGAATTCGCCTCTGCTTCTCGGATATGCCCAAAGTAGTGTCTGGTGGCTCCACTGAGGCACCCTGCCTCTTCCTTTTGTTCCTGTCTGTTGGACCTTGGTTATCGCCACCACAATAACCAGCATTGTTTTTGTATCTATTTGCAGAACATACAGGGCATTTGTCCAAGTCTTTGAAAGTATCCCCACGATACAAAATACAATGATTTGGGCATGCATGAATTCTTTCCACACCCATTGTAAACGGGCTGACAAGTTTCTTTGCTCGATATGTGTTTGCAGGCACTTTATTTGGCTTCGGAATCAACCAGGCCAACATAGCCAGGAGATCATTGAAGCTACTATCTGACCAGCTGTGCTTAGCCTTTAGGGTCAATAACTCAAGTACAAAACGAACGGTCCAGTGTTTCGGACATCCTTTAGATCGCTCGTATATATTTTCCTCTGCTGATTTCTTCACCATCTCAAAATTTTCTATCCCCTTTGCACTACCGACCAACAGCTCTGCTTTAGTGTGCTGCAACAACTGGCTCAGGAAATCACCATCATCAAGTTCATCGCTATCATCATCACTGCCAATATCGATGGGCCCACCATCCAAACCATCACTATAGCCACCACCAACATCTTCATCATCACCGCACACATCATCATAATCATCAAACAATATATTAAACTGGGGGTCTTGCAATATTTTTTCAAATTGATTCTCTCTCGGAGGTGCTGCTTCTTCACCATGTTTATTCCAGATCATGTAGTTGTCTATGAAACCGCTAATCAAGATATGCGATCTAATTATAGTTGTATCGCTAAATACTCTCATATTTTTGCAGGGCTTGCATGGGCAATGTATCAAATGTGTCTTCTCAATTCTTGCATGATTTTCTGCAGCTTGAATAAATTTATTAAGTTGTTCACGGAAATATGCACCCATCCTTCGTGCTGTGTACATCCATGTCCTATCCATCTCTAAACGCCAACAACATAACAACATCACAAAATCAATACATAATTTCAACGGATTAAAACAAGCTCTTAAATAATATTGGAAATAAATGCTAAACAACTCAACAGCTATGAGTAGATATTGGAAACAAATAAAAGGGGAAAAAATTCAAACCCCAACCCATTACATTATGTGAAAAAAGGGGAAATCAACTCTTTTTCTCTCTCCTTTATATATCTAGTAATTTGTTTTCCTAGAAATGAGGCTAAAACAAGAAGATTGGTTGCAAATAATTACATAATTATGCTCTCCATCTAATTTAGCATAACTTAATCCAAAAACTTAAGTCAAATCGTGACTTAGATGGTAAATCCATCCAATGGATATCTAGATCTAGCTAGGGAATGTGAGAGCAATTTAAGCCTTCAAATTAACCCAAAAGCTTAGTAAAACCATAGAGTTAGCATCTACTTACCTTATAGAGCCTCCAACTCCAAGGAAATCAAGTTCAAAACCTTTCCTCCTCTATTTTTGATTTATGGCATTTTCGGACAGCACCTCCCCCGAGAAGAGGAGTTTTGTCGCGAGAAAGAAGAAGGTCTCGCGCATATTTATAGTTTTTATCAGAGGCGGGTGACCCCACAAGCCGCCCCTAAAAACATATTTTCAGGGGCGGCTGAAGCCATAAGCCGCCCCTGAAAATGGGGCTCATTTTCAGGGGCGGCTGATAACACCAGCCGCCCCTGAAAATTTGATCTTTAGGGGCGGCTTATGGTATCAGCCGCCCCTGAAAAGGAGCCCCATTTTCAGGGGCGGCTAATAGCACCAGCCACCCAGAGAAATTATATCTTTAGGGGCGGCTGATACCGTCAGGCGCCCCTGAAAATAGGCCCCATTTTCAGGGGCGGTTGATAGCACCAGCCGCCCCTAAACACCTGTTTCTAGAGGCGGTTTATCTGCTACAGTGCCCCGCTCCTTTTGTAGGAGCGGGGTACATTTACACCCGCCTTGAAAAAAAAGGGGCGTTGCTAAAAATCGTTTCTGTAGTAATTTGGGGGGCTCCATGCGATGCATGGAGGTAGGGGGGCTCCAGCCCCCCTGCCCCCATGCTGGATCCGCCCCTGCTTGTTGACCTTTGATGTTTTTCTGAGCCAGTTTACATCCTTGTGTGAATAGTTTTTTTTTAATCCGAATCCTAGGCCTACGAGAGGAAATCGCCCCATGGGCCGGCCTTGTGCTTCACGCACAGCCCAGTGCAAGCCCATGAAAAACGTGGTTAGCGAAGGGTAATTTCAAAATATTATAAGTTCATAGTGTTTTGTTACAAGCAATCACTAAAAGTAATAGTAAAATGTAGACCTTGAGAACTGCAATTACTGCAAAGTTTTGTAACATCCGTAAAATTCATCGAGATATATCGCTCGCAAAAATCGATTTCAAAACTTTGCAAAAAAATCTTCTTGACCTCAATTTCTTTTCCATCTAACATCCTTTCCAAGACCTAATATCTCTTATTACATTCATTTGTCTTTCCATTAGTACAATCTTCTCCCTAAGCCATTATTAATTACCAACAATGGCTAATCCCTCCTTTCACGTATGCTCCCATGCACAAACTTGCCACATCCATTCTATCATCTCTCATCTCCAAACTCTAAGCTCTAGCACGCACACATGCAAACTCACGTTCCCACCTCCACGCCTACATCGCCGCGCTGCCACCGCCACATTCCCACCTCATCAGCTCTGCTGCAGCATCGTCGCCGGCCCTGTGGCCTCGTTACTCACGCCTTCAAAGTTCCCGGCGCCGCAGCCATCGACGACCACGCAGCTGCTCGGCCACAGCGTCGCCATTGATGCTTTGGCACAGCTCCGCCCTCGCCGCCTATAAAAGCCACCCCAACCTACTCTCCTCGCCACCATCGAGCACGCCGAACCGCCCAGCCCAGCCACGCCACTCATCTCCTTGTTCCAATTTCTGGTTGCTCTGTTCTTCACCAAGAACAGACCCGCCTCGTCAATCTCCTCGTCCACCGAGCCGTCTTGGTTCAATTCCTTCCACAGTGAGCACCCCATATACCTTCCTCTACCAGCCCCAACGGCCCAACCCGTGACTTTCCCTCTCCCTCCCATCAGAAAGCTCCCCACGAGCTGCAGGATGTCGAAGCCATGGCTGTCGCAGCCGCCGGAGCCAACTTCCGTTTCCCATGCCCAAAGTCGCCAAAGTGGAATCCCCTCACCCTCCTCTCTCTTCCCATACTCTCGGATTCGAAAACAGTGGCCGGAGCTGCCACCGGCTCGAGCTCGAGCTGTCCAGCCATGGCGGCACTGAGCACAGGGACGACGTCCCTCTGTTCCTTCCTGTGACCCTCTCCCACGGGTGCGGTTATCCTTCACTTGAAGTGATGGTTAAGCAAGCCATCACCTGAAACGTATGGGCTCAACTCTTTCAGTAATTCTGGAATATGATATTGGGCTAGCCCATTTATGTTTAATTATTGTGCATGTTGACGGCTAAAGTGGACAGAATTTTTGCATGCATGCAGAAGCGACAAAATTGATGATATCACTCAGATGCATACAAATATAAAATTAAAAAAGTTATAACTATTAAATTAAGCATCCAAATTAAAATTGGATTGCACCATTATCTTTTTTACGACAAGATCTTCAAAACAAGATTACACTTTTCTATGTTTAGAAAATATTTTTTAAAAAACTTTTCATAATACTAAATACTTAATTTCGAAAATTGGGAACAAATATTTTAAGGACACGAACAAATTATTATTTCGATGAATAAAAAATTAAACATAACGAACAAATAATAAATATACAACGAACAAAATATAACACATTGCAAACATTTAATTATATATGATAACTAAGAAAAATGAATGTCGCGAACAAATGGATCACCGCCATGGAACAATTTAATCTACAAAGAGAACAAATAATTTGCATTTGCGAACAAATAAAAATGAATGACATGAATTACATAGATAAAAACATCTGCTTGTAGAATTAAGAAAAATTAAATAGTAAACAGGAGGAAGAAAAAAGAAATAAAAGAAAGTAAAAGTAGATCTAAATATTCTGCTGAATGAATAAAAGATAGAATGTAGCGGAAGGGAGAAAGAAACAGTCATGAATAAAAATAAAAGCAAAAGAAGACGGGCGGAAAAAAAACAAAGCACCGTAACGTAGTAAGCCAGCGGGCTAGCCAATGCCCAGAAAAAAACATAATGATTATGGTTACAACTTGGTCAACGCAGCTAGTAACTGGCGTAGCAGGCTAGGCGTGGGCCTGGAGCACATCACACCCAAGTTGGGCCGCGGCTATAGATTGGAATAGTTATTGGGCCTACACCGTGGATTTCTTAAGGCGATGTATTGGTGATTTGTAGCACGAGCTCTTCGGCTCTCCCACCTCTGTTTTGTTTAGTCCAGCAAACCCAATTAAACAAACTAAGCACCAGCCCAAGTACTAGCCGCAAAGCCCGAACCAACAGCCCAACAACCACCACGTGCAGCTCCTCCAATTTATGTTAATCCATTTTCGGAATTAATTAGGCACCCAATCTTACAACTACAATATCTGATCCATCCAAGCTCCAATTCCATTGATTCTTTTTTCTAAATTTTTCTAAAATCTTATACTAACTATTACTCCTATTTTTATCTTCTCTTCAGCTCATTTTATTTTAATTTTGTACTTGCTTGTGTTTGTTTGTGGTGTGCGCCGTCGTCGCCGTAGCCGATGGAGTGATCGAGGAAGAGAACGCCGAGGAGTTTGGAGATTAGTACCGCGAGCCGGAGCCAGAAGACCCGTACCGCGAGCAGGAGCTCCCGAAAGGCTTTGAAGACGGCAAGTCCAATCTCATCCTCCGATGCGTATTTATCCCAGTTTTACAAACACAACCTATTGGCCTATTTATAAAATTGTATAATGTTTATTGCTGAAATATGGTTGGATAGCTACCCCTTGATTGCTATGATCATTCTTTGATAACCTATGTTTGCCTCTAAATATGACATGCTCTGTTTCGATGGTGAATACTGCTAGAATGTTTAGGACCTTGCTACTCATTTTACTACACTCCAAATATGATTACAATGTGTTTTATTAAAGGAGAAATGTGTGAGATTATAAAAGGGAGAAAAATGGAATTCTTGGAAAATAAAAGAAAGAAATGCTTAGATGAGATGGATGGGTGTTTCTTGTGTGAAATGCCACTTGTTCTCGTACCTTCGTGGTTGAGAAAGGTTGGGAGATATATCCATCTTGTCATAATTAAGGACTAAGTTGATGTGTCATCTTGCCTAACTCAAATTATCGTGCAACCACTCGACCGTTGTGTGTGGCAACAGCTTAGCATAAACCCACTAGCTAATCTGTTAGCCATCATGAGAGCTGGTAAGCAACAGGTGATCAAGGAGACAGGATAAGATCTAGATGATTTATGCCCCGGTTAAACCTTATTGGTAGGTCAATAATCCCTTGGTGGATCCCGTGTTGGCTAGTCAGTTCTGGCTAAGGTGGGTAATGGCTTTGATAGGATTTGCACCGACACCAAGGTGATCGTGCTACGGTACTCTACTTGTGGGTAAAGATGTACCACCTTTGCAGAGTAAAAACCTATTCGAGTAGCCTTGCCCACGGTGTTGGGCGAGTTACGGTTTGGTCACATAACTAGATTTTGGGGATGGATGGTTCTATGGCATGAGATGTTTTTGGAAGGTGTCTGGCAGGTGTGTCATGAGCTATGGCGGATGAGGAGTTTGGTAACATTAAAACTTTGATCCTTTGTGTAGGATCAACCCCTACTTATTATTTGGTTATTAAAGAATTTGTTTGAGAAAAGCTTTCTAAAATAAACCCTTTTCATGTGTGAAATCTAACTTTACTACAAATTAACCTCAGCCTTATCCTTGGCATATTTTGTGCATAATCTGTGTTATCCCCCCTCCGTGGATGGGATTAGACTTGTTGATTACTTTTGTACTCACCCCTATATATGTTGTTGCTCCAGAGGAAGACTCGAACTTTGTTATTGAAGACATCAAGTAGGTGGTCGCTTCCACACCCAACACTGCCTATGGTGTTGGCCCTTTGCAGAATGCTTCTGCTGCGTGATACTCTGAGCCCGATCTGGACCCCGACTTAGTCTTGCTTTGGAGTATCATTGTAGCCATTTTACTACTTGCTATTGTTTGTATCAAGTATTCGCCTCCACTGAGGTGGTACGGTGTCTGATTATTTGTCGAATAAATGTATTATCAGCCTCCTGGGACTGATATTTGTATCACTTTAGTCTCTACTTGTCCGGAGTAGAGACTAAATGTGATACAAATATCAGTCCCAGGAGGCTGATAACACATTTATTAGATAGATGAGTAGAGACTAAATGTGATACAAATATCAGTCGCAAGAGGCTGATAACACATTTATTTGATAGATAATTCAGTCACCGTACGATCTCCGTGGAGGCAGATACTTGATACAAATGATAACAAGCAGTAAAATGGCTACAATGATATTCTAAAGCAATACTAAGTTGGGGTCCAGATCGGACTCAGAGTGACATGCCAGAGAAAGCATTCTGCAAAGGGACAACACCACAGGCAGCGTTGGGTACGGAAATGACCACCTACTCGACGTCTTCAACAACAAAGTTCGAGTCTTCCTCTAAAGCAACAACATATATCGGGGTGAGTATAAAAGTACTCAATAAGTTCAACCCCATTCACGAAGGGGCACAACACAGATTATACTGAGGTTAATTTGCAGTAAAGTTAGATTTTACACATGCAAGGGTTTACTTTAGAAAAAAATTTCTCAAAGCATTTCTTTAATAATCGAGTAGTAAGTGGGGTGATCCTACATAAAGGATTCAAGTTTTAATGCTACCAGACTCCCCGTCCGCTGTAGCTCACGGCATAACTGCCGGACACCTTCCAAAAATAACTCCCGTCGTAGAACCATCCATCCCCAAAATCTAGTTATGTGACCAAACTGTAACTCACCCAATGATGTGGTCACGGCTATTCCAATAGGTTTTAACTCTATAGAGATTGTATAACAATACCCACAAGTAGGGGACCGCAGCACGATCACCTTGGTGTCGGTGCAGATCCTATCAAAGCCATTACCCACCTTAGTAGACCTGACAAGCTAACACGGGATCCACCAAGGGGTTATTGACCTACCAATGAGGTTTAACCGGGGCATAAGTCATCCAGATCTTATTCTGTCTCCTTGATCACCCGTTGCACACCAGCTCTCCTGATGACTAATAGAATAGCTATTGAGATTTATGCTAAGCCGTTGCCACACACAATGGTCGAGTGGTTGCACGATAATTTGAGTTAGGTAAGATGGCACATCAACTTAGTCCTTAATTATGACAAGATAGATATAGCTTCCAATCTTGCTCAACCACGAAGGTACGAGCACAAAGTGGCATTTCACACAAAAAACGCCCATCCATCTCATCTAAGCATTTCTTTTTTTTATTTTCTAAGAATTTCATTTTTCTCCCTTTTATAATCTCACGCATTTCTCCTTTAATAAAACACGTCGTAATTATATTTGGAGTATAGTAAAGTGAGTAGCAAGGTCCTAAGCATTGTAGCAGTATTCACCATCCAAACAGAGCATGTCATATTTAGAGGCAAACATAGGTTATCAAGAAATGATCATAGCAATCAAGGGGTGGCTATCCAATCATGTTTCAGCTATAAAATATTATGCAATTTTATAAATAGGCCAATAGATTATGGCTGTAAAACTGGGATAAATATGCATCAAAAGATGAGATTGGACTTGCCGTCTTCAAAGCCTTTTGGGAGTTCCTGCTCGCAGTATGGGTCTTCTGGCTCCGGCTCGCGGTTCTGGTCTCCAAACTCCTCAGTGTTCTCTTCCTCGATCACTCCGTCAGCTACGGCCGGCACGCACAACAAATAAACACAAGCAAGCACAAACATAAAATAAAATGAGCTCAAGAGAAGATGAAAATAGGAGGAGCAGATAGTATAATATTTTAGAAGAATTTAGAAAAAAGAATCAATGAAATTGGTAAGATTTTAGAAGAATTTAGCAAAAATAATCAATGAAATTGGAGCTTGGATGGGTGAGATATTGTAGTTGTAAGATTGGGTGTCTAATTAATTCCGAAAATTGGAATTAAGCGTGAGTATTTGGGCTATTTGTATGTTGGCGTGAGCATTTGGAACAAAACGGTCTGATGGGGAAGATCCACGGAAGCGTGAGTTCTCAGTAAAGAACAGAGGAGGGTGAAATTGGAGCGAGGAACAAGATGAGCGGCGTGGCTGGGCAGTTCGGCGAGCTCGGTGGTGGCGAGGGAGAGCAGCTTGGGGCTATTTATAGTCGGCGAGGGCAGAGCTGTGCCGACGCTCCTTTGCCCGACTTCAATGTAGGTGCTGTGGCCGAGCAGAGGTTTTGGTCGTCGATGGCGGCGGCGCCGGCAATGTTGAAGCGCGAGCAACGAGGCCACAGTGCCGACAACGATGCTGCAGCGGCGCAGGTGAGGTGGGAACGCGGCGGTGGCAGCCGGCAAGCTTGACCAGAAGATTAATGGCAGTGGGGGCCGGCTCGGCGTCGTGGAGCGGCGCGGTGGCGCTGAGGCGACGGCTCGCAGGCGTGGGCGGTGGCTCGTAGCGGCGGCATGCTGCACGCCTGCACGCGGCTCCGCGTGTGGCGTGCGTGGCCGGCCGCGTGCTGCGCGTGTTGGTGGTGTTCGGCCATGAGGAGAGAGAGAGAGGAGGAAGGAGGGGGAAAAAGAAGTAGAGGAAAAAAGAAAAAGGGAAGAGAGGGGAAAAAATAGGCGGCAGAATTCGCAGCGACGGTCGCGAGCAAGCGGTTCGCAGGCGTGGGCGGTGGCTCGTAGCGGCGGCGTGCTACACGCCTGCACGCGGCTCCGCGCGTGGCGTGCGTGGCTGGCCGCGTGCTGCGCGTGTTGGTGGTGTTCGGCCGTGAGGAGAGAGAGGAGGAAGGAGGGGGGAAAAGAAGTAGAGGAAAAAGGAAAAAGGGAAGAGAGAGGGAAAAAAGATACGCAGCGGAATTCACGGCGACGGTCGCGAGCGAGCGGTGTGGCTTTTGCCCTGGGTATGTGACTGATTTTGGTGTCGGGACGAGGAAATGAGGAAAAGGAGGGGACGGTGACTGATTTTGGTGTCGGGACAACGAATTCACCGGGAAGAGATTGGAGCTCAGCGACGGAAAAGATTTTGAAATAATTTTAGTGAGTGCTTTACTTTGGTGAATTTTTTGGATGTTACATTAATTCTCACTAGTTATTGCGATTTTTGGGATGTTACTTTAATTCTCACTAGTTATTGCGATTTACTCTTGATCTTTACATATTTGCCCTATTCTGACCGTTGACTAGGGGTAAAATTGTATTGACTTGTGAATAGTGAAATATAAAATCACAAAGTTAAAGGAAAATGAGAGCAAAATCATAATTACACTTCAAAGTAGGGGTAAGAATACAAATGCCCCTTAAACTTTTGCCATCAAACATAACAACATTACCCTCAATAAACACGACAGCACACATAAGTCATATATTCACACCGTAAGGGAAATAGAGAAAAGCTAAGTACAGTGTATATTCTTTGATCCAAGGGTAGTATGTACATCAAATATTGTTTAATAAAGGATGAGTTGGATTGCTTGGTGCACGCAACTCAATACTCCTATGTCCAATACATCATCATTTTACCATCTCTGACTCGAGAAATCTATGCAAAGCTAGTGTAGGATTGTTAGGAAGCATACTGGTTGCACTCCGGATAGCAGCCTCTAAAGCTTCCACCTCTTCAATTCTTGAACCTTCACAATGAACAGTAACAACAAGGTTCCTGAGGGTGGAAAGGTGGCTAATGCCAAAATCGGGAGAACCAAACACACATGCAATCTGCATCTCATGCACAATGATTTGAAATTCAAGAGTTTCAAGCACTGGCATGGCTCCTTCTTTGAATATCATATTTACCCAACCAACAAAGCTGAACTTCTTCAGACACGGGAATCCATTGTTGCTGATAACAAGGCACCTTTCCTCAGGGCCTGCTGGATTTGAGTACAACTTCAGGAATTGTAATGCAGGGAAATCGCCAAGGATTTGAAGAGTTTCCTGTCTCACTTTAACTTCAACATCCAAGTATGTGAGGTTGGTTAGTGATGCCATCCACAATGGAATCTTACTGAGATACCATCCTTTGATCCCTAATTCCTGAAGGAGCTGTGGAGTTGGGGACCAAGAATCCAACAAGAAGTCTAGTGGCCAAGGGCTGATGAGTGTTAAACGTTGAAGATGGGAACTGCCTAGTTTACCAAGCAACGAAACAAAATTAGCCTCATATATCTTTTTATCTCTATGCAGGGGATTGATGCGCCAATCCAATCCGAGGGTTCTCAATCTGGTCAAGCTGCCCAACTCTTGCAACAACGTTATGGAGGTAGTGAAGTCCACAGTTATAAATGATACAGACTCTAGAGCTTGCATGTTCCCAACTCCATCTGGTAAGGTCACGGGAGGAGCAAGTAACCATTTCAACTGCCGAAGTTTAACAATACTAGCAGGCAATTCACCTAGATTAGGACAGTTCAGAAGATCCAGAATTTCCAAGGACTGGAGGTCTCCTACCTGTTCTGGAAGTGTAAAATTGCTTGCTTTAATCCGTAGGTACCTCAACTGAAATAACTTCCCTACATCTTGAAGATAACAGCTTTGTAAATTCTCATTACCATCTAGATCAAGCACTCTTAGAGCATGAAAGTCTGAAAGAGGAATCATTTGTTCAGAGTATCTAAATATGTTCAGGGATCGAACATAAGTAGTAACAATGGGATTTGCTGTTCCGTTATCAAGACCATGGTAGTCAAGTGAGAGCCGGTGAACCTTGTCCTGTGGAGCCAGCATTTGTTTTTTAGCAGTAACAACAGTGACGAAATTTTCTTCAACTGCTTTGCATGTAATGAGATCAAGAATCATATCGTGCACCCGGCATGAATATACTCTATCATCATACTGGTACTCTACTGGTTGAACCAAGCTTCTGTTAATAAGTTCATTAAAATAGCATTCACCTTCAACCTCTAAACTTCGTCCACCATTTCCACTGACAAATCCTTCTGCTATCCACCTTCTTACCAAATAATCTCTCTTGATCACATAATCTTCTGGAAACATACTTAGATACAGTAAACATGTCCTTCAATGATGAGGAAGATGATTATAACTAAGAGATAATATCAAGTTCATTTCCACCACATCCCCATTTTTCTCAAGTCCTGAACCAATTGAATCGCAAACCTTTAACCAGTCAGCTCTGGTGTATGACTTCGTAGTCAACAAACTAGCCATAGTAATGATGGCCAATGGTAAACCACCACACTTTCTAACTATTTCAGTTGAAACCTCCTTTAGTTGGTAAGGACATTTATCCTCAGAGCCGAAAATCCTTCTAAAGAAAAGTCTTTTAGAGTCATCCTCACTTAGCATCCTTAACTCATATATAAGATCACGCTGTGGGGATGAACATGATTTGGCAATAGTACCAATTCTTGTTGTCACTATTATTCTACTACCGCAAGTATTCTCAAACAAAGCAAATTTGATTGTCTTCCATGATTGGGTGCTCCACAGGTCATCAATTACAATTAAATACCTACAAAAATGAAATAGCTCTATGGTTCAATTGAAACCTAGCACAGAATAATACAAGTGTGAGAAAGCCTCATATCTCACCATTCAGAGTCCTAACCTACTGTATCAAGGAGATGTTAATTCCTAGTGTTTGTTTTTTATCAATTTCCTATCATGATAGGGGTAATGGTTTTAAGAAAATCTTCACAATTGGATGGATTTATATCCGGCATTTGAAATAAAATGAAAAGTGTATATATAAATAATTCAAATTTGATTCATAGAAAGAGAATGAAGAGCATTTCTTTGAACAAAAAAATGTTAAAGAGTATTTCAAGCTAGTACAGATTAATTTATAATACTTAGATACCTCTTGTCCTTTAGGAAATCCCTCAGTTCCCTGATGAGATGTTCCTGATCACATGAATTGGTGATGCCAAACTCATTCTTCTTGACTTGTAACAGTATAGACCGAAATATCATCACCATGTCAGGATTTTGGGACAGTGACACAAAAGCTTGGGAAAAAAGGCTATGTTGTTGTTGTTGTTGACACAAAAGCATGGCAATCAAATTGGTCGGCAATGTTTCGGTAAACCTGATTTGCAACAGTAGTCTTTCCCAGTCCTCCACAACCAACAATAGACACCACCTTCATCCCCGGCACCCCACCATTGACTAGCTTGATGATCTCATCCCTGGGAACATCGATACCAACAAGGCCACCAAATTCTGCATACAGTGCCGGCAACCGCCGGTCCACAGGCACCACTTTGATGCCACCGAAACTAACCGCATCATCAATCTTGTACCTCTTCCTTCTATGTCCCGCCTCGACAATGCGATCCCTGAGCTCCTGAATCTGCTCGGTGATCTCACAGCGCGTAACAAGCTCCTTCACTTTCTGAACATACCCCAAGAAGAACCACATGACTCCACTAGGCCTCTGTGGTTCGTTCCGCAGCCGGCGCATGTAACCGTCGACACAGTCCTCAATGTCATACGACATCTCCCTCACCTGGTTGCGCCACTCCCTAGTCTGCAGGTCGAGCACCTCCACGTCGGCCAGCCTCTCAAGGAGCGCGTTCATGCTGCTCAGCTCGTCCCTGAGGAAGGCGACCTCGCGCCTCATGCCCTTGTGCAGCTGGTAGTAGTCCTCCCTCAGCAGCTCGGCGAGCTTGGCGAGCAGCGAGCTCATCGCCCCCGTCGCGGCACTCGCCATGATCCCGTCCATGGCTTCCTCCTTGCTTCAGAAGAACCAATAAACTGCCAACATACCAAGTAACTGGAAGCTGCTAAATCAATCAAGAACCAACGAGCTGCAATGGTTAACTGCCTGCTTAGTTGCTGTTACTGTTAGTCTGTTACCCATACTTGTTGATCTTGATCCTGACGGTAATTTCAGATATCCACGAAAAATCGAGAATTGCAAGCTTCCAAAGTGCCCAAGATATCAGAATACGCCCATCAGAAACAGAGAACAGCTCAGCTGACTGTTCTCCCCCCCCCCCCCCCCCCCCCCCCCCCCCAAAATCTGCCAGATGCTTCCTGCAAATTTCAGAACTGCACATAAATCAAACCCCCCAAACTCCCAAACCAACCTCTACGAATCCGTGAGAAAGCAAGAGAAGTACGCACGACACCACCTCCCGGCAGCCTCGCGAAACTAGGCAGGAACCGGAACCCCACCGTCGCCGCCGGCTTCTGGTAGCGGAGATTTCCTTCCGCTGCGAGGAGGCTAGGAGAAGGAGCTAGCGGCGCCAACCGGAGAGGAGGAGAAGGTCTCCTTGAGGTGCAGCTCGGTCCATGAGGAGGTTGGGAAGCCAGCTTGGTGAAGAAAATTCAAACACGCGGCAGGTTGGGGAAGCCAGGTCCACGCCGCCGCGCCGCAGCGCTCCGGAGCCAAGGAGAGGCGACTGGTGGGGGCTGATGCTAGGGATTGAGCCGGGGACCGGCGGCCGAGGAGGGCGGCGGCGGCGGACTCATCTGAAAATAATTAGAGGGTCTTTGTAAAATTCGGTCCAAACTAGGGGGGTGGCTTGCAAATGTTTTGCACCGGTCGGCAGGGAAAGCCGCGCAGCAGGGCCCACGTGTCAGGGAAAGCGAGGAGGAGGAGGTGGGTAGGTGGGCGGACAGCAACGGGAAACCACTTGCCGCCGCCACCACCACCACCAGCCGCCGGGATTCCCACGGGCGGGAGGGTGCGGCGGCGCCGCGCGTGCGTCCATCCCCTTGGATTCTCCTGGCGCAAGGTGAGCTCGCGCGCGATCCATTTCCCGTCCTTGCTTCCCCCACTCCGAATCATCTCTTTCAGCTGGAGGGAACTCGGGACTTGCCGCGCACGCGCGCCTGGTGTTCGACGCTTTGTGCCAGCGGGAGCGCGAGGCGCGCGGACGCTACCCTGCCGCCGCTCGAGATCGCTTGTTTGTCGCCTGCTGTTGTTACTCACCACGTAACACGTTGGTGCTGCCTTGCCTGATTTGCAGTGCGTATGGTATGGACGGCCTGATCAGCGCACGCGCCGCCGGCCTGAGGAGCTCGCTGCCTGTTCGCCTGTCGTCTTCAGCTCGGCTGCTACCGCCGGCTTCGCAAGTGCCGGTTCGGTTCACGAGCCCTCCGTTCCGCTCTGCTAAGGTTTGCAAGAGCCGTGGTTTAGTGGCAGCAGCGGCGCTGGAGGTCTCCAAGGACGGCTCCTCGGCGGTTCTTGCCAATCGCCAGCCTTCCAAAGGTTGTTCCTTTTTTTTTCTTATCCTGAAGGCTTCCAAAGGTTGTTTAGGATAGAATGCAGTGCAGCTGATCAGGTGTGGATTTGAGAGTCAGTACATGCACCGTGAGTTGTGGGTAACTTGGTTATCGCGTACCTACATGTTTTCAGATGCTATTGAGACGTTGCGCAACGCCGATGCAGTATGCTTCGATGTCGATAGCACTGTCATCATGGATGAGGGTATTGACGAGCTCGCTGATTTCTGTGGGGCAGGGAAGGCTGTCGCCGAGTGGACAGCGAAGTAAATTCTCCATTATGTGGATTTATTCATCTGGTTTGTTAATTCTGTTAGCTGATCTAACATTGCGTTACTGTTGTCAGAGCAATGACAGGGGATGTTCCATTTGAGGAGGCCCTGGCCGCCAGGCTGTCTTTAATTAAGCCATCACTCTCCCAAGTTGAGGAGTGCTTGGAGAAGAGGCCGCCCAGGTATGATACCTGAGTCTTTATCTTCTGTTCATCTAGATAGTAGTTAGTATTTTGGTGCAGTATTCTTCTTCCTATTTTGGCCTTCTGGGTCTTATTAGGCTGTGCATTTCTGCTATTTATCATTGGTAAATATGGATATGTGCTATAGGTTCCTGTCGCTTGTCTCTTTTCCCCCTTATATCTAACTCTGAGCAGAAAACTAGAACAGAAAGTTCTTTGGGATGCTAATTGTTTTTTACCTGTTTTCTCCTTTAGTGCGTAGAAGAGAAGCCGTTTAGCTATATTGAGCCGACCAAAGTATAACACTTTTGGCCCCAATTCACCTTATGCTTTATGTAGTGATGCCCTAACAATTTTCTGATTATAGTCTAAACTAAGATAGAAACTCCTTCAACATTCTTTTCCCACACTGCAATAGAACTGCAACTCACATAAGAGAATTATCAAAAGCGGTGCCTTCTGATTTTCAGGATTTCTCCAGGAATGGCTGATTTGATTAAGAAGCTAAAAGCTAATAGTACTGATGTGTTCCTTGTGTCAGGAGGCTTCCGACAAATGATCAAGGTAGGTGCATCATTCCACTATACAGCTGCACTGCTGGTGGTCCTGGAATAACATACCATGAGTTGTTTTTGCTGCCTTTTTATAGGAATACTGAAATTTCTGCTTGTATTACTGTTAAAAGGTTGGAGCAAACTTAACCATTGGTTGTTTCTATCATTTGTCATAAACGTATATTGTTTGTCCATTGCAATAATAAAGAATGTATCTTCTGTTAGAAAACCTGAATAAGTACAATTTTTTACACAACTACACTACATATGTACCGGCTGAATTTGTTGACCATTATGTCATGTGGATGTGATTTTCCTATATCTAATGTGTTATCATTAAATGATCCATAAAGCACTCATCAGCTTTCTGTTTGCCTTGATTACAGCCTGTGGCATTTGAGCTTGGTATTTCTTCTGAAAACATCATTGCAAACCAACTGCTATTTGGAACTTCCGGGGAGTATGCTGGTTTTGATCCCACAGAGCCCACTTCACGCAGTGGGGGTAAAGCAAAAGCAGTGCAACAAATAAAACAGGTCTAGTTAAACTGTATAACTTTTGGCTACACTTTTTACTTCTTACCACCTTGCTGACCTTCTTTGTGTCCAGAACCATGGCTACAAGACAGTCGTTATGGTTGGAGATGGTGCAACTGATCTTGAGGTATATGACTGAATAGTCCCTTTGAAACTTCTATCCTGACAATAGATATGTATAATGATAATATGTTTTCTTGGGTAAAGGAAAGTTATTGACACTGACTTCATTTCTTAATGGTATGGTCAAAAAGATGCTTCCTGGTTGATTTGATTGATGAGGCATGCAGGTCGCTGAACGGCTGAAACCTTTTTCATTGTTTGTTTTTTTCAATCAGATATCCTCATGTTATTTCTCTTGTTCATGTAGTATGAGATAGAAATGACAGGCCAGTGAACTTCTGCCAAAATATAATTTATCATGATGTAACAATGAGTGGGTCAAAGAGAATGTTATGGGACTTTGCTCATATATCAGTGTATAGCAATTTAATTATAGTACTGTACCATAATCAAATGTATAGAGCTACACTAATTTCCCTGTGTTTCTGCAGGCTCGGCAACCTGGGGGAGCAGACTTGTTCATCTGTTATGCCGGTGTTCAGATGAGAGAACCAGTTGCAGCAGAAGCTGACTGGGTTGTTTTCGACTTTCAAGAGCTGATCACCAAGTTGCCATAAATTGACCACTTACCGCAATTGTGAACCTCGCATTCTTGACGCTGAGCAGTGAAATAATTGCAGCACATTTCAAGATGTAGATGTCATTGGCCATTCTTAGATTTAGCTGAACTATCTGGTTGTAAGTATTTGTTATTTTTTTTGCCCCCACTTTTCATGGATGATCTTGAACTACAAGTTTGACAGTTATGTTCCGATATTGTGAGTGAAGCCTATGTTTTAAGCAACTGTTGAGTACGAAAGTAATGAATTACATCACATTTAGGTGATGAATCACACCTTTTTGGTTTTGCAAGTATTCGGGGACTTGTCTTTCAAACAGTGTATATTATCTCAAAGCAAACCAATAATGCTGAGAAACCAATAATGCTGTATTGTGCCACTTTCAAGGTGCTGCTTTTCGGAGTTCAGACTCGAGTCATCTCTTCTGAAACAGAGATCTGTACTCTCTACAACATTTCCATTGGGAAACAAATTATCGAAACCTTTCGAAATCACTGGAAGAAAATCAGTTGACCCGATATCGATCCAAAGGTACACACTGGGAGGATACACAAAACATTAGAAAAAATATATTCAAACACCAATCAACACAAGATACCATGACGCCACCACACCTAAAAAGCACCACCGGGTAGGGGACCGGAGTCTTTGCAATTGATATGTCTCCACTGTTGATCTCTTTGCAGAGTTCATGTTCAATGTTCATCTATTAGTAGCGTGTTACAGTGACCTATGCGTAAGTCAGGATCATTAAGCCATGGATTCCTCCATCTGACCTAATGCAACTTGCCTTTATTTCTTTTTCTTTCTTCCTCTTTCCTTTCTCTGCTTTTTTTTATTCTTTTTCTGCCGCAGTATACCTAACTCTGGGAACCTTACTTTGTGATTGCAACAGATGGATAGGGATGTATGGTAGCCAGTTAGCAGCAGATGGCACATCCCTTTCTCCAACTTGTGCCCCGGGCAGCCTCTTTGGTCTCCGATGCTTTCTCCAACCACAAGCTATCAGCCACTGATTGCGCTTTAACTTTCACTTGAGACTCATCAGCTTTGTACCTGCCGTATCAAACTATTCTGCAGTCCACTACAATACAGTGGCTCATGACCATCAAAGAGATGCCTCTTCTTTGTCTAGCTTTGCAATATGTAGGTAGCACTATCATCCATTGCATATATCAATACCCTACATGAGTTTCACTTTTACTTTCAATTTTGGTGTCACATAGAGATAAAAATTAAGCATGTCGAAAAAAACGCAATTTAGCACAATCAGCCAAGAATGTACTCCCTCTAGTCTACGTGTGGTCAACATATTTTAGGCCCTGTTTGACAAGGCTTTGCAATGGCTCCAGGTTTCTGCAGGAGCTCTGGCAAACGTTTTGTATGAGGAGCCATTTTTTAATAAAAAAAGTCAGAGCTATTTTAGAGGAGCCACAAGCCCCTTAGGATTAAGTCCTGTCAAACGCCCTCTTAGTTTTAGCCATCAATATCTTTCTGAATATTTCAAATCAAGCTTTAAAAATGGATGGGCTATAGATTCGTCTTCGTACTTTCATTTTCCAAGGCTTGCGTTCACGTGGAGGCTTGCTTCAGTTCAAATGTGGGAGCGAGGTTTTTGAAATCGAAATTATCATAGATTTCGTACGATTTGGAACCAATTTGCAAAGGATTCACGCGCCACGCACCAACCCAACCGTGGGGGTCGGTCAGTCAGTCATCTCCCAATCATGGCGGAGGGAGCCACCGACCGAAACACCCGTCCATCATCTCCAATCATGGCGAGTGGAAAACCTCCACGTCGCCGCCAGCGTGGCCCCCCACCCCCACCGACGGGGCGTCCTCGCCGTCCGATCCGTGGACAGGCCCGAGCCGACAGCCGCGATGCGGTGGCGCGTCGGTGGCGGCCCCCGCGCTCCCCTCTATTAATAGCAAGGCCCTCCGGCGAGCAACGGCGGCGGCATTGCGAGTTTGCGACGCAACTTCGTCGTCGTCCTCTCCTAGCTGAAAAACACAGGCAGAGGTAGCTAGCCGGAGGATGGGGCGTGGCCGGGGAGTGAGCTACGGCGGCGGGCAGAGCTCGCTGAACTACCTCTTCGGCGGCGGAGGCGGCGGCGACGAGGCCCCCGCGGCGCGCGCCAGGCCGCCGCCGCCGGCCGCGGCGGAGCAGAGGGCGGCCACGGCACAGCCGACGGCGGCGGCGGTGGGCACCGACAATGAGAAGCTGAAGGGCATCCCGGCCGGCGTCCGGGGCAGCCAGACCAACAACTACTTCCGGGCGCAGGGCCAGAACTGCGGCAACTTCCTCACGGTCAGTCGCCGGCGCCGGCGCACCCCCATCTTTCTCCGAAGCTTCTGGACATGGAGCCTGTTCGGCTGACCGCATAAATAGTGTAGGACTGGTAGAATAAATAGTATTCTGAGAGAAAACAAACCAAGACAAATCAAGACAAGACAAGGCGAACAACCTCGTGGAATCCACCGTCCTTCCTGCTGACATGGTTGCTCGTGCGTTGCAGGACCGCCCGTCGACTAAGGTGCACGCGGCGCCCGGCGGCGGCTCGTCGCTCGACTACCTCTTCGGCGGCAAGTGATGGTCGCCTGGGCGCCTGGCTTCCCGGATCAGGCTTGGAAGCCGAGCTGAGCTCGCTTAGAACGCCGCCGCCGCCGCCTACTGCGCATGCTTGGAGTTCAGTAGCTTATCATCAATTCATCATAACCTGCTTCCTTTACGGTTACTTTCCTGAAAAAGGATTGTTCATGTTTAACTCTGTGATCTCCTCTCGAAAAAAAAAAAGAAACTCTGTCATCTCCATTGGTGTCTGTCTCATCACTCTTCAGTACAACAGCTATTGGCGTTTGTGTCATCAGTCCTCTTGTGTGAACTCAGCTACTTGTGTGAATTTCAAAATCTGACTTTGTCCTGTAATCACTCATCAGTAACAAGCCTTCCCTGTTCTTGGGCTGTTCATCAGATTTGTATCCGAGTGTTCTTAGTACTTAAATTACTAATGATCCAGCTTCTGTAGAAAGCTTGAAATTGGGACATGTGTCCATGATCTAGCCAATGGATGAATAGTACTTTCAGGTGCAGACTCTGCATAAATGAATTTGTTATTTCGGAGTCCAACGTTTTAATCTGCTAGGTCTTCTGAAATAAGATGGCTGAAGTCACATACAAGCAGAATTCTATATGACTACAGAGTAATAGTTTCAGCAGAACCGATCCTCAATGTTTAGCCTGATATAAAGATCTCATCTCAGGTGAACAAGACCATCTTGGCTCTAAAAGGATTAGGCAACTGAAGGGCCACATTAGTTAGCTTACAAACAAGCCACACCATCTTCAGAATCAGCCCATGAATTTAACAAACATGCATTGCAGAAACCGCGAAAGTAGACAAGAAAAACATGACCCATCCAAAGAGTATCAAAGTACCATCACTCTTGATATGTCACCATGGATTACAACTAGCAATAACCACTTCAGAAATTCGATCCAATGACCACGACAATGCCACACCATGGATTGCAATCAGCTACACGACAGAAACAATTAATCAAACACCTCAGAAATTCAATCCAATGACACCACTACAATGTCAGCGTGTCATTATCTGAAGCCAAATAGTTATTGCAAGAACCACCCAAGGTTCTTAAAGCGGTAAGGCGAGGCGAGGTGATGGGGAGCCGCTCAGTCGCCTAGGCAATGCCTAGCCGGGCTAAGGCGAGCCTTAAGCAAGGCGATGGGGAACCGCCTTGTCGCCTAGGCGACGCCTTAAAAACCCTGGAACCACCAGAACCATGCGTGGGGCTTCATATGATTATATGAAAACATGTCGCTAATTTACATCTTTCCGATGATACTATCACCGACAATCACAGCGCCTCTAAGCCCTGTCCAGGCAGGGGCGCAGACAGGAAAAGGGGAAACCTTCACCTGCTGACTATTTGGAAGAAATAAAAAAGAATGTTTATGTGCACTGATCCAGCATTTCGAACACTGTATGGCGAAGAGCGCATTACCGATTCACTATTTACAGGGTGTATTTACAGAGAACTTCCTGGAGCTAGATCACCTGTCTTTTCAGAGTACCATATGAGGTTGTTAATCCAAGATGTAGAGTCCAGACAGATGATTAAGTTGTCTCGTCAAATTCCATTTTCTGCAGATATACAAGAAAATAGTGGGGAGGTCAATTAAGAGTCCATACAAGAAAATCATAGTGTGAAAAATGAATCAGCAATATACATTTATTTATTGGTTTACTACTGCTTAAAACTTCAGGCAACACAGGCCAGCTTACTAATCAATGAAAATCTTTTTTTTTCTCGAATACGCAGAAGAACTGCGCATCTTTGTATCAAGGAGAAGAATCAATGAAAAATCAGACACAACAATCAGAGATCACCCATTTCCCATTTTTCACCTATTGCCGTACTACATATCAAATAGTCAAAATGCAGTAGGCATAATTCTAACATTAAATATTTATCTGCATCAAATCCCTAATGCACACAGTACTATCATCCCAAGGTTACCTTTATACAGGTTCCTGGCAATGTATTTTACGTAGTCTACTTTTACAAAATTCCAATACAGTAACATGCAGATTAAAGTCTTTGTTGCTGTTTTATAGTATGTAAAGAAGTTGGAACTATAATGTGCAAAGAGAGCTCCAATTCATTACCTTTCCACAGACAGGGCATGCCTCACTTCTTTCCATCCACTCATAAATACAGCCAAGGTGGAAATGGTGTGAGCACTGCGTCAGTATCCTGGGGTTCTCAGATGTATAATCTGCATTTTGGTATAATCATGTCAGAATGAGTATCAAATGTTGAGAGAGAAAATACAATGCTCATAAAGGGTTACTTCATCCTTGAGATTTGAGGATGGTATTCCATTAACTTGGCACGAATCTATACATCTAGTGAGTAGTGACCATAGTCGCAAGGATTTTTATAAATAATCTGTTTACCACATACCATGTTTCAGGAAATTTAGATATAGCATTTTGCAAAATAATAAACACCTCTCCAATATATAATGAAGATAAAAATGTCGCGTACTGATACCTTCAAGACATGTTGGGCAGACATCTTCATCTTCAGCAGATGGGAAAAAGTAGCTGAAGTAATTTCCATGTTCCTTTGGTGGCACCTTATCTCCATAGGCAGAGCTGCATATCTTCATTTTTGTGTCATAGTTTGTTTTACTTGCCTTGTCAATTCTACTTGGTGTCTCCATGTCCTCATCATCACCATTTGCTCTAAGTGGTTCTGATTCCTCTGGGGAATGGCTTGGAGTCTCATGTCTTAACCAGTCACGAGCAGGAGGGGAAAATCGTGGATCGTCATAGGGCAGCGGTCTTGGGGGAGAACGATATGTATCAAAGGAACTCTCAGTTGAATCCACAGGGGTGGCTTCTATAGCCTGAGAAACAGAGTGCACTGATCCAGCTCGGAACAAAACAGTGTACTGAAAACAAAAGAGAAGGTCAAATTGCATCCATTCCTTCCTGAATCAGCTCAGCTAATACAAGCTGTTTATTTAATTATTTTATCAGATATTAAATCAGTATAATTAAGTGGAACATCTTATTTGTTGTATTGAGTTCCCCATGCTTGCCATCAACCAGTCTAGAAAGCAACGTGATTGTTTTAACTGAGGAACCGTCTACATTAGTATATTACTTTTCTCAGTATGTTCATCAATTTTGGACAACTACTGAAACAACAAACACAATGTTATCAATGAGAACAGTATGCTACATAAGTTGTCAAGTACTCATTCCTCAGGAGGAAAAAAAAAGTTTTCAATACCTGAAAAAAATCACACGGCAACGTTTCCTTTTTTCAAATAGTTACATGACATACCATTGCATAAATGTTCTAACTGAAAAGTTAATACAGCTATCTATTTGCAATGCACAATTATGGCTAACCTTGTTCCCTTTAAAAATTGAATTCAGAAATATCAGCTAATGTTTCTGATCCCAACTACATCATTTGCTCACTTCTGACTAGAACAAAATTCAATATGTAAGAAATGTGGCAACCAGGGTGAGAACAGCATACCGCATTGATGAGCTGCTGAGTAAAACATCTGAGGCACATGCAGTTCCTAAACGCTGAGGACGTGTGGTTCCCATGGTGGTCAGAATAATCAGGTTGCAGGCATGAACAGAAAGCTCCCATAATCCAAGCAAACCTTCACAGAGGAGTTCCTTAAGCAGAACTCCTCGAGTCCCAACTAACCAGACACCAAATGCTCAAAGGCAGCAAACTGATGTGCAATCCAAATGCCCTAAAAAATCCGAAGCAGGCAATCCAAGGGCCGTCGCAATGGAACGACTGCTCGTCAATACCTATCAGTGGCAGGCAGAAAATCAGGTTATTTCAGAGGAAGCGATAGAGAGAAATCAAGACAAAAAGTATCTGAACTTGACAACAAAGTTCCATCTTTCTGCAAGTTGAGACTTGAACGCAAAGCTTCGGCTACAGGACCACCAAAATCCCGTCCCCCCCCCCCCCTCTAATCACCATCCCACAATATTCTTGACAGAACAGACAGTTCAGACTGGTAACACAACACCACAATCCGGCAATCCACCCCATTTGATGCGAGAGAGAAAAAAAAACTCATCAGGCCGGCTGCACCCCAATCGATTCCAGCGTCTATCAACCAAATCATCCAATCGTATATCACTAAGAAACAGAGGATCGACAGACGTGTCTCCAGAATCTCGCCTCCTACCCACGAACGGCACCAAACCCGTGAAAAAAAATCCAACCTTCACGCCACGGAGCTCACCTGGGATTCCAACCCCCCCCCCCCCCCCCCCTCTCCCCCGACAGACAAATCAAAATCCCACCTTTCCCGATTACCCTGCCTCCCCAATCGGCCAACCTAGGCTAGATCCGGGAAAGAGAGGGAAGAACGAGGGCCCGGCGGATTCTCACCTCTGCAAGAAAGAAGGGGGAGGGGCGGCGCCGCGGCGACGAACGACGGGTTTACGGAAACCTCCAGAGCCCCGGGGGGAGGAAGGGAGGATGGAAGGGAGGATGGAAGGAAGGAAGGGAAAGAAGAAGAATAAAATCCGCGGCGTTGACCGATCAGCTAAGGAAAGAAAGATCCCAGCGTGTCGGGCCGGCCGGCGGCGGCGGCCAGATTGGGGGTCGGCGGATTGGGCGGGCGCTGTTCCTCGCGAGTCCTGCTGCCGCTTGCCTTGTTTGCTGGTTTATTATAGGTGGACGGGGGAGGAGGGGGAGGCTTATCTTATTGGGTCCCTTCGCGAGAGGCCCGCGGACCCGGTACGCGCCGGCGCCGACGGCGACGGGCGGGAGGAGAAGCTGCGGCGCCTCCCGCGTTGACTGCGTCCGCGGGGGTAGGGTGAGGTGCTCTCCTGCTTCGCTTGGCTCTTTCTAGGAACAGGGGAGGAAGGAGGATTTGGGCCCTGTTTGGATGAGAGTAGCGCAAGTAGTACAAAAATTTTGACCAATAATTAGAGGTACTAAATAAAGGTAATTTACAAAACTAACTCCACAGCCCTGTTCTACTTCGCGAGACAAACATAATGAGGTCTTTGACTGCACAATTAGAGGATTGTTACTGTAGCATCACTGTAGTCAATCATCGATTAATTACTATCATTAGATTCGTCGTGAAAAATTACACCCATCCGTGAAAAGGTTTTGCAAATAAACTTCGTTTAGTACTCCATGCATGTAAGATTCTTTTCTTGGGAATTGTGTGCTATGCTATGCTAGGGAGAAACAAACAGGGCCTTGGTGGGGGTGTCGACTGACGAGTGGCGACCACCGACGCGTGTGGAGCAATCACCATGTGAGGCTGTGCGAGCTTCATCATGCGGCGTGCTGCTGCGGGTGACCATGGCGACGTGGCGTCATGTCATGAGATGACGTGGGGTTGGATGATTGGATGGAGGGCCCCACGGTCGGGTTCTCTACAGCTATAGAAAGAGTGTGAGAGCTTGCGAGTGATGAGAGAACTCCAACTGATTGATTTTCTCTTTTTCTCTTTTCATTTTTTTTCAATATAAGAGATTGAAGTTGAAAAAACATACTCCAGCAGATTGATTTTTCATCTCTCTTTCCTCTATATTTTTTCTCAATCCCCAATAATATCTCTCCAATCTCTAATAGAAAGGGGAGACATTGCATCTCCCTTTTCATATAGAAAGGGGGGAAAATCAATCTGCTGGAGCACTTCTTCCATATATGTTGAAATTGAGCAAGATGATTTCCCTATATAGTGAGAAAGTGAAAAGAAAAAGATCAATCTGTTGAAGTTACTCTGATCGGCCTGCAATCCTGCAACTCAAAATACCCTTTGCGAGCTTCTAAAAATGCTATGCAATGTCTAAGAAAGAAAAATAAATAATCCTTTGCAGAAATAAGCCGAAAGCAGACATGTCAAAATTCCCCAGTTCTTTGAGAGAGAAAATGATCCTGCAACTCAATGGTCCTTCACAAATCACAACTTCGTATTGGAGAATATGCGAGTATAATCGAGATGCAAATGTGTTGTCCTCTTAAGCTAAACAAGTACTTATGTTTTATAACAAATCGCTTCAAATGGATCGACTTGACAACACGGATGCGTTTGGCCATTGCTGTGGTCTTTGCTTGTGATGGATATGTACTCTATTTTGATACCTGCTCCAGGATTATCAATTTAGACATGTCATACTGTAAGCAAATTAATTTGAACCTCGTAAGTGTCCATTGCTCATTATGTTATTTTTGTTGGAAAAAAAATTAGCTTCATTGGAAAATAGCAACGATTTCTCTTTACAAAGGAAGATAATGCCTCTCGTTCATTCGATGAAACCAGCACACAAAACAAGCAAACACACAGTATGGATTAGCAAACGCCGCCAACTCACCCTTTCCACCCTCATTTCAGGATCTGGAGCCAACCTGCTGTGCTAGCCAAACACCCACACTGACAGCGCCGCGCGGAGCAAATCTGAAACTATGGGAGCTGGAACCCTACCAGTCAGGGCCAATAAAAAAGAGTGAGAAAAGGTTGTACTGCTCAGAATTCTACGAGTGATAATGACAATCAGACACAAGGTCAAACAATCTGGAGATAATGATGCACAGACATCGTTTTCAAATGAGAAAAAAAGAAGCAGCAAATTGTTATAATAGACACGATGAATCTCCTAAACATGTCCAACAATGACAAGAAAGAAAACAAGTTTAGAACTCTTTGATCCAAACAATTTCACAGCAACTGTCAGGCAGATTTGAATTAATAAATGAAAAGGAGTAATAATTAGCAAAGCAACATCACATGGTGCATAGGACTGCATTACCCTTGAGGAAAATTATGTACAAGCAGAAGAAAGGGTCAAAGTTTCTCTGGTGCTCTTTTGCAACAAACACACAGTGTGCCTCTTGCTGCTTTCAAGTCTCAGTGACACAAATCTATGAAGATTCTGGAGTTTCTACAAGGCGATACATGGTGATCTCTTGCTGCTTAAAATACCTTCTGTCTTCCTCATCAACAAGGACTAGATTCAGGTAGTACTTGACGCTGAACTTATTATTTATATTGCGGTAAGTTGGGGTCAGCTCATAAGGAGTCAAGAATAGTCTTACTGGAATAGATTCTCCTGCACAATGATTTTTGATAACCTCAGCATTCAGCACCAAGTGGAGCATTACTTAGAAAATACATTGCACATGTCTTAATGGGCACCAAACAATGCTTTTTGAAAAGATTGCACCAAACAATGCTTACATGCAGGTTACCATTTAAACAGTTATGAGCTGAATAAGTGACAGTAAGTTTTCCTGAACATGATGTCTTCTTTTGAAAAAGAAAATAAGAGGAAAAAAATAGTAATACCTCTAACTGGGGCACCATCCATCAGCTCAAATTTTGCTAGTGTCTCAGTCTCAACATATGTGTTAGGACCAGATCCTGTAGATTCACGCCGACGAATCTCAAGCTCCATGTTCTTTATCTTTATTCTGACTAGAAGAAAATAGATCTTCCCTACAATGACATCCTTGAGATGGTACCTGAATAAGGTTTCATCCATAGGAAAGATAATCAGAATTCTGGACTTGGCCATTCTGGTGACCATTAAAACGCATCAAATTAATCTTCAATTATGGAGCTTACTTGCTTTTGCTGTACTCAAATTCAATGTGCAAGCAATCTTCAATTCCAACTTCCATCTGAAAAGGAAGATCAAATTCTTAGTTGTACATTTGTTTCACCAGGCAATCTACTGGTATGCTACCAGAACATGAAGTTTCATAGTTATCAATAAGTTAAGCCATTCAGTTATGACGACACACCTTGATGCTATTGTTAATTGTGGGAACGGGAGAATAGTTCCTTACCTGCAAAAAAAAGAAAAAAAACATAATAATAAGTTAAAAATGAAGTAGAAAATAGGAACATAAACTTAAATCTCCTGGGATCATTCAAGAACATTTCATAAAGGGGTAGAATACCAAAAAAAAATGTGACATTTAATCAGATTAAAATCATCTCTATTATGCAAGTTGGAGGTATGAGATGAAGTTTAAACTTACACAGAAATCCCGGGTTTCGACAATATTGCCGACATAATTTCTGCCAATTGTCACTTTCAATATGTACCTGCAAGCACAAGAAATAGGCAGTTCATACTTCAGATATAATGTAATCAATGTTGCTGATGCTGCACATTATGCAAGCTATTCTTGTAATAAACTATGCACGACATAGTGTAAGCAGTTTAAGATGCATTCCAACCTTAATCTGACATTTGTCCCATTATACGTCTCATATGGCATTTCAACAGTAGCAAACTCAAAAGGATAAGTCTTTCTTTCATAGATCTCACCAGGAACCTCTAACTCGCGCACTGCATGGACAAAACAGGCACTTCAAGGATCAGATTGACTTACAGAGAGACAGTAAGCTAGCTCCAAGAGGTGCTATGTTAGATATCTAATAATCTTTAAGGAGTGATGTGAGTAAAAACTAAGCTTTTTCACCACTGCAGCTTTTAAGTTTCCATAAGTTGCACTTTTAGTCTCTTATGATTTCTCAACAATATAAAACCCAACAGTTTACCAAGATTCAGTTCATACCATATAGACAAAAATAAATGTTGTACATGGATATCTCAATAGAAAACGAGGTCATTGGGCTATTGTACAGCACACTATTGAAAAAAAAAACAACTCAAGAGAGAACCTACCTAATGAAGTGAAGTCGTAGAAATTGCCTCTGTCAAAATATAGCTCTGCCATAGAAATGACCACAGACAATAGTGTTAGAATATTGCGGAGTCTGAATTATCAAAGAGCTGCTGTATACAATATTATCAGAAAGATAAATAATAGAAGGCGCAATTCGCATTAACATTTTTATTTTACATTTTCTCTGCCAACGCTGCTCATACTTTATCATGGTAAGCCTTACACAAGTCTAACCATGAGTGTATCACAGCAATTTTTTTTCCCCAACAATCACACATTCAGCAACCTTACTCAGTAAGCCTGCCAATACAACATCCTACAGATGCAATTAGCTTAGCCATTCAAGCACTTATATTCAGAATCAATTAGTGGGGCAAGGGAGAATTTGTTGGGGTCTCGCAAAATATTTACCTATCTGACCCAGCAGCTCGATCTTAATACCGGTGTGCTCAAGCCTTTTACCAGGGACGGGAGCAATGGACACCTGATCACCACCAATTCATCACAAATTTTACCCAGCACTCAAAATCACAGGTTAGAATGAACACGCATCAAAAACACACTGGCACTACCTCTCCGGCGATGGTGTCAGGGCTCTGGAAGGCTGGCACCGTGGCCGTCTTCCCGTTGTCCTTCTTGATTGCCACCTGCAAGAATCACAAGACCGTCGAATCAATCAGCCCAGCAGCCGGTCCGATACAAATTTGTGACGGTAACTTGAGAAATCAAGAAAAATGCAGAGGACCGGACCGCACCTGTTTCCGGGTCCTCTCATCGGAGAAGGTGACGAAGATGTCACAGGGCGGCTTGAAGGCGCCGATGATGTAGTTCTGTACCAGATACAGCGGGAATCAGAGCGGGATCTAAGCACCTATAGCTTTGCGCCTCCAACGGTGCTAAAGATGCAATCTTGGAGTGGGGAACGAATCAAGTACTAGCGAGAAGTCAAAGATCAGATGCGAGTGCGGTGGTTACCATGGCTGCTTCTGAGTTAGGAGGTGGAGTCGAGCGGTGATCCCGGATGAGGCGTCGGAGCAGGGTCGCCGGCGTCGGGGAAGGAGGAGGGGGAGGAGATCGCCTGCTCGCTGATCTCAGTCAGGGGATCGGTGGGCTGCCGCCCTCCTGCTGCCTGCTGCCTGCTGCCTGCTGCCGTAGTAGTAGAGCTGGTAGTTGTTGACAAATTGGAGTCCATGGGCATTGGCGCATCCAATCTTCTGGCTGGCATAACTGGCGGTTTTTTTATTTTCATTTTTTACAAAAATATATTTTCGATTTGGAAATTTACAGCAATATATTCCGGCCGCCCCGCTGCCGGGCGGCCAGCCGGGCGGCCGGGACGTGACCGCCCGGCAACGGGGCGGCAGGGACATTTTTGAAAAAAATTTCGCGGAAAAAATTGCGCGCAGCTCCCTGGGGGCCGGTCGCCCGACAGCGGGGCGGCCGGCCCCCCAGGCCGCCCGGCTGCGGGGCGACCGGCCGTAATTTTTGTAATTTAGCCCTTTTCACGAAAGAATTTCACATATGTGCTCTTTTTGTAACTTTTTGCAGAAATAGACCCTAGGGTTGGCGCCGTAATATGTGGCGCCGAGATAACACGTCTTGGCGCCACAGATCACGGTGCCAAGGTGCCACGCACGCACAAGCAATCTAATGAAGCTTCGAACTTGCCTTTAATATTTTCGGACTTTTTCTGGAGACTAGAATACTGTGAACCACACATCATATAACAGTAAGAATTAAGAACTAAAAACTGCATTACACAAGGTAAACCATGAGAATTACATCATAATACAATGTTAATGAAACACACATCAGACATGCAGTGGCATGGTAGAACCCGTTGCAACTACGGTAAACAGATTCTGAACTAAGCTAACATGTCTTAGGTAATTTTAAAAAATACAACAAACACAACGATGCAGCATGTCACTAGCACTAGGTAGTCCTCGTAGCCGTACCCCCACGTAGCAAACTGTGTTGAGCCTTCTCCGCAGTATCCACCCATTGCAGGTGGTGCAGGCGGTGGTACCGGAGGGGCATGGCCCTTCTTCTTGTGACAAGGGCAGTTGCAGTAAGGAATAGTGCATGGTTCATCCTGTGAAGCGAAAGCATTGCTGGTATCATCATCTTCGTCGTCTTTGTTACCCTCGCTCACTTCCTCGTAATGGTTCACCTTACATTCCAGATCAAAGATCTTTATCTGGAGGTACTCGATGAACTCCTGAACTGAATCAATTGTTGCAGGATCGACTCACCTGGTAAAACCACAGTTTTCTGGAGCATCTGAAGACTGCAAAATAAATTTCATGTAAGGTGTCTCAATGAAGATAAAGAAATAAAACAACCGAGTATTACCCATGTGTGTGGGCATTTGAAGAAACGCCGACCGCCATCCATCCCGTCGGTGCACATCTGCACTAAGCAGTCCTCACCATGTCTGCATTTTGGCCACGGTTCTCTACGGTTATCATATTGTCGAAGAGGAGTTTCATTGGTAAATTCACTCTTGTGCTGTGGCGGAAACTCAAACACTGGTTCCGGAAAGAAATCAGGTCCAAGAGGCCCCTCCCATATTATGGGGTCTCCCTTTCTTCCCCATTTTCCTTTCCCAAAACCGTAGTAATTCTTCCCGCTAGACCCATCTCCAGACATTGGGTATACAATGAGCTTTGGTGTTTGAGTGCTGCTGGGAGTTCACAAACTTCGGAGTATTTATAGGCGCACAAAGGTTTGATATCCGGAGTGTGGAGCATAAATGCACCTGAAAAGCCTACATGACAACACAGTGAAGAGGCTAGCTGACCGAACACTGAAAAGGCTAGATTCAATTCTCGAAGTGACTACTCGATGCATCTCTGTGCATGTAGAGCATCTAAGTGCATGCAGACTCATAGCACTGCATCGCTGCCGCTCGGTCGATCGTGCCTAGATGCCGCCTTCCCCACTACACGCCATAGACCTTCGCTGTAGAATGACAGTTCCGTCGTCCACGCCCAAGAGACTGTTTTGAAGGTGAGCTGGTGTGGTTGCCGTGTTGTCACATCTTTTTGAAATGGTGAAATGGCACTGCTATTGGGCTGTCGTCTTTTGTCACGTTTGTCTGGGCAAACAATGCGACATATGGGAAACCCGTGATCGCCGTGCTGAGCAGTGGCAACCTGTGATCTCATACTCGCAGCTAGATACACTATGGTCCCTATTTTGAGCTATACGAGCGTGTCACGAAGTTTACGCTGTATGCGGTAGTCGTCATCATCGTCGGCGGGATCTCGGCCGCTAACTCCTCCCGCACCTAACTTGTCCTTCATTAAATCACGGAAAAAATTCGCAAGAACTTACATTATTTCACGAGCATTATGGAACCCACAAACATAACAAGTTCACATCAATAATATCTATAGAAACAAATGACAAGTAAACTACCACAATCATAAACAACCATAATCCGAACAGTCGAAACAGTCCATAATAACAATAGAGAAACAAGTGCCAACAACTAACCACCCCTACCATTCCGACCTCTCTTACGTTGTGCGTGTACGTGATTTGTAGGGTAACTATGACGCTCCGGTAGCCCAACGTCTCTGGCAGGACGGCGTAACAAAGCCACAGGTGTATACAACCTGGGATCATCGTCCTGGGCAAGCGTAGCAAACAACCGTGTAAAGTCGTCGAAGGAGGCCGCGTCGTTGTCTTCAGACCACCCTACAGATCACAAAAATTTTTTTAAGCAACATTCAATACGTGAATGAAATTCCGTACAAATTATACTACGTACCCTGTGTTACAGGTGGAGGTGGTGGTGGATAGGAAGAAACTCCTTCATATCCTCCTGGTGGCGGCATAAGGGGTTACGAAGATGACCCCGCTCCGGTGAACTGTTGTGATCCTGTGTATAAATAATAACGCATGAGCCTTCGACCATAAAACATAAGCAAATAAAATTATGCACCACATATTTACCTAAAGTCCCTTCAGCTGGTGGCATAGAGGTAAATTGGGTTTCTTGAAATGGAGCCCTTGCGAGGCACCTGGCCCTCCATAGGGCTGAGAACCGGGGTACCCGTACCCTGTGTGGAGTCGTATTTAAATACTGCATATAAACATACGGATTGATAAATATCACACCATACCTTCGTACTGTCGGTGGTATAAGGGAGGCTGCTGCCATACGGGACCACAAGGAACCGACGTCGACGCTTGCGACGATCCGTAGGAATCCTCGTACTCCGTCCGCGTACCAAAGGCCTGAAGGATGCCTCGGGCTCTATCATGTTGAGTGGTCCAGGCCTCGAGTTGTGCCGGCATGCTCATCGTAGACCCGCCATGAATCCTCATTACATTCAGTGAGCAATCTAATTCGAGCAACCTACAGGCCTCGAACTGTAACAAAAAAAAAACTTAGTATACAAATCTTAAAAGATCGAAAATGTCGTCAACATTTACTCACCACCCAGCTAATGCCTCATCCCTGTATCGTCCATAGCGATCCTGCGAAGTCACAACATGCGGCTGTGGATGCATGTCAATATAAGTCAAACGGCAACGAGTCTTCGGTTCGTACCAGGTCAGGTATGCCCGAAACGAAGGCTCAGTGTGTGGACCGGTATCCTCAGCCAACTGCTCGCCTGCATCATCCCACGCAGCCACCCATGGTTGTAATCTAGTGACCCACATTGTCGAGAAAGGATGTACAGCCCTTTATAAACTGCATGTTAAATAGAAATTAATTTCACGTTATTAGTACGTGGGGGCTTATACATTTTTGTTACCTATGATCATGGCGCTGAACACGATCCAACGCTGAAGACACAATGAAAGACTGGCGTCGACCGAACTGCCTCATGACTCTATCCGGGCAGTGGGCCTCAACTGCAATGTCGTACACCAAAGCTGCAGTAGTCATCCATAGGCCCTGGTCCTGTGTGCACACCGAAGATATCCCAAGCGGTGCACGTGCGGCTATAGCCGAAGGACTGTATGGCTCCCACACAATGTCTTCTGGGGTCAATCGATCAAATTCGGCAACAAACTCAGGATAAGACCGCCGGGTCTGTACATGTGCCCATGTTTTCTGCAAAAATAAAAATTATGTGTCCATAAGAAAGGTATTGAGGGAACAATGTATGACCATAGTATGCATAGAATCTAAATTTTTATCGGGTCCATACCGGTCGAGAGTACTAGAGAGTCCCCATGGTGGGTCTGTCGTCCTCCGTGTCACCGGACATATCCAGCTTGTACGGTGACTGGTCAATCATAGGACGACCGATAGCAATCCTCTCGTAAGACCAAAGCTGTAGCAGAATTGGGCACCCCGTTAGGACAGCATTCCTATCATTCTACCATGATGCCTTGCAGAGTCCACGATATGTGCATACAAGAACCGCTGTACCCCAACTATATAAGGGTATGGCATCCTCATCTGCATCGGCGATCTCCTGTGCGTAGGGCAGAAGCACCCTATCCACACAGTGGCCGTGTGAGTTGTTGAACATGATGTACCCAAACAACCACAGCAGGTATGCCTCGAGTGATCTAGTCACGCTGTACTCATCAGCATCGGCTGCCAACAGATCCGGCTGCAATGAAGTACGAACATTGAGAATAAGAAACACATGAGGTATTTCAAAGCATAAAATACATCAACACATCGTTTTGTACGAAATTGTACCTGAAACTGTAGGAGCCATGACTTGGAAGGGCCTTTCGACTGTGGGTGCTCATTGAAACCTTCAGGATCAATCGTGGTGGCAACACTTGCAAAACGTTCCTCAAGATCCTCCAGCCACGTAGAAGGTACCACGCGAGGCCCGACAACGTCTCCGGTGATAGAAAGACCAAGCAGCATCGCAACGTCCTGCAGGGTCGGTGCCATCTCCCCACAAGGGAGGTGGAACGTGTGTGTCTCAGGTCTCCATCTGTCAACGAGAGCTGAAAGTAGAGACCTGTCTAGCTTCACCAAAGCACTCTCAGCAAGACGAGCCACAGTGAGAAGACCTGCCTCGCTCAGCCTGCATCATATACTGCACAAATATTAATACATTATATAACGAAATGTATAACGGATAAAAACAGAAAATAGACGACATATCACCTGGGCACCCATCGTGGGTCTACAGGAACCAACTCTGCAGGTGGACGTGAACGCAGCACGTTTAGTTCTTGGTGCTGAACCTTCGCAAGGAAGGACCGGTGACCCGAGTCTATTGTTGGGTCCAGCATCGCAGGAGTAACTCCGGCCATACCTACCACGTAAGATCAAAACAATACAATACAATCACACACATCTAAATATTTCTAATAGTTCCTTATATTTCCTAAATAATTTCTAAGATTTTTTAACAATTCATAATAATTTCTAATATTTTCTAACATTTTATAAATATTCTAATATTATCTTACAATTTTTAAGACTTTCTAATACTTCTCTAATAATTTTCTATTACTTTCTAATATTTAATCTAGCAATAATCACTACTAATATTAATTAATTAGATTGCTAATGTACTATATCAACGCTAATCACTACAAGTAACTACATCTAAATATACCACTAATCAGTCCTAATAATAATTAAACTGATTGCTAATCTACTAAAAAAAGGAAAGGACGTACCCAGTGCCGTAGGCTCCCGGACTGCGCGGGGTCTGGGGGAGGTTATTAGCAGGAGGTCTTTCCCACACACCGTGCAATGTGTAGAGACCACCGCTCGAACATGTGACCTCTCGGTTCACAGGCGGCAAGCACTACCACTTGCACCAGGCCCTTTTCTGTAATTTCTACTGTTACACTAATCACTCCTAACAATAATTGAACTGATTGCTAATCTACTGTTTCAAAAAAATAATTACAACATAATCTATTTATAAAATATAGAAAATTTTAGTTACCTACAGTCGCCGGCTTGAAAATCCGGCAGGGCTTCGCCGCTTTGCCTCTCCCTCACCCCTCCTCTCCCTCCCTCTCTTTTCTTTTTTTCTGGATTTTTAGTGAGGCAAATGAGGGGTGAGGGGCAGCCAACACCTTATAGGGTTGGGGGGACCGGTCGCCCTGCAGGCGGGCGGCCAGGGCCCGCCGCCCCGCTGCCAGGCGGGCGGCCAGGGCCCGCCGCCCCGCTGCCAGGCGGCCTGGAGGGCTGGCCGCCCCGCTGCCGGGCGGCCAGTCCTCCAGGGACCTCGGCGCAATTTTTTGTCGATTTTTTTTGCAGATAAGCCCCTGTCGCCCGGCTGCCGGGCGGCCAGGTCCCGGCCGCCCGGCAGCGGGGCGGCCGGGGTATATTCATATAAATTTCGAACACGAAAATATATTTTTGTAAAAAACAAAAATAAAAAATATAAAAATAAAAAAAGACCGAGGCAGATGGGCTGAGGCCCATAACTGTCTCAGAAGCCCAAATTATTTGTAGCCCATAATGTCGAGGATGGGGCCCACGGCATCCTTAATCAGAGTCTTGCAAAAGAAATAAAAAAATTTCAGGCCAGCTACTTCTCCAGCGGTAGCTAAACAACATTTATCCCCCTCAAATAAAAAAAAAGCTAAACAACATTTATCATGTTCAGTGGCCTCCTGTGTCCTCCTGTTAGTTTAGTGCTATATATATGTGCAATCAAGGTCAGCAAGCTTGGAATGGGAAGCGTTGGGAATTCAGGCTGTTTGTTTAATAAGAGTTTCATAAGAGTTTCAACACCATGCAAGAAAGCTAAATATATGAGAAATATTTGTTTAATTTGGTCCCACACGTGTATTTCCTCCGACGATTTGGTTCAAAATCTCAATGGTCATCGCAAGCTTGGGAGGAATAGGGAAGTATGGGTGCATGTGCATGTAATTTGGAGGGGCAGTTTTTGCAGGTGTGCTTACCCGGCAACAATTCACACGTTGCATGGAAGGGACAATTCACAAGTGGTGATCAGTGGCGGAGGGTGAAGTAAAACGAGGGGGGGGGGGGGGGGGGATTTGCCTAGCGGTGCTACAGTAATACCGAGTTGTGAGCCAGCGAGATCACCGTGGCCGGGGCAGCACATAGGCCGGACAATGCCACCTCCTTGGCCCTCAGCTACTGGCATCCGTGCGTTGCTGCTGCTTTGGGCTGACCGGCTCCGTAAGCTTGCTAGGAACTAGTTGGATGGTAAACTATTGAGTACAGGTGGCCTGATGATGGGCTTGCTCCTTAGTTTTGACCTTGGGCTGGTCATATAAGACTTACAGTGGGCTGGAAGCGTTGCCCAATACACGGGTCTTAAAATTTTGCTCTAGGCAAGGGGGGCCGGAGCCCAGTTTCGCCTCCACTGGGCTCCGCCCCTGGTGGTGATATTGGTGTACCCACTATCATGCTTGAAGCTGTGCGGACATATGGATTTGGCATGCCTTTTTTGGTGTTGCTGGTTCAAACAATGATATTAATGTTTTAAAACAGTCGCCATTATTCACTGAAGTGTCGGTGTTTTACCGTCGGGTTCTCCGATGGGTATCTCAAGGAGAGTGGTTATGAGTAGGGACTCGCCGAGATCAGAACTCGATGGTGCAAGGAACACAAGGATTTAGACAGGTTCGGGCCGCCGGAGCGTAATACCCTACGTTCTGTGTGTTGGTTTGTATTCCCTCTGGTATTGTTCGATGTTTTGGAGGGGTTCCCGTTCGCCCTTATATGATCTGGGGGAACGGGGTTACATGGAAAGTCCTAGCTGAGTACGTTTAGAGTCCTACTCCGAGTGGGTCGGGTAGTTTTCTTGTATTTTGGCTAGTCCTACTTTTGTACGAATAGTTACACTGGAGGTAGGGTGTATCTATGTGGTACTCCCTACTCTAGAATATTCTATACCCGTGAGCAGTCCTGCTGCCCCGGGTCTGACATGAAGTGCTACAAGGAAGAGCTCCAACCATTCAGTTTACCGTCAATGGGACAGAATATAACATGGGATACTATCTAGCTGACGGAATTTATCCAGAGTGGGCTGCATTTGCCAAATCGATTACTAGACCTCAAAATGACAAGGCTAAATTGTATGCACAATGTCAAGAATCAGCAAGAAAAGATGTCGAACGTGCATTTGGGGTTTTGCAAAAACGTTGGGCCATCATCCGTCATCCAGCACGACTTTGGGAAAGGGAACAACTAGCTGATATTATGTATGCTTGTGTTATTTTGCACAATATGATAACTGAGGATGAGAGGGACTCCTATGGGATACCTGATGACAACACATACGAACAATCTCAAGTTTCTGCATAAATTACCGGACTTGCCCAAGGCCCAGTCCATGGATTTGCACAGGTCCTACAGCAAGACACGAATATTCGTGATCGAACAATCCATCGGCGTCTCAAGGCTGATTTGGTGGAGCACATATGGCAAAAATTTGGTAGTCAGCCACAACAAAACTAGAGTTTATTAGTATGTTATGAACTTTATATTGTAGTAGTGTTTACTCAGTTCATCTAATTTGCTTGTATGCCTACCTGAAGCATGTACTAGTAACATTGTCTCAACCGTGAAATTAAGCTGTTCAACCAAGTGTTCTTATGTATAATTTTCTATCAGTGAATAGATTATTATCTACTGGAAGCAATGGATGCAGGCAAGAGCTACTAAGCAACTTTTCATACCTATTGTTCGCATGTACCATCGTCATAGATGCAGACCCCAGGATCCTCTTCCACCACAAGGATCTGCCGTAGGAGCAAGGTTGGCCATGGTGCGCGCCTGTTCAGGGATGTGGCACCAGTCCGCCACCTCGATTCGTCGTTGCCGTGGCTCGCCATGAATCCAATCACAGAGGAGATAGGGCGCCAGTGCTAGAGGGGCGTACCCCCGGGCGACGGGCAATCCATGACCAGAAGGATCTCCATGAGTCATAGGCCGGGTGGTGGAGGTTGGGGATGGATTGGATTTGCGGGATCTAGCATGGCCACCCTGGAAACCAAACGAGCGCCGCCGGTGGAATTGGGGATCGGGCGGAGGAACAGCGCGGATGGGGATTTTTCTTGCGCGAATGAGAGTTCACGGATGTTTCTGGTGGCTGATTTTTTTAGACTAAGTGGGACCCAGTAGGAACCATATTATCTCTGCCAGAGGCTTTTGCCATTGTGGACCTAACTATAGTTATTGTCAATTGCAACGGATCCCACCCGTAATGCCATCTGAGCCACATGCATTGGGCTTGCCCTAAGCTGTAAGCAACTTACCACTAAGTGCGCTTTTAAACTTAAAAGAGTGACAACTTGTTCGGTTGCTCGTAATTGGCTGGGCTGGGATGGGAACGGCCGGGCTGATCCGGCAGCCCATCACCAGCCTGACAGCTGGATAAGCCACGGCGTCCGCGACCGGCTCCCCCCTCGCTCTTTCGCGTCGCGCATCTCAGCTAGGGTACCAGCCATCTCAGTGGATAAGCCAGCCACTTTTTCCAGCAGGAAAAGTAGCTACCAGCTGCAACTGTACGCCCAGCCACCAGCTCAGCCAATTACAAGCAACCGAACGGGCTGAGAATCAGTGAATGGAGGCTCTCTAATCACCTCAAAAAGAGACCAAAAGAACGATGCCGTTTCTAGTGTTATATGGTATAATTCATTTTTAAAAGGTTAGTACAGTATGATAATGTAAAGGCATCTTGTGACTCTAGCTTGTGCGCATTATTGTATTCGCAGAAGAAGCTTTAGAGAATCATAATGCCTTTCCCTTGACAAATCTTCAGCATCCCAAAAATGGACTTTGTGCTTTGGTACTGAACCGTTGATGCAATCTCGTTATATGCTTGATTACGCAAACAAAGTAACTGATTTTCCACAAAATTTACAGCACGACATCGATGATGCTAGATCGAGGACCAAATCCTCGCCATCAAAGACTTTCCACCTACATCGACAAAAAGCTAGCACATCGATGATGATGTGTGGCTTCTCTTTCTTCATTTTGGCACAGCATAGACAGGCACCTGTCTATGCTGTGCTCATCTCCCAGCCTCACAACACAGCACAGGAACAAATTCCTCTGCCTTCTTTTGTGCTAGTTTATTTTCAAGGGACGCTGAGCTCTCAAACTTTTGAACTGTAGGTCTAACCTGAAGACATTACAGTCGTGGATTCCTTCCCGAGACTAGATCGAGTACGTGTTCTCTGACGAGACTCTGCTTTTGCTGCACGTAAGCCGTTAACAACGTTGGTAAATGGCAGTTGGTGAAAGGCTGATGATAGTTTGTCAAGATGGGAACAATTTTTGACGAATCATCCTAATGACTAGATTTGTGCTAATGGTCCAGGGAATACAAGCCACAAGCATCGATCTTTTCTCCTTTTATGGTTGCAGACTTTTTCAGGAGAATCTGATCCTGTTTGTCTTGCAGACTCAACATAGCACTGTAATACAGCAATCTTCAGTGTTCTTTTTTTGAAACGGAACTGGCAGAAGAGCTGCCCATTGTATTAATAAGGAGAGAGTAAAGCCAAGAGGCTACAAAACTGGAAAAAAAATTTACAAAGAGAGCCCGCACTCCACCTCTCTAAAAGAACTCAAGCTCTACCAATTAGGCACACCAGGTGTACACCAATTTTCAGTGTTCAGTCAAGTGTGCCATTCGTTAAGAAAATCAACTATATATAGTTTTTTTTGAACAATCTCACAAGATCATTTAAACATGCTCATTTCATATTAATCCACCAATCTGTGCAAAAACCACTGAAAACCCAATTTTAATCCACGCAAAAAACACTGAAAAACTCCCGTAGACATTGGGCCACTGTGCAGAACTTGTTACTACCAAGACTCCACTGAAAACCATCACATGATGCTGCACGCCGCTGTCGGGTCCTCGTCGCTGAAGGTCCGGCAGCTCCTGTACCCGCACCCCGCCGGCGCCCGCAGCGGCTGCGCGTACAACCTGCCGCAGCAGCAGCACCGGCACCCCTCGTAGTAGCCCAGGTGGCACGGCGCGCAGCAGGGGCACCCGCACGGCCCCACCGGCGGCGCCGGCAACGACGGGATCTCCACCGTCGGTATCACGTACTCCACCGGCGCCTGCTCGCACGGCCTACACGGCGGGCGCGGCGGCTTTGACGGCTTATTAGGTGACCGCAGCGGCTCATCGTCGTGCTTCGGCCTGCCGTTCTTCGCCGGCTCCGATCCGGCGACAGTGGCCGCTCTGCCATCCTCTGCGGCGGCTCCGTTGTCCACGATGTGGATGTCCCTGATCACCTTGCCGCCCTTGCACCGGAGCTTGCAGGCGAGCCTGATCGGGTCGAACGGCCCGACGATGGTGATCGTCTTGCTCTTATCGTCGAAGGAGATCATCTGGATCCTCTCGCAGTCTGCATGAACAACTCGAGGTTTAGAGTGAATTTGTGCGATCGTCCTAGAGATGTTTGAACATTGAAGCACTGAAATTTTGCTCGAATTTGTGTACAGTTCCAAACAATTGTGATGAATCATCTTACTGAAGAGAGGCTTCAGTATTTCTCTTACCTTGGAGCTGGCATAGAATCTTGCGGATCTTATTGTAGCACTTGTGGCAATCAAGGTTAACCACGACGATTATCATGGAGATCTGTGTTGACAGCGGTGTGTTAATTAGTAAGTAGTAAAATATTTTTTTGACAGCACCGAGCTATAACAAAAGGGCATCCTTCTTCAAACATTGCAAATTTTTCTTAAATTCAGCAAATGCATGCATTTTCTTTATTTCTCTTGTGATTAGTAACAGTAGAATAGATGCTAGTGTGGAACAATCAGTGACAGTAAACTTTTTGATTTCTCTAGAAACGGACAATTTAATCAGGTAACTCCCCCCATCAACTCAGCCTTGAATTTTGTTGTAAACTTGAAATACCATTAACAGGACCATCATAATCTCTTGACAAGTTCCGTCAAAACAAGAAGGATTTTCATTGATCGGAAAGAAGGGGAATTTTGAAAAGCATCAATCACTTAGATAAAGTGATGCAACATGCTAGCTCTTGAACAGTTTGATTCTGAAATACGGGATGGAGATATTATTCCTAGAGACAAACATGAGTGAGTACACAAAACTTTAGAACATATTCTTGCTCCTCTAACCCTTTCAGTTTCAGAAGAACAGCATACAGGTTAGTGATCATGATCAACCACCACAAATTGAGATCCATGAAAACAAGAACGCGCAGTTGTGCACCACAGAGCGCTCATGGAGAGAGAGGGGGGGGGAGAGAGAGAGAGAGAGAGAGAGAGAGAGAGAGAGAGAGAGAGAGAGAGAGAGATCACCTTCTCTGCCATGGCTTGGGTGTGAACTGATCCTTGGTTTCTCACATGTAGAGAGAGAGAGAGAGAGAGAGAGAGAGAGAGAGAGAGAGAGAGAGAGAGAGAGAGAGAGAGAGAGAGGCGTGCAGTGTGAAGAGGAGGGAGGGCAGATAGTGAGGCGCCTTATATATAGGAGAAGGCTTAGGCGCACGTCGTGTGCCTGATGAGCGAGGTCACATGACCCCACGTTCAGGTAGAGCTAACTAACTTCAGTATCCCTGAGACCCTGACAGCCCAACTTCGATGGTAAACAAGACCGTCGTATTAGATTTAGGGACGCGTGTACGCGTATCAGCTACGTGCATGTGGCTTTAATTTATTTAATAATTTGGCTGTACGTTTGAAACAACAATATTTTTCTAACTGTGGAAGGGAGACGAATTTACATGTCACACCACTCATCAGGACGTGTCTAAGGAATGTTTTCATTGGCAAACACAGTAATCTCATTTTCGGTAAAAAAAAATGAAATTTTGAGTATGACTTTGCAAGAATTCCTCATAGTGATCACAATGCAAGGCACACTTTTGGAACAAATTAATTAAGAATCCATCCAGCTGGGTAATCTTGAGGTAGCCAAGGAGGGAAATGCAAGGATACCTTCCAAAACAATCCACTGATTGAGGTGTCAAATTACGCAACGACATCGTTTTAGGAAAGTAGTCAACTGCTGCAGCGAACAACAGTAAAACTGCCCATTGGTGCATCAATTAACAATAGAACTGAGTAAAAACGAGGTTATATATGTTAGGGAGGTAATTTATTCATTGTTGAATGTGGCACTAATTTGGTTCAAACTTTGCGTTCATTGTTGCAGTTTTTTTTTTTGAAGAAACCATTGTTGCAGTTTTTTTAGTAAAGGTTCCCCTGCTTTTATAGAAAGCATATAAAGTTCTTACAAGACCATTATTATTGCAGTTACTGTTGGCTATTTGAGGGAAACCTGACAGTGTGACCAATCTTGTGTGCTATGCTGTGCCCAGAGATTGGTAGATGATCCAGTTTTATATGCTTCATCTGTGTGCTGAGAAAACTTGGAGCCCCAGCTGTTAACTTCAGTACTGAGCCTTATAAACACAGCACGATAACTGTGCTGCGGCAGGCAGATTATCTCAGGCATTAAGATTCATGTTACACCTGAAGACAACGTAGCCTGAGTGCCGGACCATATATGATGGATAGATGAACGGGCACTTGGACTGTCACAATCTGGCCCAATTATCAGAACTCAATTTAACTTCTTCAAATTTTGTAAGGAAGACCACTCTCATCAGATCGAAGACCAATCTAATGCCATATTTAGAAACCATGAGGAATTCATTCATATCAATATAATTTGAGCCTTGACAAAAACATAAAATTGAACACATCTAGAAGAACATAGAAAGATTCTATTGTAAGGTAGAAGTATAGATAGAGACTTTTGGGAGAAAAAGTTTTGTGCTGTTCTGGTGGTAGTTTGCGAGGAAATTACGGTCAAGGAATCTAATCTTTGCTGCACCCACCATGCACCAAAGACGATGAAAAGTAGCCTTTTCAGTTTACATCCTAGCATATACGAACTTACCAACCAATGCTTGTGGAATCATAATTAGTAAATTATTAGCAGAGGGAAGTTGCACACGAAACTTAAGTTTGTATGTCATCATTTTGAAACAAGCAGAAGTACAACATATTTTTCTCTCCAATTCAGTTCGTTGGCATAATGAAGTAGTTTTATCTTTTTCCAAGACAATGTAATCTTTAGTTATAACCAGATTGGGTTCTAGATCTTGCTGTGAATGTGGTAATAAGATGTTTTTTCCTCGAACGCACAGGAGAACTGCGCATCAATATATTAAGAAGAAATTGTGGGGGTACCCCCCCAAAACTGTTACAGGGATAAAGGGTCTGTAACACACCCTCAAAAACTAGTACTTTCTCCCTCTTAAAATAGACACTAACAGGGACCAGACCACACGAACACACACCCTCTTCAACTAAGAGGGAGCTAAGGCGAGGAGATATGAAACTCCTCTGGCCCCTGCTACAGACCACAACTGGACCTCCTCTCTAAAGGCTTCCACAACCCGGGAAACATTGGGGGTCTCACCATCAAACACACAACGGTTGCGATGTTTCCAAATTAACCAGGCCCCTAAGATAATGATAGAGTTAACTCCTTTTTTACCCTGACCAGAAAGCATGCTGCTAACTCCTCCCCACCAATCCACAAAGCAGATATCAGCTAGCTGTGGTGCTGCAGCTTGTAACCCAAATTGCTGCAAGATGATGAACCAGAATTGCCGGGTGAAGACACAAGAAACCAGCAGGTGGTCTATTGTTTCTTCAATTTGATCACAAAGTGGACATTTTGGTGGATGGTTAAGGCCTCTTTTAGCAAGTCTGTCTGTTGTCCAGCATCAATTATGGGCAGCAGTCCACAAAAAGAACTTGCATTTCCCCGGAGCCCAGCTTTTCCAAATTCTCTCCCAAGGGTCGAATTGGGTGGCACCAATGAAAAGAGCCTCATATGCTGATTTGGTGGAATAAAGACTAGAGGCTGTGAACTTCCAAATATGTAAATCTTCCACCTTTGGCTGTAGCTCAACATCTGAAAGAAGCTCCCAAAGATGAATGTATTCAATCAAAACCTGCACACTCAATGCTCCTCTAATATCTGAAATCCACCTTCCATCAGTTATAGCATCGAACACTGTTCTTTTCCTTGCTCTTACTGCTACTGCACTGTATAGATGTGGCAGGGTCTGTTTTAGGCTTTGGTCAAGCAACCAGCCATCTGTCCAAAAACTAGTGTTTTTTCCATTTCCAATTACTGTTTTGACAGCCATTGCAAAAAAGGACTAGACCTGGTGTTGGGCCTGAATTGGGAAAAAAGACCATGCCTTTTCAGGTTCAGTTTTCTGCAGCCATAGCCACCTATGTTTTAGTGCCCATCCCAGTTTTTGGAGGTCATAGATGCCAAGCCCTCCTAAAAAAACTGGTCTTGTGACTTTTGGCCATGCAAGCAGACAATGCCCTCCTTTAACATCCTTCCGGCCCTTCCATAAGAAAGCTCTTATGATCTTGTCTATTGCCTTCAAGACACTGGGTGGCAGATCAAGTGCTAACAAAATGTAGATGAGCATTGAGGTGAGCACATACTGGACCAATATTACCCTACCAGCTTTGGTGAGCAAGTCAGCCTTCCAACTTGGGAGTCTGTCTGCTACTCTTTCCACAAGACATTGCTTGAGCTTTAGTGAGTTTGTGAGGGGAGAGAGGAACCCCTAGGTATTTACATGGAAACTCCGAGATTTGGCATGGCAAGGATTCCTGCAAGAATACTTTGTCATCTTCACTGCACTGGATGGGAAGGACACTGCTTTTTTGGAGGTTTGTTATGAGCCCAGAAGCGATTCCAAATAGCTGCAATATATCCAAAGTGATCTCAATATCACTAGCCGAGGGCCTCAAGAAAAGCACCACATCATCAGCATACAAGATCCTATGGCGTAATGCTCTTCTCGCCAATGGTTGTAGCATATTCTGTTCCGCAGCTTTATTTATTATATGACACAGCACATCCATGACTAGTATGAAGAGCATGGGGGATAGTGGGTCTCCCTGTCTAAGGCCTCGCTGATGATAAATTTTTTCTCCTGGAGAGCCATTAAGGAGTACTTGAGTGGAAGATGTGCTTAGCAGCCCTCTTATGATATCACACCAAATTTGCCCAAAACCCAACTGATTCAACAATTCCAGGAGGAAGGGCCAAGAAACCGAGTCAAAGGCCTTAGTGATATCCAGTTTGAGAAGAATGCGAGCCTGTTTCTGTTGGTGCAGGAACTTTGTGGTATGTTGGACCAGCATGAAGTTGTCAAAAATGAACCGACCTTTAAAGAAAGCGCTTTGGTTGGGGGAAACCAGCTGATTCAAATACCCGACAAGTCTGTTGGCGAGGATTTTTGTTACCAGCTTGGTGAATGAATGCACTAAACTGATGGGCCTGTAATCCTTTATACTAGAGGCATCCTCTCTCTTTGGTAGGAGAGTGACAAAAGCTGAATTCAAGAGCTCAAAGTTGGTGAATTTTCGGCTCCATACAGCTGATATCGCAGCCATTATGTCCACTTTGATAATATGCCAACACACTTTATAGAATCTGCCTGTAAACCCATCAGGGCCAGGAGCTTTATGGGAAGGTAATGTCTTTACTGTTTTCCAAACTTCCTCTTCTGAAAAAGGAACTTCTAGGTCATGTAGAGGAATATTTGGCATGTCTAATTCTGCTAGATTAACTGTCATATCTCTGTCAGTACTGCTGCCCAGCAAACTGTTATAGAAATCAAAGATATGCTGCTCCTTTTCGTCATGTTTGGTGAGGATTGTCCCCTCGACCGTGGTGATCTTAGCAATGAAATTCTTCCTCTTGCGGTGTCGGGCGTGTGCCTGAAATAGAGATGTATTGGCATCACCTTCCTTAAGCCAACCAATGCAGGATCTACTTCTTGCGATGGTACGCTGCAGAGAGGAAAGAGCCAAGGAATGCGGCTTCAGTTTGTTCTTGAGCCATAATTCGAGCTGATGGAGCACTTCCCTGGCTAGTGCTAGTTGTGAATTGACATGGCCCACTTTCTTTTGGCTCCAGCTTTGAAGTTTTCTAACAAGTGTTCTGAATTTTCTTGCCAGGGTGTCAAATGGGCAATGAGAAACTGCCTCAGATGCCCAAGCTGCTGCAACTACCTCTTGAAAACCATCCAGGCTGGGCCAAAAGGCCTCAAAATGAAATCTGGCCTTAGCCGGTTGTACATCATTCAAACCTAGCAGGAGTGGGCAATGATCTGACCCATCTGTGGCACAACTCTGCAATAGATAGTTAGGAAACATCTGCTCCCAATTGGCTGAGCAAAGAACTCTGTCAAGTTTGACTAGTGTCGGCTGGTCTTGCTGATTGGACCACGTGTATTTGCGGCCAAGCAGAGGCAAATCTTTTAGCTCCAAGTCACTGATCAAATGGCGAAATCTTCCCATCATTGCCCTGTCAACAGTCCCACTGTTCTTATCATCAGTGTGTGTTATTAAATTGAAATCCCCAAGCAGAAGCCACGGTCCAGGACAAGCTGATCTCACATCACGAATTTCTTGCATGAAAAGCACTTTATTATCATTCCCTTGAGGACCGTACACACAAGTTAACCACCAGGCTTGTGAGTTGGCCGGGGAGAATTGAACAGACAAGCTGAAATTATCTAGCCTGGTGGTCGTAGCTGGTCCTAGATCATGTCGCCAAGCGACTAAAATACCCCCACTAGCACCAACCGCTGGCAGCTCTACCCAATGAGGAAAATTAGAGCCCAGTTGAAGCGTCCCCTCATAAGAGAAGACTTAAATGTGTTACAAACATCAGTCCCAGGAGGTTGATGACACATTTATTACATCAGATGGTTCATTACCATACAACTCTACGCGGTAGTGAGCAGAGAAGCGCCACTATCGCGAGGATTACAATCCATACACACGTAACAATATTAAATATAAAAAGAAAGTCATCAGAGTCTTGCGCCATGCGATAACTCCTGCGGGTGACCCAAATCCACAGGCAAGGCTGGGTGCAGGACGGTACCCCTACTCAACATCGTCAGGTACAAAGTCTGGATCTTCCTCTATAAAAATAAAGAATGGGGTGAGTACAAACGTACTCAGCAAGTCCAACCACACCCACGGAGGGGATATAACAGAATATCATACACATGGTAAGTCAAGGATAGGGCTAGGGTTTGATTTGCTGAAAGCAATATTTTATGCAGGGGTTCATTTGAAAGAAAGCATTTTTCCCAAAACCAGTTTTCTTGTACCAAGTAACACGAGGGGTTGATCCCCACGGGATCCAAGTTTTAAGATGCTACCGGACTCCTCATCCGCCGTGGCACACGGCATAGCTGCCGGACACATTTCCAAAACAACTCATGCCAACCCATCCCAAAGTAAACACTAGTTATGTGACCACACCGTAACCCGCCCAGTACCGTGGTCACGGACTATTCGAATAGGTTTCAACTCTGCAGAGGTGTGCAACTTTACCCACAAGTGGGGTACCACAACACGATCACTTTAGTGTCGGTGCAGATCCCAACAAAGCCTTTACCCACCATAGCTAGACCTGACTAGCCACCACGGGTTCCACCAAGGGGACATTGACCTATCTCTGAGGTTTAACCGGGGCCTAAGTCACACAGAACATATCCCTTCTCCTTGGTCACCTGTTGCTCTCAGCTCTACTGATGGCTATCAGACTAACTAGTGGGGTTTATGCTAAGCCGTTGCCCATACAACGGTCAAGTGGTTTGCACGAAAGTGGAGTTAGGTGAGATGTAACACCAACTCAGTCCTTAGTGGTGACAAGATGGATATCTCCCTTCCTTGCTCTGCCACACAAGCACAAGCACACCAAACGGCAATTCACACAGAAATGCCATCCATCCCGTCTAGACTTATCTTTTGAAAATTCCACTTTTATCCCTTTCCACACACACACACACATTTTCTTTGTAAAATGAGTTGAAATGTGTATAAGATCCTAAGCGTTGTAGCAGCGATTAACGTCCAAACAAAATCAGACATTAATCTTGGTGGTCAAGGAATGGTTATAACAAATCAAGGGGTGGCTATCCAACCGTGTTTTCAGCAAGCAAAACATATGCAATTTTGTAAAACAGGCCAATAGGTTGTGTTTATGAAAACTAGGATAAAAGCATGCATCAAAGGATGGGATTGAACTTGCCGTCTTCGAAGCCTTCGGGGAGGTCCTGGTCGAAGCACTGTCCTTCGGGCTCGGGGTCGTGGAAATGGTCCTCGTTTGCTTGCTCACAGTATTGTACGTTAACGGGCTCTCCCTCGTTCACACCGTGGTCTACGACACATACAAACAAACACACAATTAGGAAAAAGAAATAAAAGTTTTATCGTTGAGCTCGAATCGGAAATAATTAAGATAGGGAGTTTGGAGTAATATTTTCGGGCGGTTTCCTAATGGCATGGACAAAATTATGTCATGAGAGGCGTGGTAATGTTTTAGGTAGATCCGAGGTCGTTTGGCACATGAAATGATAGGTCAATGGGGTGTTTAGGGTCTAAACAGGGGTCCAGGGACCTGTTTGTAATTATATTTGAGAAGGCAGGGGCTTGGTTGTAATTTCTGGAAAGGTTTGGGTTATTCGGGAAAAGAGTAGGGTCCTATTTATAATTAAGTTTATGTAGTGGAGTTTTTGTTTGTAATTACCATAAAGGACAGGGTTTTATTTGAAAGAAAACCAAGGGTGGAAGGGTTCTTAATTAATTAAAAAGAAGGGGAGGGGGTTATGGGCTAATATGCCCTGTCTTCTTCCTCCCCCTTGTGCTGAGGAACAGGGGAGGGAGAGGGCTCACCGGCGGCGGCCCTGGGCCGGTGGTCTGGGGCTCTAGGGTGGCCGGGATCATGGGGAAAAAGGAGGTGGAGGCTTGGGGGTTCGATTCCCCTCTCCAATTTCGGAGAAGGGGTCCTGCAGGAGTGGGCGCGGCGGCCATGGTCGCGGCGGACGTCTGCGGCCATGGGTGGCACGAGCAGGGGCGGCTTGGGGTGAGCAGGCGGGGGGCAAAGGGAGAGAGGGAAGGAAGGACCCTAGTGTGCCCCCTACCTTGGGCCGGGGCGACACGAAGAAGCGGGGCGACGGGAGCGACGGCGGCGTGCTGTAGTGTGTGCAGCAGCGGCGCTGCGGGCTGGGAGAGAGGAGCTGGAGGTGACGGAGGTGGTCGTGGGGCGAAGGAGCGGCGCGGGGGGGGGGGGGGTCGCTTTATAGCTGAGGAGAGGCGGTGGCGAGTCCGGGTGTAGGTGGAGGCCGGCGAGCGGCGCGGAGCACCATTAATGGCCTCCGGCGTCGCGGGCGGCGAGGCCGGTCACAGGATGAGGTGACGGCTCGGGCAGGCGTGCGCGGGGCAGGCGATGCAGTGCTCGACGGCGGGAGACGCGGCGAGCAGTGGCGTGCTCCACGTGGGTGCAGTGCACGCACAGGCGGCCGGCAGCGATGGCGGCACAGGAAGGCGGTGGCGGGTCGGCAAGCAGCGTGGCAGGGCCCGGAGCATGCGAAACACATGCTGCGCGAGGCGGTGCAGGGCGGGCGGGCGTGCGGTGTGTGGGTGCGGCGTGCGCGTGCGGCGAGAGGGTGGTGGCGAGCTGCTTTGGCGGTGAGGGTGGGGCGGGAGCCGGGCGCGCTCGGCAAGTAGGGGAGGCCGGACGGCTCTGCAGTGCGCGTGGAGGAGGGAAGGAAGAGAGGAGGAAGGGGGAGAGAAAATAGAAAAGAAAATGGAAAATAGAAAAGAGAAAAGAAAAAGGAAAAAAAGAGAGAGGGAGAAAGAGAGAAAGAGAGAGGGAGGGAGAGATTCGCGCTGGCGCCGGTCGCGGCGTCGACCGCGGTTGCACGCGCACACGCGTTGGTCCGGCGTGGCGCGGCGGTCGGTGGTTCGTGATGCGTGGCACAGGAAAAAGAGAGGGCCACGACAGTGATTGGACATCGGGAGATCAGGCGGGAAACGATTCTTGGACAGGAAAGGATTGAGCTCAACGATGAAAGATTTCGAAAATTATAATTAGCGCGTGTTTTATTTTGGTGCATTTTTCGGGATGTCACACCAGCATAGAAAGAATGCAGCTATGAGAAACACCCGACATTTTTGTCTCCTGTAAACTGACTACCTCAATTCGACCTGTGGTGATCAAGGTTCTTACAGTGTCTTGTCGTGCCCTGGAATTTAATCCACGGACATTCCAGCAAAGGATCTTAGATGGATTCATGTCTGGCAAAGGAAAAGAACGACCTTGGCAGCAACAGTCAGCAACCAGTCACCCGCCACAACTCTTCCTCATCAGGAGCAGCCCATCCGAAGAGAGCCGAGAGCGCCAAAGCCTGGGAGTCCGGGAGCCTCGCCGAGCCAGTGAATAGCTTGAAGTACCTCTCCAAGCTTTGCTAATCGATGCCGGCAGTCTCCCCAATGAGGTCCCGGGCACGCATTACCTTCTTCCTTGCTCTTTGGGATGTCCCGCCACTAGGAACATCCGGCTCCATCCCAGCGATGCGACGGCTGCGCCGCGGAGCGCAAGGTGCGCAGGCGCGGGAACGTAGTCTTCTCGCCATTGGCGTAGGGAGGATCCTTGCCGTCTTTTTAGAAATTTTCACCAAGAAGTGCTTTCGCTGGCATGTATTGGGGGAGCCTGGCCGTGTTGGTGAGATGGCGTCCCCCTGCAGCGGGGTTTCCGGCTCAGGGTGTGGTTGCCTTTGTCGCCCGGAGTACACCAACTTGAAGCTGGGGTATTCTATCTCTGGATTTCCACTATGCTTTGACATGTCTACGGTGGATTGGACTTGTCATCTTGATGGTGAATTGGACTTGGCGTCTCGACGATAGATTGGACATTGCGTCTTGACGATGAATTATACATGTTGACTCATATCCATGGGACCTAAAAACTCCTACAAGTGTGATCTCACAAACTCATTAGTCCCATTGATTATGTTGTCACTCAATCACCAAAATCACAAACAATGGCCTAAATGGGGCCATGTTCCTTACAATCTCCCCCTTTTTGGTGATTGATGACAACACAATCAAAACAAACAGAAATTTACAAAAATTTGACAAATTTAACCACTTACACTTGCTTGGATGCTTACCACTATCCAATGTTGACTTGGCCTCCCCCTACAGCTATGATTCCCCCTTTGTTCCTCCCCCTATTTGCTACTCATCTCTCATATGTTGACTTGATCCACTCGGCATGTCTCCCCTTTTGGAATATTTTTCCTTCTTGGGAACATCTCTCCCTCTTTGCTGGGAACATGCCTTGCTTTGATCAACATTTCTCCCCCTTTGGAATCAAATCACCTAAAAGGTCTTGTACCTAAAAGGTCTTGCAAAACAATATAGCTCAAGAGAAGATTAGTAGCCTAGGGAGTTTGTTTCATGACTCATGATCCAATTGCATGATATCAATGAAGATACCAATTGAAAATTTACTATGGTGGATCATAAAATCACGAAACTAGCATGACATGAGCTAAGCTTTTCACAAGTGTGTACACAACATGATAATGTGAAAATCAAGTGTACAACTAAAAGTTTCAACAAGAAAGCTTAGATCATATCATGCACGGAGGTAGCTCTAAAAAAGATAAGAAATTAACAATTATACCAATTGAATGAGTTTAGAACCTTGCATACCTCCGGGGGTGCTTTGTTTACCTTGCATGTACCAATTGAAAGTGACTTGCAACCAATTGAAAGTCTTTAAACAAAGATCACTTGGTACACCAAGGTTAAGCAAATGTATGAGCACATAGCCTATGAACTTAGATATGAGTATTTAAGTTCAATAAAGCATGGCTCAATATGCATGAAAGCACAAATTATCTTATCACTCTTATAGAGTTGTTTGTTCACATTGATCGTGAATAACATTCTCTTAGAGTGTTAACTCCACGTGAGACTACAAAAGATAAACTTGCAAACATGTTAGTCTCAAAATCACAACCTATAGGATGAACTCCCCTGAAATGTGTGCATTTAGTGTTTGAATCACCATGCAAACATCCTAGCAAGAGCAATGGATCTACATGATACTTGAATTGAAATCTAGCTACTATTACCTTATGGGGGACTTGGGCAACAAATGTCCAAGTTGTGAGCTTAGCTTGTTTTGGCTTGAACCTTCACTTCCACTTGTAAGCTAAGCCTCCAAATCCCCCGAAGCCGTCCTTGGCTTTAAGTCTCCTTTGGAACCCACACCATTTGAGGCCCCTTCATATTGGTGATGATATCCTTGAGCACCAAAATGGAGTGGTTCCAATTCTTTTCCTTCTTCCCAACCTTGTGAGCAACCACTTGAATCAGTTGTATAGAAATCCTAAGCTGAAGAAATTCTTACAAGATAACCACAAGAAGGTGTGGGCTAGAAGCAAATTCAATGAACTCTGCAAGGTTGACTATGTGAACAATAACCTTGCAGAGTGTTTCAATTCATGGATTAGAGATACAAAGGGACTTCATTTGGTAGATTTGTTGGACGCCATCAGAAGGATGATTATGGCAAAGTTTTCACTGCGCCAAAAAATTGCAGCTGCAAAGTTTGCTAGCCACCAAATTATTCCAGCTGTCATGAAGAAATTGCATGATAAAACTGACGGTCTCAGAATGACATTGGTTAGGCGCAATAATTTTGAGGCAGAGGTGACAGCAATGGATAAAGAGAAGAGAGAATGGAGGTATCCTGTAAATTTACAGAGAAAGACATGCAGTTGCAGACAATGAAAGATCACTGGATTGCCGTGCATTCATGCCTTGTATTTCATTACTTCTCTTCGTGGTCTAGCTTGTGAGATTGATCAGTATGTACATGAGTACTACTCTGTTGCCAGGTTTAATGCTACGTATGTTGATAATGTGCCTTCTATTGAGGGAAAGCACCAGTGGACAACAGTTGATCCGGGATTTGTTCTTCATGCTCCAGTTCAGGGGAGAGCACCAGGAAGGCCAAGAAAGGTCAGAATAAGATCAAGTGCAGAAGGCAGAAAAGGACTTGGACCTAGGAAGCGGAAATGTAAAAGATGTGGAGGATCTGGGCATTTTGCTAGAACTTGTAAAAATGTTGTTGACCCAGCTTTTGGTGAAGATGAGCATTGGGGTGCAGAAAATGCTGTTGACCCAATTTTTAATGAAGATGAGCATTGGGGTGCAGAAAATGCTAGAGAGGCAGATGCTGAACCCTCTGATGTTGCACCTGAGTCTCCACTAGTTGAGCCATCTGAAATTGCTGTTGAGTCTCCACTAGCTGAGCCCTCCGATGTTGATGTTGTGCCACTTCTGCCTGATCCCTCCGATGTTGTTGTTGTGCCACTATCTGAGGTCTCTAATGCTACAAAAGCTAGGTATTATTCGTTTACATACTTCTTCCTTTCTTATGTTTATCAGTAATTATATATTTTATTATTTGTTTGTAGGTTGCACAGGAAAAAAAATCTGCCAAAGAGGATAAAGAAGGGAGGCAAAGAAGCCGAAGCTATCGTGTCACTAGCTGAGCCGTCCAAACTAGTGGCACAAGCTAAGAAAAGAAAGAGAGGTAAAGAGGTGGTGCACACAATTGAAGATAGTCCGGCCAAAAACACAAGGAAGAGTCAAAGAAATCGCAAAATGAAACTTGTCATTGACTTGTGATGTTTATTTCAGAATATTTTAACCTTTAGTGGGGTCGAACTTCGAATTTGTGATAGACATGTGTGTCTCATGGACTTGTATGTTTGTTTGAAATTGGACTTGTATTTTTCTTGAAATTGAACTAGTATTTTGTTTCAGATTGTATGTTTCCATTCTCATTTATTGTGATGCTGATAAAATTTGAATTTTGTGGAGACATGCTGTCCAAAATTTGAATTTTGTGGGGACATACTGTCCAAAATTTGAATTTTGTAGGGAAATGTTGTCCAAAATTTGAATTTTGTGGGGATATGCTGTCCAAAATTTTTTCTCAGGGCTCTATCATGATATAATGACACAATGCCAAGTTTCAGAAATTTTGGTGATAGTTTTCATATTCTTAATTTTTTTAAAAGACGCTCAAATACAAATTTGAAATATTTTAGTTATACCGTCCAATTTGAAACTACGTATCAAAATAAATTTAGTTTTCCTATGTCATACAAAACTAAAGAAGAATGTATGTTCCAAAATTTAAGTGAAAATAATGAGAAACTTCATCTATGTAGTATAAAATGGAGGGATCTAGTTCAATGTTTAAGAAACTTACATGAGATATGTTGAGTTTGTGAAGACTTTGACACTAAATGTTTCAAAACACTGTGAATTTTTTTTCTCAGGGCTCTATCATGATATAATGACACCATGCCAAGTTTCAGAAATTTTGGTGATAGTTATCATTTTCTTATTTTTTTTAAAAGACGCTCAAATACAAATTTGAAATATTTTAGTTATTCCGTCCATTTTTTTGGAATTTTTAGGCACAATTATGTTTATTTGATTTTTCTTATGCTTTTGTAATTTTTATAGATTTTTTTGTAACTTAATCGAGGTACCTACAGTTCAAAATTGCTGCACTTTTTGAATTTTACTTATATTTCCGGAAGGTATAAATAAATTATATTACAGTTCCAAATTCAACAAAACACTGAGCTGAAGCAATTGGTCAGCGGTTCCACTCATTAGCCTTCCCAAACTTAAGGTCGCTGGTTCAAGTCTCTGCGGCGCACACATATTTTGCACATCAAAACGAGTGGGATGTCCCTGGGTTCTCCATGCTTCATACAACTCAAGGACAGTAAACTAATTCCTTTCCATATCTTCTTTTTTCAGTCTAGCAATAAGAAACAAATGAGGTGGGGGTCTCAACTAATGCCACCTGGACAATGGTCAAGTTCTTTTATTCAGTGGCTTGGTAGCAGGAACAGAACTGCCAGCAGCACCTGGACACACATAGTGAGCAAACAAAACTTGCTAGTGGCAAAAGGGTCAGCCACTGTAATTTTCCATTAAACGAAACGATCCATGCACACATCTTATATCTTGAGAAACTCGCTACTGGAAGCCTACAGCTAACTCCTGCTACTACTGAGGCAGCAAGCTAGCCGAGCCCCCGTTACAGTCTAACTGCTATTCCTTTTTTTTTTGAACGGTGTCTAACTGCTATTCTGAATAAACTCGATCGCTACGTCCACTGTAACTGCAAAACACTATTGACAATCTGACGACTGTGGTGGCCACTGATCAGTGCAGCATCCGAGTGGTTATGCGGGAGATGTCCGACGGCCTGACGGGCTTGAGCAGGAAGTCCTCGGCGCCTTCTTCCATGCACCTGAAGAAAAAGTGGACAGAGATTCAGATCGTCGTCGTGGCCTCTCATTAGTTTCTATTTATCAGCAAGAAGGTGACATAAAGGATTGGCAATGGGATCGGGTGGTTCAGGAGCGAACCTGCTGATCCATGTCGGAACGTTCTCGGAGGACATGATCACCACCGGGATTTGCTTGAGCTCCGACGATTCCTAGTTACCAAGATGCACATTGCGTCAGATGTAATGTAATGTAATGTAATGCACATTGCATCAATGAACAAAGGCTGACAGAAGAACACGTACCGAGCCCAGTATCTCGAGCGCCCTCTTCCCGCTGTCCACGGCCGTGACTGCATCACCAGCAGAATATGCAAAGGCAACCATCAATGTTTCAACAATACATGGTTACAATTGTTGCAACATCATTTCATACTTGCATTTTACATTACAAAATGAGCCATAGGCCTCCAGCGATTACAATACAGAAACACAACAACCACCAAATGCAACTACGTTGTTCACTAATTGTTGATTTCAATTCAGAAATTTCCTTTCGTGCTCTCTGTCTATCAGCATACATGGAATCCCATTGGTCAGAGGAATGCACATACAACTCTGTCATGCTCTGTTTCATAGACACGAGGTCTTCAATCACCCTTCTTGCTCTACCACTAAACTCCTGGTCAATCCAATATTTGAATGAACATGGCTGCAACACTTGTGGGCATGCCAAGTACCTTCTTCCTGCATCTGAACCCGACCAGCTACAGCTCAAGATCGGGTACAGATCATGGTGGCATCTCAGCCCAGTCCTGACCACCATCCCCTCCCTATGCTCATCAAGTAGATGTTCAAGCTGCAAAATCAATAGGCAAAATGGGACATTCTCATCACAAATTGAACCATTGTAGCCTCAATTTCAGTCAAATCACAAGCCCCAACCAAGAATCACAAACACTTACCTCCGAGTCATTGCCGACGGATTCCAGATGAGCGCCCCACTGTGTCTGCGTGTCATTGAATGCGTGTGCTACTCTTCTCCTTCCTCGGGTTGAGCCTCCGCCTCGGCCTAGACCAGATCCTCGCGGCATTGTACGAGCAGTGACCTGCGCGGCGCCCTGCAAAGCAAGCGGCTGGGGAGGGGCCGGCGAGCAGGCTTGCTGCGGAGGGGCCGGCGCTTCCAGGAGGGGGCGGCGTCGTGGAGGCAGCGGAGCTCGCAGACGGAGAGATCTCGCGGCGGCCTCGTTCGGGAGGGCGCCCGCGTACTCGGGATCTCGACTCCGCAATGACGGGGAGGGCAGGGTGGCGCGGGCGCGTGGGACGGCCAGAGAAGAGGTTGCGCCCTTGTAGTTGCCCGGCCTTCTTGGGAGGGGGCGGGGGATGCGCCGCCCGGGGGTCGCGCGGCTGCCCGGAGCGGCGGGCCGGATCTCGCGCCGGCCCTCCCCTCCCCTGGACGCGTGCGGCGGCGGCGAAGCTGGTGCGTGGCTCCACGGCGAGGTGATTCACGGCGTGGGGCTGGCCTCTCCGGCCGGCCGCGTGCACGGGCGGGGCGGCAGCGGGGTTCACGGGCGGGGCGGCGTCTGGGCCAACACGGGGCGGGGCGGCGGCTGGGGTGGGGATTGGGGATCGGGGGGCGGGGCGGCGGCTGGGGTGGTGAGTGGGGATCGGGTGGATTTGGGGATGGGAAGGGATGAAGCAAGCTGGGCCCACCTGTCGGACTAATGTGCGGGACCCACCGGTCAGTAACGCCAAAAATGGATGGCAAACGTGACGGAATGGCAAAACTGAGCAAAGAAAAACATTGACGAAGGCAAACTGAGGTGGATTCAGAACTAGTGGCAAAACTGAGGTGGGGTCTCAACTAATGGCACGGATGTAAAAAGCCCAATAACAAAGGGCATCAAATACACTACAGTAATAGCACAGCAAGGGGAAAACGTATTCAGAATTTCAGATCTTGATTTTCTTAAATTCAGCAAACATTCCAAAAATTTCTTAAATTCAGCAGATGCTCGCTCGATCTCTCTCTCCCTCTCTCTCTCTCTCTTATGGTTACTAACAGTAGAGTAGACGCTAAAGTAGAACGATCGGAGTCAGCAAAGTTTTAATTTCTCTAGAAACGGGCAATTCAATCAGGTAACTCCCCCGATCAACTCAGCCTTGAATTTTGTTGTGCACTTGAAAATACCAACTAATAGGTCCATTATAATCTCTTGACAAGTTCCATCAAAACATATTTAATCTCTTGCAGGAGGAGGATTTTATTGATAGGAAAGACAAGGAATTTTGAAGAGCATCGATCACTTAGATAAGTGAAGAGAACAGTTTGATTCTGAAATACAGGATGGACATATTCCTACAGACAAACACGTGTTAGAAACTTTAGAACATATTCTTACTCCACTACTCCTTTCAACTTCGGAAGAACATCACATACACGGGCTTCTGGTCCCTTTCTTTTCCCCTTTCTACAGTACAAGAGGGCGACTTGAGGGCGATCTCTGATTCCGGCGCCGATTTCATCGGATCCCCTTACCACCAGCGGCCTCGTCGGCACCAGAGGATGGGGGGATCCATGGAATCGGTGTCCAACGTATATACCCTGTACTTGCTAGGATTTGGTAGGTTAGGATTTCATCTACCCACTTCGATGGCGTCGGGTGGGTTCTTTTGTCTCCGTTGTGTCGTCTCCGGAGGTTGTGTGGATGGTTGCTGCTTCATCTGCGGCGGTGTGACAGGTTTTGGCGCTGCGGCAGGTGGGAGCTTCTTCATCATCTTCGGCGATGGAAGCGTGAGTGTATATCTCCTGTTCTTTTGCGAAAGGGTGGGAGTTTGTAGCATCCCTGCAGGTGGATTGCTTGTTCGGGTTGCTGGGACCCTCAGCGATGGTGGACTATTCTTCCGGTCGCTGGTTTCATGGCTGGCGACGGTGGATTTCTTCTTCCTCTTCTACTTTGCCAAGGTGACGGTCGATATTCGTTCAGCGGAATTGATACGCTTGGGGTTCCGGGCGTTGGCTCTTGCGGCAATACCAAAGCTTGGAGTCCCTTGGCGAGGTGGGAGGCGGATCTTGCTCGGTCATGGCGTTTGTCTCCTACAGACGGGACCAAGGACGATGGCGGCGGTGCTCTGGAAGATGGAGGTTGCGTGTTGTAATTTTCCTTTCTTCAGGGTGCTGTCTGTAAAAGATGGGATGCATTGTGCTAATTTAATATAACCTCCCTTTTGCAAAAAAAAACCCGGAAGAACAACATATAGGTTAGTGATCAATGACCACAAGTTAAGATCCATGAAAACAAAAACGCACAATTGTGCACCGCGGAGATCAGAGAGAGAGAGAGAGAGAGAGAGAGAGAGAGAGAGAGAGAGAGAGAGAGAGAGAGGGAGGGAGGGAGGGGGTTCACCTTCTCTGCCATGGCTTGGGTATGAATAACTGATCCTTCGTTTCTCACATGTAGAGAGAGAGAGAGAGTGATCTGCGGGAGGGAGAGAGAGAGAGAGAGAGAGAGAGAGAGAGAGGCGTACAGTGTGAAGAGAAGAGGAGGGCAGAGAGTGATCGACGCGCCTTATAAATAGGAGAAGGACAGGCATACGTCGTGGGCCCAATGAGATCACACGGCCCCACTTTCAGGTAGATCTAATTTCAGTTTCCCTGCCAATTGAGGGATTGGCACGCTTGATGGGTAAAGAAAACCACTGCATTCCGAACATGTGTACGCGTATCAGCTATGTGCATGTGGCTTTGTCTATACATTTGAAGAACAATTTATTTTTCTATTTGGCCATTTGGCTATACACAAGATTCTTACTTTCGGTAAGAAACGCTATTTTAAGTATGACTTTGAAAAAATTGCTCGTAGTAAGCACAATGGAAGGCACACTCTTGGAACAAATTAAGAATCCATTCAGCTGGGTAATTTGAGGTAGCCAACGAGCTGAGGCAAATGCAAACATACCTTCCAAAACAATCCACTAAGGTGTGAAATTACGTAGCGACAACATTTTAGGAAAATTGTCAATTGTGGCATCAAGTAACAGTAAAACTGCCCATTGGTGCATCAAGTAACAATAGGACTGAGTAAAAACCGTGTGCTTATGTTAGCGCGGTAATTAATTTATTCATTATTCAATGTGGCACTAATTTGGTTCGGACTTTGCGTTGGTATGTTTCATTGTTGCAGTTATTTTTTGCTTAAGATTTCCCTGCTTTTATAGAAAGTATATAAAGTTCTAACCATGAGTGTATCACAACAAATTGGTTTTTCCTACAATCACACATTCAGCAACCTAACCCAGTAAGCCTGCCAATACAGCATCCTACAGATGCAATTAGCTTAGCCATCCAAGCACTCATATTCAGAATCAATCAGAGGGGCAAGGGAGAAATCGTTGGGGTCTAGAAAATTTTTTACCTATCTGACCCAGCAGCTCGATCTTAATACTAGTGCGCTCGCGCCTTTTACCGGGGACTGGAGCAATGGACACCTGATCACCACCAATTCATCACAAATTTTACGCAACACTCAGCATCACAAGTTCACATACCAGAATAAGCACGCATCAAAAACACACTGGCACTACCTCTCCAGCGATGGTGTCCAGGCTCTGGAAGGCTGGCACCATGGCCGCCTTCCCGTTGTCTTTCTTAATTGTCACCTGCAAGAATGACAAGACCGTCGAATCAATCAATGACAAGACCGTCGAATCAATCAATCCAGCAGCCAGTCTGACACAAATTTGTGACACTAACTTGAAGAATCAAGAAAATGCAGAGGACTGGACCGCACCTGCTTCCTGGTCCTCTCATCGGAGAAGATCACGAAGATGTCGTAGGGCAGGTTGAAGGCGCCGATGATGCAATTCTGGACCAGATACAGTGGGAATCAGAGCAGGATCTAAGCACCCATAGCTCTACGCATCCAACGGTGCTAAAGATGCAATCTTGGGGGGGGGGGCATCGAGTACTAGCGAGCAGTTAAGGACTCAAGATCATATGCGAGTGCGGTGGTTACCATGGCTGCTTCCGAGTCAGGAGATAGAGTTGAGCGATGATCCCGGAGGAAGAGGCGGAGCAGGGTCGCCGGCGTCGGGGGAGGAGGAGGTGGAGATCGCCGGCGTCTTGATGCTCATCGTCTCCGTTGGGGTCAGGGGATCGGTATGACACTCAAGATGTAGCTACGAGTTTGTATTGGAATGTCTCACGAGTTCATGGTATAGAGGAATTGGACTCGCAGGAATTCTCGAGTCGTAGCTCGCCGCCACCAAGACCGACGAGTTCCAAGACGACTTGCTCTCTCTCTCTCTCTCTCTCTCTCTATCTCTCTCTTCTCCCTTCAAACATTACAAGCCGTGCGTGAACACGCTACAACAACGTCCGTTCATGGGCCGCTCCTAATTTGCCCATTCCGGCCCACTAACCAGACCGTTCGGCTTCTTGGCCCGCGAAGAGCAACACATCGCAATACCAGAGACAGCATTAGAGATTGTATCAGGTCTCGTGACATCCCCCCATGCTTGAATAACGGCTTGTCCGCAAGTCATTGCAGAAGAAAGGCGAGGCATAATGACATCTCCATCTTCCCAGGTGGCTAATTCAGCCGGCCACCCTTTCCACTTGATGAGCAGTTGAGTGACAGCACGATTCCTCTTGTTCTTCAGACGGCCACCTTTTTCAAGAGCAAGACATGAAAGACAGGATGCATAGTGCTTTTGGCTGGTAATTTGAGCTTATATGACATCGATCCAATCTTGCCTTCCACCTCATAGGGGCCAAAGTATTTGAAAGCCAATTTGTGACTGGCTCTACATGCCACAGACGTCTGAACATAAGGCTGAAGTTTGAGCCAAACTTTAACTCCCACAGCAAAAGTTCTTTTAGAGCGATGTTTATGTGTGTAACGTGCCGCCTCCCCGAGGCCGGGCCCGCTTATATTTGGCAGCTTAACTAGGACATAGACTGCCCTCACAGACCAACACATGTCTTTTCTGCACACTTTGTCCTCACTCGTGCGCAACCTGGAAGTATTTCCCGGTCGATCACCCATCCCAAAATTGCTCCAGGCCAAGCATGCTTAACCTCGGAGTTCTTTCGAGACTGGCTTCTGAAAAAGAAGTTACAACTTGTTGGTATGAGTCTCCTATTAATCCTATTAAGTCCTGAGTCGGGATGTCACATACTCACCCCCTTAAGAGACCGATGTCCTCGTTGGTCAATCTCAAGCCAGGAACGTCCTCTCTTAGCCACGTTCCGTACGTCAAGTGCCAACGGCCCATGTGCCACGTCCATGCATCCAGTGCCAATGGTCTCTGTGCCACGTTCGTGGGTCCAGTGCCAATGGCGCATCCCAGATGCCCGCGCACTAACCCGCCACGCGCCCGTCCACATGCCGGTGGCATCTGCGACCCTACGCGCCCGTGCTCATGCCCGCGCACATACGCCCGTACGTGCTCGTGAAACCGCGAGTCGGCTCTGATACCATTCAGTAACATCCCGCCTCCCCGAGGCCTGGCCCGCTTACATCTGGCAGCTTAACTAGGTCATAGACTGCCCTCACAGACCAACACATATCTTTTCTGCACACTTTGTCCTCACTCGTGCGCAACCAAAAAGTATTTCCTGGTCGGTCACCCATCCCGAAATTGCTCCAGGCCAAGCACGCTTAACCTCGGAGTTCTTTCGAGACCGGCTTCTGAAAAAGAAGTTGCAACTTGTTGGTATGAGTCTCCTATTAATCCTATTAAGCCCTGAGTCAGGATGTCACAATGTGCTTGGCTTTTCATGCATTGCTGAACCCGCATTAACTGGTATTATAACAGTTCAGTCATTCCCTTCCTTTCTTTAAGCCACTCCCCCAAATCAGTAACTGGACAAGAATCAACGTCCTCAAGGCCAAAATGGCGAGGTGAATGGCCATACAGTACTTCAAAAGGGAACTTGTTGAGAGCATAGTGCAGATTAGTGTTATACCAGAATTCTGCTAAGGCCAACCACTGAGACCATTTAGCAGGACAAGCATGAATGAAACACCTGAGATAAGCCTCCACACTTTGGCTCACTCGTTTAGTTTGGCCATCACTTTGGGGGTGATATGCAGAGCTCATCCTCAACTGAGTTCCAAAAAATTTGAATAACACTTGCCATAATTGACTAGTGAAAATTTTGCCCCTATCAAAAACCAAGGCAAGTGGCATACCATGTAACTTGTAAATATTGTCCATGTACAGTTGTGCCACCTTGAGGGCAATGAAAGGATGTTTCAGTTTGAGAAAGTGAGAGTACATGGAAAATTTGTCAACCACAACAAGGATACAATTATAAGAGGAAGACACTGGCAGCCCTTCAATAAAGTCAATGGTGACTACTTGCCAAGCTTGTTTGGGTATTTCCAGAGGTTGTAAAAGTCCTGGGCAAGGGACCCTTTCAGTTTTGGCTTGCTGGCATATTGCACAGGGTGCAACAAAACACTGAATCTGTTGCTTCATTTGTGGCCAATAGAACAATTTCTTGGTCCTAGTATAAGTGACCAAGAATCTTGAGTGACCCCCAATCGGACTAGCATGTAAAGCTTCCATCAGTTGCTTCTGCAAAAGTACACAGTGAGCCAACTAGATCCTGCCCTTGTACTTAATGATGCCTTGATTCAAGCTAAACTTGACCTGAACTGGTGTGAGTAGTAAGCTGGTCAATAACTGCTGAGCCTCCTCACCGTCCTGATAACTGGCTTGTAGATTTTTTAACCAAACAGGTTGTGCTATAGTCACAGTCAGGAGTTCAGCAAAACCACCATGAGATACTCTAGACAAAGCATCTGTAGCATTGTTTGTAGAGCCTTTCTTATAGCAGATTTTGTACTATAGACCCAAAAGTTTAGTCATAGCCTTTTGTTGCCAATAAGAATTTAATCTCTGACCATCAAAATGTATGAGACTTCTTTGGTTAGTTTGGATAAGAAATTCGGCTGGCTGCAAATAAGATCTCCAGTGGTCAATGGCCGTCAATGGCCATCATATAGCCAAACTCTTCTTCTCATAGGTTGAGAAACCTTGACTCTTAGGACCCAAAGCTCTACTGACATAAGCTATGGGTGGCCTTCTTGTTGTAATACTGCCCCAATCCCTTTATCTGAAGCATCTGTTTTCATCACAAACTGCTTGTTGAAGTCAGGGAGAGCTAACACTGGTGCACTGGTCAATGCTTGCTTGACAGCTTGAAAGGACTGATCTATGACTGTAGTCCAAGCAAAGATTTGCCCCTTTCTCAACAGATCAGTTAGAGGTTTAGACAAAATGCCAAAATTTCTGACAATCCTCCTATAATATCCTCCCAGCCCCAAGAAGCTTCTAAGTTCCTTCACTGAAGTAGGTACTGGCCATTTTTTAACATCAGCTATCTTGCCAGGGTCTATAGCCACCCATTCTGCGCTAATAATATGCCCCAGATACTTCAATTGTTGCTGGGCAAATGAGCATTTTGACAACATAACCTTGAATTGGTGTTGTTGGAGCAGCTAAAACACCTGTTGTACATGTTGCAGGTGTTTCTCATAGCTCTTGCTATATATCAAAATGTTATCAATGAAAACAACTAGATTTTCTGAGCAGAGGTGCCAAAATATGATTCATGATGGCTTGAAAAGTGGTTGGAGCCCCTGTCAGCCCATAAGGCATCACCTTATATTCAAATTGCCCAAAGTGGGTTTGAAAAGCTGTTTTGTACTGATCTTCTGGACTGACCAAAATCTAATGGAACCCAGACCTCAGATCCAGTGTAGTGAACCAATTAGCTCCTTTCAGTTCTTAAATAACTCCTCTATAATGGGGAGTGGGAATTTGTTTTTGATAGTATAGGCATTCAACCTTTTGAAGTCAACACATAGCCTTCATTCTCCAGTTTTCTTTTTTACTAGCAATACTGGTGATGCAAAGGGACTAGTACTTTCTTGGATCATTTTATTCTTTAGTAGAGTGGCCACTTGCTACTCTATCTTATCTTTTTGTGCTAGTGTATACCTACATGGCCTAAGCCAAAAAGGTTGAGTTCCAGCCATCAAAGGAATTGTGTGCACCATAGGTCTGGTAGGAGGCACACCAGTGGGCTCATCAAACAATATTGTCATGATTTTGCATAGCATAGTACTGATCTCCAGAAATTGGCAAACATTGAGCACACTGGGCTTGTAAACCTTGCGGTCTGACCTCTTTCCCTTTATGACAGAATGACCTCCACTTCTGTTTCCACTGCACATTCATAGGGATGTGCATCTCCAGCCAATCCATACTCAAGATGGCATCATAACACTTAAGGGGCAATATCTTGAAGGAATTCTGAACTGAACTCCCTGAACAAGACAATCATACAATTGCACTTCATGAGTACATTGAAGTATTCCTCCATCAGCAACCTTGACCCCAATAGGTTTAGCCAAAGATTTCCAATTAGGAAGATTGGTTGCAAACTGCGCAATCACAAAGGTATGAGAACTACCAGAGTCCACTAGAAATATGGCCTTGTGTCGCTGAATGTATCCTTGAAATTTGATTGTCTTGCCTGTATATGTACCATTGGCTACAAGATCTGACAGGGCCATGAGATCATCCCCTGAATCAGAATCTAAACCCTCTAGAGATAAGGTTGGAGACTGATCAGTTACCATTTGCCACAATTCTTCAACAACATGTAGAGAAACATTCTCTAGACACTGGTCTTGGGGACCCCACTTCAATCCATGTTTATAACAAAGACCTTTGGCTTTTCTATAAGCCATCAGAGCAGCCAACTTGTCATTGCCAGATTTGATCTTGACTGAACTTGGAGATTTTTTGTCATCTTGAGTGAAACTTGCAGGACTTCTATTAATGGGATCATTGCCATTCTTGTTATAATACCTGACTGGACTGAGAACCTCTTGTTTCTTAACTTCCTTGCCAGAGTATCCTTGTAGCACATCCTCTTGCAAGATTGCCAAAGAACTAGCAGTATCTAGATCTTTTGGTCTATGGACAAGTACTACTGCCTTAATCTCATTTCTTAAACCATCAACAAAGCAACTGGTGATGACAGAAGGATTAAAATAGGGATCATGAGCATGGAGTTTATGGACTAGTTCATCAAACGATTCTACGTACTCTACTACTGAGCCAGACTGTCTGATGTGGAAAAATTGTCTAATGACATGGTTGTGCTGGTCTGTTTCAAACCTCTCTACTACAACTTTGCTACGGGCTTACCAGGTACACTTCTTCAGATCCATCTCTATGGACTGAAGCCAAAAGGCAGCAGACTAAGTGAAGTGCATAGTGGCTAATTTCACCGAGTATTCAAGCATAACAGCATACACATCAAAGTAATTCTCACATTGCTTTAACCAGATCTTAGGATTGGAACCATTGAATCTAGGGAATTCTATTTGATGCATAGCACAACCATAGGATGAAACATGGGAATTCATGGAATTATATGCAGAATCTAAACCACAAAATGGAACAGGGGTCAAATGGGAGAACCGATCCGCACCTGTGACCGGAGGTGACACCAGGTGTTGCGACAACCCTAGCACCAACACTCCGGTGATGTTTTTCATCGCCGAGCCAGCTGGCCTAGACGTCCTTGCATCAGCAGAAGCTCCCAGATGGCCAGGATCGGACGTCCCCTCGGTGGTCCCTTCCTCGACGATGATCTTCTTCTTAGGGAGTTCATGGATGAAGAGATCCACCTTTTGTCGCAGATCATATATTGACATTTGCTGATCGGTGACCTTGGTCACTAGGCCGGTTTCCAAGCCTTCACCGCGGTCTGCTCATCAGTAAGCTATTGAATCTTGCGATTAGTGTCATCGGCCTTCAGATTCGACTCATCGACCTTCTTGGCTAACTCCTCCAGCATCGCCAGTATGGTGGCGATGGAATCCATCACCGGCGGCGCCATTGCTCCGATCCGAACTTGCAGCCGGGTGTGATGGTGGTGAGGTGGATTCAGATCGGGGATTAGATCTGAATGATAGGATTTAGGCTTTGATGCCAATTTGTGACACCCAGGATGTAGCTGCTACGAGTTTGTGTTGGAATATCTCACGAGTTCACAGTATAGAGGAATTGGACTCGCCGGAATTCTCGAGCCGTAGCTCGCCGCCACCTAGACCGACAAGTTCCAAGATGACTTGTTCTCTCTCTCTCCCTTTAAATGTTACAAGCCATGCGTGAACACGCTACAGCAATGCCCATTCATGGGCTGCTCCTACTTTGCCCATTCCGGCCCACTAACCAGAGGTTCGGCTTCTTAGCCCATGAAAAGCGACGCACCGCAGTATCAGAGACTGTATCAGGTCTCGTGACAATCGGTGGGCTGCCGCTGCTGATTGCTGCCCTCCTGCTGCCTGCTGGAGTCGGACTTGTCTCAAAAGCTGGGTGATCCATTCTAGGCCGTAGATCTAGCGGTTCAGGATGCTAGGCTTCTAACTGCAGGTCGAGTGAAAACTGAAGCCCATAACTGTCTCAAAAGCCCCAATTTTGGTTCGTTGGATGAGTGAGTAGCACGGACTTGAAGCCCATAATGTCGAGGATGTGGCCCACGGCATCTTCAATCAGAGTCTGCAAAAGAATGAAAAAAAAAAATACAGGCCAGCTACTTGTCCGGCTGTAGCTAAACAACATTTATTATCATGTTGAGTGCCCTCGCCAGCAGAGCCGTGTGCTCCTCACTATAAAACCCCACTGCCACCAGAAAACAGCACAATAAGCTGTTCCTCCTGTTAGTTCCTCCTGTCAAATACAAGCCACAAGCATGGAATGGGAAGCGTTGGGGATTCAGGCTGTTTGTGCGTGCTGTGTGTGCACTACAGAGTTTCAAGAGCAGCATATCTTGTCTTAGCTTTGGGTGGAATGAAAACTTTATTCCATGAGTGAACGTATGGTCACATTAGTGTTTTTTGAGTCTGCATTTCACGGCTAAGCTTCGAGCTTGGTAGTTGTTCTATAAGGTCCTCTTAGCTTCCTGGCCACCTTATATAGTTATATAGTCCAATTAAAATTTCTAGATTATATAATTTGGTTTTTGAGAAGTTGAAGGGAAATAAGCTGTTGACCTAGTGAGCAAATCAAATTACTATAAGTGTGGAGTTATGGAATTTTGGATTGCAAAAGACAACAATGGCCACAGTAGTTTTAGGTATCTTGTACTTTCTGACCTATTTCACATTTTTAAACTATGAAATTAATAAATTAAGTACCAAATAATAAATCATTAGTGCATTCTTAAAAGTTTTGGACAAGGATGCCAAAAGATACATAGTATGACCTAGACTCAAGGCTATCGCACCTCACACAAATGTTTTTTCTTTTGGAACAAGCACATCGCAAATGAATTTGTTATTATTGCTTCAATATGATACAATACCATGTGTAATATCTTACGATAATTTCCAGACATTTTTATAGGTGTTTCTCATGATATTAAATAGTTTGAGAGAGAGGTGGACATGCCATTGCTCTTGCTCGCACACGAACCAATAAAACATCAACCACAACAATTGAAGCAACACAAGATAAGCCTTATTTTTTCTTTTCTTTCTGTTTGAATTTGAAAGCATTTTTCTTCTTTTCTTTTAAGAGGTGACTTGCATACATGACCTGTATTTCCTTCTGCAGCACCAAAGGTAGGTAGGCCGCATTGCTCTGGTTTTTACCATGCAAGGAAAGCCATGTCGGTGGCCTGCGGCACAATATAACCACAATATCATGCAAGAAAACTAAATATATGCAATTGTTTTTTGGTGCCACACATGTTATTTCCTCCGATGATTTGGTATTGGAGCAGTTCTTGTAGGTGTCCTGTCAACAATGGCGGCCTGCAGGAATCTCAAGCAGCTTCAGCTCTTTGGTAGTTTCTGGCTGAGCCCCAACCTCCACATTATGCTATCACTTTATTGCTCTAAGCTGTAAGCAACTTACCACTATGTGTGCTTTTGAACTCAAAAGAGAGAATCGGTGAATGGAGGCTCTCTAATCACCTTAAAAAGAAACCAATTGAACGATGCCGTTTCTAGTGTTATATACAGCATAATTCGTTTTTAAATGCCTAGTACGTACAGTATGATAATATAAAGGCATCTTGTGACTAGCTTGGGCGCATTGTATTCGCAGAAGAAGTTAGAGAGAATCATAACTTTGTGCTTTGGTACTGAACTGTTGATGCAATCGTTATATGCTTGATCATTAGTCAAACAAAGTAACTGATTTTTCACAATATTTACAGCGCGACATCGATGATGCTAGATCAAGGACCAAATCCTCGCTGTCAAAGATCTTTCTACCTACATCGACGAAAAACTAGCTAGCACATCGATGATGATGTGTGGCTTCTTTGTTTTGGCACCGCCAGATCCTCTGAGAATCGAACAGCCACGATTGAGGCACTTGTCTGTGCTTCAGCTTCACAGCACATCACAGGAACAAATTCCTCTGGCTAGCTTTTGTTCTAGTTTATTTTCAAGGGACGCTGAGCTCCCAAACTTTTGAACTGTAGGTCTAACGTGAATAAATTACAGTCTTGGATTCCTCCAGAGACTAGTTCTCTGACGAGACTCTGCTTTTGCTGCACGTAAGCAGTTAACAACGTTGGTAAATGGCAGTTGGTGAAAGACTGATGACAGTTTGTCAAGATGGGAAAACTTTTTTTTTTTGACGAATCATCCTAATGATTACTCCAGATTTGTGCTAATGGTCCAGGGAATACAAGCCACAAGCATCTTCCTCCTTTTATGGTTGCAGTCCTTTTCAGGAGAATCTGATCCTGTTTGTGTTTCTCTTGCAGACTCAACATAGCACTGTAACACAACAATCTTCAGTGTTCAGTCATATGTTAACAACTGACATTGAGATTTATACATGCGATTCGTTAAGAAAATAAACTCTATATAGTTTTTTGACCAATCTCTCAGATCAGTGAAACATGCTTATTTCAACCTGTGCAAAACCCACTGAAAACCCCAATTAAATCCACGCAAAAAAAACACTGAAAATTAAAACTCCCATAGACATTTGGCCACTGTGCAGAACTTGTTGCTACCATGACTCCACTGAAAAGTGACAGCCATCACATGATGGTGCACGCCGCCGTGGGGTCCTCGTCGCTGAAGGTCCGGCAGCCTCTGTACCCGCACCCCGCCGGCGCCGGCAGCGGCTGCGCGTACAACCTGCCGCCGCAGCAGCAGCACCGGCACGCCTCGTAGTAGCCCTGGTAGCACGGCGCGCAGCAGGGGCACCCGCACGGCCCCACCGGCGGCGCCGGCAACGACGGGATCTCCACCGTCGGTATCACGTACTCCACCGCCGCCTGCTCCACCGGCCTGCAGGGCGGGCGCGCCGGGGATGGCCTCTCCTTCACCGGCGACGCCGGCGGCGGGAAGTCCATCGGCGGCCTCTCCTTCCGCGGCGGCGACATCGGCGGCTGCTCGAGCTCCGCCGGCCTCGCTTTCGGCGGCTTCTCCTCGACGAAGGCCGGCACCATCGCCGACACCTCCCGGTCGGGCGGAGCCTGGTGCGCCGGCGACGGAGGGGGCATGTCGGGCGGCGGCCCCGGCGCGGGCTCAGGTGGCGGCGTCGATGGCGGTGGCGGCTCAGCAGCGGGGGGCTTCTCCTTGTTCTTCGGCGGCTTGCCGTTCTTCGCCGGCGGCGGCGGCGGCGCCTCCGCCATCTTCTGCGGCGGCTTCCCGCCGGGGTTGTCCACGATGTGGATGTCCCTGATCACCTTGCCGCCCTTGCAACGGAGCTTGCAGGCGAGCCTGTGCGGGTCGAACGGCCCCACGATGGTGATCGTCTTGCTCTTGTCGTCGAAGGAGATTGTCCGGATCCTCTCGCAGTCTGCACGAACAATTCCAGATTTTAGATTGAACTCGTGCGATCGTCCTAGAGATGTTTCAACTTTGAAGCACTGAAATTTTGCTCGAATTTGTGTGCACTTCCAAACTGCAGTGAGCCAGTGATGAATCATCTTACTGAAGAGAGGCTTCGATGATAGTATTTCTCTTACCTTGGAGCTGGCATAGAATCTTGCGGATCTTATTGTAACACTTGTGGCAATCAAGGTCAACCACGACGATTATCATGGAGATCTGTGTTGACAGCGGCGTGGTAATTAGTAAGTAGTAAAATATTTTTTTTGACAGCACTGAACTATAACAAAAGGGCATCCTTCTTCAAACATTGCAAATTTTTCTTAAATTCAGCAAATGCATGCATTTTCTTTTTTTCTCTTGTGATTAGTAACAGTAGAATAGATGCTAGTGTGGAACAATCAGTGACAGTAAAATTTTGATTTCTCTAGAAACGGACAATTTAATCAGGTAACTCCCCCCATCAACTCAGCCTTGAATTTTGTTGTAAACTTGAAATACCATTAACAGGACCATCATAATCTCTTGACAAGTTCCGTCAAAACAAGAAGGATTTTCATTGATCGGAAAGAAGGGGAATTTTGAAAAGCATCAATCACTTAGATAAAGTGATGCAACATGCTAGCTCTTGAACAGTTTGATTCTGAAATACGGGATGGAGATATTATTCCTAGAGACAAACATGAGTGAGTACACAAAACTTTAGAACATATTCTTGCTCCACTAACCCTTTCAGTTTCAGAAGAACAGCATACAGGTTAGTGATCATGATCAACCACCACAAATTGAGATCCATGAAAACAAGAACGCGCAGTTGTGCACCACAGAGCGCTCATGGAGAGAGAGGGAGAGAGAGAGAGAGAGAGAGAGAGAGAGAGAGAGAGAGAGAGAGATCACCTTCTCTGCCATGGCTTGGGTGTGAACTGATCCTTGGTTTCTCACATGTAGAGAGAGAGAGAGAGAGAGAGAGAGAGAGAGAGAGAGAGAGAGAGGCGTGCAGTGTGAAGAGGAGGATGGAGGGCAGATAGTGAGGCGCCTTATATATAGGAGAAGGCTTAGGCGCACGTCGTGTGCCTGACGAGCGAGGTCACATGACCCCACGTTCAGGTAGAGCTAACTAACTTCAGTATCCCTGAGACCCTGACAGCCCAACTTCGATGGTAAACAAGACCGTCGTATTAGATTTAGGGACGCGTGTACGCGTATCAGCTACGTGCATGTGGCTTTAATTTATTTAATAATTTGGCTGTACGTTTGAAACAACAATATTTTTCTAACTGTGGAAGGGAGACGAATTTACATGTCACACCACTCATCAGGACGTGTCTAAGGAATGTTTTCATTGGCAAACACAATAATCTCATTTTCGGTAAAAAAAAATGAAATTTTGAGTATGACTTTGCAAGAATTCCTCATAGTGATCACAATGCAAGGCACACTTTTGGAACAAATTAATTAAGAATCCATCCAGCTGGGTAATCTTGAGGTAGCCAAGGAGGGAAATGCAAGGATACCTTCCAAAACAATCCACTGATTGAGGTGTCAAATTACGCAACGACATCGTTTTAGGAAAGTTGTCAACTGCTGCAGCGAATAACAGTAAAACTGCCCATTGGTGCATCAATTAACAAAAGGACTGAGTAAAAACGAGGTTATATATGTTAGGGAGGTAATTTATTCATTGTTGAATGTGGCACTAATTTGGTTCAAACTTTGCGTTCATTGTTGCAGTTTTTTTTTTTGAAGAAACCATTGTTGCAGTTTTTTTAGTAAAGGTCCCCCTGCTTTTATAGAAATCATATAAAGTTCTTACAAGACCATTATTATTGCAGTTACTGTTGACTATTTGAGGGAAACCTGACAGTGTGACCAATCTTGTGTGCTATGCTGTGCCCAGAGATTGGTAGATGATCCAGTTTTATATGCTTCAGCTGTGTGCTGAGAAAACTTGGAGCCCCAGCTGTTAACTTCAGTAGTGAGCTTTATAAACACAGCACGATAACTGTGCTGCGGCAGGCAGATTATCTCAGGCATTAAGATTCATGTTACACCTGAAGACAACGTAGTCTGAGTGCCTGACCATATATGATGGATAGATGAACGGGCACTTGGACTGTCACAATCTGGCCCAATTATCAGAACTCAATTTAACTTCTTCAAATTTTGTAAGGAAGACCACTCTCATCAGATCAAAGACCAATCTAATGCCATATTTAGAAACCATGAGGAATTCATTCATATCAATATAATTTGAGCCTTGACAAAAACATAAAATTGAACACATCTAGAAGAACATAGAAAGATTCTATTGTAAGGTAGAAGTAGAGATAGAGACTTTTGGGAGAAAAAGTTTTGTGCTGTTCTGGTGGTAGTTTGCGAGGAAATTACGGTCAAGGAATCTAATCTTTGCTGCACCCACCATGCACCAAAGACGATGAAAAGTAGCCTTTTCAGTTTACATCCTAGCATATACGAACTTACCAACCAATGCTTGTGGAATCATAATTAGTAAATTATTAGCAGAGGGAAGTTGCACACGAAACTTAAGTTTGTATGTCATCATTTTGAAACAAGCAGAAGTACAACATATTTTTCTCTCCAATTCAGTTCGTTGGCATAATGAAGTAGTTTTATCTTTTTCCAAGACAATGTAATCTTTAGTTATAACCAGATTGGGTTCTAGATCTTGCTGTGAATGTGGTAATAAGATGTTTTTTTTTCTCGAACGCGCAGGAGAACTGCGCATCAATATATTAAGAAGAGATTGTGGGGGTAAAGCCCCCCAAAAAAATATTACAGGGATAAAGGGTCTGTAACACACCCTCAAAAACTAGTACTTTCTCCCTCTTAAAAAACCTGGACACTAACAGGGACCAGACCACACGAACACACACCCTCTTCAGCTAAGAGGGAGCTAAGGCGAGGAGATATGAAACTCCTCTAGCCCCTGCTAGAGACCACATCTGGACCTCCTCTCTAAAGGCTTCCACAACCCGGGAAACATTGGGGGTCTCACGATCAAACACACAACGGTTGCGATGTTTCCAAATTAACCAGGCCCCTAAGATAATGATAGAGTTAACTCCTTTTTTACCCTGACCAGAAAGCATGTTGCTAACTCCTCCCCACCAATCCACAAAGCAGATATCAGCTAGCTGTGGTGCTGCAGCTTGTAACCCAAATTGCTGCAAGATGATGAACCAGAATTGCCGGGTGAAGACACAAGAAACCAGTAGGTGGTCTATTGTTTCTTCAATTTGATCACAAAGTGGACATTTTGGTGGATGGTTAAGGCCTCTTTTAGCAAGTCTGTCTGCTGTCCAGCATCGATTATGGGCAGCAGTCCACAAAAAGAACTTGCATTTCCCCGGAGCCCAGCTTTTCCAAATTCTCTCCCAAGGGTCGAATTGGGTGGCACCAATGAAAAGAGCCTCATATGCTGATTTGGTGGAATAAAGACCAGAGGCTGTGAACTTCCAAATATGTAAATCTTCCACCTCTGGCTGTAGCTCAACATCTTAAAGAAGCTCCCAAAGATGAATGTATTCAATCAGAACCTGCACGCTCAATACTCCTCTAATATCTGAAATCCACCTTCCATCAGTTATAGCATCGAACACTGTTCTTTTCCTTGCTCTTACTGCTACTGCGCTGTATAGATGTGGCAGGGTCTGTTTTAGGCTTTGGTCAAGCAACCAGCCATCTGTCCAAAAACTAGTGTTTTTTCCATTTCCAATTACTGTTTTGACAGCCATTGCAAGAAAGGACTGGACATGGTGTTGGGCCTGAATTGGGAAAAAAGACCATGCCTTTTCAGGTTCAGTTTTCTGCAGCCATAGCCACCTAAGTTTTAGTGCCCATCCCAGTTTTTGGAGGTCAGAGATGCCAAGCCCTCCTAAAAGAACTGGTCTTGTGACTTTTGGCCATGCAAGCAAACAATGCCCTCCTTTAACATCCTTCCTGCCCTTCCATAAGAAAGCTCTTCTGATCTTGTCTATTGCCTTCAAGACACTGGGTGGTAGCTCAAGTGCTAACAAAATGTAGATGAGCATTGAGGTGAGCACATACTGGACCAATATTACCCTACCAGCTTTGGTGAGCAAGTCAGCCTTCCAACTTGGGAGTCTGTCTACTACTCTTTCCACAATGGACATTGCTTGAGCTTTGGTGAGTTTGTGAGGGGAGAGAGGAACCCCTAGGTATTTACATGGAAACTCCGAGATTTGGCATGGCAAGGATTCCTGCAAGAATACTTTGTCATCTTCACTGCACTGGATGGGAAGGACACTGCTTTTTTGGAGGTTTGTTATGAGCCCAGAAGCTGTTCCAAATAGCTGCAATATATCCAAAGTGATCTCAATATCACTAGCCGAGGGCCTCAAGAAAAGCACCACATCATCGGCATACAAGGAGATCCTATGGCGTAATGCTCTTCTCGCCAATGGTTGTAGCATATTCTGTTCTGCAGCTTTATTTATTATATGACACAGCACATCCATGACTAGTATGAAGAGCATGGGGGACAGTGGGTCTCCCTGTCTAAGGCCTCGCTGATGATAATTTTTTTTCTCCTGGAGAGCCATTAAGGAGTACCTGAGTGGAAGATGTGCCTAGCAGCCCACTTATGATATCACACCAAATTTGCCCAAAACCCAATTGATTCAACAATTCCAGGAGGAAAGGCCAAGAAACCGAGTCAAAGGCCTTAGTGATATCCAGTTTGAGAAGAATGCGAGCCTGTTTCTGTTGGTGCAGGAACTTTGTGGTATGTTGGACCAGCATGAAGTTGTCAAAAATGAAGCAACCTTTAATGAAAGCGCTTTGGTTGGGGGAAACCAGCTGATTCAAATACCCGGCAAGTCTGTTGGCGAGGATTTTTGTTACCAGCTTGGCGAATGAATGCACTAAACTGATGGGCCTGTAATCCTTTATACTGGAGGCATCCTCTCTCTTTGGTAGGAGAGTGACAAAAGCTGAATTCAAGAGCTCAAAGTTGGTGAATTTTCGGCTCCATACAGCTGATATCGCAGCCATTATGTCCACTTTGATAATCTGCCAACACACTTTATAGAATCTGCCTGTAAACCCATCGGGGCCAGGAGCTTTATCGGGAGGTAATGCCTTTACTGTTTTCCAAACTTCCTCTTATGAAAAAGGAACTTCTAGGTCATGTAGAGGAATATTTGGCATGTCTAATTCTGCTAGATTAACTGTCATCTCTCTGTCAGTACTGCTGCCCAGCAAACTGTTATAGAAATCAAAGATATGCTGCTCCTTTTCCTCATGTTTGGTGAGGATTATCCCCTCGACCGTGGTGATCTTAGCAATGAAATTCTTCCTCTTGTGGTGTCGGGCGTGTGCATGAAACAGAGATGTATTGGCATCACCTTCCTTAAGCCAACCAATGCGGGATCTACTTCTTGCGATGGTACGCTACAGAGAGGAAAGAGCCAATGAATGCGGCTTCAGTTTGTTCTTGAGCCATAATTCGAGCCTGGATAATTCCCTAGAATCTTGTGCTATTTCTAACTGATGGAGCACTTCCCTGGCTAGTGCTAGTTGTGAATTGACATGGCCCACTTTCTTTTGGCTCCAGCTTTGAAGTTTTCTAACAAGTGTTCTGAATTTTCTTGCCAGGGTGTCAAATGGACAATGAGAAACTGCCTCAGATGCCCAAGCTGCTGCAACTACCTCTTGAAAACCATCCAGGCTGGGCCAAAAGGCCTCAAAATGAAATCTGGCTTTAGCCGGTTGTACATCATTCAAACCTAGCAGGAGGGGGCAATGATCTGACCCATCTGTGGCACAACTCTGCAATAGACAGTTAGGAAACATCTGCTCCCAATTGGCTGAGCAAAGAACTCTGTCATGTTTGACTAGTGTCGGCTGGTCTTGCTGATTGGACCACGTGTATTTGCGGCCAAGCAGAGGCAAATCTTTTAGCTCCAAGTCACTGATCAAACGGCGAAATCTTCCCATCATTGCCCTGTCAACAGTCCCACTGTTCTTATCATCAGTGTGTGTTATTAAATTGAAATCCCCAAGCAGAAGCCACGGTCCAGGACAAGCTGATCTCACATCACGAATTTCTTGCATGAAAAGCACTTTATTATCATTCCCTTGAGGACCGTACACACAAGTTATCCACCAGGCTTGTGAGTTGGCAGGGGAGAATTGAACAGACAAGCTGAAATTATCTAGCCTGGTGGTGGTAGCTGGTCCTAGATCATGTCGCCAAGCGACTAAAATACCCCCACTAGCACCAACCGCTGGCAGCTCTACCCAATGAGGAAAATCAGAGCCCAGCATAGAAAGAATGCAGCTATGAGAAACACCCGACATTTTTGTCTCCTGTAAACAGACTACCTCAATTCGACCTGTGGTGATCAAGGTTCTTACAGTGTCTTGTCGTGCCCTGGAATTTAATCCATGGACGTTCCAGCAAAGGATCTTAGACGGATTCATGTCTGGCAAAGGAAAAGAACGACCTTGGCAGCAACAGTCAGCAACCAGTCACCCGCCGCAACTCTTCCTCATCAGGAGCGGCCCATCCGAAGAGAGCCGAGAGCGCCAAAGCCTGGGAGTCCAGGAGCCTCGCCGAGCCAGTGAATAGCTTGCAGTACCTCTCCAAGCTTTGCTGATCGATGCCGGCAGTCTCCCCAATGAGGTCCTGGGCACGCATTACCTTCTTCATTGCTCTTTGGGATGTCCCGCCACTAGGAACATCCGGCTCCATCCCAGCGATGCGACGGCTGCGCCGCGGAGCGCAAGGTGCGCAGGCGCGGGAACGCAGTCTGCTCGCCATTGGCGTAGGGAGGATCCTTGCCGTCTTTTTAGAAATTTTCACCAAGAAGCGCTTCCGCTGGCATGAATTGGGGGAGCCTGGGCGTGCCGGTGAGATGGCGTCCCCCTGCAGCGGGGTTTCCGGCTCAGGGTGTGGTTGCCTTTGTCGCCGTGAGTACACCAACTTGAAGCTGGGGACCAGAGGTGTCGGAGCTGCCGGAGCAGTCACCACGGTGGTCGCGTTAGTGGTCGCAGCCCGCGGTGACAACACAGTTGTAGTCGTTCTCGCCGGTGGGGAACAGGCCGCTGCAGGCTCCGCATCCAGAGGAGGAGCGGCCGTCGTGGGCGCTTCAGCCAGCGGAGAAGTAGGTGCCACACTGGTCGCAGTGGTCGACGGAGCGCCGCCATTAGAGATCACGTGTACCAGTGGCACCTCCCCCGCGACCAGTAGCATGCGGGCCAGCGCGCGGGAAATCTCCTCTTCGCCGCAAGGACCCAGTGCCGCATCATGGATCAGCGGCCCAACGTTGATGGCCGCCCCTCCAGCAGTCGCAGGCGAATCTCCCGGCTGCGCGTCGTCAACGGCCACGCCCACGAGATGCATGGGGGCCAGAGACGCGAACGGAGGATCGACGGTCACGGACAAGCAGGTCGCTAATTGACCGCGCCATCCCACAGAACGTGCAGCTAATAGCTAAAATTAGTAAAGGAGCCAACTAACTAAAGCTATGTACATGATGGTGATCGATTGAGGGTTAATTTCAACATTTTCCCCCTAAGCCTTGATCAGATCACCTGGAAGATCCTTGACGCCGATCCTGACGCGCAGCTCCTGAAAGCGGACGCGCCCGAGCGCCTTGGTGAGGATGTCCGCGAGCTACATCTTTGTCTCGATGTAGTCGATGACGATCCTGCCCCGTTCGATGCACTCCCTGATGTAGTGGTAGCGCACGTCGATGTGCTTTGAATGGTCATGGAACACCGGGTTCTTGGTGAGGGCGATGGCAGACATGTTGTCCACCATTATCTCCGGCACTGCAAGCTCCAGCCCGACGAGGTCGCCGAGGAGGCGAGCAAGCCAGACGCCCTGGCATGCGGCGACGGCCGCCGCGATGTACTCTGCCTCACATGAGGACAGAGCAACGACCTTTTGCTTGGCTGATTGCCAAGTGATCGGACTGTCTCTGAGGAAGAAGATGACACCGTTTGTGCTCTTCCGGGAATCGATGTCCCCGGCCATGTCAGCGTCGCTGTAGCCGATCAGCTTCAGTGCATCGCCCTTCTTTCTCCCATAGTGCAGCCCATAGCCGCGCGTTCCAGCGAGATACCGAAGTACTCGCTTCACCGTGGCCAGATGCTCCTCATGTGGCGACTCCATGAACCGGCTCAGGTACCCCCCCGCGTAGGCGAGGTCTGGCCGGGTGTGCACCAGATACCGGAGTCCACCAATGATCCGCCTATACTCCGTGGCATTGACGGCTGGAGTGGTACTCTCCTTGCTCAGCTTGAGGCGGGACTCCATGGGCGCCATGGCAGGATTGCAGTCCTGCATCCCACCGCGCTCCAGAAGCTTGTCGGCGTAGGCGGCTTGACGGAGCATGATGCCGCTGTCGCTCTGGTGGACCTCGATGCCGAGATAGTAGGAGAGAAGACCAAGATCGCTCATGCGGAAAACTTCTTGCATCTCGGCCTTGAACTGGTGGATGTCGATGTTGCTGCCCCCAGTTATCACCAGATCGTCGACGTAGACGCCGACTATGAGCCGGTGCTCACCCTGTACACGTGTGTACACACCGTGCTCTGAGCTGCTCCTCTGGAAACCAAGTGCCAACATGGTGGCGTCGAACTTGGCATTCCAGGCCCTGGGTGCCTGCTTGAGGCCGTACAGCGCCTTACACAGGCGCAAGACCTTGTGCTCAGCGCCCTTGACGACGTAGCCGGGCGGCTGCGCAACGTAGACCTCCTCCTGAGCTCTCCATTGAGGAACCCGCTCTTGACTTCCATGTGATGGACCTCCCAGCCTTGGTGCGCCGCCACGGCCAGCATCAGGCGTACAGACTCCATGTGCGCCAGGGGGCGAACACTTCGTCGTAGTCGACGCCGGCGCGCTGGACGTACCCCTTAGCCACCAGCCACGCCTTGTGCCGGACGATGTTCCCGTGCTCGTCACGCTTCACCTTGTAGACCCACTTGAGGCCGATGGCGCGGTGCCCCGTCGGGAGCTCGACAAGCTCCCAGGTGGCGTTGTCGGTGATGGCCATCTTCTCCTCGGTCATGGCGGCTCTCCAGCACGGCTCGCGCTCTGCTGCGGCGAACGTGGCTGGCTCCTCTGCGGAGGTGAAGTGGAGCTCGGCGTTGAGGTTCCGCGTGGCCGGCCCCGGGCGGCGTGGTTCTGGCGCCGATGATGTTGTCGATGGCGCGGAACCGCAGTGGGGCGTCGTCATGGTCGTCATCCAGGTCCAGCTCGTCATCCGGCGGAGGGGAAACGAACTGGACTGGTGTGGCCGGAGCATCGTGTTCAGGGGTGGCCGGAGCGTCGTGTTCAGGCATTGCAGGAACGTCGACTGGAGACGGGGTGCGTGGAGTTGCACTCCCGTGTTCTGTTGTTGGCGCCGCCGGGATGTACTCCTCCGTGTACTCGATGGTGAAGGTCCCCATGTCCGAGGCCTTTGCGCCATCGTCCTTCCACTTCCACGCCCCGGCCTCGTCGAAGACAGCGTCCCTGGAGATGACGACACGCTCGGCGTTGGGGTCGTAGGAGCGGTACGCCTTGGATCCGCTCTCGTAGCCGATGAAGATCATTGGACTGCTGCGATCCTCTAGCTTCTTCAGCCCTGGGCATGTGTTCTTGACGTGGCCGATGCACCCAAAGGTCCTGAAGTAGTGGACGTGTGGTCGCTCGCCATGCCAGGCTTCAAACGGCGTCTTGCCGTCGAGCGCACGCGTCGGCGCTCTGTTCAGGATGTGCATAGCGGTGGTGACGGCTTCCCCCTAGAAGTATCCAGGCAGGCTCTTGGCTTTGAGCATGCAGCGCGCCATGGCCACGACACTCTGGTTCCGGGGTTCCACCACCCCATTCTGCTGTGGGGAATAATGAGCAGTGAGCTGCCGGTGCACGCCGCGCTCCGCACAGTACCTGCCAAACTCAACAGAGGTGAATTCCCCCCCAAGATCAGTGCGGAGGACCTTCAACTTCTGCCCAGTCTCCACCTCAACGCCAGCCTGGAAGTTCTTGATCGCAGACGCGGCGTGATCCTTGCTTGGCAGCAGCACCAGCTACATGTAGCGACTGAGATCGTCGACGAGCAGCAAGAAGTACTTGTTGCCGCTCGGAGTCGTGGGAGAGATGGGTCCGCAGAGGTCCCCATCGATGAGGTCGAGGAGGCCGATCGCGCGTCAGTGTGCTTGCTCGGGGAAGGGGCTGCGGTGATGCTTGCCGGCGAGGCAGGCGTCGCAGAGTTGTTCGATCTGCTCCAACGGTGGCAAGCCGCGCACCATGTCATGGTGAGCGAGGCGGCGCAGCGACTGGAAGCTGACGTGGCCATATCGGGAGTGCCAGCGCCAGGCCGTCTCGGTGCTCCGGGCAGAGAGGCACACCGGATGCCCTATGTTGAGCTCCAGCAAGTAGAGGCGCGTGGGTGAGCGCTTCACCCGCGTCAGCAGTTTTCCCCAGGGTTCGTGGATGCTGAGGACGCCGGCGTCGAGGACGATGCGGCAGCCGCCCTCCTCTAGTTGACCGAGGCTGATGATGTTCGCCTGCAGCGTCGGGATGAAGTAGACGCCGGTGAGGGCGCGGTGCTCTCCATTCTTGCAACTGAAGACGACGGAGCCGCAGCCCTCGATAGCCACCACAGATCCGTCACCGAAACGGACGGTTCCATGTACGTTGACGTCGAGCTCGGAGAAGACGCTCCTCTCCCCGGTCATGTGGTTCGTGGCCCCAGTATCCAGAACCCATCGGTGAGGATTCAGATCTGTGTGAGGGCCAAGCTGGGCGAAGACGTGCTCCTCGTTGAGGTCGATGCGGCGGTGTGACGGCGGCGGTGTCGGATAGGTAGAGTGGCCGGCCGCAGCAACGACAGAGGCATGGGCCATTAGTAGGCTGGACTCGTCTTCCTCACCTTGGGCCAGATTGGCCTGCTCCTTCTTGGGCTTGTTGGGGCAATAGCGAGACCAATGCCCAACTTTGCCGCACTTGAAGCAGGGGGTGCTCGGCGGCTTGTTGGGGTCCCGCGTCGCCCCTCCGCCGCCGCCAGCGTTGCCGCCGCCGCGACCGCGTCGGGTCTTGCCCGGCTTCTTGCCGCCGGTGTTGGAGCCGCTGCCCCCGTCGTCCCAGCGAATCTTGAGCCTTGCAAGCCATTCCTCCTCACTGAGAAGTAGCCTACCCTGCTTGTCGTAGGTTGGGTCCACCGGAGATGTCGCCGGCGAGGCCTTCTTCTTTCTGCATTCCTCCACTTGACGTAGTCGCCCCACCACCTCCTCAATGCTCATGGTGTCGACGTCAAGGAGGGCTTCGATGGTGATGGCGACCTGCGACAGGTGGTCGGGAACGACCTCGAGCATCTTTGTCACGACCTCAGCGTCGGTGAGGTTCCAGCCGAGGATGCGCACTTGGTTGGCGAGCCCGACGATGCGCAGGGAGAAGTCGTCGATGCTCTCGCCGGCCTTGAAGGCGATGTCGTTGAACTCCTTCAAGAGCTGCTTGGCGTTGGCGTCGCGGACGCGCTGGACGCCGACGCGGACACTCTTCACCACCTCCCACACCGAGCGCGCAGTCCGCTTGCGCGCGAGGGAGCCGAGCATGTCGGTGGGGACGGCACACAGGATGGCGGCGAGCGCGAGGCGATCCTCATGGTACTCGATGACTTCGTCTTCCTCCAGCTCGACGGCGTGCCATATGCCCTGCGCCTGCATGTTCACGCGCATCAACAACACCCATTCCTGGTAGTTGGTGCGCGTGAGCATAGGGTACTGCACGGAGCCGCCGCCGCCTTCCTTGATGCGCTCGATGATGACTTCGCCGCGATGACGTCCGCGGCGCAGCGCTGGAGATGGCTAGGCTCGGCGGCGCGGTGGCGGGGATGGCGAGCGCCCGCCGATCACCGGCGCAGACGCGGCCGACATGGTCACCGAGAACGTAACCGCTCTGGTACCAAATATCGGAATTCCGGTGATCTCCGACAGCAGGTAGATCATGGGGGACCACCAGCTTCAAAGACGGAGGGGGGGAGTCACGAACTGGCAGCGAGGCGTCATCCGCCGCCGCCGTCTTGACGACCGCGATCCCATTCAAGGCGGGCAGCTCGACTGTCGAAGGGGGCACGCCGCACGCGCAATAACATCGCCCACGTCCGTCACAGACTCCAAGGCGTCCAAAACCTCGACAGCCTCGGGTCCCGGGGTCGCAGGCCTCCTCGGAACATGGGGCGCGACGTCGTTCACCGGGCCCAGCGCGATGCCACGGGAAGACGCGCCGTCGTTAGTGTATGTCGGGCCCAGTCGTGAGGCGATCGGGCCGCGGCGGGCCCCGCTCGAGCCTGGGTCCCTCCGCGCTGCCGGCGGTGGGAAAGACGCCGTGGAACGCGGCCGCCGCCGCCGATCATCGAACGCCGGAGGAGGGAGAGGCGGGGGGCAGCTGCCCCAGCCATCTCGTCGAGGGGCGTCACAGCAATTGAGATGGGGTAGACGAGCACGCGACGATCCGCCGCCCTTCCCCCGGCCACCACGTCAGGTTCTGGGACGAGGAGGTCGATCGCCGGAGGCACGTCGTCCGGATGGTAATAAGATGTTGAAGGTGCCATGGCAAACGGGCAGAATATTATGGTTTCGGCACTGGTGGTCCAAGTGTTTTGGTGTCTCTGTGATTAGTACCATATTGGTAATCTAGTTTATAAGCCTTTGTGATCCAAACAAAAAACCTCTGTGTTAACCATTTGACATGACATGTGGACGGAGCTATAAGAGGTGATTGCACCTCTAGGTTAATCCTTTTACAAAAAACGATGGATAAAAGTTAAGAGATGTGCTATGCACATGTGTGAGTGGGAACTTAGGCTGAATATACTCGGTTCTTAACACATTTGCCATGAAAAAAGCAATTACTACATTTATAAGCTCTTACTCAGTTAGCCTTTAGATGATTCAAGCGGTTTTGGTTCACTGTGCCATTTCACTATGCTTGGTACACACATTTTTAGCTAATTCTTTTGGATTTTCAAAGTAAAGCAGCTAATTTTGATCCAATCTATATATTATTAGTGATGGTTCTTAAACTACATTGGATTTTACAAATAAGCGATTATTATACACTCAGTTAATTGGCAGATAGATGGTTATTTATATGGATAGTGAAAATGCCTTCATTTATAAGTCGGTATCGACTATACAAATTCACTTCCAAAGTTGGTTTAGGAGCCCTCAGTCTGTACTCTGTAGTGATGATGCATATAAAATTGCAACCACCAGTATTATAAAGTTGACATGGCACTTCTGCACTTGTGCAAAAGTTAACTGTCCTTTCTTTAAAAAACCCGACTGTACTCTCCATGTCCAGTTCTCTACTACTAGAAGTGGTCAATCAACACTATGTGCCATGCTGACCTTGTACAACCCGTCCTCTATATATATGCATCTGTGCAGAGCAAGCTATCAAAATTATTCATTCATGAAGTGTTGGACATACATGAGACACACCTCGATCTGTAGGCTTGGGAAGTACCAGGAACACCTAGCACTGCTTTTGAAACATATGCACTGCTGAAAGGGAAGCAGTTAATTCACTAGCACTGCTTTTGAAACATATGTTCTGCTTCCTCTGCTTTTCAAAGTGTCTGATTGCTGCCGAGGGCGGCTGCTTGGGCAATATACATATGTGATATGTCATCAACTACTGCAGGCTATTTGGTGTAGATAACTCTGAGTTCCCAGCACATAGCCATCTAGAAACTTGATGTTTGGAAATTGGATAAGAAACACCTGGTATAGGATATATTGAATTGATGTAGCAAAAGCCGAGAGACAATGCTGGTAACCTTCTTCCTGAGAATTCAACCTTTGAGACATTTGCATGTTTTGCTAAGGCCGAGCGTATAGAGTCAGTAACATTTGTTCTGTGTTATCATTTTACTGTAACTGGAAGATCCAATCTAACTGTCCTAATCTTGGAATAGAGAAGTGTGTAGCAAAATGCTGGATGAAGAAGTAACTAAGGCTAAACTAAGAACACAGATTTCAGAATACATATAAAAAATTAAAAAGTCTTTTATTGGTACACTGCCTAGTAGTTCGATGGATGGTTGGTACAGATCAGAGCATATTGCTATTGCCCGTACCACATACTCCCTCGGCTTCAAAATATAGGCATGTCGAACCATCGTCAGTTTGACTATGCTCATAGAAAAGAATAGCACATTTATGGCATCAAATTAGTATTATTGGATCCTAATGAAATTTATTTTTCAAGTATATTTCTTTGATGCGCTAGACCTTGATAATAATCTTTTATCCAAACTCGGCCAAATTTAATATAGTTTACAAAGCCTAGAAATGCTTGTACTTGAGCACAGAGGAAGCTATTGCAGGGAATGAGAAGAATCTATCGCATTAAGTGGAAAAGTATTCGCTGAGTTAATACTGTTGTTGTAGCCTTGTAGCTGTGTCTGGTTGGTTATTAAGTGGAATGTACTATACAATTGTGGCATTTTATCAGGAAGCTTGAGAAATGAGAAAAGGTTAGCCTATAGGAGTTGCAGTTCACAATGTTACAACTGGTAATTCATTCAACAAACAAGAGTTGCCCCTTTGTGTCGAGACAAGTAGGTTTGGGAGCCATTGGAAATGTAGGATGGATGTTGAAGCAGCGCACTCTTTTCTGGTGAATTGGAAGACTTATGTGCTTTGCTTGCTCACCGTCATTATCAGTGTCAATTTATTAGCCATGAGTCTTCTTCTTATGAGATGTAACTTGTGGCTGCAAAGAACCGAAGAGCGCAGCTGGCCAGCCTTACGATAGACCAAGAACCGGTAGCTGAAGCAACGTTCTTCGCCTCTACCAGAATCGAGATTGGCGATGGCGATCTCTGCAACCTCAATTCTGTGCCATTTCCCTAAAAAAAAAAGATTCTGTACCAGAACTGAGGGAGTAATATTTAAGAATTAAGATACAGAGCTACTAAACATTGATTCTTAAAACGGTGACCCCCATGGACTCTCTGGTTCCCGGCACCCTCCCCACCACCAGCCCCACGCCGGCGCCCATTCCGGGTCCGGCGGCCACCCCCAAGGCCGCGGCTCCCTGCCGCCCGGCTTCCCCTTCTCCCCTGGTGCCGGAAGATCTCCTCTGTACTCCTTTCCCCGGCGGCTCCACCTGTGTCACGGCGGGACGCTCCAAGGCGCAGCGGTGGACCGACGATTCACCTCCGACGGGGAAGTCCGGTGGCGGCGGTCCCTCGTCGTACATGGAGGCCCTGCTTTCGGGAGTGACCCCGGCGGCGGCGGCCTTGCAGGCCCCTGGCGATATCCACCAGAAAGCCTCGGCTGCTGCTGGTACTGGTGCCTCACTGGCGACGCCTCGCATCGTCTTGCGGGCAGCAGAGTGCGGGATCGTATTGCCGGCGCGAGCGCCTGATGCTGATGGATGGACGCATGTGCTATGCCGCCGGAAGCACCAGGATCGTCGGCGTCCAGCTCTTCGTCCCCGTCGACCGGTCCCTGAGGATCTCCGGGGATGTTGCTTCAACTGCTTCTCTCCCAATCACCGGGCAGCATGCTGCCCGTCGAAGATGCGCTGCTTCCACTGCCGTGCGTTGGGCCACCGCTCCTACGACTGTTGCCGACCGTCCTCTGCTCACTCCGCCGATGCTCACCGGCCCCTACGTCTCGTTTGGCGGCCAAAGACTATGCCGGCAGGTGAGCCGGGCGCTCGGGCGATCACGGCGACCCAGTCCGAGGCTCCTGGTGGTTCTGGCGGCCGGAAGCGCAGGCGCAAGCCGCGTCGCAAGATGGGAGGTGGAGCTGGGAGACCCGAGGCCGACCGTCCCGACTCTGGCGAGGAGGCGCCTGCCCCGGCGTCTGCCTCCAGCGCGGGGCGGCCCACTGGCGAAGCGCTCGCCCCACGGAAGCCCCGGCGTATTCTCGATCGTTCGGCTACTATCTCGCAAAGGGAGGATGGACTTCATCGTGCCTTGGTTGTCTCCGTGCTCAGCGGCAGTGCGGACTCCATTCTCGACAACATCGCAAGCCGGTTTGAGATCGAGGCAACCTCCATGTCTCTCATGCGCTTCGAGCATGGGAGGTTCCTCTTGATCTTGCCGAGCGAGGAGCTACTGGAGAGGGTGTACAATGGTGGCCGGGCTTTCATCACACCGTCCCTCAGGCTCCATGTCATGCGGTGGACGCGCTTCGTGCAATCCACGGTGGGCGGCTCTCTGCCGGTTGCTGTCGAGGTCGGCATTCGCGGAATCCCGGCCCATGCCTGGGAACTCTCTACGGCGGAGCTACTCCTTAATGATCACGGTTGGATCGGAGGCCTCCACCCCGATACGGCTGATCGACGAGATGTGTTCACAGTAATGGCCTGGTGCTCGGACCCGGCCTTGATCCCGCAGGAGATGGAACTGGAGATTGTGGAGCCCGTCGCTGGAACTGATGGTGGGCAATCTGGAAAGCGTACGCTGGTGTACCCAGTTACCATCTCAGTCCCCTCTGCCGAGCCTGCGCTGGGCACAGCGGATCCTCCTTCCCCGCCTGCAGACGATGACGAGCAATGCTGGCAGAGACGGCGGCGGCGGCAAGACTCGCCGGATGGCTCTCCGGCGCAGGCGAGCGCCCCTCGCGGCCGGGTCCCGGTGCATGCACGGCTGGGGCCACACCCTACGGTTGGTGGCCACGTGGACTCTCTGGAGAGGATCGCGGCCTCCTCGGCTCCCCAGCCGTGTGATGCTTCAGCTCCTGCAGAAGGCATTCATGCGGCGGCGGCCGCATCAACTCCCGAGGGGGTCTCGGAGATCGCCCACAAGATGGCCCGGGTGTCGTTAACGAGCGCGCCCGTTGATGAAGACTTTACTAGAGATGCTAATGAGGGCGCGATGGCCCAGGCAGCACACCCTGAGGAGATCCGGGAGGTGGTTCCCCAGACGCCAAACAATAATGGGCTAGCATGTACTGTTTCTGGGGCTGGACATCTGGAAGCCCGGGTGGTGTCTTCCCCACCGGATTTGGGCCTGGGTCCAATTGAGGCATGTGCCTGGTCGCCTACGTTGGAGGCCATGCCTCTTGGATCCGCTTTCTCCCCCTGTGGGCTGGATACTATCGCCCCTACGACCCAGGAAAGAAGTGATCCGCACATCCCAACTCAGGCGCAGCAACTCCCCCTCTCGGTGAATCCCACACCGCCGCCCCCTCGAGCTACAGTGGGTGTGCCGCCGCCGCCGCCGCAGTTGCAGAGCCCTGACAGGTCGACGAGGTCCCCACGAGCCATGAAGGTCTACTCCCGACGCCGCTTCAAGAGAAGCTTGATCCTGGAAAATCAAACGCCAATGGAGAACCAGCAGCCGCCCTCGCAGCTCCTCACCCCGGCGGCTGTGTTCATTGCGAAGCTATCCAAGACAGCGGGGGGACTGCTGCCGGCCCCTCATATCAGTAAAAGAAGGAAGAAACCAAGACCAACACCAAGTGAGGCACCGCGGCGTAGCCGAAGATTAGCTGGCCTGGGGGTCTTGAGCCCGGAGGTATGCCCCCCTCACCTGAAGAAGAAGGTCATGCGGGCGCTAGACATGGATGTTGCTGATGATTCTCATGGGCGGGTGCTGCTTGATCAGAAGGTTCTCGATGAGTATGCTCGACGCTTTCGTCAATCTCCTGCTTCACATGTTGCTGCATTGGCTGCTATTTTTGGTCTGACTCCTCCGGAGGATCTCGGAGTTGAGTCAGACATGCTTGTGGCATAGGCTGATTGTATTCCTGGTCGTCATGTTTATTTTATCTAATGGATCCATCCAACATTTTGATCTGGAATGTGCGGGGCCTTAATTCAACCGCGCGCCGTGATGCTGTAAGAGTTGCAGTGGAATCTTCGAAAATTGATGTCGTCTGCTTGCAGGAAACAAAGATGGCTTCCTTCTCCAGACAGATAATACTCTCGATGCTTGGAACTGATTTTGATAATAACTTCTGTTTCTCACCTTCGGCTGGTGCTAGTGGGGGAATCCTAGTTGCATGGAGGAGCCGCCTTGGGCTAGTTGGTGGCAGCCGAGTGGATCATCACTGTGTATCAGTTCAGTTTTGCCCCGATAATGGTGCTGCTTGGTGGCTTACCTGTGTTTATGGACCTCAAGGAAATCAGGAAAAAATTCAGTTTCTACAGGAACTCAGGGATACCCGTGCTCATTGCTCTGGCCCATGGATGGTTGCGGGAGATTTCAATCTTATCTATAGGGATGAGGACAAAAATAATGCCAACCTAAATCGGGCCATGATGGGCAGGTTCAAAAAATGGATTAACGACATGGCAGTCAGTGAAATCCCTCTGCACGGCCGAAAATTCACTTGGTCCAGCTCGTCCTCTAGCAGCTCCCCTACTTTGGTGAAGTTGGATAGAGTCTTCTGCTCAACAGACTGGGAAGATAGATTCCCATACTGCTTGCTGCAAAGCTGTGCCTCGCATGACTCAGATCACTGTCCATTAATTCTTGGCCTCAACAGTGGAGATTGCTTGGGGATCGGTGCAGCCTCGACGTTGTCCTTTGGAGACCCTCTCTCTAAAGCTTCAGGCAACAGCAAAAAGATTACAAAGTTGGAGCCAAAAAAGGATAGGCCATCTAAACTCACAGCTCATCCTTGCCAAAGAGGTTATTCACCAGCTAGATATTGTGCAAGACAACCGGGCACTCCAACCTGATGAAATCTGGCTCCGCAACAGCCTCAAAAAGCATGCTCTTGCTCTGTCCTCCCTACTACGGACGGTGGCTAGAGTACGTTCTCGTATTGGCTGGTTGAAGGATGGGGATGCAAATACCAGGATGTTCCATATGCACGCACGTCACAGAAAATGGAAAAACTTCATCGCCAAGTTGAAAACTGAAGATAGAGTCCTAATTGGGCATGAGGAGAAGGCTGAAGCAATCCTGGACTTTTACTCCAAGCTGATTGGTTCGGATGATAACCGGAATAGAACCATCAACCTGGAGGCACTTGAACTGCCAAGCTACGAGCTTGATGATTTGGAACAGCCTATTTCGGAAGAGGAGGTATGGAATACTATCAAAAATCTCCCTTCTGATAAGGCCCCGGGTCCTGATGGATTTACTGGGAGATTTTACAAGACTTGTTGGCCAATTATCAAGGAGGACATAATGGCTGCTATTCAAACCATTTGGGGGAAGAATTTCATGAACCTTTGGATGCTGAATTCTGCTTATATCACTTTGATCCCAAAGAAGGCAGATGCTGAACAGGTGAAGGACTTTCGGCCCATCAGTCTAGTCCATAGCTTTGCCAAACTTGTGACAAAAATTCTAGCTAACAGATTGGCGTGTCGCCTCAATGTGATGGTCTCTCCTAGACAAACCGCCTTCATCAAGGGTCGTTTTATCCAAGACAACTTCATGTTGGTACAACAGACTGTAAGATTCTTGCACTCCCAAAAACAGCCAAGAATCCTCCTCAAGCTGGACATCACAAAAGCCTTTGATTCAGTTTCTTGGCCTTTCCTACTAGAGGTGCTTGCTAAAATGGGTTTTGGACCACGTTGGCGAGATCTTTTGAGTGGTTTACTAGTCACCTCCTCTACTCGGGTCCTCCTGAATGGCCATCCGAGAGAGGTTATACAACATCGACGAGGACTTCGCCAGGGCGATCCTCTATCCCCCATGTTGTTTATATTGGTTATGGATGTCCTCAGTTTAATGGTCACGAAGGCATCACGGGACGGGCTGCTGTAGCCCCTTTCTAGTCGACCGATTCAACACAGGATTTCTATGTATGCGGATGATGTAGCTCTTTTCCTCTGACCTGCTGCAAATGACATCACCTTGATACTAGACATCCTACAACTATTTGGTGAGGCCTCTGGACTCAAGACCAACGTGCAAAAGAGCAGTGTCTTACCAATCCAGTGCTCGGATGATAGTATATCTGCTATTCAGAACCTATTGCCTTGTGAGATTCTAAGCTTCCCGTGTAGGTATCTTGGCATACCTCTCTCTCTCAGAAAATTGACAAGAGATCAGGTACAGCCAATCATCGACAGAATTGCAGACCAATTAACTGGATGGAAGGCTGATTTGATGACAAGGGCAGGGAGGGTTGTCCAGGTGCAATTCGTCCTCACTTCGATGGTAGTCTATCAGCTAATGGCAACAGGCCTACCAACCTGGGCACTTAAAGCTATTGACAAGATAAGGAGAGGTTTTCTCTGGAGAGGACGGAAAGAAGCACAAGGGGGACATTGTCTCATTGCCTGGCCAAAAGTTTGTCGCGCCCGGGAACTAGGTGGCTTGGGGATTTCTGACCTGAAATTGCTGGGCTATGCTTTACGAGTCCGGTGGCCATGGTTGAAGAAAACTGAGCCCAATAAGCCTTGGGCGAGCCTACCGCTCCAGGTCAGTAAGGAAATCGAGTGCCTTCTTGTTATTGCTGTCACTACAACAGTTGGAAATGGTGCTTCCACTCTTTTCTGGAAAGATAATTGGCTGAATGGAAAAAGCATACAAGTTATTGCACCAGAGGTAGCTGCTCTAGTGCCTAAAAGGAGGGCAAACAAACGGATTGTACTGGAAGCTCTTACAAATCAGAGGTGGCCGGAAGACATTCAAGGGCAGCTGTCAATTGATGCAGTGATGGAATACTTGGTTCTTTGGGATCTCATCGAAGGGGTGGTGCTGCAGCAAGACTCACCAGATCAGCACATCTGGAGGTTATCTTCTTCAGGACAATACACAGCCAAATCAGCCTATGATGCTCTATTTCAGGGTGCAATTTCTTTTGCACCTTATGAACGAATCTAGAAGTCCTGGGCCCCTCCCAAATGTCAGTTCTTCATGTGGTTAGTGGCTCACAGGCGTTGCTGGACAGCAGACCGCCTAGCCAGAAGAAATCTTCCCCACCCAGCACGCTGCCCACTTTGTGATCAAGTTGAAGAGGATATCCAGCATCTCCTGGTTGGATGTGTTTTTGCCCGACAGTTTTGGTTTGACCTGCTCCGACAGGTCGGCCTAGCTGTTCTTGCCCCTCAACCTTGTGACACTTCCTTTGATGAATGGTGGTCAAAAGCTGATCAATCGGTCACTGGTGACATGCGAAAAGGACTCAACTCACTGATCATCCTAGGAAGTTGGACCATTTGGAGGCATAGGAATGATTGTGTCTTTAATGGTGCTACACCCAGCATTGCTGCAGCCCTGGTCATGGCAAAGGAAGAAGCCCATCTGTGGAGCATGTCAGGATGTGTTTGTTCTGTGTGCGTTTTGAGTGTGTCTGTGTGTGAGTCTATGTAAGACTCTTCTTCTCCTTTTAATACAATGATGCGCAGTTCTCCTACGTATTCGAGAAAAAAAAACATTGATTCTTCACAGTTCGTGATGGATTGTTATAAAAACTTAGGAGAAATAAGAAAGATGTAAAATGTGCAGATCCTTTGTCGGGCGACCAGGATGTTATTTACAGCTGATTGAATGTCACCTTACGACAGACTGTCATGCAAGGTGCAGCAAATGCATGCACGCAATGACCTCTGTACATATGTAACTCAGTATCACTTTATGGATTGGTAAAGCGCTTGCTTGTTGGTCAGTCGAGAGCTGTTGTCCTCTACATCAAGTGGCACTAACTGGATCCCTCTCGCATTCTCCATTCTGTCTGATCAAACATTCCGTTTCTCACGCATATTCATAGGATTGAGTGTCATTAGGAGTACTCCCTGGGCTCTCTTGTTCCATCCACTTCCATCATCCTGAGACAGTACTGTAACCAGCAAGTGACCAGGACATGGAAAGCCTGCTAATGGCATTTCTGTGTCAAAGATCTTTGTCTAAATGCACATAATCTCTGTAGATCGACTGAAACACAGTCAGTTTATCACGCCAGCTCGGGCTGATAGGTGTTGTGCTGGAGGGGGTTGGTCCGAGCTAGTGATGACAGGGAATGTGGTCCTGTAGGAACAGTTACTGATAAAAGGAGATAGGGAATTTGGCCCGGAAGCTGGAATTGGTCTAGAAAGTTGTTTGCAGTTTCTTTTTGTTGGGTTTGGAATAATACAAATTTAACTGAACTAAATTCAAATGTAATCAAGATCCGAGAGAATCTAGGGTTTGGGGTTCATGAGGACAAAAAAAAAATTTAGTTATTCCTAAACTAATTGAATAAATCCAATTACTTGGGTTTTGTTGAAAAACCGAAAAGCTTAAATGTTTTAGTGAATTTATTAAATGATCCTAGAATTCGGGTTGCTACAATGATAAAGCGTTATTTGAACATCGATTGCAAAAGCACTAGCACTCCGCCTCTATGAGCAACAATTTTAAAGCCATACATCACGGTGTAATTTTGAGTTACGTATGGATTTTTATGGGGAAGTGATCTCTCCAGTGATGTAAAACAATAAGCATAAATTCCAGTATACATTGGCTCTATGGTTTCCACTACACACCACCCTCCTCCAAGGTTACTAGCAAGACTATCTCCCTCTTAGTTACCTTTTCATTACCATACAGCTACTATCATCAATTGGAGTGAATTTAATTACAGTCGCACATACTCTATCATTGATGCTTCAGAGTTAGACAATGAATTACACTTTAATTGCCCTGTTCTATAGAGGGCAGGCCATCATAGCACAATCACTATCAACAAACAGTAGTTGCTACTAGACCAACAAGATTGTTATCATACTCAGTTTACCGGCCCCATGCTAAATGTGCCACCAATCTGGATCGTTAATGGCAATTTTATGCATTCACAATACCAAGAAAATAGAATGATTACAAAGATTTTAGTTACATCACAGTATATTTGAATCGCTAGGTTTAACAAAAAAATAGAAAAAACAACAGAGAAAGAACAGGAATGCTCTGCTACGAACAGAGTGCCCTGGCCTGTGTGTGCCCATGGCAGGCAAATTGAGGCAATGTTGTTGAAGTAGCCAGTGCACCTCAAACTTCACACGTGAACGGTGAATGACTATGCTGGCGTACTTTTTTTTTTTGCCAACTGTGCATACGGAATGAGCAGATTGTACTCTCAGAATTACTACAGTTGCAGCCTTTTGGGTGCATGGTTACTCCCACACCACCCTCTGGCATTTTGGCAGAACAAGCTAATTAGCAGTATTATATAAGGATGAGAGTGTTACAACTCGTCAGTGTAGCCTTTTGTTTCTCGTGTGTTGCACTTTGCTCTGAACAGAAGTATAGGACACACTGAAATGACTCGGCTCGTTCCATTCATGAGTCTCGCAGGCATTGTTTCGTCGATACACTTTGGCTTGTGAGGCTTTGGGAATGATGGAATGGACGTGGGCCTGTTTGTTTCCGCTTACTTGGATCTCCTTCTCTGAAAAGCACGGTTCTGCATCTGTCTGAAGAATTGACTGTCTAAATAAGCTATATTTTTGACAATCCAGATTATTTTGAGTTGATTCTCTAAGTTGAATGGTAAAATGTCTGAAGTGCCCATGAGGATAATCATATCTCATTTTTCTTACTGAATACGAGCTGAAGTCAATAATTGTTGTATTTTTTAAGTATCTTGAGTACATAATTATATTACAATCAGATTAAGGGTTTTTTTCTAATTTTTTTTTCTCTTTTCTTTCTATTTTTCCTTATTTTTCTTTCCTCTTTCTCATCCTTATCTGTTCTTCCCACAGCTCACTGCTCGTGCATGCCTCCACGCCCCCCTTGTCTACACGCCTCCGTGGCTCCGGGACCCGTCACTCACACCCGTCGCCGCCACGCCCGCCCCTGCCTCAACACTGTCGTGCCTCCACGGCCACTTGCGCCTACGGTTCGCGCTCGTCGACACAATGTTGTTGAAGTAGTGCACCTCGCTCAAACTTCACACATGAACGGTGGATGACTGTGTCGGCGTACTGCTATTTAAATTGGCCTCGCACGAATTATTTTTCTTTTTGCCAACTGAACGACCACAGGTGCAGTAGCCTTTTGGGTGCATGGTTTGTTATTGTGTGAGATCCTGCTCCCACACCACACCATCTGACATCTTGGCGGAACAAGCTGATAGTAAGCACTATATAAGAATGTGAGTGTTGCAGCTCATTAGTGTAGCCTTTTATTTCTTGTGTTTGCACTTTGCTCTGAGCGGAAGTATAGGACGCACCAAAATGACTCGGATCATCCCATTCACGAGTCTTCAGCCAGTTGTATGCATAAGAAATGTTTTGTCCCTTTCCGCGTAAGGCATAGGCTTGTGAGGCTTTGGGAATGATGGGATGAACGTGGTCTGGAGTCCTAGCAGGACTGCAGGACAAAATTTGAGTGAATTTCTTTCAAAAAAAAATTGGAGAGGCAGGGTAGGAGCTGCACTCTCCATGTATGATATGACAGTCGCAAGAATCACCCCTACAAAATATTAACTAGGGAGATGCCGGGATGCCAATAGAAGAATTATTACAACCCTGCTTTTGGTCCTCTTCGCCACTTGAAGATTCAATTTTTGTATCAATATTGATCAGTTCAAGGCAGAGAAAATTGCATATTTGTCCTTGCAGATGTCGAGTAGTGATTGTGGATTGTGATTACAACCCTTGCATATTTGTTCAAGGCAGAGAAGGTTCATCACGGCCAAGATCTTTGGATTGTGATTGTGGCTCTCAAACTCTATTCCCTATCTTAATGAATGGCAAAGATCTCTTGTCAATTTGGTTCAAAAACAAAATCCATTTTTTTCCCATCATCTGCAGCGAATGGACCAGCAGTCTGAGATGGCGGAAATTAAGCAGTAAACATTGCAAAAGGCTGTCACCAGTAACTCTGACATTAAAGTGTGTTTTTTTTCTCGAACGCGCAGGAGAGCTGCGCATCAATATATTAAGAAGAAAAGGGGGATAAAGAGCTCCCAAAACAGAAAAAAGTTACAGGGTTAAAGAGTCTGTAACACACCCCGAAGAACACGCTCAACTTGTCTTTCTAAAAAAAAGGAGAAAATAGTAGGACCAGACCACCAGACTAGAACAACTAGGAAGCAGGAGCTAGGGCAAGGAGATAGGAAACTCCTTGGGCCCCTACTGCAGACCACTGCTGAGCTGTTTCTCTAAAAGCAAAAATGACACGGGACAGATCAGGGGATCCTCCATCAAAAACATAGTAGTTGCGGTGCTTCCAAACTAACCAAGCTCCGAGAATAATAATGGAGTTAACTCCTTTTTTAACTTGACCAGAAAACCTGTTGCTTGCCCCAGCCCACCACTTAGTTATCCAGCCGTGGAGCAACAGTTTGCAAACCAAACAACTACAGAAGACATTAAAAGTGTGTTAATCTGGATAAAGATTCCACTAGGTATTTAAGTTACAATTCATGCATTTTCAAGATGAAATGCATATCAAACTATCACTACCATTTCCAATAAAAGTTGATATAAATATATAGTTTAGTTTAGAGTACCATAGTAAAGGCCATCACTGTTTCTTTTGTTTGTTGTACAGAAAATATGTCTTTTACACAGTGACTCTTTCTCTATGTGCACTTATTTTGAGACACATTCACTTGAATTGCGAATTTATTTGCATTTCCTCTGATGACCTGCTGTAGCTTCTCCAGCCGGTTGGTTGTACCGAAGGAACATGTGGTACATACTTAATTGCACTACATAATATACAAGTTCATGCACTTAAGTTCAACTGTATCAGTGTATCACATGATCATTGAGTCATCTATCAATTTTACTTCACTCCAGTAATAAACAGAAAGTAGGTGAGAGGACAAAAAGGAGCAACATATCTTTATTTGAAGTAAAGTTTCGTCGTTTAAGAGCCTGATAATAAGAGAACATTTGGCTACAAATACCTCGTGGTGCAAGACATCCATTTAACAGAAACCTCTCACAACCAAGCATTCTTCACCTCACATGTCACTTCATAGGCATGAGAGCCGTTAGGATAATCATGACCATCGGATCAGAGCATATGGTATGAAGCTTGCAGTGGCTCTGCTATATAGTAACCATTGCCCCATGTGGCTGATCTCAGCACCGTACAAGAGTATGCATTGTTCATAGAGGTTTGTTATGGTGCTTGGGAAGAACCGGTGGCTCCTCCACGCCTAAGTTTTCTGGAGCGTTAATTTTAATTAAGGGTGTTTTATTTTAATCGGAGGCAGTTTAGTCAATTTACTCTCAGCACAAATACGTCTTGTTCGTCACTCCAATAACTGGTTAGACCATTGCTGACTGCTTCAATCTTAATCACACTCGGCGGCCTGCAAACTCCGACAGTGGCGCGACCTGCTTCTCGGCGTGATGGCCTACGCATGGCCTTTCCCGACAGCCACCCGCGCACAGCTCTTCCCTAGCGGCGGCGGGCCTGCGCGCTGCCCTCCCTCGCAACGCCGAAAGCGGCCGCGCGGCCGCGCGCCCCCCACCTGCCATCCATCCAGACATCGAAACGTGCCACCTGGCTATCTGCATGCCCTGATGCAGATGCCGCGCCTCCCAACCGTCCCTGCTCCTTGATGCTAGCGTTGTGCCCAGGGAAGAAACCAAAGTTTTTGAGGCCCTGGGGCGAAATATAAAAAGAGACCTATATTTTAAAATTTTAAATAACTAAAATATATTTTTTATGATTATATAGTACAACTTAGATACTCATAACACACACATGTTCACTCCTATAAATGCATTAATTAATGCGAATCCTACCCCTACTAGCATTCTTTAACACTGAGCCGATAAATCCTCAAGATTGACAAAGTCAAACGTCGCATATCACTGAAAGCACAATATAGTTAAATCTTAGAATATTTGCTCCCATGTGGAGTCGAACCTAGTACTTGAGATGATACTAAGGCTCTTGTCACTACTAGACTACATGCCTTTTGCAACTAAAATATACTTGAATTTTATTATGTAATAACTTTATACATTTTTCAGTATTAAGAAGTATACTATATACATTGATGCTAAAGGACTTCCATACAAAAAACATAGAGAAAAATGCTTATGATCAAACATTAATATGAAATACAAACCTGCTTCCTCGATCATATTCTGTAGGCATGGAAAGGATTAGGAACATGTAGCGTGGCTCGAAACTCATTCTTTGCAGCCAAAGAAATTGACGAAGAAAATTAGTCTTCATTACAGGTTCCTCTGTAGGCAATGCGGGGAAATTTCGACATGAACGTTCTAGGTTCCTCTGTTTCTGTCTGCCTTATGCGTTAGTAGTTAGTAGCTTTGGTTCTGGATGATACATTAGTTCGCATAACCCGTTTGAATGTGAGAATACACTGCATCACTATGTAATCTCAAACAAGCGCAACTACATATACTATCATGCCCTGAAAGAAGAACCACACTACAAATAGTCGTAGTTTTTTCAATGTGGGTGTTTGGCACTCTTAGTTTTCTATGTAGTAAAGGCCATCACTGTTTCTAATAAAAGTTGATAAATATATTTTTTATTTGAGAAATTTTACAATGATTGAAAAAAATAGGAGCCGTCCGTATGGTAAAATCCTACGGTGGTAAAGGTAGGAAGTACCCAGAAGTACCTAAGATAAGTACCTAGTACTTCTAAAATGTGAGACTAAGTAGCAAAAATGGTGGGACCAAGTACTAATTTAATTTAATTTTTATAGATCAACGACCAGAAAAAATTCAAAGGAATAAGTACCTGAAAGTACCCTTGGGTACTTTACAATCATGGTAAAAGAGCTCGTTTTATTTTAGAGTACTGTAGTAAAGGCCATCACTGTTTCTTTTGTTTGTTGCACAGAAAAGATGTCTTTTACACAGTGACTCTACATTCACTTATTTTGAGACACATTCACTTGAATTGCGAATTGGTTTGCATTTCCGCCTATGATGTTGGTTAGTTGTATTGAAGGAACATGTGGTATATACTTAATTGCACTACAGAATATACATTTTCGTGCACTTAAGTTCAACTGTATCAGTGGATCACATGACCATCGAGTCAGCTATCAATTTTACTTCACTCCAGTAATAGACAGAAAGTAGGTGAGAGGACAAAAGAAGGAGCAACATATCTTCATTTCAAGTAAAGTTTCGCTGTTTATTAAGAGCCTGATAAGAGAACGTTTGGCTACAAATACCTCGTGGTGCAAGACATCCATTTAACAGAAACCTCTCACAACCAAAGCATTCTTCACCTCACGTGTCCCTTCATAGGCATGAGAGCCGTCAGGATAATCATAACCACCAAGAACAGAGTAAAAAAAACTATATGACACTGGTTATGCTGGTTATAGTAATCATTGCCTGATCCAGTTCCTAGCTTACTGCTGTTGAGCTAAAAACTATATGACACAAGCACAAGAAGATGACTAATGAAGCTACGAGGCATCTGTCTAAATCAGTCTAAGACGCAGTTACGTTTTTCAATGCCATGACATGTGAAGTACTTGCTGCTGTTTTCAGAGCAGGACAAGCTGTTCCGTCTCCAATCGACCTTGTGCAGCATGTGTGTAAACCATGTCAAGCACCACCGGGTGTGCCTAGACGTCCAGTCCGGATAACAGGATGTGTACGTTAAGCATGCAGGAGTTTTGTTTGTATATTTGATGTCTAAGCCCTCGGTTAGTTTACTCCATTCAACTAAGAATTTTGCTCATGATCTCGTCTCCTCCGCACTTGCCGCTCGCAGTGGCGGTGCGCCCATGTGCGCACGGAGGCAGCGAGCCCTGCTTCATCTTCCTCAAGCGTGCAAGCCATTTCTAATTTTCATCAGGCATGCAGTACAGTGTGTAGGTGAGAGCACTAACAAAGCGAGGACCATTTTGGTAAATGTAGTCCAAATTAAATAGCTTTCAGAGCTGCAGATGAAAATATTTAGTTTGGACTACGTATACCAAAAGGTATACATAGTCCAAACTTTTGTCATGGTACCAATATTAAGAATTATGTAGAAAGCAATGCAAGAATCTCTATTTGAACATTTGAAATGAATTGCATTTCTAAATGAAGATAATAATAGAATGCGTACTTTTTTTTTGATGAAACAGCATGCCTACTTGGCTGTAGTAACCCAAGAGTAGGTAATAGAACTAAAGCGAGGGCCATTATGTTTTTCCCCAACTAAAGTTCTTTTTTCCTGAGCTGCACATGCATACAATTGAATAAACACTAAAAGGTTCAAGCTTTGACATGTCATTGTAAATTCAAACATTTTCTGACTATAATTTTAGAGGCACTCCATTGAACACGGCGATCCATCATTCTTCATCTCGACATGTTGCAGTGTAGGCCTGGGAGAGATCTGGTAGTTCATGGTCATATGTATTTGCTAAACCTAGCGTGACTCCTCGAAGTAAATTAGTTTTTTCGAAATTCTGTTCTTGTTAAGCCAAGCTCTCAATAAACGTACGCAGAGTTTCATAGTGTCGATGCCTATAAGAGAAGTGCAGAGTTCTCAGTTCAGCATCAAACAGGTGTTGGATAACATTATGAAATAGCCTCGCACTCTCACGTATGCAAAATAAATGTGAAATTATCAATTTATTCCATCCACTTTTTTATCTTCGTATTACTCTGCTCGTTATTTACATTCCTTATCAATATTTTTGTAATTAAATACTGTATAGAATAAAAAATTCGCATGATGACTAGTAAACGTGATTTGTATGACTAGTAAATATGTCTGAGCCCTTTGTTGGCCTTGTCATTGAAATACGACTAAAAATTCCTCAAAATTTCATGTGGCTGAACTCGGCACAGTCAAAACATGCATTATTCATAATTTTATATAAGGCTTTTCAGGAGAAAAACAACAGAGACCCATGGCCAAGCCAACGGTTTACACATTATTCATAGCTTTTTGAAGAAACAAGGTACTCCAGCTTTTATCATTCTCAACATCCAGATCAACAGCAGCTTTTATTCGTAGTGGAGTCGTGTCGTCGTCAAGCACAAGCGTCAGGTGCTTCCGTGCTCAGTAGGAGGCCGCCTTCTCACTAGGAAGGAGGATGACGCTGCCATTTTTCGCCTACAAGTTAAAATCAACATTATTCAGAGACCAATATAAGTAACTGAAGGCATGATCGATCAGTTGTTTGTTAATTTCCATGATCGAGCAAAGTTGATCATGAAAAGTTGAACTCACCTCGGCCGGCATCGGTTCGCCCTGCAGGAAGTGCTGGAACAGGACGAGCGCCTGCTCCGGGCGGTGCAGTGGAACCTCGTGCCCGGCGCCGCGGACGGTGACGAAGGTCAGGCCTTCATACTCCATGCTCCAGCCAGCAACCTAAATGTATTTCATATCAGCATGCATGGCCATGGAGGAAATAGAAATACACTGTTTGTGTAAGAAACTCTGCTGGATTCAGAGACACTACTAATGAAGGTTATTGGTATTTTCTCCTGTTCTGAACACTGACCTCGGTTGGGACAATGTACCAGGGGTACCAGCTGGTCTTAACAGGAAGGCCCAGGGCAGCAAGGGAGCGCCTGGTCGAGCTCAGCGGCACCGCAGTGTCGGTGTCGCCACTGCAAATGCAAAAGCATGCATTTTATTTGCACCCAGATCGACAAGAAACTCACTGAAGAACGAAGGGACACCGGGTGTGTAATTACCTGAAGACCCAGACCTTGAGGCCAGCTGCAATGAGCTCCTTGTAGATGGGTAGCATGGAAATGATTGTGTCTGTTGTCCAGTTATCGTATATGGCCAAGCTGCAGGAGAAATAATTCATATGGGTCAAACAAAACTCAGAAGAATGTGATAAAAAAATTCAGTTAAAAAATGAAATTATATATAATATATATATATATATATATATATATATATATATATATATATATATATATATATATATTCGGATGGATCAAACAGAACTCAGAAGTGTGGAAATTTTTTTTTACAGATTACACAGAGTAATAATACTGACTTGCACATAATCCATGGGCCCTTGTTGCCGCTGACGTTGGCATGCATGGCCCTCTGCACCTCGGGGATGTTCAGGTAGTTGGTCGAGTAGAAGGATGTGCACGGGTCGTACGGAGGCAGCATCAATGTCTGATATGAAGGACCCAACCATCAAGATCATCGTCAGGTTACTTTAATTAATTTCATGGCGAGAGCTAGAGTAGAACTGATGATGGCCGCCGGCGGCCGGAGATGAACGGCAAGTGACTTACACGGCGGCGCCTGTGCGCATATGGGGTCCCCTTGTCGCACGGTGGCGTGTAGATGCTGTAGACGTCGATGTTGCCTTGCTCCTCGGCGACCTTGTCCATGACCTTCTGGCACTCCGGCGAGGGCTTGGTCAAGGTGCTATTGTCCAGGCAAACCTTCAGCCCGCTGTCTAGGGTCTCGTCGGAGATGAGGCCATGGTGCCACCAGTACTCGAACATGCCGATAGTGTCGATGCGGTCGTCGGTCACGCCGTTTCCGACCTTGAATTGATTAAATTAGTTAAACTAGTCTATAAATTCGTGCTCCCGCACAGAACTAGAGATATCTATTAATTATCTATCTCAAGCTCTCTTTAACTAATTAAATATTATAATATAGTACTATAAAGATACATATTTATCATTACGTAATTGTAATAAATGTGATAGGTTTAGTTACTAACAATTTTTCTCACTTTGCATCACACCTTCACATATGTTCGATATGTATTTAATTGAACACTTTGTTTGAGCTATGTGCACAACATGAAAATGGGTATTCTTATCTCTTCTCTTAAGCATGAATATATGATGACACACACATTATGATTAGTATTTTTATATAAATAGTATATTAATAATAATGAAAATAGTAATTTAGAAGTTTATATTAATGCGCTTTAAGATTTTATTATAATAACATAATTTTGATTCGGATTTGAGATTTATTTTAACTTTTTATTATGATATCATTGGATAATATATATAAAAATTTAGGGGGTTATTTCATATTATTTTGTAATGGCATAAGTGGGTAATTTACATGAAGACTAATGGGTTACTTTATATTATTTTTTATAATGACAGAGGTAGATAATTTAGATATATGTATAGGGGTTACTTTAGTCTATTTTTATAATAGCAAAAGTGGGTAATTATTAGAAAAATATAACAAATCCAATGGCTATTTTGATTAGAGTTGCCAAATCGATGGCCGGATGTTTCTGATTTTTGTGAGAATTTGTAGGATTTCTCTATTTTTTAAAAATTGTCCCCCTAGCTTGATCTGGAGGATTCGAAAGGAGCCTCCAATTAATAATAGTAAGATTAGATATGCATTTTTAATTAATAAATTACTTATTTATGTGTCCTGTCGTCTAACTTGTGTTCGTTCATTCGGTTCAAATTCTTTTAAAAAACCCATTGTTTGAATTATTATGATTTTGATCATGAGTGTCAATCTACCATGAATCCTTTGAAGTTGATATCAGGCTTCTCTACACCGATGTTGTTCTTGTACACAAGCTGGGACAGCTGTGGAACATAGTGACCTGCAAATTAGAAATCTTGACAAATTACTATCATATTAGATGAAATTCGACTGATAAGTGGAAATTTGATCAACATTTTGCATGTCCTTTTGAAGTAGGATTTATGTGGGGATTTGGGATATATATAATGCACCAAACAAATCACAAACAAATAAATCTCCCTTGTACAAATTTTGAATCTTATAATTTGGGACGGAGGGAGTGACAAGTACTACTGACCTGCGTAGCTCTCTCCCGCAATGTAGAAATCACGGTACTTGTACTGAGGAAATCTCTCGAACCATTTCACCAGGAAAATGTACGCGTCCTGAGCTGCAAATAAAACAAAAGGAAAAAAGTTCAATTTAACCATATCAAAATGATATCATCATATATGTAAGCAGCTGGTCACGTTATGTCACCGACCCGTTCTGTCGTCGCCGACGACGAGGTCGGAGCTGGTGTTGCTGTAAGAGAACCCCACGCCGGCCGGCGACTCCAAGAAGAGCACGTTCGCCGCTGCATCCACGTAGTACACATCAGACACATCACATTAATTACATGTGAAATATTTTTACTGCTGATTAATATAATCTCGGATTCAAATTATATGTAGTGAAATCGGTTTAGAATTTGCTTGTGTTTCATATCTCTCGGTTTAATTTGCTTGTGTTTAATTTCAGTCTTAACGAAGCCATCATTGTTGTGTACCAATACCAAACCTTTGTTCCATGCGTACTCGTTGAGCAGGAGCGTCTGGCCGTCGGTGTGGACGCGAAAGGCGCCGAGCTCCTCCAGCGCGCCGCCACCGATGGAGGAGCACCCGGGCCCGCCGTTCAGCCACAGGAGGAGCGGCGCTGCCTCCGGCTGGTCGGCCTCCTGGAACCAGTAGTAGAGCGCGCGGCCGGCCTGCTCGTCGACGGTGACGTAGCCGCCGTACATGTCGAACGCCACACCGTTGGGCTGCCCCGGCAGCCCCAGGATGCGGTCGGCATTCTGCTGCTGCTGCTCAGGCGACGACGACCCGTGTGCCAGTGGCGGCGCCAGGAGGAGGAGGCCGGCGGTGGCGAGGAGCAGCGCCGTCGCGGCGGCGCGCCGTGGAGAGCGGTGGCCGGAGCTGCTGGCCATGTGCATTTGCTTCCCTTGGTTGATTGGTTGCATAGACATGGAAGATAAAGATGCATGGCTCCACTTATATGTAGGCGAGCAGACTGATTGAGTGATTGATGAATTTAGGCACGTGTACGATGTTGGCGTTTTACTTTTAATTTTATTTTTAAAACGAAAAAAAATAGAAGAAAGAACAATTTGGTAGGATGCTCGTCATTTCCTAATCATAGGCTACCAGCAGGTAGCACGATAGCAGAACCTAGGTAGTGCTCTGGCTAGCTCGATGTCGACGTGATAGAGGTGGACTCTTCACTAGGGTTCATCCTCTATGATGCCCTCTCGTACCAGCTGCCAAGGAGAAACGGCCCAAGAAATGAAAGGGTGTTTTGGATGCTCTCTCGTGGTCCATCGCCACTTGGACACTCAGGAGCTCGATCGGCAATGGCGGTGCGCATCATTGTCGTCCTGGAGAGATCTTGTCTTCTCTGATTCCCTACAAGGTACCTACGCTCTGGTTTTCATCCCCTCATCGTCGCGTCACATTGGCGCCTCTTGTGTCGCTACCTTATCTCGTCTTGGTTTTCATGTGGGCGCGAGAGCACGTGTTTGTTTGCGGCGGATATCAACCACGCTCGAAAAGTTGTATACTCCTGCAGATGATGTGGTGAAGCAACATGTTTTTTATTATTTATATCGATCCTAATGAAACATTGATTTTAGGACATCATTAATTTTCAGTTATGAAGGTTAATCTTCTAGTTACATCTAATCTAGTTGGCCTATTTACAGATATTTTACCTGTTTTTATTTTTTCAAAAAAGTTGATATGAATATATGTTTTACTTTAGAGTAAACCATAGCAAAGCCCATCACTCTGCTCATTGTACAGAAAATATACCTTATATGCATAGTGACTCTAATGTGCACTTATTTTGAGACACGTTCCCTTGAGTTGCGAATTTATTTGCATTTCCTCCGATGACTTGGTGTAGCTCCTCCAACCAGTTGGTGTTGTATTTATTAAAGGAAAAAAATGTGGTACATATACTGTTTAATTGCACTATGAAATATACATGTTCTTGCAGTTAAGTTCAGCTGTGCTGTTTCACATGATCATTGAGTAAGTCGTCAGCTCTCGGTTTTAGATCACTCCAGTAAATAGAAAGTAGGTGAGAGGACAAAATTAAACAAGGAGAAATCTTTATTTCAAGTAAAGTTTCTGTTGTTTATATGAAAGAGTCCCACATGAGGAACATTTGGCTACAAATACCTCAACAAGCAATGCGAGACACATCCATTTAACAACAGAAATCCCTCGCAACTCGCAGAAGTTTTAACCAAGCATTCTCCATAGGAACAAGAGGCGTCATGATATTCGTGACCACCGGATAAGAGTGTTAACAACCCCCTTCCCTAGTCCCACAGAACAACACAGGTGGTGGGTCTGCTATAGTAGTATCTGAGTTTAGAATACAATCACGAGAGAAATAGAGTTTGAGATACGCAAGCAAAACAATGGTTCAGAGAAGGGACGAGAGATACATCAGGGAGTAGGAGATAATCTAGAGGAAGAACAGTAGAGGAGGGAGAGAATTGATGAGGAAGATGAACAGTTGGTTCTGATAATTGATCGACCCGTTTCCTTTAGTCTTGCTATTCTTTTGTATGCTTTACACATGGGCTGCCTGGTCTAGTCTGCCGCTCGACCCATATCACAACCCCAGGCCCAAACCATGGACGATCCCTAGCATTCTCTCCCCTAGTCAAGATTCGACTTGCCCTCAAGTCGATGCAGAAACTCTAAACCTCCAGGGTGCCATGGTTGCTGCAATTGTTTGATCATATGTCTGAGTTGATCTCTATCTATCTTCTTAGTTGCTTCATGTATATAAATCCATGTAGTTCTTGTGACAGTATTAATGGAGATGTACAGAACACGGTCACCATGGTTGATAAGACAAATTTGATGTGGCAGCTCCTTTGAGATGGGGTGATAGAGAGTGAGAAATAAACTTGCACTTGATGCTGCCATTGTTTAGAGTTTGGCAACAAGAAACTAGGATGATTTGGTTGAGTTGTACAAGTCTGACACTGTCCAATGGCAAAACAACTGGCTGAGAGAATCTTTTGGACAAGAACTTTCATCTTATTAAATAACCACTCCAAAGGCCCAAGAAATGAAATGGTGTTTTGGATGCTCTCGTGGTCCATCGCCACTTCGACGACACTGATAAGGAACTCAGCAATGGCGGTGCGCATCATTGTTGTCCTGGAGAGATGTTGTCTTCTTCGATCCCCTGCAAGACACCTACCCTTGGGGACTTGCAATCATAGAGGAGCTGTGGTTTTCATACCCTTGTCTTCGCGTCGCATTGGAGCCTCTGGTGTGGCGACCTTATCTCATCCCCCGGTTGGATTCATGCAGGCAAGAGAGCACATGTTTATTTGCGACAGATCAACCACACTCATAAAGTTGTAGTACACCCGCAGATGATGTGGTGAAACAACATGATTCTTTATTTATATATGTCACTTCTCATTTATTTGTATTACATTAGGGAAAACATGTGTACAAGAAGCATGCCACGTTTCTCTTCTAGTTGTTACTTGTAATCTAGTGGGCCTATTTCAAGATATTTTACCTATTTTTATTTTTCAAAAAAGTTGATATAAATATAAATTTTACTTTCGAGTACCATAGCAAAGCCCATCACTGCTTCATTTTGCTCATTGTACATAAAATACACCTTATATGCATATATAGTGACTATGTAATGTGAACTTATTTGAGACACGTTGAGTTGTGACTTTATTTGCATTTCCTCCGATGACATGATGTAGCTTCTCCAGCCGGTTGGTGTTGTATTAATTATTATTAATGGAAAAAATGTGGTACATATACTGTTTAATTGCACTACGAAGTACTATTCATGTTCATGCACTTAAATTCAACTGTGCTGTTTCACATGATCATTGAGTACGTCAACTCTCTCGGTTTTAGACCACTCCAGTAAATTGAAAGTAGGTGAGAGGACAAAATTAAACAAGGAGCAATCTTTATTTCCAATAAAGTTTTGGTTGTTTAAAAGCTGCGTATGAGAACATATTGCTACAAATACCTCGAGAAGCAATGCAAGATACATCCATTTAACAGAAGAAATCCTTGCAACTCGTAAGTCATAACCAAGAATTCTTCATGTCACATGTCGCTTCTTCATAGGAACAAGAGCCGTCAGGATATTCGTACGAAATTTGCAGTTTCTTATAGTGTCTATGCTGTATAGTACCTTTTATTTATGAATGCCGCAACTTAATTAATAACGAGGCTTGTGTGTCCAAATCAGTCTAAGACACAGCAACTAATTGCAGTTTTTCGACGCCAATTTGTGCAGCCGTTCAGTGAAGTATACATACTAGCTGCAATTTTCAGAGCAGGACGAGGAGAGATCGACGAGCGTCTCCCATTGTGTTGAGCAGGAGTGTATTGTACATTTGACATCTAAACCCTTGATTAGTTCACATATCAAATAGTTAAGGGGGTTATTCAGACTTTAGCCAAACTTAGGGGAGTAATTTGAACTTTTCCCATGTTTGCATTCCACCAAAATCTTATTATTGTATTTGCATTTCAAAATGTCATATATGTCACTTCTCATTTATTTGTATTACGTTAGGGGAAAATGTACAAAAAGCATGCCATGTTTCTTCTTGGGAAAAAGTCTGTATCACCCCCTCACCTATGAGGGTTGGACTACATAAGAGCATCTCCAGCAGGGCCCCTAAATAGAGCCCCTACACTATTTTGAGGGCTGGAGGGCAAAAACCCAGCTCCAGCAGGGCCCCTACAGCAGCCCCCATTTTAGGTGGGCACCCAAATTCCCCCCACAGCCCCCAGCCCTGGGGGCTCTCCCCCCCAGCCCCCATCCAGTGGGGCCCACCTCCAACCACCCTCTCTCCTCTCTCCCGTGTGCCCCCCCAACTCCCTCTGCTCGCCGACGGACTCCGCCCCTTCCTGCGTCGGCCGCTACCACCACCCCTACCAACACTGGCGGCCACCACCGCCGCCTTCATCCTGGCTCCGGCTACCACCGATGTCGTTGCATCCAGCCACCGCCGCCGCCACATCCAACCACCCCACCGCCACCGCTGCATCCAGCCACCACCTCCCCCCGTCGCCGCCTGCGGCCATGCTCAACTCCTCCGTCCAGCCAGATCCATTGCTCGACAGCTCGGCTCCTCCGCCCGGCCAGATCCGCTACTCGGCGGCTCGGCTCCTCCGCCCGGCCAGATCCGCCTCTTGGCGGCTCAGCTCCTCCGCGGCGGTGGAGGAGGGAGGAAGAGGCAGCGCCATCAGAGGAGAAAGAAGCCGACGGCGACAGCGAAGGGAGGAGGCGGCGGCGGAGGGAGGAGGTGGCGGTGGTAAGAGAGGGAGGAGTGTCGAGCGGTAGTAGATGGAGGAGGCGGAAGGAGGAGGTAGTGTGGTGATGTTTTTTTAGATTTTTTTCTTGAGAAAATAGAAGAAAAATGTAGTAGAGGCTGTCAAATAGGGGCTAGTGCAGGAGTTGGGAGATGATTTTTAGGTGCTCTGTTAATGAGGGACGGCCCCTAAAGAGCATGTAGGGGCCCTGATTTAGGGGCCATGGCTGGAGATGCTCTAACCCCCCAAATTATGAAATGGTCTATATCACCCCCTGAACTTTCCAAAACCGGTCAAATTACCCCCTAAAACAGTTTTGAAAAATCATAGTAAATCACAGAAAAATCATAAAATAGAAAATCCAATTGTGCTAGACTCCAAATGAGTAGATCTACACAATAAATATATAATATGGTATACTTTAGTATATTTTTTTTTGCTGTAGCTTTAGATCTATGTTTTTCTTCATAGCTATAAAAATTTTTACTAAAACATACCATATTATATGTTCATTGTGTAGATCTACTCATTTGGAGTCTAACACAATTGGATTTTCCATTTTATGATTTTTCTGTGATTTACTATGATTTTTTAAAACTGATTTAGGAGGTAATTTGACCGGTTTTGGAAAATTCAAGATGTGATATAGATTGTTTTATAGTTTGGGAGGGTTATGTAGTCCACCCCCAATAGGTGAGGGGTGATATAGACTTTTTCTTTTCTTCTTGTCACTTCTAAGCTGTTTCAAGATATTCTACCTATTTTTAATTTTCAAAACAAAAGTTTATATAAATATATATATTTTTACTTTAGAGTACCATATATATAGCAAACCCCATCACTGCTTCATTTTGTTCGTAATATCAAAAATATGCATTATACATAGTGACTCTATGCACCTATTTTGAGACGTTTGCTTGAATTGCGAATTTGTTTGCATTTCCTCCAGTGACATGGTGTAGCTCGCCCAACCGGTAGATTGTATTAAATGAAAAAAATGTGGTACATATACTGTTTAGTTGCACTGAAATATTCATGCTCATGCACTTAAGGCCAATCTCAATGTGAGTTTTATGGAGAGTTTTATGATTTTAAATATCATCAATTTTGCTGACATAGTAAGGAGAGATAAGAATGGAGTTTCATAGGACGTGAGCAGAGTTTCATCTTCATAAAACTCATCTGACACGGTTATCTAGTTCTTAGTCTAAGTATCTACGTCCATGAAACTCCCACTGAGACTGGGCTAAGTTCAACTGTTTCACATGCATGTATGATCATTAAGTCAGCTCTCAATTTTAGACCACTCCAGTAAATACAAAGTACTAGGTGAGAGGACAAAACAAGAAGCAATAATCTTTATTTCTGGTATAAAAGTTTGGGCTGCTTAAGAGCCGCACATGAGATCATTTGGCTACAAATACCTCGAGATGCAAGACAAATCCTCTGAACAGAAACCCCTCAACAATTCGCAGCCAAGCATTCTTCATCTCACACGCTTCATAGGCATGAGAGCCATCAGGATGAACATGGCCACGAATCCACCGGCTCTGTCGTACTTGCAAAAAGGCCCTTGAACGGCATCGTATTCGTAATAGCCCTTATTGGCTTTCTTAAAGAGAGGTGCCTCCTCCGCGCACTGGAGTGTTGTGCGGGTACGGCGTCGTTTGCAGTGTGTCACGTCATCTTGGATCCTTCGCTGCTGTCGCTCCAAGAAAAAAATAGGGAGCAGTAGTCAAGGTGAACAGGGAGCAGTAAGGTCATGTTTCCAACAGCCAGTCAGTTCACGGAGAGGTTGTACGTTGTGCACTTGGGGTGGAGCTGAGAAGGGCAGCTGGCCGGTGGAACATGCAATGGTATTGGCCCATTGTCAGATGTTGTGGCTCCTTTACCTCAATAAATAGGAGTGAGATGTGCGCAGGAGCGAACTGCAGCTATTTCGTCCATGCTGATTCTTGACCACCTTGCAAATGGTGGGGCTTGTATGAGCCTGGCTCCATAGGCAGTGATAGGAACGGTACCAGGTGAGGTGCGGCTTGCTTCGCCTCCAGCGTTGACTCATCCGCTCGCGTCTCACGCCCAAAAAGTGGCCAGGCTAGGCTCGCCAGCTACGGGGCAGCAGGATTTCTTGTGACTTTGTTGAACTCGTGAAGACTGTGTCTTGTTTAGATGCACCGTGTAAAATTTTTGAAATAAAATCTTTGTATAGTTGAAGTATTAAATATAGACTAATCACAAAACTAATTATAGAATTCGTTTGTAAAGTATGAGATGAATTTATTAACACTAATTAATCTATCATTATCATATATTTATTGTAGTTTTACTGTAGCAATTTATTATCTAATCATGGTCTAATTAGGCTTATTAGATTCGTCTCGTAATTTTACAAATAAATTATACAATTAGTTTTTTATTTTGTTCAGATTTAATACTCTATGCTTGTGCCGCAAAATAGTTTTGAAATTTTAAATTTTACATCTAAACTAAACAAGGTCCGAAAAGAAAAACCGCTGGCTGATTGATGGACAATTGATTTAGTGGTCCTACTGTCAGTCGCGTTTGGTGGTGGAGCAAGAGTGATGGCTGGGGATAGTGGCCACTGCTTCATGCTGTGCCTCGGGCCCTCTACAGTACCTACTCCTGCTACTGTCGCCGAGATAAGTTCCTCCTCTTCTTTTATCTACCCACTCCATCCGCTTCACCTCGTCGATCTAGCTGCCGCAGGAAGCCATAACTCTAGGTTCCTCTATTCTTCTCTCTTGTTATCATCTTATAAAGTATCAGTTGGTTTAGAAAGTATGTTACACTAAACTCACTACAATTATTGCCAGATACAGACAATATTTAATAGATTTAAAAATAGAGAGATAGCTGGGAATAAATTCTATGTCCAAAACAGTTGACACAGTACTGTCATAAGCAATTTCTTGAAGACAACCTATAAATTTCTATCTTAAAACCTACAACTTGCAGTAGATACTGCACATCAAACACATCTCAATTCAAGTACAAAGTGACAAAGGAGGATCACTACAATCTAATAGCCTAGATGAATGCAGTTAGTTTACAGGAGGACCACCATGGAAAAAATGTAGAAGATCAACAAATATATCAGCTAATGAATAAGAAACTTTATTCTCCTGTGTATCTATCGGGGAAAAAATGGAAGACAAAGCTACGAACTCACCTCACTGCAGTCAGCTTTCTTCGTTGATGGAGGCTCCTAGATCTCAGCTAACGCACCTCATGGCATGCTTGCAGCCTACAAGCATATCCAAGAATGACATATCAGGCAAAGACGTAGTAGATCAGATGCACTAATGCTGGTCATCAAATGTAATATATGGCCTGACAAAACCTACGGACTGCACATGCCATATTTAGCAGTACAAATGTTATTAAGATATTTGCATTAGACGTTGTGATAAGTTTTTCATTTCAAGCATTTCTTTTAGTAATTTCCAATTATACCATAGTAATGTTTGTATAGACGGTAAAAATAGGGCGCGCAAAGCGCGCATCATGTTCTAGTCTCATCTCCTCCCAACTTGCCGCTCGCTGTGGCGGCGCGGCCATATGGGCGCACGGCGGCGGCGAGCTCCGGCATTCATGCTGCATTCGTAGATCGCCATCCCTGACGCATCCCTTCTTTCGTGGTTCGATGGCGGAACCGTCCGATGTGGTTTATTCGCATCCTTGTCTCCACCGTCTTCTTCCCCCCTCCGCTTGCTCTTCCTCACACGTAAAACCCTGGCTTGACGAAGGAGATGTAGAACCATCCAGGAAAATGAATCCCTTTGCAGCTCACAGGTATTACAAGGAAATTGATGCTTTTGTTTCTTAAATTTCGTCAACTGGTTGATTTGATTTAATTTCTTGTTTCAGATCTGTGCACCAGTATGTAGATTGCATAAGCTATCTTTTCGAGTGGCATTAGATTATGTCTCTTGCTGGTCAGCGACCATGGAAGCACGCAAGAACTCGGCAACTTTTCGATTGTGCATTTATTCTTTGAGTGTGACATACTCCCTCCATTCAGTTTTGATAGATATATTTCCATATGACACAATGACCAAGAGCACCACAAGTGTGCTTATCAATCTAATAAATGCCACAGACTTTTTTGTTGGTCATCCAATATTTTAACTAAGAACTCCTTGTAACTAGTGCTATTTATTGCCAATACCCATGCTAATAGTAAATATAGCTATCATTTTTGAACATTTAAGTTTTTGAAATATAGCTATCAAAAGTGAATAGAGGGAGTAGCTAAGTATGTGTGGAGCCCGGTGGCCTTTGTCATTGGCCCTCCTCCTTTACTCAATATTGGCACTGGCCTACTGGGTAGCCAGGTTTATAAGAAATAAAAACCATTTACTATACGGTGGGTTTGGCTGCGATTTGTTGGGCCATCTGGAAAGCTAGAAATAATATCTGTTTTGAAAAGAAGCAAATCTCATCTCCAACGGAGAAAATTTGCACAGCGAGTTCCTTCATATCTTACTGGGCAGGGCTTCAAGATGAAAGTGGCCGCGAAGAGCTGGAGGAGGCGGGTGCGGGAGCTCTCAAGACGGCGGCGCTCTACTTCCACTCACATGATCCTAGTGAAGGTGCAGGCTACAGTGATGAAGGCTTCTTTAACGTGCTGCTTCGTTTCTGATCCTATAGCGTGGTCAGAGGCGCGCATTTAGGCTCATTTATGAGCGAGGCAAGGCTTGTTTTTTTTTTTGGAAAAGAGGCATGGCTTGTTTGTCATTTCCTTAGTTCGATCTCTCTTGCTCGTGGACCTGGTTATATTTTTTGCTTAATCTTGCTGCTCTACCTTCTGGGGGGCGAACCTGAATACTAAACTTCACCGGCTGGTGTTGGCTTACTGTGAACTCTGTGTAATTTTGTTGCTTTAAGTAATGAAATCCGGGCTTGGCCCACAGTGGGAAAAATGAAGATAAAATAAAGTGAATAAAACATTTATGTTAAACAGGCCTCCAATAATTCCGACAATGTCAAACAGTCTTTTCTACAACAGATACTATGAACCGGAAGGGTGGAAGGTTTCCCCAAAAGTAGTGTAAATAAATTGAAATTTTCGTTTGTTGAGGTAGAGTGGGCGTCGAAGTTAATGATGACATCGGCCACTGTTTCCAAACAAAAGCAATTTTCCAGCAAGGAGATACATTTTTTGAATCAAATGTCACGAACATAGTGTCATCTACACCTTAAAAAAATGTAACACCTACAAGCAATTGACACTTGCTGTTCTAGTTATACAAGAGATATCTCTTGTATTTGCATTCCAAAATGTCATATATCTCACTTCTCATTTATCTGTATTATGTTAGGGGAAAAATGTACAAGAAGCATGCCACGTTTCTCTTCTAGTTTCTAATCTAGTTGGCCTATTTCAAGATATTTTATCTATTTTATTTTTAAAAAAATGATGTAAATATATGTTTTACTTTAGAGTACTGTGAACATATGCAAAAAAATTGATGTAAATATATGCAAAGCCCATCACTGCTTCATTTTGCTCGTTGTACAGAAAATATACCTTATACGCATAGTGATTCTGTAATGTGAACTTATTTTGAGACACGTTCACTTGAGTGCAAATTTACTTGCATTTCCTCCGATGACATGGTGTAGCTTCTCCAACCGGTTGGTGTTGTATTAAAGGGAAAAATGTGGTACATGTACTGTTAATTGCACTTAAGTTCAACTGTGCTGTTTCACATGATCATTGAGTACGTCGGCAGCTCTCGGTTTTAGACCACTCCAGTAAATAGAAAGTAGGTGAGAGGACAAACTTAAACAAGGAGCAATCTTTATTTCAAGTAAAGTTTTGGTTGTTCAAGAGCCGCACATGAGAGCTTTTGGCTACAAATACCTCGAGACGCAAGACAAATCCACTTGATAGAAACCCCTCACAATTCGCAACCAAGCATTCTTCACCTCACGCTTCGTAGGCACGAGAGCCATCTGGATAATCATGACCACCCGATCATAGAATATGGTATGAAGTTTGCTGTTGTGAGTACGAGTCCTGAAGATAACGAAATTAATGACCTGACTTCTTTTATTAATTACATCTCGTGTGCCCCTCCCGTTCCTGTACTGCACACACCACCACGTGTGAACAACTTGCAAACACATGATGAGTAATCAAGTAGAGTGCAGCATATCAGCACAGAAACACCATTGGCACAGAGGAAAAGCACCAGGCTAGCTGACAAGGCTAAGCTTAACCCAGTGAAGGGCAGCTTGAATCTTGCTCAGAGAGTTTTACTTAATAAACTAGGAGAGCTGTCGCCTAAGTTGAAACAGAAAGCTAATATGGATTTCAATTCTGTGGTGCAGCATTTCTAGCAGCTTGTCACAAAGATGACGATGGATGCCCTCACAGTTCTTGTTGAGCAAGGAAATAAGGCCGTGAGCAAGAAGAAGAGTAAGGTGGCCCGGATGCCTGCGGGGGAGGCTGGGACACAGATGGCCTAATCGCCAGGAGGAAGTGGGGGATTTTGTCAGTTAGTTATCAAGTCATGTTTGTGTTTTAGATATGTTAAGTAAGAGACTTCAGAACTTGTTGTTTGTAACCACTATTGGGCCGGCAATTTGACCCTGCAGCTTCATGGGTGCTTTGTATGGGGCCTGGCGCCTAGTACCATTGTTCATGAAGCACGCCAAGCTATCATCGTCACTAATCGCCCTACTGGTAGAGCGTCCATTCCTAGGCTGGTTTGGTAAGTATTTGCTGAGTTGCTTGATGTTTCTTTGTGTCGCAAAAAAAATGTTAACTTGTTGTGCTGGAACGTCCGTGGACTTAATGCGGCGGCAAGACGTGCGAGTGTCCACAACACCGTTACCTCATCGGGTGCATCTATAGTTTGCCTTCAGGAAACAAAGATCGCACATTGGACAACACACCTGGTAGTGGATACGCTCGGTCAGCATTTTGCTAGAAACTTTGTGTCCCTCCCAGCTAGTGGTACTCGATGGGGCATCCTCATTGCTGTGGATGAAAATTTCTTCAACCTACACAACTCCCATACTACTGAGTATAATGTGTCAGCAGATATTACTATGAGGGTTGGCAATATTTCTTGGACCCTCACGGGTGTTTATGGTCCACAGGAGGACCGTGATAAACTATCTTTCTTAGATGAGATTAAGGGCTTGAGGCAAATCGTGCAGGTCGAATGGCTTATAGTAGGTGACTTTAATCTGATTTATAAAGCGGAAGACAAAAGTAATGACAGGTTAAATAGGCGTATGATGAGCTATTTCAGACAAACCATCGATGAGGCCCAGCTCATGGAGATTGATCTTCGAGGCATTGACCGCATGTTTGGGACACCTGAATGGCACCTCAGGTTTCCAAACATTGATCTGCAGCCACTCCTGACCATGGGATCCGACCATTGCCCTTTATTTCTTGCTGGGGATATTGCAAAACAGAGTTACAAGGGATTCCGATTTGAGTTCTTTTGGGTTAATATGCCTGGGTTTAAAGAAGTAATTGAAGATACATGGACCCAGCCAGTCAACACGCAAGATGCCATTCTACGCATGCATGTCAAATTAATTCGGATGGCAAAAGCCCTCAAGCTTTGGAGAAGACAAAACATGGGCAATGTGCAGCTTAGGTGGGAGATTGTTAAGGAGATCCTCAAGCATTTGGATGGGGCACGGTTCTCACACCGGAGGAGTCGGAGTTCCATAGATTCCTGAAAGCCAAATCACTTAACCTCGTGGAAATTCAGAGATCACGTGCTAGACAACATTCTAGGCTTACCTGGATACGAAAAGGTGATGCCTGCACTAGGCTTTTTATGTTGCATGCAAATAACAGAAGAAAGAAACATTTTATCCCTTCCCTAGTCACTGCCACTGGAATTGCATCAAGTCACCAACGGAAAGAAGAGATAGTTTTTTATCACTTTGTCAATTTACTAGGAAAGGCGCAAGAGAGATCTCTAAGCTTTAATTGGGCCAATTTAGGTTACCAGCCTCATAACCTGAGCGAGCTTGAAGACCCTTTTGAGGAGGAGGAGATAAAAAAAACACGGTTATGCACTTGCCGGCCGAGAAGTCCCCTAGGCCGGACGTTTTTATTGGATTGTTCTATAAGAAATGTTGGTCGATCATTGGTAAAGACCTAACTGCAGCCCTACAAGCATTCCATTCACTCAAAACTCGAAGACTAGAGCTGGTCAATGAAGCTAACATCATTTTGCTGCCCAAGAAGGAGGATGCAACTAGTGTGAGCGATTACAGACCGATCAGCCTCATCAACAGTCTGGCCAAGTTAGTCACAAAAATTTTAGCTGATAGATTAGTGCCAAAACTTAATGATTTTGTGTCAGGTTGTCAAAATGCCTTCATCAAAAAGATATGTATACATGACAACTTTGTCTACGTAAAAAATGTGATAAAAACTCTACACAAAGCGAAGAGGCCAGCATTGTTTATCAAGTTGGATATTTCCAAGGCTTTTGACTCGATTAGCTGGGTCTATTTGTTAGAAACTTTACAAGCAATGGGGTTTGGCCAAAAGTGGAGAGATTGGATAGCAACATTGTTAGCTACATCCTCATCTAGAGTTTTACTTAATGGAAAGCATGGGCAAAAAATTCAAGCATGGGAGAGGACTGTGTCAGGGGGATCCTTTGTCTCCAATGTTGTTTATCCTAGCAATTGATCCACTGCAGAAAAGTATAGCATTGGCAGCTCAAAAGGGCCTCATAAACCAGATCCTCCCCAAAGCAGCTAAGCTCTGCTGCTCACTCTACACTGATGATGCGGCCATTTTCGCAAACCCGGACCGACTTGAGTTACATAATATTAACCAGCTCCTACACGTCTTCGATCAATGCTCAGGTCTCAAAGTAAACTTAAGCAAAATAGAAATTTTTCCCATCAGATTCAGCGATGATTTAATTTCTGAGGCACTGGTAGACTTCCCTGGAAAGGTCTGCAGCTTCCCCGGAAAATACCTGGGACTCCCCCTACACACACGCAAACTCAAAAGGGTGGATGTACAGCCTTTGCTAGATAAAATCGGTTGCCGCCTGCCGGGATGGAAAGGGAAGATGTTGTCATCTTCGGAACGGGAGACCTTGGTCAAATGTGTTTTAACCTCGCAGCCTATATACCACCTCACGGTCTTTCCGGGTCAAAAGTGGCTCATCAAGCAAATTGATCGCATGAGGAGAAGTTTCCTTGGGAAGGGAGAGGAACCAGAGAAGGTGTGTGGTGGACATTGTTTAATAAAGTGGCCAACAGTATGCACTCCAAAGGACATGGGAGGCCTGGGGATTCTCGATCTAGAACGACCAGCAAGAGCTCTTAGACTTCGATGGTGCTGGTTCCAATGGAAGCACGATAGTAGACCGTAGGTTGGTCTTGACATCCCTTGTGATAAGGGCGATCGAGATTTGTTCAATGCGTCAACAATAGTGGGCAAAGGAAATAAGGCTAGTTTTTGGCACTCAAGTTGGGTTAATGGAGCGGCACCAAAAAATTTGGCACCAAGTCTCTTTAAAAAATCGAGGAGGAAGAAGTTTACTGTACAATAGGCTTTGCACAATAATTTTTGGATTAATCAGGTGCTCCCTTTACACTCGGGTACTGAGTTTAGGGAGTATGCAAGTCTGTGGGAACAAATCAGTTTGCTTGATCGTAATCCAGATATGGAGGATGAGATTATTTGGAGATGGACTTCGGATGGGGAATATACAACTAAGAGTGCATACCGCATCCATTTTGTTAGGAAGACAATCCATTACCCCAATTTGGAAGGCCAAGGCAGAACCAAAATGTAAATTCTTTGCATGGATTTTGCTACACCGAAAGATATTAACAGCAAACAACTTGGCGAAAAGAGGATGGTCCCATGACCCTTTGTGCAAACTATGCAACACAACACCAGAGATTCCAAAACACTTTTGTAAAGACTGCCTGTACACTTGTGCAGTTTGGGATCAGCTGGTTAATTGGCTCAATTTACACCAACTACCTGCCAGCAATTCTGTGAGTTCCATCTACAGATGGTGGAAGAAATGTCGAGCGATGGTCGCGAAAGATAGTAAATCCTTTTTTGACGGCCTTGTTATATATTTCTGGTGGAACATTTGGAAGGAGCGCATCAGAAGAACATTCAGATAGGAAGAAAAGACCGTGACGGAGTTAACTTATCTAATCAAGGAAGATGTCCAGCAGTTTCAGCACGCGATAGAAGTAGTAAACTGAGGTATCCCAACCTCCTAGTAGTTTTTCTCTTAGTTTCTTTGATGTTTTTGCTGTTGGAGTGGCGTTCTTACTAGTAGTTTGCAGTTTTTGTTGGTGGCTTGTGGTTGTGGTGCGTAGTTGGGTTGGGTGCAGTTGTATTTTTAAACTCCTTTTCCTTCTAATAAAAATTCGGAAAAGCTCTTGCCGTCCTTTCGAAAAAAAGTTTGCAGTGTCTGTGCTAACCATTGCCTGATCCAATTCGTGTTAATCATATGATGCCTTCATTCCAGGTGCTACATCCTCTGAATGCAGCAACGAGGCTTGTGTCCAAATCAGTCCAAGGCACAATTGCGGTTTTTCTGACGCCAATCCGTGCAGCCTTTCAGTGAAGTGCAGGCTAGCTGAAGCTTTCAGAGCAGGATGAGCAGAGATCCAAGAGTCTGTTTCTGTTTCAAATCAACTGTGTACAGCATCTGTATGACAGGGGATGTGCTGTTAAGCAGGAGTGTGTTATAGTTTTGACGTTCAAGCCCTCGATTAGTTCACTTCATTCAATTAGCCCCTATGCACGAATCCCCCGGCTGCGGCGTACTTTCAAAAAGGCCCTTGAACGGCTTCGTATTCATAACACCCCTCATCTCATCTCCTCCGAACTTGCTGCTCACCGTGGCGGCGCGGTCATGTGGGCGCACGGCGACAGCGAGCTCCGGCGTTCATGCTGCATTCGCCGATCGCCGTCCCCGACGCATCCCCTCTTCCGTGGTTCGACGGCGGAGCCGTCCAAGGTGGTTTCTTCACATCCTTGTCTCCGCCCTCTTCTTCCCCCCTCTGCTTCATCTTCCTCACACTTGCAACCCAGGCTATAAGGAGATGTAGAAGTAGAACCCTCCAGGAAAAATTGATCCCTTTCCAGCTCGCAGGTATTACAAGGAAATCACAGCTTTTGTTTTCAAAATTTTCGTCACCTGATTGATTTGATTTCTTTTTTCAGATCTCTGCAAAAAATTCGTAGATTTCATAGGTTATCTTTTCAAGTGCCATTAGATTATGTGATTATGTCCATTGCTGGTCAGCGACCATGGCAGCATGCAAGAACTCGGCTCCTTTTTTATGAGAAGGGTATCATTGCTTACATGTGAGCATGTGACACTGTGTAGAGGTCGGAACTTGTTTCCATTATCTAAGAAAAATGTGAGCATGTGACAATAGAGTTGCTTTCTTTCTATCCTGCTTGATCCAAAAACAGCTGAACTGCTCCTTCACAAGCTTGCTATCAGTTTGGGCCACTAGGACGAAGACTTGACTTTTTAGTTGCCAATATGCAAGGAAATCACCCACTTGTGTCTCTTGAGAACCGAATTGTTGCCTACAAGTATGCAATTTCTTAGAGGCATGCCTTTCTTAGAGGTGCCCAGGATGACCTGCAGCTGCCTATCTCCTTCTTCAGTCTTCCTTCCCCAAAACTGAATGCTCCTAATGGATCCGGCGGCGAGCATTACCGGCATAGGGTGGGGCATCTCGGTCGCAGGTTGGCTTGTCTCTCCAATGATCTCCTAGCTCCTCGACATATGCTTTTCCTACATCAGCTTTCCCTCGCCAGAAAAGGTCGAGGAAATGCGGAGGAATATTCTACAGCTGAAGCTGATGCTTGAAGCGACTACTGAGGACTGTCCACAGAGGGCAAGGCTGGAGCAATGGATGAAGGAGCTCAAGACTGCTTTTCATGAAGCTGAAGACATCCTTGATGCTATTGATTATGACCACCTCAAAAGTCATGTCCCTTGTCAAACTATGAGCAGAACAAAGCGGGTTCGATTCCTTACCGACACCTTATGGAAATAGATTGGAATGGATATAATTGAAAATAAAATTGCGTTGTCATACAAATGTGATACTTATTCCTTAATAAAATTGTATGTTTAGTACTAATGGGTATAGTTAAAAATTAAAATTTCGAGTTGTATTTGCTGCTCCATCTGACTCAAACTTCATATCAATTAGGTCATTAGGATTCATACGGGCGCCTTTGGTGTGGTGACCTTATCTTGTCCTAGTTGGATTCATACGGGCGCGAGAGCACGTGTTTGTTTGCGATGGATATCAAACACGCTCTTAAAGTTGTACTCCCACAGATGATGTGGTGAAGCAACATGTTTCTTTATTTATATATGTCACTTCTCAATTATTTGTATTGCATTAGGGAAAAAATCTACAAGAAGCAAGCATGCCACATTTCTCTTCTAGTTACTTTTAGTCTAGTGGGCCTATATATTTCAAGATATTTTACCTATTTTTATTTTTCAAAAAAAATTATATAAATATATATTTTTACTTTAGAGTACCATAGCAAAGCCCTCATTGTACAGAAAATATACCTTATAAACATAGTGACTCTGTAATGTGCACTTATTTTGAGACAACGTTCACTTGAGTTGCAAATTCATTTGCATTTTTCCTCCAATTACATGGTGTAGCTTCTCTAACCGGTTGGTGTTGTATCAAAGGAAAAAATGTGGTACATATACTATTTAATTGCACTACAAAGTACTATTCATGTTCATGCACTTAAGTTCAACTGTGCTGTTTCACATGATCATTGAGTAGGTCAGCTCTCAGTTTTAGACCACTCCAGTGTATTAGAAAGTAGGTGAGAGGACAAAATTAACCAAGGAGCAATCTTTATTGCAAGTAAAGTTTTGGTTGTTTAAGAGCCGCACATGAGAACATTCGGCTACAAATACCTCGAGAAGCAATGCAAGACACATCCATTTAACAGAAGAAATCCCTCAACTGGTGAAAGTCATAACCAAGCATTCTTCATCTGACGTGTCGCTTTTTCATAGGAACGAGAGCCGTCAGGATATTCGTGACCACCACATCAGAGCATATCGTACGAAGGTTGCAGTGTCTTAGTGTCGTCTATGCTGTATAGTACCTTTTACTACCTCTGAATGCAGCAACTTAACAAACCTTCAGTCTAAGACGTAGCAATTAATTGCAGTTTTCTGACGCCGATTCGTGCAGCCATTCAGTGAAGTGCATACCGGCTGCAGCTTTTCAGAGTAGGATGAACAGGATCAATGAGCGTCTCCCACTGTGTTGAGCAGTACTGTGTTGTATACTTGATGTCTAAGCCCTTGATTAGTTCTGATATCAAATTGTTAAGGGGGTTATCCAGACTTTAGTCATACTTAGAGGAGTAATTTGGAATTTTCCAAAATTTGCATTCCACCAAAATCTTATTCTTGTATTTGCATTCCAACATCATGTCATATAGGTCAGTTCTCATTTATTTGTATAACCGTTTGGGGAAAATGTACAAGAAGCTTCTTCTAGTTACTTCTAATCTAGTTAGGCTATTTCAATATACTTTACCTATTTTTATATTTCAAAACAAAAGGTTATACAAATATATATTTTACTTTAAAGTACCATAGCAAAACTCATCTTTGCTTCACTTTGTTCGTTGTATGAACAATATGCATTATACTTAGTGACTCTATGCACTTATTTTGAGACACGGTCACTTGAATTGCAAATTTATTTGCATTTCCTCCAATATAATGACATGGTGTAGCTTGTCCAACCGGTTGGTTGTATTAAATGGAAAAAAATATGGTACAGAATACTGTTTAGTTGCACAGAAATATTCATGTTCATGTACTTAAGGCCAGTCTTATTTCAATGTATGATCATTAAGTCAGCTCTTAATTTTAGACCACTCCAGTAAATACAAAGTACTAGGTGAGAGGACAAAAGAAGAAGCAATCTTTATTTTAGGTATAAAAGGTTGTGATGTTTAAGAGCCGCACATGAGAACATTTGGCTACAAATAGAAAAATCCACTCAGCAGAAACCCCTCAACAATTCACAACCAAGCATTCTTCATGTCACCCTTCACAGGCATGAGAGCCATCAGGATAATCTTGACCACCCGATGAGAGAATACGGTATGAAGTTTGTGGTATCTATGCTGTATAGTAACCATTGCCTGCTGGTCCAATTCGTTGCTCCAAAGCTTACTGCTATTGAGCTAAAAAGTGTAAACCATATATGATGCAAGTACAAGAACAAAGAAAACTAATGCTTGTGTTTTTCATTCCAGGTGCTCTAGGGACGACCCGCGTGCCAGTGGCGGCGGCAGGAGGAGGAGGCCGGCGGTCGCCAGCAGCAGTGCCGTCGCGGCAGCACGCCGTGGAGAGTGATGGCCGGAGCTGCCAGCCATGTACATTTGCATTTGCTCCACTTGATCGATTGGAAAGCAAGACAAAGATGGCTCCACTTATATGCAGGAGAGAGCGAAAGCAAGGCTGATTGAGTGATCGATGAATAATTCACGCATGTGTACACTACAAGAAATCATTTAATCTATGACAAAACAAATTCGTCACAGATTGCTGAAAAATGTCATAAAACACCATCTATGACGATTTTGTGACGATTTCGGATAATGTCATGGATTGAGCATCACAGATTAAATAGAGTGACATTTTTTCCATAATCGTCACAGATTGGCACAATCTATGATGTTTCTAAACCGTCACAAAATGACCCGAAGCCCACTTAGCCCAACCCAAACCCAGCATCTATGACAATAATAAATGTCACTGATGTTGACATGAATATTGATGTGTATCACACCCGGTTTCAGAAAGAAGCGGAATGCATATCTATATGTATGCCAGGATCAAGTTCCATAAATATAGTGAAAACATAAGTGAATAATCAATTCAGTATCTCAAAAAATAGAAAATACAACAATTAAAAGACTATCAAAGTTATACAGCTTATCCTGGAAATGAAGGCTTCAAACTTCACATGCAATAGATTGGGGGTTGCGTACGCCTAGAACTCAGCAATATCTTCAGGGAACTTGATACACCTTTTTCCTTCTGAGCAGCAGTAGGTAAGGGTGAGTATGCTTATGGTTGGTACTCAGCAAGGCCACAAGAAATAACTAGAAAATGATTTAATTTCATCTTTAAGTTTAATTAATCATGTGAGGGTCCAAGCCGCTCATGACCGTGAGCACGGCTGATATATCAGTTTTACACTCTACAGAGGTTGTACACTTTCACCACAATTCATGTAAAAGTTCCGAAGAACTTTGAACCCAACCACGCATATGTGCTGATCAGGCACAATACCACACTTCCGAGGTGTGATTGCATAGGGACACTACGGGACCTTTCCAAAGAATCCCTATATGTATGTGTTGGTCCCTACCTTTGCGGTACCTCAGAAGACGCAGCTTCCTTCACCTGCTCCACCACACAAAACTCATAACCACCACACAAAATCACCCCAACACAACATATAGTTCATCTAATTACTTAGCCAAGACCAGAGCCATGTAGTATTGTGGTTGTACGGTTTTCTTGGGTGGTTCTCCATGTTCCAATTAAATCAAGTATTCTCATAAATAAGCATAGATATAAGTATGGTTAGGGCCACTTGCCTTGCTCCAACAGAAAGCTACTCTTACTGCCCTTCAGCTTTTGCTCACTTAGAACTCTTGATCTTCAATCTTTAAACAACGATCCTTCTACTCGGAGCAATCTTCGGGCAAACATACAGAGCAAACAAAATAGATCTAAGAACAATACATCAAAACAAAAGAAAGACTTCAAAAGAACGTGTTAGGATAGGGCTTTCTGCTACGGTTACGAGAGCGCAAGAAACGCGGAAAACGGAGCTAAAACGGCGAAGATATAGCTAAAACAAGGTTCCAAGGACTTGTTTGCGAAGGTTTTGAACTTCCAGGGGCTAGATACAAAGAAACCAGGGGCTAAAACCTAATTAAACACTATACGCCGGGGCTAACAAGCAAAAACAAGGTCCAGGGATGGCGGGTCCTATTTCTGGGAAAGACAAGGGCTAAAACAGAAAAGAAAGGACCTTTTTGCAATTATTTTTGAATTGATGTGGAGTGCAGGTTGATTCTGGTAAAACCTAGGGGCTCTTTTGCAAAAACTACAAGGTCGGCTCAGATCCGGCTCGTGTGTGGTGGATCTGGTCCGTCGGATCTTGATCCGACGACGCGGATCGGGTCGGTGCGGCTCGGGGCGGTGGCTTGCGGCTTGGCAGGCGGCGGCTTGGCTGTAGGCTTGTGCGTGGCTCAGACAGAGCTGGCAGCTCGGCTGCGCAGCACGGCGGCTCAGCGGGCGGCGCCTTGCCCGGCGGCGAGCGGGGCGGCGGCGGACAGCCGGCGTTGGTCGAGAACGGCCATTCGGGCACCGTTTCAAGCGCGGTTGGGCCTGGGGGCTAGAGGGGGTTGTGGCGAACCCGACAGTGGGGTTCGCGCGGAGCATAGGCGGCCACAAAGAGCTTGGGGTTGTGGCGAACCCAACAGTGGGGTTCGCGCGGAGCATAGGCGGCCACAAAGAGCTTGCGACGGCGAGCGGCAGTGCGCGGATTCTGGCAAGGCCGCACGGACGAGAGAGAGAGGGATAGGGAGAAAGGATGGGTCGGCGGGCGTCCTCTCTACCTCGCGGAGCTCCTGGGCGTCGAACTCGTCGTGGAAGAGCGGCGAAACGGCGACGTGGCGTAGAGCTCCGAGCTCCAACTATGGCGGCTCGCGAGCTAGGGTTTGGGGCAAACGGCAGCAGCGCGGGTTGGAGAGGGGTTCCCAGGGGCGGTGCGGCGCTTATTATATAGGGGCGGGGACCGGGCCTTGGCATGCGGGCCAAGAAGGAAAGGGCGGCGCGGGGCGTGCGGCGGCCGGACTCCTTGAGTCCGTGTCGCCCACAGGAAGGAAGGGGATGGATCCGACGGGTGGGGCCCGCCTGTCGGCCACAGAGATGGAGAGGGGGGGGCAGTTGGGCCAGAAAAAAGGAAAACAGGCCGGGAGAGAAGGATTGGGCCGGCTGGGCAAGGGAAAACGGCCCGGTGGGAGGTTTTCTGGGCCGCGGAAAAAGAAAAGAAAGAGGGAGAGAGGGATTTGGGCTGATTGGGCTGAAGAAGAAAAAGAAAAGGTTTTGCATTTTTTCAAAAGAACAAATACATTCAAATTAAATTTTAATTCAGGAATTCAAACTCAAACTCTATTTGAACGATAAGAAATAAAATAATGCATTGTGGCATGAATGTAAAACAAACCGAACATCCTTATTTAATTTAGAAAAACAACCAATATTTATTTTCTTTTACACTAAATTCTCTGTGAAGAAGACAAATGTTGGGAAAATTTTAAAACTCTGAGAAAATTGTTGATTTATTTTTAATATCAATCACATCCTGAAATTCAAAAATTTCAGGGTGTGACAGAACTACCCCCCTTAAAAGGAATCTCATCCTGAGATTCACAAGGCTAGCATGAGAAAAAGGTTTAGGTGGGTAGCATCCAACACATCAACTTTCTTCGCGGATCCTTCATTCTTACAATGTATACTTCTTAATTCCTGGTAACTCACACAAAACACTTCACGGATACTCGATCTAATTCCACCTTCAACTATCAATTCTTTCCTCAGCTTAGTTGGCCCATCTGTTGAATAACTTCATTCGTGCCTTGATAAAGTGATTTGAATAGAGCTTGATTGCTTTTCTTCGGCTTGAGTGTGTTGTATCACCTCTCAAGTCCCTATTGTAAAGTGGCGATCATAAACCAACCATAAAATTTTGATCCTCCCAAACTTCATCAAGCTTGCACTACACTGTGGAAACATGCTTTTCTTACATTAGGATCTAGGCGACTTGATGTGGTATGAGAATTGGACACTGATAGCATTCTCAACTGGCTAAGGTATCCTGATCATCCGTCCTACCAAGGGGACCACTGATGACATCTGACCGAGTGCAGGGTTGTTGGAATTTTGGTCCTAGGGTTGATCATTATCCTCTTTTTCGCACCAACTGGCACGGTGCCCATCTTCTCCACACTTGAGACAGTGTAATCCAAGATCACGAGATCTAGTCTTCTTACGCTTTGTTGGACATCCATTGGTATAGTGCCCTTCTTTACTACACACAAAACACACTCTTTTAGCATACCCATCCTGGCTTCCTTGCTTTGTGGAACATCTGTTGGCATAGTGGCCTTTTTCACCACATCTGAAGCACACTACTCTTTTAACTCGTTCATCCCGATCTTCTTTCTGCTCCACCTCCACTCTTGGTGGAATGGCTTGTGCATCAGGATTCTTCTTGATAGAGTGGTCATATGGAGGTTGAACAACTTTTGGCTGCGATTGGTTGGAATTGGATTGAACACTTCTATCCGTCAATGGTTGTGGTAACTCCACTTTTTCCTGGCTTGCTTTACTAATTTGTTTCTTAGTCTACTTGCTTCTTTTAGCCTGAAACTCTTTGAAAGAGATACTCTAATCCTTGAGGTTCATAGTCTGAGTACTTCCTTCGTCTTGTGCGACTTCTTCTATGACTCGACATTGGGTGGATGACTTTCTCATGATATACGCAGGATAACATTGTCTTGCTTCCATAGTCATTAAGCTATCTTCTTGGAGACACAGACGACCATAATGCTCACAGCATGGGCACATTCCTGGAGTCTTACTAATCTCATGTTTTCTTCTATCTATGGCTTTGGTGCTTCATAGTTCCTCTTACGCTTTTCATTGTTCCATGCTTCAGCAACTCGCCTCTTCACTGGTCCGGTGGGGACTTCTGCCCTAGTCATCTCCATGTTAACTGAGGTTGGTGCTTTAGACTGTAACCTTCCTTGTAAGATACGAGCTTGCATAGCTAATAGCTTCTCTTTATCAAATGCTGGCAGATCGGTTGGGATTGGACGGTTATCACTATTAACAGAGTTGTCATTCCTAGGGAATGAGGCTTGCTTTGTGACATGCTGTTGGATGTTGACCCTGATTGGAACCATTGCTTGTACTCCCTGAGTTTGTGCTGGGATGTTGAGGTCTTCTTTCTCCTTTCTGCTGGGACTCACCATCTGGTTGGGTAGTAGGGATAAGGTCAGTAGAAAGATTGAATAACAAGGCAAAATCCATGATATCCTTTTCACCAACTCTTGGTGGTCGCAACTTAAATAAATCAAGGTGGAGGGGAGAAAAACATGGGGATAATAGTAAAAAGAAGAGAGCATTCTTTGTCTTCAGCTTCTTTCATTTGTCGATCATACTATAAAGGATTAGGTAGAAAGATAGAGGATAACAAGGAGGGGGAGATATACAAGAAGAATCCATCTAGTCAACTGATGTCATTGTTGGTAGAAGACCACAATACACCGACAATCATTACAAAGAAACGAATCAGACAAGGTCATAAAGTCAAGCATCATCATACAAACACCGAACTCCACCAGTCAACACAATCAAGAAACGATGCTAAATGTTGTTAATAAAATTAGAAGGGGTACTCCTAAGCATGGTTATGTCTTCAAGCTTCATCATTGATGACATGTGCCTCCAACTTATCCAACGTTGACTCCACATTTGTAATTGCAGTGGTAGTGAGATTGTCATAATCTTGCCCAGGTTTGATTCTTTGGTGGTGCTCTGAATCCTTCATCCAACTTGAGCATGAATGTGGGCAAGTGGTACGATAACAATTGCTTCGACTTGACTCCTCATGATGAACTAGTATCTCCATGCTTTAGATGGCTTAGACGAGCATTAGGGTACGTGGCACGGATAATCTAAACAACTTTGAATCAGAAGAGATACTTTGAAATCCAGGTCAAGAGATGAATTAAAAGTGATATTTATTTGGAGACAAAGGAGAGTAAGTCGTGAATCAGGCAAAAGGAGTAGTTGACCTAGTGTCGGGCATCAAAAAGAAAATTGCCAAGGAGAAAGTAGGTCGATACACAAAGATCGAGAATTTTATTTTACATTTGTAATTAAGAAAGTGCAAATGAAATAAAGGGTCAGGTGAGAAAGATGAGTTATCAAGATTCATTGAGAAAGGAAAATAGTTAAGGAAAGAGAATATTCAATGGAGGGGGTCAAAGAATAAGCAAGAATAGATTTTATATCAAAGGAAACCTGAGAAAACGATCATTGCTAACTAGGCTTACGTCCTACAGTCGATACAGCTCTGATACCACTTCTATCACACCCGATTTCAGAAAGAAGCCGAATGCATCTCTATATATATGCCAGGATCAAGTTCCATACATATAGTGAAAACATAAGTGAATAATCAGTTCAGTATATCGAAAAAGAGAAAAAACAACAATTAAAAGACTATCAGAGTTATACATTTTATCCTAGAAACGAAGGCTTCAAACTTCACAGGCAATCGACTGGAGTTGCGTATGCCTAGAACTCAGCAACATCTTCAAAGAACTTGATATACCTTTTTCCTTCTGAGCAGCAGTAGGCAAGGGTGAGTACACTTATGGTTGGTACTCAGTAAGGCTACAAGAAATAACCAAAAAATGATTTAATTCTATCTTTAAGTTTAATTAATCATGTGAGGGTCCTAGCCGCTCATGACCGTGAACACGGCTGATATATCAATTTTACACTGTGCAGAGGTTGTACACTTTCACCACAATTCATGTAAAAGTTTCGAAGAACTTTGAACCCAACCACGCATATGTGCTGATCAGGCACAATACCACACTTCCGAGGTGTGATTGCATAGGGACGCTACGAGACCTTTCCAAAGAATGCCTATATGTATGTGTTGGTCCCTACCTTTGCGGTACCTCAGAAGACGCAGCTTTCTTCACCCGCTCCACCACACAAAACTATGTAGTATTTTTTGGTGGTTCTCTATGTTCATCTAATTACTTAGCCAAGACCAGAGTCATGTAGTATTGTGGTTGTACGGTTTTCTTGGGTGGTTCTCTATGTTCCAATTAAATCAAGTATTCTCATAAATAAGCATAGATAGAAGTATGGTTTGGGTCATTTACCTTGCTCCAACAAAAAGCTACTCTTACTACTCTTCAACTTTTGCTCACTTGGAACTCTTGATCTTCAATCTTCAAACAACGATCCTTCTACTCGGAGCAATCTTCTGGCAAACATACAGAGCAAACAAAATAGATCTAAGAACAATACATCAAAACAAAAGAAAGACTTTAAAAGAATGCGTTAGGATAGGGCTCGCTGCTATGGTTACGAGAGCACAAGAAACACGGAAAACGGAGCTAAAACGGCGAATATATGGCTAAAACAAGGTTCCAGGGACCTGTTTGCGAAGGTTTTATACTTCCAGGGGCTAGATACAAAGAAACTAGGGGCTAAAACCTAATTAAACCCTATACATAGGGGCTAACAAGCAAAAACAAGGTCCAGGGTCGGCGGGTCCTATTTTTGGGAAAGACTGGGGCTAAAACAGAAAAGAAAGGACCTTTTTGCAATTATTTTTGAACTGAAGTGGAGTGGGGGTTGATTCTGGTAAAACCTAGGGGCTCTTTTGCAAAAACTGCAGGGTCGGCTCAGATCCGGCTTGTGTGTGGTGGATTTTGTCCGTCGGATCTTGATCCGACGGCGCGGATCGGGTCGGGGCGGCTCGGGGCGGCGGCTTGCGGCTTGGCGAGCGGCGGCTTGGCTGCAGGCTTGCGCATGGCTTAGATGGAGCCGGCAGCTCGGCTGCACAGCACGGCGGCTCAGCGGGCGGCGCCTTGCGCCGGCGGCGGACCGCCGACATTGGTCGAGAACGGCCATTCGGCCACCGTTTCAAGCGCGGTTTGGCCTGGGGGCTAGAGGGGGTTGTGGCGAACCCGACTGTGGGGTTCACGCGGAGCATAGGCAGCCACAGAGAGCTCGCGATGGCAAGCGGCAACGCGCAGATTCTGGCGAGGCCGCATGGACGAGAGAGAGAGAGAGGGATAGGGAGAAAGGATGGGTCGGCGAGCGTCCTCTCTACCTCGTGGAGCTCCTAGGCGTCGAACTCGTCGTGGAAGAGCAGCGAAACGGTGACGCGGCGTATAGCTCTGAGCTCCAACTATGGCCTCTCACGAGCTAGGGTTTGGGGCAAACGGCGGCGGCGCGGGTTGGAGAGGGGTTCCCAGGGGCTGTGCGGCACTTATATAGGGGCGGGGACCGGGCCTTGTCGTGCGGGCCAAGAAGGAAAGGGCGTCGTGGGGCGTGCGGCGGCCAGACTCCTTGAGTCCGTGTTGCCCACGGAAAGGAAGGGGATGGATCCGACAGGCGGGGCCTGCCTGTTGGCCACAGAGATGGAGAGGGGGGCAGTTGGGCCAGAAAAAAGGAAAACGGGCTGGGAGAGAAGGATTGGGCCGGTTGGGCACGGGAAAACGGGCCGGTGGGAGGTTTTCTGGGCCGCGGAAAAAAAAAGAAAGAGGGAGAGAGGGATTTGGGCTGATTGGGCTGAAGAGGAAAAAGAAAAGGTTTTGCATTTTCTACAAAAGAACAAACACATTCAAATTAAATTTGAATTCAGGAATTCAAACTCAAACTTGATTTGAATGACAAGAAATAAAATAATGCATTACAGCATGAATGCAAAACAAACCGAACATCCTTATTTAATTTAGAAAACAACCAATATTTATTTTCTTTTACACTAAATTCTCTGTGAAGAAAACAAATGTTGGGAAAATTTTAAAACTTTGAGAAAATTGTTGATTTATTTTTAATTTGAATCACATCCTGAAATTCAAAAATTTCAGGGTGCGACAATGTGGCACCGGACGTGGCGGCCAACATGGCATCTGATGTGGCAGCCAACATGGCATCTGATGTGGCGGTCAACGTGGCATCTGATGTGGCGGTCAACGTGGCTGATGATGTGGCATTTTTTAGAGTACCTGGACCACTTGTTATTGGGCCCATTTTGGAACTAGGCCGCTGCGACGTGGTGGGTGACCTCACCACAGCCTATTTGTAAAAATGACCCGTAACATAATTTTTTTTGGGCCAATTTTCAGCCCATTTATCCCTACATACATTCGAGCCCATAATACATAGAATTTCAGCATCTAATTTCACAGAAAATCATCCCATAATTTAGCTTTGTTCCAGCAACAGAAATAATGTCAGATCAACCGGGGTCAAAGGAGTTCACCACGGCATACAAATAGCACCAGAAAGAACAATAGTTAGATATCAACATTCTTTGACCACGCACTAGAAACAACAAAAACCACCCGTACAGCAGCAAAACTTTGGTAGCAGCAAAAAAGTTCCTCCAATTTCGCATCCATCTCAATTTGATTATTTGCATACCTGCACGTGGTGCACATGGTGAAATTAGCCATGGAATAAACAAAGCATGTTTTGATTATTTGCAAAAGGACAATGCCAATTGCATCTCCAAATCACTTGGCACAAGAATACACTAGCTTAAGTACAGTATTTGCGCTAAGTCATATCAAAAGAGGCTACATCTTTAAGTCAACTATTTGCTTTGAAATGGTCAAGCTCTGATCCTTGTAGTGAAATGAACAATGACATACAAAGAAGATACATACAAAAATACAAGATAACATGGTACCATTTATAAGCTTTTATTTAAGTCAATATTATTGTTTTTTTTCATGTTTATAATAATAAACAGAACATCAAGCACTAGTTTCCAAAATCAGTTCAGAGAACATGGAATAAAATTAACAACATAGCAGCAGGTATTATTCTTCCCACACTCACCAAAGATGTCCAAAAACTAAATGAAGCCAAGATATCAAGTTCACACCAAATAGTAGTGCATTGATGAAGTTGCACCATGGAAAAGGAACCTACTACGTACCTGAATTTTGTTTAACTCTCACTTGCCTTTAATCTGTAATAATAAAGTACTTGAACTTGAAACAGCATGTGACTTGTTTTGCTTCGGGAAAGAGCATTAGCTGCACTTAGTGCATATCTGCCTGCACACAGTGGGAAAAGAACAGGTCATCACATAGTGGTCTGTAGCAATCCCATCAAGAAATGTCTGCACATAGTAAAACTGATTGCAGTCTCAACTCTCAAATAGCTGCATGAGAAGTAATTACCCAATAGTAGTTAATAGGGGCAGCAACATGTAATTCAAATTAACACAAACTGATCAGGAGAGCGGAAAGGCACATCAGAGTACTGGTACGTCTCACTGCATGATCAAAGCTAACTGTAACAAAGCACAAATGACTAGTTGCTAAATCTATGTACTATCAGAGCTCAGTTCATCCAAGAAGCACACATGACAGGTTATGCTGAAATATGGATTAAAAAAAGAGAAACTAGAGTTATTACTGTGTGTGGTGTAAAAATTATCTATAGAAACTATTCAAGTATTGCCAATTATATCTAGCAAGTCAGTATGAATAACTGAATAACTAGTTGTCAAATTAGTTAAAATCACAAGATTTACATCATTCTCTCTAGTATTTCTAATGCATTAGACAGATTTATACTCCACTAATCTCTAATGCAGTGAGATTAACTAACAACAGTGAGATTAAGAATTAAGTCATTTTAGTGGGGCATTTCAACAAACAGTTGTGGCACGTATCTACCGCAGGATACTGCCTTATGTTTACCATAACATTGAAAAATATCAAGTTACATTAGTAATTGTTATGCAAAAACATGCTTTTCAATTCTCTATTTAGTTGGAATAAAACATTCATATGAAAACAATCAAGATATAACAATTAACATACAAACAAAAGTCACTAAATAAAAGATCCTGATTTTAGAAAAATTTAGAAAAAAGAACAATCAAATTTGGAATTCTTATGAGGGATAATTACCAATTACAAAGTTTAATTCCAGATTAAAAAGAAAAATATGACTCACATGTTTGTTCTTCAATACAGAGCCATGTTACATTACATAATATAAAAACTTTAATATCTGAAAACATCACGAGAGAAAGCTCGGCGTAGTGGTATTGCTCCACAGTCTTATCACCGTGACGCGAGTTCGAAGCCCACTACCATATGGCACATGTTCTTTTTGTCTGAATTAAAACACCAGATAAATTTGTATATAAACTTTTCTACCAGATATCAACACGAAAAAAGGTGCAGTGTAGTGGTAAGATGTGCGCATTTTATGTTGGAGACCTGAGTTTGATTCCCCCCGTCCCATATTGTCGTTGTTTTACCGTCGGGTTTTCCGAGGGGTACCATGAGAAGAGTGGTTATGAGTAGGGACTCGAACGCGATGGTGCAAGGAACACAAGGATTTAGACTGGTTCGGGCCGCTGGAGCGTAATACCCTACGTCCTGTGTGGTGGTTTGTATTCCCTCTGGGATTGTTCCCCGTTTTGGAGGGGTCCCTGCTCGTTCTTATATAGTCTGGGGGAATAGGGTTACATGGAAAGTCCCAACCTAGTACGTTTAGAGTCCTACTCCGAGTGGGTCGGGTAGTTTCCTTGTACTTAGGCTAGTTCTACTGCTGTACGAGTAGTTACAGTAGAGGTAGGATATACCCATGCAGTACTCCCTACTCCAGAATACTCCACGCCCGTGAGCAGTCCTGCCGCCCCAGGTCTGATAAGCCCCCGAGCTCTTCGTAGTCGAGTCTTGCAGGCGTTGAGTACTTCTTTAGATGTCCGTCGAGTGCTTTCGAGTGCTTCTAGAATCCATTGCTCTGGCTTGGAGTCCTTTAAGCGCCTCGAGTAGTCTTCCGTGTACTTCCCTAGACGCATCGAGGCTATGAGGTGCTCTAGCCCCGAATTTTTCCTTCTGATATGGTGCGCGATGTACTCGCGCTCCATATAAATTAGCCCCCCAGCCTTAGGTTGAACCGGTGGATCAGGCTGAGGATCATTTCCGTCTTTAGAGTCTTTTTTGAAAAAAGTTCATCATTTATGATGCATGTCTTTGCAGCCCCCGAGCCTTGACTTGAAATCCCTTGATTTAGGGTTAAGGTTCCCCAACCGAAGCGTATATTCTGACCTTTGGGCTTCCTGATATTTTCGGGAGCGCCACTGACCTTATTATTTAACTGAGGTGATCCGATCTTGTATTTTCACCTGTTCTTGTTTCTACCCATCTCCTTGTTTCTTCCTTTACTTTCTCAGCCCCCGAGCATATGCGCGAAAAGAGGCTCGTGACTTTCTGGATGGCGCCGAAGAAATCTAAGCGCCAGGCATCCGAGAGGGAGGCGACGATGGCCGATGGGTGGAAGAAAAGTAAGTTGTAAGAGGCCGCAATGTCATCTCTTGTTAGCCGCTGTCTTTTGCAATCCATGGCATTGATCCAGTGGCAGTCGGCCGAGGGTCATGAGAGGCCATTCGAAAAAACTTCTGAAATCGTTCTTTTCAAAGCTTTCATTGAGCGTGGCCTTGCTATTCCTGCTTGCGACTTCTTGCGGGGTCTTCTTTTCTTTTGGGGCATTCAGCTTCACCATCTGACCCCTGATTCAATCTTGCACATAGCTATTTTTGTTCAGCTATGTAAGGCATTTCTTGGGGTTCATCCCCATTTTGACCTTTTCAAAAGCCTTTTTCCTTGAAACCATACCCCAATCTTAGGAATATTGCTAGGGTGGGGGGTGCTGGTCTCCAGTTTCGCCCTGGCATGGCAGAGAAGTATATCCCATATTCTCTACGCCGTCAGATTGGGGATTGGAAAGCGGAGTGATTTTATATCAATAACCATGCTCCTGCTCTTCCGGAAAGGACTCTGTTGCCTCCGACACTGCGCCACGAGTGGCGTGTGCCTGCTGGTAATGCTGATCAGGTAGGGGAGCTTCTTACACGGATTGCGACACGGCGAAGGGAGGGATTGACTGGTGCCACCGTTGTGTCATCTTGGCTTAGGAGGCAGATCCAGCCCTTGCAGAGCTGTGTCCATTCTGGTTTCGAGTATACGGGATTGTATGATCCCTCTCGATTTTCATCCGAGAAAACTAGTCGAGATGGAGCTATGGTGCTTCTTTACAACTTTTTTTGAAGGTGTTAGTTCCATCCCTGTGCTTCCGGATCTGTTGCATGCGAACAATCCGCCAAAACAAGTAAAGATCTGAGGCATCGGGTGCTTTTGGGCTGTTCTTTTGCGCTTTGGTTGACCCTGTGTCTTTTTGCAGGATGATTTGTTGGTGTATCGGAGTGATCCTCCATTGCTAGAGGTTCATCGGCCGGACTATATGACGCCTAGCACTCATTTGCGGCCTCATCAGTATCGGCCAGATTTGGATCCAAATGTTTCGGAGAGTCTGTCGGGTTCCGATTCCGATGATCGTGTTAACCTTGCAGACTTGGTGAAGGGTAAGGCGGGAGGAGTCGAATCTTTGGCCCCCGAGGGGAGTCCAGGACCTGAAGTCGGCACAAGTTATCCCAAGAAGCCGAGGACAACTGTGCGGAAGAGGAGGGCTAGCGGCGATGTTAGGTAACCAATCGGGTGGTTTTGTTTCATTCTGAGTTGACTATCTGATGTCCTTGCCTTTATTTGTAGCCCTGGTCCTGCGCCTAAGCAGAGGCGGGTGGTGGAGGGAGGTGCTCCTACTGCTGCTGCTCCTGATATGGCGGAGTCATCGAGGAGGGGTGGTGGGGAGGGATCGCGTTGTTCAGAGGAGATCCCTGTTGGTGAGCCCATCGTTCCTCCTTACAATGGTTCAAAGGCTCTTCCATTTGCTCGACTGCTTCGCGAGGATAGGACGGCAGGTGCTTCGCCAGGAGTTGACAAGGAGTCGAGTGATAGCCTCTTGGAGGAGATTAGGGCATCGCCTCCTCCCTTTGAATGCTATCATGGCAAGCAGCTTGAAGATGGTCTGCAGTTGACAGCTAGGAACATGAAGAAATTTCAGGCCGTTGTGCGGGAGTTCACCAGGTTTTCTGTGGTGAGTACTGTTGTCGAGTACTTTTCCCTTGTGTGGAATTTTTCATATGCTGACTTTGTTGTAGCAGCAAATGGCCAATCGATCATATCTGAAGTCTCAGAAGCTAAAAGCAACTGAGGCGGATCGTCAGAAGATCGCTCGGCTAGAGGCGGAAAATACTGCTTTGAAGAAAGACAAAGCCGCGCTCGAGCGGAGGGTCAGGATGCTGAAGGAGGTGATCCAGAAGAACCGAGGTAACCTCTTGATCTGTGTTCTGAGGCTTTTCTTTTTGGTTGTACTGGTGCTTACGTCCTTTCTGTTGTGGCTGCAGATGGTGCTGAGAGCCATCATAAGGAGTTTCGGGATCTCCGGGCGGCGGCTTAGACTGTAGTCGAGTCCGTAGGTTTCGCTGATGAATCTGGCGGCAGTTTGGCTGATCGACTGCAGACGGTTCCTCAAAAGTTTGCCGAGTACTTGGCTGAAGCTTCTAGGAATTGTATAACGCAGGCTCTTGGTCTTGTCAAATCATACTGGCCTTGGGCCAAAATATGAGTCCTTGGCGATGGCATGTGTTCGACTTGTGACCATGACCAGTTTGTCAAGTTTGTAGAGGAGGCAAAACCTGTGGCCGACCAGATTGTAAAGTTGATAGATCAGTAGGATATACTGTATCTTCTCTTTGCCATGTAAATGTAACTTTTTTGGTCAATGAGTTGGTAGGTTCTTTTTGTGAGATTTTTCTTGATTGACCGTCTTGTGTGGATATAGAGATCTTGTCTCTTCCTTGACTTCCATCTTGTGGGTGAGTAACTCTTCTTGAGATATTGTCTCTTTTCAGATCGAGTACCATAGTTGTCGATAGTTGTCGTCTCGTGGACGTGGAGGATAGAGAGCGTGTCTCGTCCGTAAGTCGAGTACCGTAGTAGTCGAATAAGTCATCTCATGGGCGAGAGGAATAGGGATCATGTCCCGTCCGTAAGTCGAGTACCGTAGTAGTCGAATAAGTCGTCTCATGGACGAGAAGGATAGGGAGCATGTCCCATATGAGGATCGAGTACTGAGGTAGTTGATCGATTGTCGCCTCATGGATGTAGTTCCTCTTGGGAAATAGGGATCTTGTCCCCTCCGAAGATTGAGTACTGAGGTAGTCGATCAATTGTCGTCTCATGGACGAAGAGGTAGAGAACTTGTCTCTAGGGCTGCAAGGCACATGTCCTTTAGCCAAAGTTACTCGATTCGCCGTGCCTTTGACTCTGAGTGAACAAAGAAAGGTTGATATTCGAGGTAACTGATAGAGTTATGACTCCTGAAGGGTGTAGAGAACTTGTCTCTAGGGCCGCAAGGCTCATGGCCCTTAGCCCCGACTACTCGATTCGCTGTGCCTTTGACTTTGAGTGAACAAAGAAAGGTTGGTATTCGAGGTAGCCGATGGAGTTACAACTCCTAAAGGTTGTAGAGAACTTGTCTCTAGGGCCGCAAGGCTCATGGCCCTTAGCCCCGACTACTCGATTCGCCATGCCTTTGACTTTGAGTGAACAAAGAAAGGTTGGTATTCGAGGTAGCAGATGGAGTTACGACTCCTGAAGGTTGTAGACAACTTGTCTCTAGGGCCGCAAGGCTCATGGCCCTTAGCCCCGACTACTCGATTCGCCGTGCCTTTGACTTTGAGTGAACAAAGAAAGATTGGTATTCGAGGTAGCCGATGATGTTACGACTCCTGAAGGTTGTAGAGAACTTGTCTCTAGGGCCGCAAGGCTCATGGCCCTTAGCCCCGACTACTCGATTCGCCGTGCCTTTGATTTTGAGTGAACAAAGAAAGGTTGGTATTCGAGGTAGCCGATGGAGTTACGACTCCTGAAGCTGTCTTGGGTGCTTGAATTGAACTTCCGAAGGACCATTTTTCTTTATTGAGATTTGAAATCTGGGAGGTTGCTTCTGACAGTTTATTGGTAGAACTTTCGAAGATGCTCAATGTTCTAAGAATTAGGGACTTCTAGTCCATCCGTGTAGGTTAGTCGATAGGATCCTGGTCCTGTGACTTTGGTGACGATGAAAGGTCCTTCCCATCTTGAGTTGAGTTTGTGGAGGCCTGTCTCATCTTGAATTCTGCGGAGGACCATGTCTCCAATGTTGAAAGATCTTGTCTGAATGTTACAATCGTGATATCTTCGCATGTTTTGGAGATATCGGGTTGATCGTAGTAGTGCATTGCATCTCATCTCATCGAGTGAGTCCAGTTCTAGCTGTCGGCTTCCGTCGACTTCTGCTGAGTCATACATCTCTAGTCGAGGTGACTTCACATGATGTCTGCCGGTAGTATTGCTTCGGAGCCGTATACCAAGAAGAAAGGTGTTTGTCCTGTCGCCTTGCTAGGTTGGGTGCGTAGCCCCCAGATTACCATTGGTAATTCTGGTAGCCATTTACCTCCTTTCTTGCTTGTGGAATCGAAGATTCTTTTCTTTAAGCCATCGATTATCAGTCTGTTGATGCGTTCCACTTGGCCGTTGGCTCTTGGGTGTGCAACAGATACGTACTTGATTTCGATGCTGGAGTTCTCGCAGAAATTCCAGAATTCTTGTGAAGTGAAGTTTGATCCAAGATCGGTTATGATTGTGTTTGGGAAACCAAATCTGTGGAATATTTCACTAATGAATTCGACTGCATGATCTGATGAGATCTTCTTGATTGGCTTGACTTCAATCCATTTGGTGAACTTGTCAACTGCCACTAGAATGTGTGAGAAACCTCCTGGCGCTATTGGGAGTGGTCCTATCATGTCAAGGCTCCAGCAAGCGAAAGGCCAACATGGAGGTATGGTTATCAGATTATGGGCAGGCAAGTGACTTTGTTTGGCAAAGTACTGGCATCCTGGACATCATTTGACGAGTAGTTCTGCGTTTGATAATACTGTTGGCCAGTAGAATCCTGATCTAAAGACTTTGCCAATTAGCGTACGTGAGGCTGCGTGGTTTCCACATGTGCCTTCGTGGGCTTCGTGTAGTATTTCTTTGCCTTCTTGTGCTGTTACGCATTTCATGAGGATTCCGGATCCTGTGCCTCTTTTGTAGAGTTTGTCATCAATAAGGACGTAGTTCTTGCTGCGGCGCATGATGCGTACTGCTTCTGCATCGTCTTTTTCGATTCTCGGTGGGAGTACTTTGTCCATGATGTAGTCGATGAATGCAGTGCGCCAATCAGTTTCAATCATCATTACCTCTCGACTAGTTTCTTGTGGAACTGAGTCAACTTCCATTGGGGTGGAAATATTGATTGAGGGGTGATGGAGTTCATGGACGAAGATTCCTGGAGGGACTTCTGCTCGGTCAGAGCCGAGTTTTGAAAGGATGTCTGCTGCTACATTGTTGTCGCGGACGACGTGGTGGATTTCCAGTCATGAGAACTTGTTTTCAAGTTTTCTGATCTCTGCAACGTAGGCATCCATGGTTTCTTTGTTGATATCCCACTCCTTGTTTACTTGTTGGACCGCAAGGAGGGAGTCCCCGTAGACGAGTAGTCACTTGATGCCAAGTGAGATGGCCAGTCGAAGGCCGTGTAGGAGAGCTTTGTATTCTGCTTCGTTGTTGGATACTTCGAAGAGAATTCGGAAAATATATTTGAGTTGCTCGCCTTTTGGAGAGATGAAGAGTACGCGGCTCCTCCTCCACCCAATTTCAGTGAGCCGTCGAAGTACATGGTCCAGTGATCTGATATGGATGGTGGGGTAGGTACTTGGTTTTCTCTCCATTTAGCCAGGAAATCGACTAAAGCTTGAGACTTCATTGCTGTTCTTGGCACGAATTTCAGCTCGAGTGCTCCTAGCTCGACTGCCCATTTTGAGATGCGACCAGTCGCGTCTTGGTTGTGTAAGATGTCTCCCAGTGGGAAGTCCGTGACGAACTGAAATCTTGTACTCGTCGAAGTAATGACGTAACTTCCTTGAAGTAATCAAGATTGCATAGAGGAGTTTCTGAATTGGTGGGTATCACACTTTTGATTCAGAAAGTACTTCACTTATGAAGTAAACTGGTCTTTGGACGCTGTAGGCGTGGCCTTCTTCTTTTCATTCTACCACCATTGCTGTGCTGACAACGTGTGTAGTAGCTGTGATGTAAAGGAGCATCTCTTCTCCCGGCATTGGAGCCATTAAGATAGGGGGTGACTGGAGGTGCTCTTTCAGGTCTTTGAGCACATCGGTTGCTTCTTGGGACCATTTGAACTTGTCCTGTTTCTTCAGTAGTTTGAAGAAAGGAAGTCCTCTTTCACCAAGTCTTGATAGAAATCTATTCAGGGCAGCCATACATCCAGTAAGTTTCTGGATGTCTTTGATGGAGGTCGGGCTTCCATGTTCAAGATTGCGTTGATCTTTTCTGGATTTGCTTCAATTCCTCTGTGGCTAACAATGAAGCCGAGTAGTTTTCCGGATGGAACACCAAAAACGCACTTAGTCAGGTTCAGTTTCCACCTGAAGCTTTGCAAACTGTTGAAGGTTTCTTCTAGGTCGGGGATAAAGGAGTCGAATTCCTTTGTTTTTACGACCACGTCGTCGACGTAGGCTTCCACATTGCGATGGAGCTGGTTGGTGAAGCATAACTGTATGGCACGCTGATAAGTTGCTCCGGCGTTCTTCAGTCCAAAGGACATGGTTTTGTAAGCGTATGCGCTAAACGGAGTGATGAATGCCGTTTTGATCTGATCTTCTTCCTTGAGGGCTATTTGATGATAGCCCGAGTAGCAGTCCAGAAAGGATAGTAGTACGCATCCGGCCGTCGAGTCGTTGACTTGGTCGATGCGAGGGAGTCCGAAGGGATCCTTCGGGCAGTGCTTGTTGAGGTCAGTGTAGTCGGCGCACATCCTCCACTCGTTGTTGTTCTTTTTGAGAACGAGTACTAGATTCGCCAGCCACTCGGGGTGGTAAACTTCTTTGATGAATCCTGCCGCGAGTAACTTGGCGAGTTCTTTCTTGATGGCTTCTCTTTTCTCTGCTAAGAATCTCCGTAGCCTCTGCTTCTTTGGAGTAGCATTAGGGTTGACATTCAGGGAGTGCTCGATCAACTCCTTTGGGACACCGGTCATATCGGCTAGTTTCCATGCGAATACATCGCGGTTGGCCCTAAGAAAGTTGACGAGTGCGCTTTCCTATTTGTCAGAAAGCCCTGTCCCGATCAAGGCTGTCTTCGACGGGTCGTCCTCTTGCAGCTGAATTGCCTTGACCTCGATGTTATCGGGTGGCTTCGGAGCAGAGCGGTTTTTCTTTGTAGGGATCTCTGACCCCGATGCTGAGTACTGCTGTGCTGTCGCAAGTACTTCTCCTGCGGTATTCGGGAGTCGATTTGTGGAGGCATAGGCTATGGCTTCTTTTTCACATTCAATGGATCTTTGAAGATCTCCGTGGAAGGTGAGGACTGTTGTTTTTCCTGGCATCTTCAGCAGAAGGTAGACGTAATGGGGAATTGCCATGAATTTGGCCAATGCTGGTCGTCTGAGTATGGCATGGTAAGAAGACTGAAGTCTGCTACTTCAAATTTGATGAGTTCCATTCGGTAGTTGACTGAGGTACCAAAAGTGACTGGGAGCACCACGGTTCCAATCGGGAAGGAAGCGTTTCCCGGAACGATGCCGTAGAAGGGTGTTTTGCTTGGTTTTAATTTGTCAGATATATCGAGTCCCATCTTGGTGATTGTATTTATGAAGATGAGGTTTAGGCCACTGCTTCCATCGATTAGTACTCGAGAGAGGATGGAGCCGTCTACCACTGGGTCCAGGACGAGTGGAAACATTCCCGGTTCGGAAAAGCTGGTCCATTGATCTTCCCTTGAGAAGGTTATGGGTTTTTCACTTTGCCTCATTGGTTTCTGGATAACTGGTTCCATTTTCAGTATTTCACGCCAGACCAGTTTCTGGTTTCTCCTGTTGAAAGAAGAGTCTCCTCCGTAGATCATGTTGACCCTGTTAGCGGGTTGCTGGAATCCCATAGTTCCATCTTTGTCACCATCTTCATCGTCCTATTTATCTTTTTTCTTTTTGCCTTCTTCCAATTGACGTTGCTGGAGGGACTTGCGAAGGATAACACACTCGAGGATCGTGTGCTTTCCTTTAGGATATAAAGGGCAAGGTCTTTCGAGTAGTTTTTGGAAATCGTCATGCGAATTTCCTTTCTTGCCTTTCTGTCCTCACTCCATTGTAGCCACTGTATCTTCCGGCTTTCGCTTTTTGTCGAAGTTGCGTTGGCCTTTATCTGGCCGCGGGTCCCCGTTGCGCTTCTGATTGTTATCTTCACGACGGGGGAAGCAATTGTGTTCTTGCTTCTCTTGGTCAGCCCATGCAAGCATCATGTCCTACAGTGCTACAACCGAGCAAGGTATGTTCCTTCCAAAGTCTCGGTACAGCTGTTGTGCGGTGAGGCCATTGTGAAAGCAGTCGATCACATCGTCATCTGCTATGTTGGCGATGGTAGTTCGAGTATCAAAGAATCTCTTTATGTATGATCTCAAGGCTCCGCCCCGCTCCTGTTTGCACAGTCGTAAGTCGTGGCGAGTGGCTGGGCGATGAATTTAGCCTTGGAAGTTGTTGATGAAGATCTTTTTCAAGTCCTCCCACGAGTGGATCGAGTCGTGTCTTAAGCTTTCGAGCCATGTTAGGCGGGCGGATTCCAGAGCCATAGGGAAGTATATGACTTTAGTAGAATTTGTGCCTCCTGCTACTTCGATAGCAGTTGAGTAGATCCGTAACCATTGTTTGGGATCCTGCTTGCCATCGTACTTCTTTAGATTCTGCATGTTTACCGGGTTGAAACTAGTCGGGTATTCGGCGTAATTTATGTTCTGGCTGAAGGCTGGGAATCGATCAGTTTCATCCGCAGGTCGCCCATGACGTTTCGCGTTGATGATGTCCCATGCGTCACTAGGGTATCGGTCATGGCTTGTCGAAGGACCAGCGTGATAGTTTTCATCTTGGTATCTAGGCCGGGGTTGGCCACGCGGGTGGTTGCCTTGGTTTGCTTCCTGATGTCCCTTCTGTTATGGGAAACCGATGGGGCCGGGTTTTGTCTCCCAATCTGACGCAAGGCATCTCTGGTCAAGCATTGAATTTCACGAATTTGAGGGGTGTCTAGTAAGGCTTGCATCAGTATAGCTGCCTCATCCAAGTTGATCAGAGGACTGTCAAAGACATTGTCAACTGCTTCGTCCAGGTCTTGCTGCAGGTTTCGCGGTCTGTGCGGAGCCGGAGCGCGCTGAGCTCGAGTAGTCACGTTCTTTCTGCGGGTGGCGCGGCGGCGGTTGCGTTGTCGCCGGTTTTCCTTGTCTTGTTGGGATTCATCTTGCGGAGCGTTGACTGACAGCTCGTCGTCTGAAATTTGATCTAGACTCTCGTTGGCGTACCGATCAGCCTGAGAGCCAAGTGCACTTTCATCTCCATGAAGTGAAACATACACTTGTCTCTCCGGGGTCGAGTGAGTCGTGCTGTAATCGACCAGAGCGGTGTCACCAACTTCCTCTCCTCTGGCTGGAGAAAGAGGTCTGCCTGGCTGATAGGGCAAATCCTGTAGGCAAGCTACCATCCGAGCATTATTAACATCATTGGCGGATTCAGAGTTCTTCCGGAAGACGACTCGCCTTCGAGGCATAGCCAGGATGGTTAGACTCTGGCAATCGAGTGAATCCGAATCGAGATTGAAGTCATCGTCTGAATCCTGGTAGGAGTCGAACAAGGGAGGAGTCTGAGTCCCAGTCCGGTCCCATTGGCGGGAAAGTGCTGAATATGACATGGCGGAACTCTTTAGTCCGAAAGGAAAGCGAGTTGGTGTCGGGTCCGATAAGGACAAGTTCTCGATTTCCTTAGCGATTCCAGGGAGAACTTCGGCGGAAGTGATTTTGCCGAGTTGTTCTCGCCAGGGCGTTTCCGTGCTCATGGAGTTGATCAAATGGCTCGAAAAACATCCTGAACCGTTGGCGACGTAGACCCACGAGCCGAATACGAAGGTGATTCCGGCGTCGATCGCCGGGAAGCTGAATTCAAAGGATGCCATCGAATTCTTCTGTTGATCTTTGGCGAGAGGTCCCACGGTGGGCGCCAGCTGTCGGTGTTTTACCGTCGGGTTCTCCGAGAGGTACCCCGAGTAGAGTGGTTATGAGTAGGGACTCGCCGAGATCAGAACGCGATGGTGCAAGGAACACAAGGATTTAGACAGGTTCGGGCCGCCGGAGAGTAATACCCTACATCTTGTGTGGTGGTTTGTATTCCCTCTAGTATTGTTCTCTGTTTTGGAGGGGTCCCTGCTCGCCCTTATATAGTCTGGGGGAACAGGGTTACACGGAAAGTCCCAGCCGAGTACATTTAGAGTCCTGCTCCGAGTGGGTCATGTAGTTTCCTTGTACTTAGGCTAGTTCTACTGCTGTACGAGTAGTTACAGTAGAGGTAGGATATACCCATGCAGTACTCCCTACTCCAGAATACTCCACGCCCGTGAGCAGTCCTGCCGCCTCAGGTCTCACACTTATTTTTGCCTCCTTTTTTCTTTTTTTTCTCAGCCATCTGTTTTTCCCCTGCCGCCGCCTGCAGTTGCCACCCATTTGTTTTTAATTTTCCCCTGCCGCCCCCATTAGTTGCCATCATTTTTTTTCTTTTTTCCCTACCGCTGCCGGAGGAAGCAGACTGAGATAAAAAAAATGTTAAACTATGATGATATTTTCTATCATTATTGTAGTTAAGTAAAATAGTAAATCTGTGACATTTTTATATTTACTCTATGACGATATCAGAGGTATGTCATAGAATCTGGGCCCAAAGTCAAGCCTAATGGGCCATTAGCATATCTATGACGTTCTCTAAAAATGTCATACAAAAACTATCACAGATTAAATAATTTCTTGTAGTGGTACGATGTTGGCGTTTTAATATTGTTGTTGAAGAGGAAAAAAACAGAAGAAAGAACAGTTCGGTTGCCTCCTTTTTTCTTTTTTCTCAGCCATCTGTTTTCCCCTGCTGGCGCCTGCAGTTGCCACCCATTTTTTTTAATCTTTCCCCTGCCGCCCCTATTAGTTGCCATCATTTTTTTCTTTTTTCCCTACCGCTAACGGAGGAAGCAGACTGAGATAAAAAAAATGTTGAACTATGATGATATTTTGTATCATTATTGTAGTTAAGTAAAATAATAAATTTGTGACGATTTTTATATTTACTCTATGACGATATCAGAGGTCTCTCATAGAATCTGGGCCTAAAATCAAGCCCGAATGGGCCATTAGCATATCTATGACGTTCTCTAAAAATATCATGCAAAACCTGTCATAGATTAAATGATTTTTTTTGTAGTGGTACGATGTTGGCGTTTTAATATTGTTGTTGAAGAGGAAAAATACAGAAGAAAGAACAGTTCGGTAGGAGGCTCGTCATTTTCCTAATCATAGGCTACCACTACCAGGTAACACAATAGCAGAGACTAGGTAGTAGGTAGTGCTCTAGCTAGCTCGACGTCGACATGATACTATGATAGAGCGAGGTAGACTCCCCACTAGGGTTCATCCTCTATATATGCTCTCTCGTACCAGCTGCCAAGGAGAAACGGCCCACGAAATGAAATGGTGTTTTGGATGCTCTCGTGGTCCATCGCCACTTCGATACTCATCATCAGGAGTTCGGCAATGGCGCCATGGCAGTGCACATCGTTGCTGTCCTGGAGAGATCTTGTCTTCTCCTATCCCCTGCAATGGGGATTTGCAATCATAAAGGAGCTGTGGTTTTCATACCCTTATCATCGCGTCGCATTGGACCCTCTGGTGTGGCGAGTGGCAACCTTATCTTGCGCCGGTTGGATTCATGCGGGCGCGAGAGCGCGCGTTTATTTGCGACGGATCAACCACGCATTAAGGGAAAAATCAGAAAAACACTTGGCAAAGTCTTTATCGACTTAGTGCCACCCTTGTCATAGCTGACTCGGCCTCAATTTTGATGGTGTTGTCTTTATCGACTTAGTGCCACCCTTGTCATAGCTGACTCGGCCTCAATTTTGATGGTGTTTTCTGTCGAGCACTTGGCAAAAATTTTGCGGAATGTTGAATTCACTCTCAGCAAAAAAAAAAAACAAAGCGATGGCGCAGAGACGGTGACGACAACTTTGCCGAGTGTTTTTTAAAAAAACACTCGCTATCTATGCTGGGTGTTTTGTTAAATACACTCGGCAAAGATTAACACTTTTGCCGTGTTTTTTTTTAAAAATCTGTTAAGTTTTGAGGAAGTAATTGAGAATCTAAGTTTCAGAATTTTGTTTGTGCTCTTGTCTGCTCTGCCCTTTCCAGGTTTGCTCGATGTGGGGGAGCAACGCGCGGAGGCAGGCGCTTCAGCGTGCATGTAGATAGCGATCACGAGGCGCACTCGGCTCGAGCCGAGAGCCGAGCAGCGAGCGCAGGGGTTGTGCGCTTGCACCTGCGGCCTCCTCGGTGTGGAGCGCACGCAGCCAGCCTATTTTTTCTTTTTGCAATTTAGTTCTTTTTTTGAAAGTTTTTTACATTTGGATATCCTAGGTAGATAAATTTGCGGAAATTGATGCTCGGCACGGCGCCAAAGGTCATGGACGGCTTCCTTTTGCACGTGTATTCCTATTCCTACGTGGTGAGGGAAAAGTACGGCGCTAAATGCCACAGCTTCTTGCTGTGTTATATAAGGGCGCCATAAACTTTAGCGCCTTTTCGCCGGGAGTTTAAATGTAAAAAGTTCTAAAAAAGATTAAATTGCAAAGAAAAACGCCTGGCCAGCAGCGGCGCCAGGCACACGGGCGCAGCCCGATTGGCGCCAGGCAGGTGGCTCAGCCTGCCTAACCCAAACCCAATCCGCTACCCTATCTGAGCCTAAACCCGTCTAAACCCAAGCCCTTACCCTAACCCGGATCCAAACCCAAGCCCTTACGTTAACCCGGCTTAATTCGAACCCAAAGCCTAAAGGTCAAGTGGTCTGCTGCCCCTAGTCAGCCCAACCCAGCTTGCCATTTCATTTTGGCGTGCTTTCCCCCCAACGCATGCCAGCCCAACCGGGAGCTCCTATATAACTTGTGGAAGATAGTTAAGCAATATAACTTTAGAGCCCATTAGGCCCAAATTAAAGATCTAGATTCAATATTTTAAAAGAATTAGATTCAATATTTTTAAAAAAATAATTCAACATTTGAAATAGTAGATTCAACATATTTCAGAAAAACATCAACATTTTACAGAACTTGTTTCAACATTTAAATAAAATGGATCCAACATTCTCCAAAATCTGGTTCAACATTTTTTGGAAATAGGTTCTTCTATCTTCTTCTCCGGCGACGGTGGTGGGGCGCGTGGAATTGAGCAGAGCAGTGGTGCGCTGCGAGGCGTGGGGAGCAGCAGGCGGCGACACTCGCGTGGCCGTGGGAGCAGCATGCGGCTTCAGGGAGCAGGAGCGCCGAGCAATAGGCTGTGGCGACGCGCATTAGGGGCGGAGAGAGCAGCACGTCGGTCTCTTAAGGGGGTGAGTATGTGACACCTCGGCCCAGGGCTTAATAGGATTAATAGGATACTGATACCAACAAGTTGCAACTTCTTTTTCGAAAGCCGATCTCCAAAAAACTCTGAGGTTTAGCGTGCTCGGCTCGGAGAAATTTAGGGATGGGTGACCGACCAGGAAGTTCTTCCCGAATGCGCACGAGTGAGGACAAAGTGTGCAGAAAAAATTTAGGGATGGGTGACCGACCAGGAAGTTCTACCCGAATGCGCACGAGTGAGGACAAAGTGTGCAGAAAAGACTGGTGTTGGTCTGTGAGGGTAGTCTATGTCCTAGAAAGCAGCTAGATGTAAGCGGGCCCGGCCTCGGGGAGGCGGGACGTTACACTTGCCTCCAAATTACAGATTATTTGACTTTTTTTTGACTTGACGTTTGACCACTCATCTTATTTAAAAATTTGTGCAAAATATCACTTGTTTTGATATGGGTTGCTTTATCAATACAAATTCTTCAAAAGTGACTCAAATTTGACTTTGTTTGCGTAATTTTTTATAACAGGGTTCAGACTGGGCAGGTTTGGACTGGGTTGGCAGGCCGGGTTAGGACGTTAGGTGGGTTTGGGCTGCTAACAGGGTTTTAGGTGCTGATGGGATTAGGTGGTTTTGGGTCTAACCGGGCTGGATCGGACCTGGGTTCGGGCTGGTTAGCGGGCTCGTCCGGTTTGGGGTCAGGGCTAGGATAGGTTAGCGGGTTAGGGTTAGAGATGGTTAGCGGGTTGTTAGAGGTTAGAGCTCGGATTTAATTTGAATGGCTCAATTCAAATTAAACCCGACACAAGTGTTAGCGTTTGAAATTAAATTGAGGGGCACGCCTCGATTTAATTTCCACACAATTTCACCCAATAAAATAAATCCAAAACCAAATCGAATTAAACAAGGTAGAGCCAAATTAAAATCCAAGTAACTCCAAATGTTTCACACTAGCAAACAATAGCCTTAATTATAAACAAAGTTTTTAATTTACTAGGAATTTAGAGAGGTAGAATTCCTACTTAGATGAATTATTTACAGCATTGCCGAAAAAATTTTGAAATCCACATTTTTTGACTTGAGTTAAATACACCAGCGGCCCTCGAACTTGTCCTCAGGTGCCACTTAGGTCCACGAACTTGCAAAATCGAAATCTGACACCCTGAACTTGTTAAGTTGTGCCACTTAGGTCCATAACCCCTGAAGGGGTATGAATATATACAAAAAAGCCCTTCTTTTCTTTCCTCTCCCCTCACCACGCCCCCTCCCCCATCGGCCACACGCGCGCCCTCCTCGCCCCTTCCGCCACACCGCCGGCGAGGCCGGCGCGCCCCCTCCGTCCCACCGCCGGCGAGCGGCTGGCGCGCACCCCTCCTCCCCGCCTCACCGGGCCGGCCCTCCTCGCTCCCTCTCCTCCACGGCACACTCCTCCTCCCTCCCTTGCTCGGTCCCCTGCGCGGAGCGGCGGCGGGGCCTCGCTCCCTCCTCCTCCTCTCTCTCTCACGACGGCGGCGTCCGGATCTGGCTCTGCTCCGCCACTCGCTGCCATCCGCCGCCCCCGCACCCGGCCCCAACACGCGGCGAGAGCGGCGTCCTGCGCGAGCGGCCTGTGCGGGAGCGGCGGCTAGGCGCCTTCCACTGGAGCTCTGGCCGTGGCGTGCAGCGGCGGCCCGTGGTCGGCGGAAGCGGCCCAGCGGCGGGCGGTGCAGCCAGCGTGTGCTCTGGAGGGAGACGGTGGCCGCGGGGCCGGCCTGCGCGGCGGCCGGTGAGGCTGGGGCGCAAGCGGCTGCCGGCGAACGAGACCGCGGCTGCGGCCCTGCAGGACGGCGGCGAGGGCGCGGCGCGGCGGCGGCTCTGCGGGAGACGGTGGCGGCGGGGCCGGCCTGCGCGGCGGCCGGCGAGGCAGGGGCGCAAGCGGCGGCCGGCGAACGGGACCGCGGCTGCGGCCCTGCAGGACGGCGGCGAGGGCGTGGCGCGGCGGCGGCTCTGCGGGAGGACGGTGAGTGTGCGGCGCAGCGGCCGGCGAGCGGGACCGCGGGGAACGTGCGGCGGGGCCCTGCGGGACGGCGGCGAGCGGGGCCGCGGCGGCCCTGCAGGATGGCGGCGAGGGAGCGGCGCGGCGGCGGCCCTACAGGACGGCGACTAGGGAGCGGCGCGGCGGTGGCCCCGCAGGACGTCGGCGTGCTCGCCTAGCCCGCCTCGCCCGACACCGCGCGCCTTTCGCCTCCGGCCGGCCCGCCTCGCCTGACGCCGTGCGCCGCTCGCTTCCGGCCGCGCGCCGCCCGCCTTACCTAACGCCGTTTGCACCCTTACTCCTCCGTGCTGCCTCGCGGGGCTCTCTGGCCGCACGCCACCCGCTCCGCCCACATGCGCGCCGCTGGCTCCGCCCGCCCGCGCTTCGTCGGCTCTGCCCGCCAGCTAGCCACCACGGCCGCCTGCTCCGCCCACTCGCGTGCCGCCGGCTCCGCCCACCGCAGCCTCGCTCGCCGGAGTTGGGACGGAGGGGGGGCGCCAGCTGCTCGCCGGTGGTGTGGCAGAAGGGGCGGGGAGGGCGTGTGGCCGATGGGGGAGGCCGCTAACTCCAGGGGCGGCGGCGAGTGCGCAGTCCGCGAGCTCCAGGGGTGGCGGCCACGAGCTCCAGGGGGCGGTGGCGTCCGCGGCGGCCGCGAGCTCCAGTGGAAGGCGAGGAGGCAGGGGGCGGCGGTGAGCTCCGAAGAAGCAGGGGAGGCGTGGAGAGAGATAAAGAGAGAGAATGGGAGGGTGGGGGTGAAGGTAGAAGATAGCAATTTTAGAGGTTTTTTTTGCAAAAATTCATGCCACGTGGCGCCATGTCAAGAGGTATGGACCTAAGTGGCACAACTTAACAAGTTCAGGGTGTCAGATTTCGATTTTACAAGTTCGTGGACCTAATTGGCACATGAGGACAAGTTCGAGGGCCGCTGGTGTATTTAACTCTTTTGACTTTATAACATTCCGGAAAAATCCGGGATGTTACAACTTCCACGTCCACGCACTCAGACTAGGGATGCAATCAAACAAGCCTCTCAACATCAGCTCATGGAATCGTTCAACAAAGGAAGGTTTCCAACGCGGGTTAGTCATTGCTGACATGAACGTTAGGATGCGAGATGGTACGTAGTCATCTTCCGCGTCCATGTTCAGAACTTCAGACCATGGATACAATAATCAAACAAGCATCTCAACATCAGCTCATGCAATTCTTTCAACAAACGACGTTTCCATGGGTTAGTCATTGCTGACATGAACGTTAGGATGCGATGGTACGTTGTTTTATCTACACCTCTTACTACTGACTTGTCTGCATATGGATATTTTTCCAATGTTCGAATTTCGAAACGATGTGAACATATTGTAGAAAAAGGTGCACATCCAAGTTGGATAATTTTTTTTGGAATTCATAAAAATCATGTAGAGCAAACTGAGCTTGGTCAGTTGGTTAGCAGTACTAGTTCTCGCGTTATGATTCTGAATCTCAGGCTCTAACAGTCTGCACCGCGCCACAACCGTCCTCCAACTCCAAGGATGCACCGCGCCACAACCGTCCACACACTGCTCTGCCCACCATGTCGGCAAGGTCCTTCTTTCGCGCGGCCATGTTCCTGCTGGTCCAGCTAGCTGGCATCTACTTGGAACACGCAGCAGGGTTTCCGTCGGGTTGTAAGTGCCTAGCACCTCTTTCCTTGTTTGGTAGAGTAGGCCTTTCTATTGATTGCAAATGATGAACTAACCCCCCCCCCCCCCCCCTCGCGCAAGCATTTTTCACTTTCTCCATGAATTTATAGTAACAGATGAATGCCTATCTCGTGCAAGCAAATATCTTGTTGGTTGCTTTCATGAATTCGTTTACCCTTTCTTCTAGTTCCGCAACAACGTACAAACTAAAATATCCTCAATATCATATAGACCATTAGTATATACTCCCTCCATCTCATGAAAAGTGCAATCCTAACGTTTGGAAAAATTCCTTAAAGAGTGTAATCCTAAAAATTGAATCTCAACATCATATTTAATTTGTATACCAAAACTAACCGGATGTGTGGCAAACAAATGTGGGCATCAGTCTTTTCACACCACCACAAATCTATCTGGAAAAAATAGAATTCCACTTTTCTCCAAATTAATACATTAAAAATAGATTTTGTAGCTTATGAACTATATGAAAGGATTGGATGATTTTCTTTTTAATTATACATATGAAAGTACGGAGCTAATAACATGGATTTTGGAACAAGGCTTTTCCTGTAAGGAGAACACACGGTACGTTGATATATTACATCCTGATATTTTACCTTTTTCGATTATATGTAGGTACCAGAAACCCCAATCAGCCTACCGTGCCTTGCCCTCGGGGCTCTCCAAATCAGCCGTGTCATCGTCCACCATGTCCGCGTTCTTAGTTGCTAGGAGCAGCGTTGCAATGCACGTTTCAAACGGGTGAGAAAGGCTGACTCGAGTGGGAATGAATGCACAAGTTCCCTTGTCTATGCACGATTGTGAGATAAAAACATTTCTTTTCATGTACACGCACCTTCAATGGACGCAGACTTGTGTCATGTAGTGGGTACAGTTTTGTGAAAATTTATGAATGGTTAAATCCTCTGTGTACCGAGAGTAAAATATATTATTTTGAAACTTCATGTGTGTAGAACATATATTAAACGATCAACAAAGGATGTTTCCACCGAATAGATGCCGGTTAGTTATTGGTGACATGAATATTAGGATGTGATGGCACGTTGTTTTATCTACGCCTCTTACTATCTGATTTGTCTGCATATAGATATTTTCCAATTTTCAAAACTCTGTGAAATATTGTAGAAAAAAGTGCATATCCAAGTTGGGTATTTTTTTAAAAAATTCATAAGAAAACATTATGTAGGCAAACTGAGCTTGGTCTGTTGGTTAGCACCAATTCTCGCATTTTCTAAGATTTGTTCTAAGAATGAACCGTCATAATCTTCATGATTTTCCCTAAACATTAAATTATTTAATTTGGCAGATGGTAATCACAAATATTTTTTGTGTTTTTCATTCTGACCAAATGTATGAAATTAAATTATTGAGACAGTAGAGTCTGCCAGATTTACATTCAGGTACACAAAGCTAGGAAATGTTCAAATCTTTATTGAGAAATGAATTTGTTGATTTTTCTAAAGTGAACTTGTGTCATCTGCCTCTATCATATTGTTGTGTTGGATCATGTAGATCCATTTTTTTGGATAAACAGCACAAATTTTTTTTATTCCTTTCTTATTTCCAATATCTAAGATCAGAAGACCTCTACATGTTGTCGTTACATTTTCTTTATTTGCCGCATTTTTTCCAGCAAACTAGGAGGGAAAAAATTGCGCGTGCCTTGCAGGTTGTATCAGCAAAGATGACACGACAACGGTGCATCCAACTCAAGAATTGAGTCCGAACTACTGTTGGGCTTCTACAACTACAGTAAAAACGCACTCAAACTTCAAATGAGCGGCAGCGTGTGCTTTGGATCACAAGGCATATATACAACATATGGGTCCAGCTTGACTCACTACTGAAACTGAAATTTCCCTGTGTGCCGGTTAATTTTCCTTGTGTATCAAAGAAACCCACAGGAAAATTCAAATACTTAGGCCTATGTATGCTGCTCCTAAGTTTTGGTGGTCACATCACGTCGTACGACGACTACATTAAATGCATTCTGGTTTCTTCCATCTTATATTGCCTTTTCTTTTATAATAAGATATATATATATATATATATATATCATTACGATTTTGGAACTCCAGGATCTAACAGTCTGCACCACACCACAACCGTCCTTATATATATATATATATATATATATATATATATATATATATATATATATATATATATATATATATATATATATATATATATATATATATATATATATATATATATATATATATATATATCAACGTTATTATGCCCGCCATGTCGGCAAGATCTTGCTTTTTCACGGCCATGTTCCTGTTGGTCCAGTTGTTTGGCATCTTCCTGCTACACGCACCACGGGCTATGGCAAGATCGGCGCCCGGTTGTATGTGCCTACTGCCTTTGTATACCTTTTTTCTTATTTGGTAGAGTAGGCCTTTCTATTCATTGCAGATGATGAACTAGTCTGATGGCCCTCACTTGCACAAGCATTTTTTAGAAACGGTTTTTGTCGCTATTTAGTCATCCATGGCCTTTCAACACTAGAATTCTAAAGGTTTTAGAGATAGTAAGATTAAAACGTTAAAAATAGTTTTTGTAGCGTATGAACTATATGAAAGGATCGGATGATTTCCTTATCAATTATAAATATGAAAGTATGGAGCTAATAATATAGATACACATGGATTTTGGAACAAGGCTTTTTCTATAAGGAAAACACACGGTACGGTGATAAATTACATCCTGATATTTTACCTTTTCGATTATGTGTAGGTACCGGAAACCCCAATCAGAATTCCTTGTCTTGCCCTCCGGACCCTCGAAATGAGCCGTGTTATCATCCACCATGTCCGAATTCTTAGTTGTCAGGAGCAGCTAGCATTGCAATGCACGTTTTCAAACGGGTGACAAAGGCTGACTCGAGTGGGAATGGATGGATAAGTTCCCTTGTCTCTCTGCGCATGCATGCATGATTGTGAGATAAAAATATATCTTTCCTGGTCCACCTTCCAAGGGTGCAGACTTGTGTCATGTAGTGGGTACAGTTTTATGAAAATTTATAATGTCTAAATCTTCTGTGTACTGAGAATAAAATATATTATTTTGATACTTCATGTGTGTAGATCGTATTAAATGATGTATGAAGTTTTTGACCTAATATTTGTTGGCGAAATGGCCTTGCCCATTTAGAGGCAGCACTTAACTTAGGGTTCAATGATGTATTTGTAAGAATGCCTGAGCGTGGCAATGAATAATGCTGCATATGAATAAAATGAAAATTCAAGATATTTGCAACTGCCCAATACATGGGCCAGTGTTGGGCCGGACTGAATTTGCTGGCGGATGGCTAATGTAGCATGGCAGTTATTGCAGCATAGCACACAGTATTTCCCAGTTTAGTCCCATACTGGAAGCGAATGGAGAGACAGATCTGTTTGTTTAAGAAAAAAAATTCAATTTACTCCCCTCAACTATAGCCAAAGTCTGGATAACCCCCTAAACTATAACTTAGTTCAATTTACCCCCTAAACTATGTCATTTAGTTTACTTTACTCCATAACATAATTTATCTTTTTTGTTTCTCCTTACACAAGTTGAATTTTAATTTCAAATTCTGCAGAGTAGTAGTGGACATCACAATACATATTTAGAAAAAGTTTTATAATTTTTCCCATTAGTTTTCATATAATTTTGAACTCTAACGACCAATTTATTATTAAATATCCTAACATATCAAAATAATGATAAAAATATGATTTATTTTTCTAACATGTGTTATGGTCTGTATTATCATGTTGTAAAATTTTAACTTAAAACTCCATCTATGCATGGAGAAATGAAAAAGACAAATTACAGTAGGGGGTAATTTGAACCAAATGGGATAGTTTGAGGGGTAAAATGAACCAAAAAATAGTGGGCTAGGGAGCTCAGGCTCGGGGTGGGGGCAAGAGTGGAGATGTGAAAATGAAATTGGCTTCGACGGACGGTTTCAGCGGCGACGCGTGGCTCGACACCGACATCGAGACGGCGACGGCACAAGCGGAGGACGGCAGGAGCGCGTGGCAGCCGCGCGAGGTGCCAGAAAGGAGCGGTTTCGGACAAAACCAGGGGCGTGCAGGGCGGGTTTGGCTAGGGGCACGGCGCGTGGCCGGCCAGTGGCCGCACCGGCGCACGGACGCCGTTACGGCGAGAAACAGAGGAGGAAGAGAGATGGAGATGGTGGTGATGGCAGTTTTGTAAATAACTCAAAGTTTCAAAGTCCAATTTGTAAACTCAGCTTTTCTCCATCTTCATGGCCTTAAATGAAAAACTTTTGAATACCAAACTTGCTTAAAGTTTCGAGATCTACAACTTTCGTTTTAGGCACATTTCCATTTGAATGGTGGTTTGAAATTTAAAATTTGAAACTTGAGTGCATTTGAAAATGTCCTATACACTTCGGAATTCAACTTTTCCTCCCACTTTTGTGTGGCAACTCGAACAATTTTGAACATGAAAGTTGTTCATCATTCGAAAACCTATAACATTGGTTTTGGGCAAAAGTCTATTTAAGCAATGGTTTGAAATTTATTTTTAAACCTGTTTGTTACAATTTGAAATATAATTTAAACGTTTAAAAACTATAATTTGAAGAACTCGTCATTTCATATGTTAAAGTACTAACAAACTTTATTGAATGCCTTTACATGATTAATATTAGTACTAACCGTCATGTTAAACATATAATTAACCCTAATTACAGGTGATTAACACCTGGGTGTTACACTTTTAAAACTATGAGAAAATTGTTTCTTTATTTTTAATTTTAATCCCATACTGAAATTCAAAAATTTCAGGGTGTGACAGCCGGTAAGTCATTAGTGACATGAATACTAGGATGCGATGATACGTTGTTTTATCTACCCCTCTTACTATCTGACTTGTCCGCATATAGATATTTTCCCATATTCAAAACTCTGTGAAATATTGTAGAAAAAAGTGCATACCCAAGTTGGATTTTTTAAAAAAAATCATAAAAAAACTTTATGTAGGCAAACTGAGCTTGGTTAGTTGGTTAGCACCAATTCTCGCATTTTCTAAGATTTATTCTAAGAATAAACAGTCATAATCTACATAATTTTCCCTAAACCTTAAATGATTTAATTTGGCAGATGATAGTCCTAAATATTTTTTGTGTTTTTATTCTGACCAAATGTATGAAATTAAGTTATTGGGATAGTAGAGTCTGCCAGATTTACATTCAGGTACACAAAGCTAGGAAATGTTCAAATCCTTATTGGGAAATGAATTTGTTGGTTTTTTCTAGAGTGAAATTGTGTCATTTGCCGCTAGCTATCATTGTAACACCCCAGGTATTATGCAACTCTAGGATGCTACACAACCACACTACAAGATGCCGAAAAAGAAAATTTCGACAGCATAATAAATCTTGAAATGAGTACAATGCGGAAGCAACAATAGATAGACAAAATATTGATGCGTTATACTCCAACTGAACAACTCTAATTTTAACAAACATAAGCAAAGGGCTTTCTACAAACTCGGACTCAGGAGGAACCCAGTCTTAGCATTATGATGTATAAGTGTAGGATTTGCAACTAACCCATTTTCCCATGCTCTCTTTAAGGCCAACCTGGGGGAGAAAAAAAAAAGAGGTGAGATTGAATAATCTCAGCAAGTAAACTACTCTAACAAGTTATTTAAACCACAATAGATTAATTAACTATTTGAGAAAGTAGCAAATATCAAAAGATAGTTCCACCGTTCGCCAGATATGCCAAGAGCATAGCAAGGGTAAGATAATATTATTTTGATATAGAGCTACTAATAATGAATAAGGTAAGATCAAATAGGATGATGGTAAGCAACCCTTAGCACAACCATAACATATAGATCTCCGTAACAACTAGAAATAAAAGTAGCAATGTACTAATCATATATTAATAAAAAAGGAACAATATTTGTAATCCAATTAGAGTGCAAAGGAATGCAAGGAAGCAACACATACATAATCTCCATAATCCTGTATTTCAAACAAAATGCCCATCATCGTGGAGAAGCATCACTATCAAATTAATTTCGTTGCAACCATATCAACCAATATCCAAATATTCATGCAATAAAGAAATTGAATGTAAGAGGCACTAATATGGTATATCCAACTTTATCGGTTAACAGCTTTTCTGTATAGGCGGCATCGATTAAACTGGTGGTTGACCGTCAGTTTAATCGGTCACTCTGACTGAAGTAGCCGTTGCACTTTGACAGATTTAGTCTGTCAACTGACGAGTTGAACCGACGCACTGTTTCGATGGGCGTCGGTTCAACCGGTGTTGAAGGATGAGCCCCTGCGCACTTGACATCGTCTCTAGGTAATAGTACACTTAATGCACCGATACTTTTCTTGAGACTATCGGTTAAACCAGTGCAAGCTTTGACAGATTTAGTCTATCAATTGACGAGTATAATCTGTCAATAGACTGATGTTTCTTTTATTTCCTAGTCAATTCAACCGGTCTTCAAGCCATCTTCTCATGCTCTCTGGACAATACCCCGACTAATGCACCAATGCCTCATTTTATGACCGTCGGTTCAACCGGTCACAGTGGCATTTCTCCACTTGACTCGGCACAGCTAGGCCTATTGCTCCGACGACACCGCGTCGGTCTATCCGGTGCCAATTGGTTTAACCGGTGCTGGGTCATCGGTTAAACCGGTGCTACTGTTTTCACCAATTTGGTCTGTCAATTGATGAGTTTAGTCTGTCAAATGACCGATTTAGTCTATCAATGCTTTCTGCTTGTTTTGCTTCGTTTCTTCGCATGTTTGATCATTTGAATGGCTTAATTACATCCTTGGGACCTAATAGCCACCTTCAAAGTAAATCTTGATAACATATTAGTCTCATTAATTGTGTTGTCATTCTATCACCGAAATCACTCGAAATGTCCTAAATGGAGCCATGTTTGTTACAGAATGCATGTAATACGGACAGAGCAAGCTGATTGTACTTCCCAAGGCTGCTAATGTGGATTATAATGAGAATTAAAGCATTTTCCCATGGCTTTCTTCATCATGCCATCTCCTTCCTCTTGTTCTTCCTCTTGGCCGACGTGTCGATCCCGCCACTTGATGGGGCCGTCCAACACCGCCGCTCGAGTCGCCTCCCATTGTGGTTGTCGGGTCGCATCAGCGATGGCGCTAGTGTGTGTCATTTTCATTCAAGCGGTGCACGCGCTAGTGGACGTGGTGAGCGGGTCGGAGGGCAGCACAGATGGCCCGAGAGCGGGGTTAGACCAGATAGATTGAGAGAAGAGGGAGATAAATGAGGCAGGAAACGTACAGTCAGCGTGTCAACCTTTTGTGCAAATGGAGGAAGCATTTAAGATCTGATATACATTTCAGCTAGCGTGTTAATACTAAGATATTTTGTGTGTTAATCCAAGCTATACTAACACTAGATATTTTGTTTCGACATGTTGTAGTTTGATTATTGCCGACAGGCCATTGTGCACGTTCACATCATGGACACAATGAAACAAAGCTTATTATGATTTATGGACATCAGCTCTTGGAGTCTTCGGAGAACGGTTCTTTTCAAGATCAGTCGCCGGTCAGTCGTTGACGGCTATGATGCAAAGGTATGACGTGTGACACACGCTTCTCCAAGAATTCTATTGCCGGCCGGTCAGTCATCGGGGACGCATCTTCCACCACTACTGCAAAAAGTTGATTTGTCCCGGTTGGGAAACCCTGTTGTCCCGGTTTCCCAACCGGGAACGCCAGTCCGGGACAAAAGGGGGTGCCCTTTTGTCCCGGGTCTGGCAACCGGGACAATGGTAACACCAATCGAGACAAAAGATGCTGCCAGCGCCCACGTGACTGGCGCCCAACTATCTAGCGTGTTACTAACCGAGACAAAAGGTTCTTTTTTTTCCTGTTTTCCTTTTCTCAATTCTTTTTCTATTTCAATTATAGTTTTGCATTTCAATTAAACTTATGTATTGGAATTCAGTGTGTATGATCTCCACTAATATATATATAGTTACTTATATAATATTTGTCCTAGATAGTTTTCATATATAAATTAATTCACTTATATATATATGTATACACATATATATATTATTGGAGTGCTTATATATATAATGCATACAAACTCATAAATAGAAATTTAATACATACACACATATATATTTACATAGGTATATTCGTTCTTAATTACATATATACGCGTATATTATCATATTTGTTGCGATTGTCAATATTAGATAGTCCATCATAATAGAATTCGCCTTTTGGATCGAGAACTTGCTCAACAATAAATCCGGACAATTGTTCTTGAATCGCCATAATCTTTTCCTCCGGTATGAGTTTATCGCGCATCTCCTCGACCTATGGAAAAAGGGGATAATTGATTTCGACTAATTAAAATACGAGTTCAAATATTAACAAGTTTTTTACTTACTTCCTCCTCCCAATCTGTCCAGCCCTTTGGAGGACCTAACAGACCATGGATGTTCTCGCATACATAGTATGCGCATAATACAGTGCCTTGTTTCTGCCTCATACACTTTAAGAGAGAAGAAATTATCAGGTATTTACATGAATATATAATAAAACTAATGAATCGTGCAACGAATCATCCAAGTGCGTACCGCAAAATCTGTCTTGATCTTCAATTTCTTGTCAAATTTGCCTGGATGATTTTTAGCGAATTCTTTCCAAATCCTGTGCATGATTAGAACAATTATAGTCAAGTAACAAAGTGATTCAAATTATCGGTCATCGACGGAGTAGTGGTAGAATTACTTTTTCATCATGTTAAGAAGATTTTCGTATTGTTCTGGAGGTCTCCTCAATGAGTCCATAACCACAAGTAGGCTCTTCTCGGGAATTATGACAATTAGGACCCAGTGTTCACTGCAAGATTATACGGAGGCAGTTCTTGGTAGTTAAGGTTTAAACAATTCGATTATAGAATAGAAAGAGTTAGACGGAAGGAATCACTCACGCAAAGTTGTAAGGAAACAATATCATTTTCTTGTTGTGATGAACGCTTATGTACTTGAACAAGTTTTGGTATAGCTCATCGGCAGTGTCGCGTAGAATCCTCCAATTACAAGTAATTGGGTCGATGAAGCCGAGGTGAGAGTATCCCTTTCTCCTGCAAGTTTGTATCACCAGTCTACATGATACTGAATAAATCAAGAGATCAGTATGTTGAGATCATGCAAAACAATACGTAAGGAGAGTAAAATACTTACAGAACCCACAAGCCGACCATAGAGATGTCGAGGGCCTCCTGATGGAATAGTTGGTAAATTTCTTCCCAGTTTATCCATATAATGGCCTCCCCCCGTAAGAAATCATCATCTTTAATCTTTGCGCCCTGCATGAAGATGCAATCGGCCATCGCATGCATGTAGTGCTAGTGCAGCTTATACATTTGCGTTGGAAGCACGGACACTACTTCGGGGGGGGGGGGGGGTACAAGAGATTTGCCGATCTCATACGTCCATTTGACGACCACATCGGCCTTTGTAATATCTTCTCCCCCAGCAATCTGAGCCGCCGTCAGGTTTGATTCTTTCAAAAATCTAACAAAGTCTTGTTCTTGCGTTGTCTGTCCCACTACGAGAGGCTCTATCGATTGTTTCTTTTGGGCTCCGAGCTGTGGAACGTCCGACGACGACGACTTTAATTGTCTCTTCTTTTTCTCAGTAGTTTTGATAATTGTGCGTTCGTAGTCTGAAGGGGGTCTCTCGGAATGAATTTTCTCTTATTTGCTTCGCACATTCCCTTAAAAAATTTCAAATCTATCGGATTTATCACTTTCTCGGGCTCCGGCTTTGACTTCGGCTTGAAGTGCTCTTTAACTCTTTCTTGAGTTATCCGATCGCATTCTTCAAGGCTCATGTCCCAGGGTTTAATAGGAGCCTCCTTGGTTTTCTTCTCCTTTTCCTTCTTCTTTGGAGGCTCCTTAGCCGGTGCAGCTACCTTATTTGCCGGCGGCGTTTATGCTTCTTTGCCGGCGGCAGAGGGGTGACCATGGAGGCGACGGTGACGCTTGAGTGTTCATCGGCGCATGAGATGATGGTGATGGAGAATGTGCTGGTGAACCTTGCCGAGACAGTGCTGCCCTTGGGGAGTTTTGCGGAGATGCTGGCCTTGGAGAGGCATGCTGAGATGCTAGTCTTTGTGTTTGATCATCCGACTTTAGGACAACGTAGTGCTTATCCCATAGGATGCAGCCATGAATGGCTTCTGCTAGTGTCCTCTCCCCATCGCCTCCAGGAATATCAAGCTCGAGCGTCTCCTAACCCTGGCACACCTGCTCCACGCCAACTCTTGTGTATCCTGGCGGAATTTGCTGCCCGTGGTACACGTCGCCTGGTTGGGTTGGCATGGCGGTACCGTACGCAACAGTGAACATTAAGTTCTTAACGGTAGTCTGCAGGTCACAAAGTGTCCGCTGGGTGATCTCATCCACTGGAAATCACTGCGGGGCCGTCGCTTCAACTGCGGCCTGGATCCCCGTTGGCTCGGCGACGGCGACGTCTGTGGAAGCGCAGCTGCTTTTCCGCTGAGACAGATGATCGGCTGCGACATTAGGCTCTGGAGTTACCGTTTGCGCTTGCTGTTGCTGGATCATTACTATGGCCACTTGGCGTTGAACCTCTTCCTCCTGTCTTTGATCATGTGACATGAGCCGTTCCTCTAGCCTTCGCAAGTGCTCCCGCTCATCATTCTTTCTTCTTTGCCGGCTTCTATATGATTCAATGTAATCCCTGAACCCATACTTCCACGGAACCACGCCTTTGCCTCTTGTGCGGCCCGGATGCTCTGGATTCCCAAGGGCGTAAGTCAACTCGTCCCTCTCTCTATCCGGCTGGAATGTTCCCTCGGCCGCTGCTTGTATGGCCTCCTGTAGTCTCTGGGTTGCTCGCTGGATGTTTGGCCCATAGATGCAGTCACCAGTCAATGGGTCCAAGCTTCCCCCGTGACCATAAAACTAGGTCCTTGACCTTTCAGGCCAGTTCATGGTCGCAGGTTGGATGCCTCTGTCAAGCAGATCCTGCTTCATCTTCTCCCATTTGGGTATTGTAAGCTTGTAGCCTCCTTTGCCTAGAGTGTGATGGTACACTTTCTTCGAGGCGTTGTGTTTGGCCTTCTGCACCTTCTGAAGCCCAAGCTCTGAAGACTTGTATTCCACAAATGCATCCCAGTGACCCCTGAGCTTTTCAAGCTCGCCAGTAAATACGGGTGTGGTCCCGGTCTTGATATATTTCTTCGTCAAAATTTTCTTGAATGATTGCAGCTATTCGGCCATCTTACTCAGGGTCCAGCGCTTGCATATCTCTTCGGATTCTGCTGGAACCGTGAAGTTTTTCTTAAGCTCCCGCCAGCACCATTCTTTTTCTCTTTCGGGTACTGCATCCCGTTCCTCGCTTGGATTGGAAGCTTTCCAGAGCCTGAAGCTGATCGGGATGTGGTCCCTAACAATACATCCGAATTGTCTTATGAATTTTTTGGCGGCAACTTCTGGAGCGATCGGTTCGCCATCTGGACCAACTTCCGTTATAATGAACCACCCTTCCAGTTTTTTTGTTGGGACTCGCTTCGTCTTTTTCTGCTGCGACGATGATCCAGACGGCTATAAAAAAACATTCATAGTATTCATATAGATTCAGATGAAAATATGATTGTCACTACAAATAAGTATAGTTGTGATATGTACATTAGCACTTTGTTCAGTAGCAGCGTCATCCTGAATAGATGGTGGCTCAATTCCATCACCGGACATATTAAAATATATGTTGGTATTGCTGCCATCATCAGCTTGTTCAGGGACATCTCCTTGACCTTCGCCAATCATATTCAACAGGAACTGTTCGTCTTCCGCGTCTGTGTGTCGCGGGTCCATCGTAACTAAAATATAAATACAAATAAAACCCTTAAACAAATTCTCTAAATACTCCACATATTTAGATCGGTAACGATCGGAAACTATTCGGTCGGTATCGGTAACGATCGGAAACTATCGGAAATGATTCGGTCGGTATCGGTAACGATCGGAAACTATCGGAAATTATTCGGTCGGGATCGGTAACGATCGGAAACTATCGGAAACGATTCGGTCGAGAAGTAATATAAATGACATAATTAAATAATAAATACATGATAAATTAAAGGCTTTGAATGACATAATTAAATAATAAATACATTATACACTCTCTAATTCTCTAATACATTATACACTCTCTATTTAAATAATTAAAAGCATTTCCTTCTCTATTTCTCTCTAAATTCTCCATAATTCTCACTATATCTAATAACTAAATTCTAGATAATATCAAATACTGCAAACCTTATACCTTAATTAAATTCAACAAAAATATCTCTATAATTAAATTGTAGATTAATATTTAATAATAGAAAAAATAATATATATATATATAATTCTATAGTAAAAGAAAAAAAAGGAATGGCCGGCGGCCGGCCCATACCATGTCGGGGACAAGGACGACGGAGCGGCGTCGGCGTCGAGGCGTGCCGGCGGGTGGAGTAGCGGCGAGGCGGCGGCGTAGCGACATCGAGGCGTAGCCGGCGGCGCGCAGGGGCGGGGGCGGCGGCGTCGAGGCACACGACGGCCGGCGCGGTGGAGGCGGGGCCGGAGCGGGCCAGGGGAGGCACGCACAGGGTGGAGGACACGGCGGCGAACCTCACCGGCGACTCCAAAGGGGCGGAACGGCGGCGTGGAGGTGGCCCGACGGCACTCGGGCGGCAGATCGAGCTCGGGCGCGCGGCGCTCGTGGGGGACGATGGGGGACGTCGATGGTGCTCGGGGACGGCGGAGCTCGGCACCGACGGCGCGATGGGACGGCGGAGCTCAGCACCGACGGCGCTCGGGGACGGCGGCGGCGGCGAGCAGGAGGCACAGTGGGAGCAAGGGACGACGGCGGCGCGACGCAGATCAAGAAAACCACCAAGTGTTGGGGAAGGGGGAGGAAGAAGGGAGATATAGGGGTGGGGGCCTTTTGTCCCGGGTGGAGCCACGACCCGGGACAAAAGGGGGGCCTTTTGTCCCAGGTGAAGCCACCACCCGGGATAAAAAGGTCTTTTGTCCCGGGTCGTGGCTCCACCCGGGATAAAAGGTATTTTTGGGCGGGCCGGGAAAATTCCCAGCCCGCGGCCCACCTTTAGTCCCGGGTGGATCTACCACCCGGGACAAAAGGGGTCCGTTTTCCCTCATTCCCGCCAAATCTTATGTTTGTTTTTGTTTTTTTTACTTCTCTTTTAAAATAGGCTTTCATTTGTTAATTCAGTTAATAAATTTTGATTCCAAAAATTATGGAACAAAATTTCTTATCTCTATATAAACTTGATACACGCAGCAAAAATAATTAATTTTTATTCAAGTGATTGGGTCAACGAAATATCTAATTTTTTTGAAATCATATTTGTTATTTTGACCATGCAAAAATATATTAGGTGAAATTTTTTCCAAACAGTTGCTTTTCGACAGAAAGTGGATTCTATCACGATATTAACGTTTAAAAAGTGAATTTTACATAAAATTAAGTAATTTCATGATATTAATGAGTAGTGTGTGAGTTTGAGAGATAGTGTGTGTTAACGAGAGAGTATAGTGTGTTAATGTGAATGTAATTTCATGAAATAAATAAAATTAGTTCAGTAATCCATTATTGAATTAAAATTATAATTGAGTCAGGTAATTAAGTGAAAAATATAAAAAATGTTATATATAACACATAAAGTATAATTGTACAGTACATATATAATAAAAGTATTCGAATTGCGATTACGTTTTTATACAATAATATAAAATGATTCAAGTACATGAAGGATTAGCAGTAACAGACTTTCTCTTCACAAATGTCCCTTGATTATGATCACGGCGCAAGTATGGAGCATCATCATTGGCTAGCAGGATGCATGGATCAGCATTTACTTCGAAAGGTGGAATGGCAACAAAATTATTATATTCTTCTGACAAGTCTGTCTTGTCCTCCACTCCAACGATGTTTCTCTTTCCTGATAGAACTATGTGTCGCTTAGGCTCATCCTTTTGCTTGTTTATCCCCTTCTTTGGCTTGCTGGACATGTCCTTAATGTAGAAAACCTGAGCGACATCCTGGACTAGGACAAATGGCTCGTCTCTATACCCAAGATTGTTGAGATCAACTATTGTTATCCCGTACTCATCTTTTGTTACCCCTCCTCCACATAGCTTAACCCATTGGCAACGAAATAGAGGCACCTTGAAATTGGGACCGTAATCCAGCTCCCATATCTCTTCAATGTAGCCGTAATATGTGTCTTTTTTTCCATTATTGTCCGTGGCATCCATACGAACACCGCTGTTTTGGTTGGTACTCTTTTTATCTTGGGCTATCGTATAAAATGTGTTTCCATTTATCTCGTACCCTTGGTATGTTAAGATATTCCAAGATGGTCCCCTAGCCAATAAGAACAGTTGTTCACTTATATCCATGTTATGCATTAGATGCTTCCGCAACCAGCTGCAGAAAGTGTTCATGTGATCACGTGTAATCCATGCCTCAGACTTTTTCGGGAAATTAGAGAGCAGAATTTTCTTGTGTTCCTCAATATATGGGTCAACCAAGGATGATTGTTGAAGAACCGTATAATGCGCTTTCTTGAATGAGAAATCATCTGTGCAGACATAAGATTTCTTTCCTAATGTACCCTTTCCAGTTAGTCTCCCCTCATATCGCGATTTAGGGACTCCAATCGGTTTAAGGTCATCAATAAAGTCAACACAAAAGTCAATGACCTCCTCAGTTCCGTAGGCACTGGCGATGCTTCCTTCTGGACAAACTCGATTACAAACACATTTCTTGAGTACCCCCATAAACCTTTCGAATGGGAACATGTTGTGTAGAAATACTGGTCCGAGGATATCAATCTCTTTCACAAGGTGCACTAGAAGATGTGTCATGATGTTGAAGAAAGATGGTGGAAATATCAGCTCAAAGCCAACAAGACATTGCACCACATCGTTTTGCAGCTTTATCAAATTCTCCGGGTCAATTATCTTCTGAGAAACTGCGTTGAGGAAGGCACATATATTCACGATGGTTAACCGGATGTTATTAGGCAGAATCTATAACATCCCAGTTTTCATCACGATTAAGGGGGAGTGTTGAAATATATAATGCAAACTCCTAGAAGGTTCTATAAAAATAAGGATAAACCATGGCAAAAAAATTTTCACCATGACAAGCTTCTAGAATGTTCCACAAGAATCATAAGAAGACATGAAGCTTGGATATTTTCTTGTCATGGTAAAATTTAGAATTTTCTAGAAATAGATATTTGTAGGGAACTTAGATATTTGTAGGGAACTTAGATATTTATAGGGAACTTCCTAGAGTGTGACATGTGTCACTCATCCAAGAGGGTATGAGTGCCTATATAAGGAGGGTGCCACCCCTTGCCATGCCATACTACTCCACTCCATCCCACACACATCCAAGGGCATGGTAGAAGTGAGCATAGGTAGAGTGTGCTAGGTGTGTGTTCCTTTATTGCTCCAATAAGGTAAGCGTCTTTATAAGTGTTAGTCTCCCGATTTAGCTTAGCACTTAGTGTATAAGTTGTGATCCATCGAAGGTTGGCTCTGTCACCCGGGATCACAAAAGGGTCTGGGCTTCATTGAAGGTTGGCTCTGCCTCCCGGAAGCAAAAGGCGGCTCTGCCGTCAAAAGGACCGATACACTAAGTAACTAGAAGCTGACCGACTCTAAAGTGAGTTGGTGTAGATCCTCAACTTAGTAGGGCCATCTCAATTTCCAACAATCACTAAAATAAAACTTATGTTGCAATTAAACTAGTAACGTAAAATAATACTAATGTTATACAAGGTATTACATAACTACTAAGTAAACTATTTTATACTCTTGCCTTGCGTTAGTACATTCGTTCCCTCCAGTAACCAGCATACACATGCTTGCACCTACGACAAAAATCATCTCGTCTCTTTCCATAAAAGCCTCTCGAGTCACCGTACCATGCCATAATTCCCAGACAATCATGACAGCGCCTACCTCCTTTGCCATAACTTCATCATTCCCTGGAAGCCACAGAGTACCCACACCATTGACCTTGAAATGACCCGTCTTGGCAGCACCCACATCGCTATAAATCGGGGTCGCCACGCACAGTGCCGGCCGAGATTTTTTCCGCCGAACCGCCTCACCCGCTCGCTCTCGCTCGCGCACGCGCGACACGCCGGCCCCAAGACGGGACCGCGCCCCGCCGCCGGCATCACACCGTGCCGCCCACCCCCGCGTCCCCACCTCGCCCACGCCGCTGCAGCGTCCTCGCCAGCTTTGCCGCCTCGGCGCTCGCGCCTTCAGTGCTGCCACTATTCGTGTTGACGACGAGCTACCGCAGCCCACGCCATCGCCCGTCCCCGCGCGACGCCGCTGCTGCTCTCCTCGCCTATAAAAGGGAGCGAGGCCATGACGAGCCCCGTCACCAGCCCAAGCACACTGAGCCGCTTCGCTCCGCTAGCTGAACCACTCCTCACGAGCCCAGCTCACTCATGAGATGAAGCTCCAACAATTGGCCCTCTTCCTCGAGCTGTTCCGCGCCAAGGTGAGATGGCAGGCAGCTCCCCCGACCATTAACTCCACAACACTAATAAAGGCCCAAAACACCCACCAGGCCGTGAGCACTTAATCCAAATCATTATTCCAATCAATACTGTAAACTCAATATCTCCTTCATATCAACTCCTATTCACGTAACTCTTTTTCCTTAACTCTCCTCAAATCATATACTATCTATTCCTCCTATTTTCATCTCCATTTGAGCTTATTTTATTGCTTGCTTGTGTTTGTTTGCCGGTTGTGTTGTTTTCACCCGTAGATCACGGAGTGACCGAGGAGGAGTTTGCCAAGGAGCCAGAAGACCCGTACCGCGAGCAAGAAGCCACCGCCGCCGACGCGTACGAAAGCGAAGGCAAGTTTCATCGACCCCTACGTGAGCGGTTGCATCCATGTGAGGACATTTAGCTGTAGCCTGGGTCTAGGATCGATTACATATACCAGTACTTGAGTGGTTGAGTGTGCTCATGCATGCATCTGAGTAGTCATGCATATCCAGAGCTGAGAATAAGATACGAAGGGATCTGGCTGAGACCAGGGCAGCTGGGTATGCTGGAGCCGGCGCTACCGTGGTGGTAGACTGGTAGGTGAGTGCTACCGTGGTGGTAGGCTCGAGTTGACATGTTGATGGATGGTTGCTTCCCTGGTGAACCATAAGGACCGAGTTGTTTTGATATCTCACCTAGCATACTTTAGTACGACCACAGATTCCGGTATGGGCCGAACTTAGCCTAATCCCACTGGTTAGCCTGACGGTCGAAGGGATGGTTTATGGGTATGGACCATTGGGGTCAGGGCCCGAGGGTTTGTGCGACCGGGCTGGGGCGTGACCACGGCTGGGTGTCGGCTATGTCGGTTGTCTGTTCGGGCAGTCGAGCATGTGGGTACAGTGTACGACCTTTGCAGAGTGTATAATCCATTCGAATGGTCCGTGTCCACTGTATGGACAGGCTACGGTGTGGTCCTGACAACTAGTGAGCTACCTACTGTGGGTTGTGTCGGGAAGGGGTTGCATACCATTAGTTGCATTTCTAATGCATTGTGTTCAATGTGCGTCGTGCATGTCATTTCCCCTCCTGTAGGGTGAGGTTGAGCTTGCTGAGTACTTTTGTACTCACCCCTGTTGATTTTTCTCCAGAGGATCCTGACTTTGTGCCAGAAGACTACGAGTAGATCGTGTCCGCACCCAAGCTGATCGAGTGGAGCCGTGATGGATGAAGAGCTAGTCTTCCCTGCCGTCATGCTAGTCGTTATCCTATGGTTGTTCTGTGTAGCGTTGTGTTGTCACTTCACCCCTCGTGTACGTGTTGAATAAAGCTCTGTATGACTCTGGACTCCACTTGATGTAACATGTATTATGCCGGAGACCTTATTCGGTAATTAATACATGGTTTAGCCTTGATCTTCAGGTCGGGGCGCTTCAGAATCCCCCGTAGCACAACCGGAAGAAGTTCGGTCATAAGCAAATGGCAGTCATGGGACTTGAGATTTGTAAATTTCTTCTCTGCCAAATTTAAGATTCCTTTTATATTGGATGAGTATCCAGATGGAACCTTATACTGCTCAAGCAGTCAAACATGGTTTCTTTCTCTTCCTTGCTAAGAGTATAGCTGGCAGGACTTAAGTATTGTCGTCCATTATCTCGCTGTTGTGGATTAAGGCATCTCGTTCTTCCATACGTTGCAATTCTTGACGTGCTTCTACTGTATTTTTTGTCTTTCCGTACACTCCCAAGAATGCTATCAGGTTGACGCAAAAATTCTTCGTGAGGTGCATCACATCAATTGCAAGACGAACATCTAAGACTTCCCAATATGGTAGCTCCCAAAATATATATTTCTTCTTCCACATGGGTGCCATTCCGTTTTCGTTCGGAACAGGTTGGCTACCAGATCCCTTTCCAAAAATAACTTCTAGATCTTTTACCATATTGAAGACATCTTTACCACTACGGTGCATCGGTTTTGTTCGGTGGTCCGCTTGGCCTTTGAAATGCTTGCCCTTCTTTCGTACCGCATGCCTGATGGGAAGAAACCGACGATGACCCATATATACAACCTTCTTATAGTGAGTCAACCATATATTATCGGTATCATCTAAACAGTGTGTGCATGCTATGTATCCCTTGTTCGAATGTCCTGACAAGTTACTAAGAGCAGGCCAGTCATTGATCGTTACGAACAGCAATGCTCGTAGGTTGAAGTTTTCCTGTTTTTATTCATCCCACATCTGTACACCTTCATCGCCCCAGTGCAATAAGAGCTCTTCGACCAATGGTCTTAGGTACACATCAATGTCATTTCCGGACTGCTTTGGACCCGGGATAAGCACTGGCGTCATGATGAACTATCGTTTCATGCAGAGCCATGGTGGAAGATTGTACATACAAAGAGTCACAGGCCAAGTGCTATGACCACCGCTCATCTCACCAAAAGGATTCATGCCATCCGTACTCAAACCTAACCTTATGTTTCTCGCATCCAAATCAAATTCAGGGTATGTTCTATCTATTTTTCTCCACTGCGACCCATCAGCGGGGTGTCTCAACATTGAGTCTTTCTTGCGTTCCTCTTTGTGCCATCGCATCAACTTAGTATTATCTTTATTTCTAAACAGACGCTTCAAACGTGGTATTATAGGCGAATACCACATGACCTTCGCAGGAACTCTCTTCCGGGGAGGCTCCCCCTCGACATCTCCAGGATCATCTTTTCTAATCTTGTAACGCAATGCAATGCATACGGGACATGCATCCAAATTATCGTACTCGCCTCGGTAGAGGATGCAGTCGTTGGGACATGTATGTATCTTTTGCACTTCCAATCCTAAAGGGCAAACAAGTTGTTTGGCTTCATACGTTGTGGCAGGCAATTCGTTGTCCTTAGGAAGTATTTTTTTAACAAGTTTGAGTAATTCACCAAATCCCTTGTCGGATACACCATTTGTCGCCTTCTATTGCAGCAACTCCAAGGTGGTGCCAAGTTTCTTCAATCCATTTTGACAATCTGGGTTACGGTGGTCCTCTAACAACTTCTGGAACTTCAACCTCTCTGTTTCACTCTCACAGTATGCCTGCACATTGTGCAATGCCTGCCCCAGATCGTCGCTGGGATCATTTTCTGCTACATCTACTTCAGGCTCTTCCATGGGAATATCGTCATCGAATGCACCGATTCTAGCATTCCCGGGAAAGTGGTCGTCAAAATCTTCTTCTTCATTGTCTTCCATGGTAACCCTCTGTTCTCCGTGATTCGTCCAACAAACATACTTCTCCATGAAACCATTTGCGAAAATGTGACTGTGTAGGATTCTTGAAGATGAGTAATCCTTGTTATTGTTGCAATGAACACACGGGCAGCACATAAAACTATTCTGCTTGTTTGCCTCAGCCACATACAAAAAATAATGCAGGCCATCAATGAATTCTTTCGAACGTCGGTCCGCATTGTACATCCATTGCCGGTCCATCTACATTTTAAATAAATCGATTTGAATTCTTTACATGTATCGAATAAATAAAATATATCAAACCTAAATTAAACTAAATGTAACATAACATGAATAATTAAAAGATATGCAATATCCATCATACATCTTGATTAATTAAAAGAAGTACTTAATCCATTATAGAACTTAACAAAGGAGTACTATACATGAAACTTAAAAATTCGGACAACAACACATAGGTCTTCAACCGTCCTTGCGTTGGAACGCAGAATGCTCTAATGGATTTCTTGCTGGCGCAGAAGAAGATGGCGGAGCTGAAACCTCCGAGTTTGGTGGTGACGAACCGTAACGCCGCAATAAATCCTCAAGATCAAACGGAGGTTCCTCGCCCCTTGCCATGCATTCTCTATATTCTTTTTCCAAATAACGGAGCGCTGCCCTATGAAAAGCACTAGGTTTTTTGGACCGACGACCTACTTGAGTTGTGCCCTTCTCTCTAGAAGGATAACGATCACCCCCACCGGTGCCACTCCCTCCAGCTGCTGAAGCCATATTTTACTGGAAAAATACATTTATTTTCCACAAAATTATAAATTCTTACCATTACAATGCAAAAATTATTTACTATTACAATTACAATGATCAGATTAATAACTCTTGCAAATAACAATGAAATCATATAAAAAGACGAAATGTATCATTAATCCTCAAGAAATCTCTAATTAATTAAAAGAAATCTCTATAACTTCTAATTACTTTGACACCCTTCAGTTCCAGGAGTACACTCTTTTCAATATCCAGAAACCCTCTAGAAGAAAAATAAACATTTATGTCTGAAAATGTATATGTCAGTAACCTCAACCCTGCGGTGATGACACTGCCTTTCGGGGAGACACGGTGTGGTACAAGGATGTCACCAATCGGCCAGTCGCAGCACCAACATTTACGATTAATAGGCACAGCACTTGGCACAGGCAGCATGCTCATTGATATGCTCTCAGTACAACAACGGCCATGCTGACTGCGTCAAATGATGTCTTCTTATCAATTGGAAGTGCTGGTGATGCGACCAACCGATTCGCGACGTCCTTATAGCGCATCGTGTATCCCCGAAAGGTAGTGCCATCACCGTTGGATGGAGATTAACGACGTACACTTGTTTCGAAATAAAGATTTTTTTAGCTCCTAGATGGTTTCAATGTGAGCCTGAATAAATACATCACTAGAGTGTCAAAATAATCCATTCATAATACAAAAAATTCTAATATACTCATTTCATTAATTCATTCATGAATACAAAAATCAACTAGCCATAATATGGTCATATATACAAGTACATCACATGAAGTGTCTACAATCATTCTAAAAATTTCTACTATCCACATACTCATCTAAATCTAAAAGAAAATCACATCTACATATGCAATCTAGCTAAATGTCCAAAAAATGAGCTAGCTACACATTTTCTCTATTTCTAAAGCATGAAATGAGCTATGCAAACCAAGGAAGAAGAGAAAAACAAGCCCCAAACCTTTAGCGCCGATGGATGGACAGGGAATCAAAGATATTCACAAATGTGGTGAAGAAATGAGCAATAACTCCTCTCTCCCGAGCCAAAAACAGCAAGAAACAAGTGAGCTGAATGGCTCGGGCGGGGGAGAGGGAAGGGGATAAGGGGGCGAAGGCCTTTTGTCCCAGTTGGAGCCACCAACCGAGACAAAACGCCCATGTCCCCCCTCCCCCCCCTCCGCTGGCCCGGCTAGCCGTTGCACCCGGGACAAAATACACCTATTGTCCCGGGCCCAAAATCTGCAGGGACAAATGACCTGGAACAAAGACCTATTATGTGCACGTTCACATGCTGATACATTGAATCGGCGTCTCTCAAGTGGTGGAGGTGGGCGCTGGTGTTTAAACGCCCATGGTACGTACCAAAGAATTTGACCTTGTTAGGCAGCCTCGTAGCCTGTACATTGAGTCAGTGGCTGAGGAATCAGTGGGGTGCAGAACGTGGTAGGCCTCGCGGGAGGTGAAAGGGTCAGCTGTGCTCACCGCTAAGTGCCACTGGTCCGGTGATTTCGGAGTTGGAGGGAGGCGAGGTAGCCGAACAACAAATGGCGTTCGGCGTCGGCAGCGAGGGTGAGCCGAGGCCGAAAATGACTAGACGGGCCGTACGAGCAGAAGGCTGCAAAGGACAGGTCAGGGTGCAGGCAGTGTGACAAAAGGGCGGGAAAGGCCAAAGCGAGCGTATCGCTTAGGAGCCAACGATCGTGCCAGAAGGAGGTCCTAGTGCCGTCCCCAACCTGAACGGCCGTGATACTCTGGTAACGCGGAAGCTCAGCGCGGACAATTTGTCCAAGGTATGAGTCGCCGTCCAAGTCTGTGGTATGTGAGAGAATGGTGGTATTTAGTACCGGTCGGGGTTTTGGCTCGGTACTAAATGGTTATTTACAGAGGAATGCATTTCTCCCTAGTCACGTATGATGCATAGGTAGGATGGTAAGAAAGCTACGCACGTGAGTGAGAATCCTCATAACTGCGCACATGCATTTACATGTGAAAAATTCGCGTGACTTGTGATGATGCGCGTGTGCGGGAGTCCTAGGGCTTTGTAATATTTTTTCTATTTTCTGGGTGGCGAGTTTAGTATCGGTCGCTGCGACCGGTACAAACAACCCCTCCAGTTAGTACCGGCTAAGCGGTACTGGTCAGCCCGATCAGTACTAACCATGCCATTTGCCCGATACTAGAAGCAGTTTCTCACGTAGTGTGCTAATGTAGATTATAGTGAGAACTAACGCATTTAATCCATGGTTTTTTTCTCCACCATGCCATCTTCCTCCTCTTGTTTTTCCTCTTGAGCGACATATGGATCCCGCCACTTGATGGGGCTGGGGCCGTCCAACGCCGCCGCTCGGGTCGCCTCCCGTTGTGGTGGTCGGGTCGCATCAGCGATGGCACTAGTGTGCGTCATTTTCATTCATGCAGTGCACGCGCTAGTGGACATGGTGAGCGGGTCAGAGGGCAGCACAGATAGCCCGAGAGTGGGGTTAGAACTGGAGAGATTGAGAGAAGAGGGAGATAAATGAGGCAGGAAACGTACAGTCAGCGTGTCAACCTTTTGTCAGTCAATTTGGTCTGTCAATTATCGAGTTTAGTCTTTCAATTGACCGATTTAGTGTGTCAATGCTTTTTGCTTGTTTTGCTTTATTTCTTCTCATATTTGATCATTTGAATGGCTTCGTTACATCCTTGGAACCTAATAGCCACCTTCAAAGTAAATCTTGATAAAATGTTAGTCTCATTAATTGTGTTGTCATTCGATCACCAAAATCACTCCAAATGGCCTAAATGGGGTCATATTCGTTACGGAATGCATGTAGTACGGACACAGCAAGCTGATTGTACTTCCTGAGGCTGCTAATGTGGATTATAATGAGAATTAAAGCATTTGCTCATGGCTTTCTTCATCACGCCATCTCCCTCCTCTTGTTCTTCCTCTTGGCCGACTAGTCGATCCCGCCACTTGATGGGACCGTCCAATGCCGCCGCTCGGGTCGCCTCCCAAGTGTGGTGGTCGGGTCGCATCAGTGATGGCGCCAGTGTGTGTCACTTTCATTCACGCGGTGCACACTCTAGTGGACGTGGTGAGCGGGTCGGAGGGCAGGGCAGATGGCCCGATAGCGGGGTTAGACTGGAGAGATTGAGAGAAGAGGGAGATGAATGAGGCAGGAAACGTACAATCAGCGTGTTAACTTTTGTGCAAATGGACGAAGGAAGCATTTAGATAGGTACCGTGCCAACCTTTGTGCGTCAGTCCAAGTTATATATTAATACCAGACACTACTACCATAAAAGTTTGTAGGGGCGGGTAAAAACATATTTTTAGAGGCGGGTAGAAAATCCGTGGCTAGTTCTCGCTGCTAAAAATACCCATTTTTCAGGGACGGAAAATGAACCCGCCCCTAAAAATCCATTTCCAGGGGCGGGCCACCCCCTCAACCGCTCCTGGAAATATATTTGTAGGGGCGGTCCACAAGCCCACCCGCCCCTACAAATGGATTTTCAGGGGCGGGCAGGGCGGTGACCCGCCCCTGAAAATGAATTTGCAGGGGCGGGTTAGCCCCTGAAATGAATTTCAGGCCCAAAAAAATTAGTAATTCATTTTTAATTCATTTCGCAGTGTTTTAAAATTTGAATTCCCACTTTATAAATCTGATCCAACACTCAAATAACAATGCAATCAAATATAATTTCTGAAGATAAAGAGTAGCAATATATACAAGCTGTTTAATGACAATAGTAGCTATACATCCATGCATATTACAAATTTGTAGCTACTGCATTGCTCGCATTCGTAGATAGATAAGATAGTTGCGGTCTCCAATCGTCCACCCTAGAACTTCATCAAAATATGCTAGTGCACGAACAAGTGCACTCTCCTCCGCTTCCCATTGGTTGCTACAGATAGAACTACAAATGTCAAACAATGGAGTGTTTAGCTGACTTGCCCTGCAGAAGGAGAGCTTTGCTTGAAACTTGCAATTGTGGAGAAAACATGGCTCTCCACCCATCCAAGTCAAACCTAAGGTGTCCACGACTTGATTCAGAATAGCCCAAAAGCTAACTGATGCAATGATATATTGATGATCAATGAGATCCTGCAAAAAGGTGATAATAACATTATGAAAGTTGAAAGAACAATGCATCATTACTAAAGTTAACAATGACTAAAAAGAAAATCTCATACTCTGTCTTGTCGATTAAGACGACAAAGCCTCTCTGTAGTCAGAATAACATTGGATTCTCTCGCCTGTAGCTGCTTAACTCGAAAAATATGAAAAGTCGGTCACAAAGTACCCATGATTCTTTAGCTACTGTAAGCATGCCTCCACTGCTAGCCTCTCATAAGTTGTCCAAATGTTTGCCTCTCCACCCACAACGGCAATTGAAACCATGGGTATCGTCGAGGAGGATCCTGGTACCATTGTGGTCCACTCTGCATGTCGCACAGGTATTTGAAAAGAAATATGTACCCTCTTGACATCTGGTTGCTGAACAAGCTCTTGTCGAGCCACAAAAGTAGTACCACCCAAACCCTCGACAACATCTTGAAGCCATCTAATAAGGTTGATAATCTGCATTGTATGTGATGAAATTTAGAATTATTTGAAGCTGCATTGTATGTGAGCCTATGCAAAAGTATATGAAACTAATAACAAATGAAACTTATAACGTTAGGAATTGTTCCACGCATTCGATCACCCAGTGGCAAGCCAACCTCTTGATGGAAGTGTATGCCTGGCTGTTGAACATCGTCCATAAGCGCACGACCACCGCCACGACCCCTACCATGACCGCCACCACGACCGCCACCACGGAACATCTAACAGTATTCACATTGAGTAAATATGAATAACGAAATTCATAGTGTAACAAAAGTTCACTAATTCATGTACTCGCATTCTCATTCAAATGGAAATTGTAACCCTAAACCCTAACCCTAACCCGTACAGGTTCTAACCCTAACCCTAACCGTAACCATTCTAACCCTAACCCTAACCCTAACCGTAACCGTTCTAACCCTAACCCTAACCCTAACCTAGTGGAAGGCAATGGTACTTACCGCGTGGCTTGGAGGAGGCACGAGGGCGGCGCTGGACGAGTCGTGACCGACGAGAGCTGGTGGCGGCGTCGACGGCGCGGGTCCTCCCCGGCGAGCTCCAGGCGTTGCGGCGGCGGAGGTCGGGGCGGCTGCAAGGAGGAGGCGGCGGATCCCGGCGTTGTAGGAGGAGGAGGCGGCGGATCCCGGCATCGTAGGAGGAGGAGGCGGCGGATCCCGCCGTCGTTGGAGGAGGAGGCGGCGGCGGCGGCGGTGAGGAGGAGGAGGAGGAGGTGGCGGCGGCGGCTGCGAGGAGGAGGAGGTGGTGGAGGCGGCGGCTACGAGGAGGAGGGGGAGGTGGCGGCGGCAAATCCCGCGAGGTGGAGGGGGAGGTGGCGGCGGCGGCTCCCGCGAGGAGGAGGGGGAGGTGGCGGCGGCGCCTCCCGCGAGGAGGAGGGGGAGGTGGCGGCGGCGCCTCCCGTGAGGAGGAGGGGGAGGTGGCGGCGGTGGCGGCGGCAGCGAGGAGGAGGCGGAGGTGGCGGCGGCGAATCCCGCAAGGAGGAGGAGGAGGTGGCGGCGGCGGCGGCGAGGAGGAGGAGGAGGTGGCGGCGGCGGCTGCGAGGAGGAGGGGAGGTGGCGGCTACGGGGAGGAGGAGGGAGCGGAGGAGGTGCGGTGCATAATATAGGGCCGGTTTGTAGGGGCGGGTGGCGGCCCGGCCCGCCCCAACAAATATTTTTGTAAATTATCTAAAAAAATAGTAAAACACATGATAAAATTGTAAAATTTTCACCATAGGAAAAATAAAATATGTGTAACATAAAAAAATATCAAAATCATATTTCATAGCATATAATGAATAAATGTTTTCAAACAACAATGTATACCTATGTCACACTACTATGTCATACAACTTAAGGTTAACTTTGTGTTTTCAATAAACTTCAACACTAAACGTGTTGAATTATATTTTTCATATTTTTTTTACAATTCTACATGACAGTTTATGCTTATGATAAAAATTACACGTTGTTTTGAAGTATTTTGCATCTCCATTTGAAATAAATAAATTTTTCGAATAATTGAGAAATCATTTGTAGGGGCGGCTGACCCCCTCAGCCGCCCCTGAAAATGAGGGCATTTTTAGGGGCGGGTGGGGGTGAGCCACCCCTAAAAATAATTGTTTGTGGGGGCGGCTGACGCCTTCACCCGCCCCTGAAAATGGCTCCCATTTCTAGGGGCGGCAGAGGGGTCAGCCACCCCTACAGATGCCATCTCTAGGGGCGGATTGTTTCTACAGTACCCTCGCTCTATTTATAGGGACGAGTGATTTTTTGGTCAGCCCCTAAAAAACGAGGCATTGTTATAAATTGTTTTTGTAGTAGTGAGATATTTGTTTCCACATGTGTTAGTTTGATTATTCCGACAGGCCATTGTGCACGTTCACATCACGGACACAATGATCTATGGACATCAGATTCTTCGGAGTCTTCGGAGAACTTCTTGTCAAGAGTCGCCGGTCCGTCGTCAACTACGATTCTGGTGCATTTATTACCGGTCAGTCATCGGCGCCGGCGACGCATCCTCCACGTTCACATTCTGATACATTGAATCGGCGTCTCTCAAGTCTCAACATCAGCTCATGGAATCGCTGAACAGACATGTTTCTGTGAAGAGTCACCGCCACTTGCGCCCTGACATGAATGCACGATGAGTGACGACCCTTCGTACTAGCGTCTCTGTAGCACATGTATTGTAGTCAACTTTGATCATTAAATAAAAACAATTTATAAAACTAACTCCACAACCACTACACTAAATAAAAACAATTTATAAAACTAACTCCACAACCACTACACTAATTCGCGAGACGAATCTAATAAGGTCTTTGACAATATAATTAGAAGATGGTTACTATAGCCAATCATGAATTCATTATGCATATTAGATTTGTCGCGCAAAGTTACATCCATATGTAAAAAGATTTTACAAATAAATTTCGTTTAGTACTCCATGCATATAAGATTTTCTTATAAGGCTAGATGTGCTACAGAAAACCAAACAAGACCTAAGCCAGTAGGCCAATATAAGATAACTGCATTACGCTGGACGTAAATATGCATTCCACTACAACAAAATTGTCCCTAACCCATAAGTAATCAAATTAGGGCTATGGTAGTCCATACGTAGTCATAAATATGATGGCTCTGTCTTTTTATCAGACATAATCCGTGCATAAACATAGAAATAGTAATTTAAAATTTTATATTGGTATATACTTTAATGTTTTATTACAATTATATAATTTAAATTTATATTTAGGGGTTACTTTGACTTTAAATAATAATATAATTGGGTAACTTATATATAAATTTAGGGGGTTATTTGCATATTTTTATGAAGACATTGGTGGGGTAATTTACATGAATATCAGAGGGTTACATTTGATTCTTTTTATAATAGTAAAGTTGGGTAATTTATTAGAAAAGATACCAGATATATTAACTACTATAATTAGAGTTGTCAGATTTATGGTTGCATATTTCTGTTTTTTGTGCAAATTTCTACGACTTCTCTACTTTTTTTAGAGTATCCATCTAGTATTCTAGGTGGCTTAATGTGAAGGATTCAAAGGAACTTCCAAATTGGTAAATAGTAAGATAATTTATGTGACGGTGGAGCAATACCAAAAACAATGTGTAAAGCACTCCATAAAAATTTGAGATGGTGATATTTTGAAAAGAGTTGATTAATGGTTCCAAATTAAAGAGCTATAAGAAGTACAAGAGTACGTAGCCACAATGACGCGGGCTACAATGATGCAACCATCATGTTACAAACCATGCCAGATAGTAACTCTCTTGAGACTTGTTACGGTGTTTAGGTTCCTCCTTTTAAAAAAAATGTAGACCATTGATTTAAAATTAGCATGTAAAAACAAGACGTTTAATGAAATTGTTTTTTTTTGGAAATTGGAGTTTTTAACCCCAACTCTAAACGCGAATTGTGATTTTACCGTCATTTTCCGCAGTTTTGTGATTTTACCCCTGTTTTATGAAAACGAAGCCTCCATCTGCCCCTCCATTTAGCTCTATTAGTGGGATCTCAAATAAACAAATTAAAAGAAAAAAGAAAATCACCCGCAAAAAAATGAAAAATGAAAAAATCCTTCATATTACTGTGGAAAGATAGTAATACCCTTATCCCGTTTACCCCTCTAGAACTCTGAAGTAAACCCCCCCCCCCCCCCCCCCCCCCCCCCCCCCCCCCGCGTGATTCAACGCAGGGGCGGCGGCTCAGGCCCAGGCGGAGGCAGTCCACGGTGCAGGACCCGGCAAGGGACGCCGACACGAGCGTGCGACCCGACCTACCAGCCTGGGGCGCCGCGAGCGCGGGGCTCTCATCGACGAGCACACCAGTGATGTGCAACAGCCCAACGCCTGCAGCACCACCATCAACGGCAGCTGCTCATACGACGTCAGCTACGTGTCCCCTAACACCTCCTCTTCTGGGTGCTTGTCCAGGATGTGCTCCACCTGAGTAAGGAGGTCCTAGGCCCTGGAGCTGCCGCGGAGCACCGTCGTGTTCGATTGGCATCTGAAAGCATGGAATCTCAGCTAGATTTTAGACTCTCAGACTCAGATTCGTGTGAGGACAAATTTCAACAACAGATGTGTTCTTAGGTTTTATACATGCAGTTATGTTATGATGCTATTAATGTTTTTACTATTGCCCTATTTTAATTTTGTCAATTTTAGTTGATAAAATTATTCTTATATCTAATAAAATGTTGCTCATATATATGTTTAATGTCAAAATAGGGGTAAAATCACAAAGTGTTTATGAAAATAGGAGCAAAAAGCAAGGGTAAACTAGTCTTTTACCAGCCCATTTCATACCGTTAAGTCCTGTCACGGAGCAGGGGAAACTCTCTCTTCATTTTTATAAAATAGAGGTAAAATAAGAGTAAAATCACAACAATTTGTGATCAAATAGGGGTAAGAACACAATAATTCTTTATTTTTTCTGGTTCGGAAACCAGGACATATATCAATCGTGGAACAGCGTGAGCCAATTATTTGTACTGATGTTAGTCCGATTGACCATATTATTGCCCATACCTACAAACTTCCTGGATTGCATTGAGAATGAGACGTGTGTGGCTTTAAATATGTTGTAGTAGAAGCAGATACACAGCGCCACACCCTTTGCTTATAAATCATTACGATTCTGGTACTCAGGCTCTAACAGTCTGCACTGCGCCACAACCATCCTCCAAGGACGATGCACCTTCAAAATTGAACATTACTACGCCCACCATGTGGGCAAGGTCTTTCTTTCGCGCGGCCATGTTCCTGCTTGTCCAGCTGGCTGGCATCTACCTGGCGCATGCGTCGAAGGGTTGTAAGGCTTTCTCCAACCATTCCCCCCATCCAACTCCCCTCAAACGTACTATTTACTATATTTTACTACCTCCCTCCAAAAAATTCCTCCCCCTATAACTCCTTCTCTCCAACCATTCCCCACATATCTATTCCCCATATATACTATCACTCATTAACTAACTATTTATTTAACGTTTTTGAATTTAAAAAAAAACATACAGTATTTATACTATCATAATACGCATTATTATCGTGTTACGGAGCTCAAACGGAATTAATATCGCAAAGAAACGGTGTGATTAGAGATATAGGGGGAGTTTCAACTCCCCCCATACGTGGGGGGAGTTTCAACTCCCCCCAATATAAGGGGGGCCGTGGGGGGAGCCGTTGGAGGGCTTCCTCCCCCCAAAGCTCCCCGTACGTGCGGGGGAGGGCCCTTTACAGGGCACCGTTGGACATCGCCTAAGTGCCTCGTACCTCTGTTCTTGTTTGGTAGAGTAGGCCTTTGTATTGATTGCAAATGATGAACTAGTCTGATCTCAAACACCCCCCCCCCCCCCCTCGCGCAAGCATTTCTCACTTTCTCCATGAATTTGTAGTAACAGATGAATGGCTATCTCGTGCAAGCAAATATCTTGTTAGTTGCTTTCATGAATTGATTTACCCTTTCTTCTAGTTTTGCAACAACGTCCAAACTAAGATATCCTCAATATCATAGCATTAGTATATACTCCCTCCATTCCATGAAAAGTGCAATCCTAATGCTTGAAAAAATTCCTTAAAGAGTGCTATCTTAGAAATTGAATATCAATTATCTACCTAATTAAGTGATCGTATTTAGTTTATTTACCAAAACTAACCAGATGTGTGGCTAACAAATGAGGGCATCAGTCTTTTCACACCACCACAAATCTATCTGGAAAAAATAGAATTCCACTTTTTTTCCAAATTAAAACATAAATAGATTTTGTAGCTTATGAACTATATGAAAGGATCGGATGATTTCCCTTTTAATTATACATATGAAAGTACACAGCTAAAAACATGTATACATGGATTGGAACAAGGCTTTTCCTGTAAGGAGAACACACGGTACAGTGATATATTACATCCTGATATTTTGCCTTTTCGATCTAGGTACCGGAAACCCAAATCAGCGTCCCGTGTCTTGCCCTCCGGGCTCTCCAAATCACCTCCGGGTTAGGGTTAGAGATGGTTAGCGGGTTGTTAGAGGTTAGAGCTCGGATTTAATTTGAATGGCTCAATTCAAATTAAACCCGACACAAGTGTTAGCGTTTGAAATTAAATTGAGGGGCACGCCTCGATTTAATTTCCACACAATTTCACCCAATAAAATAAATCCAAAACCAAATCGAATTAAACAAGGTAGAGCCAAATTAAAATCCAAGTAACTCCAAATGTTTCACACTAGCAAACAATAGCCTTAATTATAAACAAAGTTTTTAATTTACTAGGAATTTAGAGAGGTAGAATTCCTACTTAGATGAATTATTTACAGCATTGCCGAAAAAATTTTGAAATCCACATTTTTCGACTTTATAACATTCCGGAAAAATCCGGGATGTTACAACTTCCACATCCACGCACTCAGACTAGGGATGCAATCAAACAAGCCTCTCAACATCAGCTCATGGAATCGTTCAACAAAGGAAGGTTTCCAACGCGGGTTAGTCATTGCTGACATGAACGTTAGGATGCGAGATGGTACGTAGTCATCTTCCGCGTCCATGTTCAGAACTTCAGACCATGGATACAATAATCAAACAAGCATCTCAACATCAGCTCATGCAATTCTTTCAACAAACGACGTTTCCATGGGTTAGTCATTGCTGACATGAACGTTAGGATGCGATGGTACGTTGTTTTATCTACACCTCTTACTACTGACTTGTCTGCATATGGATATTTTTCCAATGTTCGAATTTCGAAACGATGTGAACATATTGTAGAAAAAGGTGCACATCCAAGTTGGATAATTTTTTTTGGAATTCATAAAAATCATGTAGAGCAAACTGAGCTTGGTCAGTTGGTTAGCAGTACTAGTTCTCGCGTTATGATTCTGAATCTCAGGCTCTAACAGTCTGCACCGCGCCACAACCGTCCTCCAACTCCAAGGATGCACCGCGCCACAACCGTCCACACACTGCTCTGCCCACCATGTCGGCAAGGTCCTTCTTTCGCGCGGCCATGTTCCTGCTGGTCCAGCTAGCTGGCATCTACTTGGAACACGCAGCAGGGTTTCCGTCGGGTTGTAAGTGCCTAGCACCTCTTTCCTTGTTTGGTAGAGTAGGCCTTTCTATTGATTGCAAATGATGAACTAACCCCCCCCCCCCCCCCCCCCCTCGCGCAAGCATTTTTCACTTTCTCCATGAATTTATAGTAACAGATGAATGCCTATCTCGTGCAAGCAAATATCTTGTTGGTTGCTTTCATGAATTCGTTTACCCTTTCTTCTAGTTCCGCAACAACGTACAAACTAAAATATCCTCAATATCATATAGACCATTAGTATATACTCCCTCCATCTCATGAAAAGTGCAATCCTAACGTTTGGAAAAATTCCTTAAAGAGTGTAATCCTAAAAATTGAATCTCAACATCATATTTAATTTGTATACCAAAACTAACCGGATGTGTGGCAAACAAATGTGGGCATCAGTCTTTTCACACCACCACAAATCTATCTGGAAAAAATAGAATTCCACTTTTCTCCAAATTAATACATTAAAAATAGATTTTGTAGCTTATGAACTATATGAAAGGATTGGATGATTTTCTTTTTAATTATACATATGAAAGTACGGAGCTAATAACATGGATTTTGGAACAAGGCTTTTCCTGTAAGGAGAACACACGGTACAGTGATATATTACATCCTGATATTTTGCCTTTTCGATCTAGGTACCGGAAACCCAAATCAGCGTCCCGTGTCTTGCCCTCCGGGCTCTCCAAATCAGCCGTGTCAGCGTCCACCATGTCTGCGTTCTTAGACTAGTCTCAATGAAAATTTTATGGAGGGTTTCATGACATTAAATATTATCAATTTTGCTGACATGACAAGAAAGAGAATAATGTAATTTAATGGGATGTGAGGAGAGTTTCATCACCATACAACTCATCTGACACAGTTACCTTGTTGCTAGAAGCAGCGTTACAATTCACATTTCAAACGGGTGAGAAAGGTTGACTCGAGTGGGAATGAATGTACAAGTTCCCTTGTCTATCAATGATTGTGAGATAAAAACATTTCTTTTCATGTCCACCTTCCATGGATGCAGACGTGTGTCATTTAGTGCAGAAGTGGGAAGAGTTTTGTGAAAATTTATGAACGGTTAAATCCTCTGTGTACCGAGAATAAAATATATTATTTTGAAACTTCATGTGTGTAGAACATATCAAACGATCAACAAAGGATGTTTCCAACGAATAGACACCGGTGTCACACCCGATTTTAAAAACAAAACCGAATGCATAATTATATGTAAGTTTCATATATATAGAGACATTATAAGTGAATAATCAGTAACAATATCATGAAAAAGATAAATTAAAGCAAATAAAAGACTATCAAAGTTATATAGCTTATCCTGGAAACGAAAGCTTCAAACTTCACAGGCAATCGACTGGGGGTTGCGTACGCCTAGAACTCAGCAACATCTTCAAAAAGACTTCATAAACTTTCTCCTTCTGAGCAGCAGTAAGCAAGGGTGAATATATTTATGATTAGTACTCAGCAAGGCCACAAAAAATAACCAGAGTATGATTTAAATTCATCTTTAAGTTAAATTAATCATGTAAGGGTTCAAGCCTCTCATGACCGTGAGCACGGCTGATATATCAGTTTTACACTTTGCAGAGGTTGTACACTTTCACCACAATTCGCGTAAAAGTTCCGGAGAACTTTGAACTCAACCACGCATGTGCTAGCTAGGCACAATATCACACTTCCGAGGTGTGATTGCATAGGGATGCTACGAGAACTTTCCAAAGAACCTATACGTATGTGTTGGTCCCTACTATGCGATACCTCATAAGACGCACCTTCCTTCACCCGCTCCACCATACAAACTCATAACCACCAAGCAAACAACCCCAACACAATATATAGTTCATTCAATTAATTAGCCAAGACCAGAGCTGTCGGTGTCCTGACCCGGCGGTCCGGATCCCAACTAGTAAATGTTGCGTGTTTCCTCGTCCCAGATGTTGATGCGAGAGGCAGCACAGTAACGCACGGGTTTATCCTGGTTCCGGCCGCGAGGCCGTACGTCCAGCAAGGGGGTGTGCGAGGGCACTGTATTATCTTGCACCGGAGGTGCCTGTAGTAGGGGGTACAAGCGAGGCGAGAAAGGGAGGGAAGCTCCCAGGTCTCTGCTAGAGGAGAAGCTGATTGAGGTGAGTTCCAATATCGAGCGCTGAGCGTTGTGCTCGTGTGAGGATGATCGCAAAAAAAACGTCCCCCTCAAAGGAAGCCCGTCTCCTCCTTTTATAGTAACAAGGAGGGATGGTGTGCATGCGCAGGGGAACGGGGAAGTCGTCGTTTTCCCCCGAATTGCAGGGGTACAGTGGTCGAATACTTTAGGAAGTACACTGTGGGGCATGGCGTCGGGCGTGGCAATCGTCCTGGGTATCGTCCTTGGTCTTGCGGAGATCACGCCGGCGTCCTGCCAGCCCCAGCAGGCGGCGTGGTCATTGCTGTAGGGTGCACAGTCCTCCAGATGTGGCGTGGTGGCACTCCGTGGACCCTGCAGGTCAGGGTCTTGCATATATACATGCATCATCGGTAGCAGGGCATGTGGCGGTCCCGGACCCCCGGGACGGAGTGCTGGCGTGTGCACTGAGGAGGTCCGAGGGTCGCGTGGAGGTCCCGGACCCCTCGAGGGGGGGGGGAGGTCCGGGCCTCCGGCTGCTAGTGCTGTGTGCCCCTCTTTGAGGGGCACGTGGTGACGCCGGACCCCTTCCCGAGCAGGGGGCGGGTCCGGGGACGTACGTGTGATAAGGTGGAGTCCAGACAGCCGTAGTTGGCAGAATAGTAATGAGAACTGTGCCAAGTGCGCCTCGTCCCGCGTTGCAGGTCCCACAGTGTTGCCACAGCGTCCGGGATGGCGGAGCAGTGACCGGAGTTGTCGGACGGGACTCCGGTCACAGCCACTGTGGGGAATGGCGGCCTGACGCCATCTGTCCTGGGCGCTGTGGAGGAGTGGTTGGCACTTAATGCCTCCGTACGACGGGCGGGTAAGCGGCAGGGCCATTTGTCCTTTACGCCGAGGGGTGGCCTCGAGCGAGGCAGAGATGAGTTGCCTGCTCGAGGGTAGTTCCACTACCCTCAAGCGAGGCGGAGATGTGGGGCACAGTCGAGGGTCTCGATGGGAGCCCTCGAGCGAGGCGGAAATCGCCCCGCGGGTCCGAGGGGGGATGTGAATGGGCCGCATGTTGGGCTTCTTTGAGTCCTTTCCTTTCTTTCAGATTGGAAGGAGCCCGTGGGCCTTCGTGGGCTCAGTCGCCTAACATGTGTTAGCATTTTTTTGGGTGATCTTAGTACCCCGATTAGGGTGTCCCTAATCGTGGTACCCGACAGTAGCTCCCGAGGCTTTGGTCGAGTCATGGGATTCGGCCAAAGGGTATTTCGGCGATTTCACCCCTTGATGTGATCGATCGATGCAGCGCTCCCGCCGGGCGCACCTGTGTGCCGGCCCAGCGGATGTGACAGCTCGTCGGTCGGGGTAGTGTGCCTGCGGGGAAAGTACTTCGAGGAGTGTGTGCCTTTTTGTTTTGTTCCGGGGACAAGACGCGTCAGCGTGCTGAGCGGGCCAGGGCCACAATGGCGCCTGTTGCTTTGTAGCTGGTGCGTTTGCCACGCTGTCCCGTGCTCAGGGTCTCGGCCCCGCTTTCCCTGGTCGCCTTGCGACGCGCCGTTCGAGGGCAGTCGGCCAGCACCGATGCTGCGCTGCTCAGCGTTCAAGGGCTCAGCTTTGCTTCATCGTGTCATGTCTCAGCACGTAACCGAGGGTATCTTTCGCTCGTGGAGGGCCGCGCCGTCACGGGCGGTCCAAGCCTTCGCCCTTCGACAGGCTTGAAGCTTGGCGCCCACCGCAGCTATAAATAGGGGTCGTGAGACTCCCTTTCCTCTCCAACTTCCCTGCTCTTATTTCTAGCATCACCTAAGTCTCGTAATGTTTTCCTTTGCCTTTCACGACCAGCCCCCAGATGGATTGTCTGGCTTTTTTAGGCTTTGGTGCTAGAAGAATGCTTGCGAGCGGCGGGGGAAAGCCGGAGAGGGCGTGCGCACCATCCCTTAGCTTCAGTGGGACTAGCAGAAGAGCATTGGGCCCGTGGGGTCCCGCTTATGCGATGTCCCCTAGCCTGAAGGGGGTTGGAGACGCCTGACCATGGCGCTGGTGCCAGGTTTGGTGGCTGTTCTTCGCATCGTCGCCCTTGACGACAAGGTTGCTCTCGGGGAGATGATGTGGAGGGTGCTGTCCGCCAGCTTGACCCCCCACATGTTCTTCGGTGGAGGAGACGCTAGAAGAAAGCTTGCGAGGAGGGCATCCCGCTGGACCCGTACGGTTTGGGGCTGCTCCCCGCAATCCTTAGCAGCCTAGCCGTCGCGCCAGCCAGGGGCTTGGTGCTCTTCTTCATCGCTCACTCCTCCCCAAGACAGGGAAAATTGCCACGCAAGTGGCAATGCGTTTGTACTTTTCGACGGCTTTAAGCCGGTAGCCCTTTGTAATCTTTGTTTGTAAAGAGCAATGAAGTCTCCTTCTCCTTCACGGATAGGACGATCGAAAGTGTGTGGGTGGGTGCCACCCCCGCAGGAGATTTTAGTCCTCGAATGTGTGAAGTTTCCTCCGTGGGGGTGCGTCAGCGCACCCACGGGTGTAGCCCCCGAGGCCTTGGAGGAGTGTTTGTACTCGTCCAAGGGCTATAAATGTCGCCCCGCTTGGTTGCTTCACTGGGGTGGCCGTCCAGCATCTTTTTCAGCTGGCATCGGCACTCTTTCAGCCGCCCTCGGCATTCTCAGTGCTGGCACAGCGACCCAGTATCCAACTTAACCATCAAGCAGGCGTGCGTTAAGAGTGGGAGTTTTGGTTAGACACGCGGAACTTCACAATCGACGGTCATCGACCTATTCGAGGGTGCGGCCTGAGCCGCGGTGTGCGAGGAGCCCCCGAGCCTCAGCCTACGTAAAGGCATTCAGGGAACCCTCGACTTTGGTTACGGCCCTCGTCGCCCTTCCGCAGGGAGGAGGGGTGAAGCGCACTATGCTACCCATGCCCGGGCCGTGAGCTATGGCTGCTTCGGTGAGCTGTTATCGGGTAGTTCAAGTGGACATCCGTGCCCCATTCGATAAGGGTCGGCTCATGGTCCGTGGACACGTCACATAAAGTGCTCGTGAAGGTTCGCTAGGCGGGGCTCGGACCCATTCGATAGGGTCCGAGGGCTCGATGCTCTCCCTCGATGGGATCCCCCTGCTAGGCACCCTCGACTGGCCTTGAACACTGCGTAGGATGTCTCGAACTCCGCGTTCGAGGGTAGCTTGTATGGCACGTCCATACAGCCCCTGACTCTGGCGATCTGGGGCGCCTGTCGAACCCTCGACGGGCCAGGCTTCGAACCCCTGATCAGTAAGGCCTCGGAATAATGTTTCCTTGAGGGTGAAAAGCTCCCGAAAGGAATATTCCGTCACGGTTCGCAAGCGGCGCGGAGTCGCTAGTCGTGTGCGCAGGTCTTCCACTGGTCGTGGGCGATGTGGCCCAATTCGTGCGGTGAGGTGCGGGCGCGCTGTAGCGAAAATGGCCTCTCATGCCATATTTCAATATAATGTTTTGGTGATTGATATAGACAACACAACACTTGGACTAATATGATTGTTAAGAAAATCATTCTCAGGCTTTTAGGTTCAAGTGATGACAAAGAGAAGATAAGCATAGCTAGGCCCGAAGGGCCACCCCTACGGGGGTTCCGCTATCATCGGTTAAACCGACGTAGGGCAAAATCGACGTAGGGCATTGAGGCATTTTGCTATCATCGGTTAAACCGACGTAGGGCAAAATGAACTCACCGGTACAATCACAGAGAAGGTCTGCAGGCTAGGGTTTTACACCGGATGAACCGACGCTACGGAAGTTATATACGTCGGTGCATTGGCAGATGAAGACCGAGGAAATTACATACACCGGTTGAACCGACGATGCATCGGTCAATTGCATCGGTTCAGTTGTCCAGAGAGGTGGTTTTTGGAGGAACGTGAAGAAGTTACACTCACCGGTTAAACCGACGCTAATATTACATACATCGGTTGATTACATCGGTTAAACCGGCGTTACACCGATTGATTGCTAACGGCTAGTTTTTCAAGTGGCAGTTTACATACACCGGTTGAACCGATGATGGCTTTTGAGGTACGTCGGATTAACCGGCGTTAAGCACATTTCGGGCAGCTTTTCTCCAACGGCTATATTTGCTTGTGCTGCCTATATATACCCCCAAGGCCAGGTCATTTGAGAGTGCTAGAGTTCAAGGAAGTATACAAGAGCTAAAGATCATCTCCAACCACCATAGAGCTTCATTGTACATCATATAGGCTTAAGCACACTTGTGAGAGTGCTTAGTGCTTGTTTAGGCTTAGTTCTTGAGAGAACTAGCTTGAGAGAAAGCCTTGCTGCGGCAAGCACCTTGTGTACTCGTCGTGTGACCCTCCGACTTGGTGTGGAGTGGCAACGACACTTTGTGCGGGGAAGGAGGCCCCTACTTGGTGTTAAAGCTCCAAGATAGTGAAGACGGTGCCGTGGTGACGCTTCGAGATAGACGGTGGCGGTGACCTCGTCTTTGTGACTTGGCGTCACTTAGCCTTTGCTTGTCGGGAGCCATGGAGGCATGGCAAGATGGTGATCAAGCGAAGAGACTCGGCATCACACTTGTTCGTGTTGGACAAGTGGCCGTGGACGTAGGGAGGGACTTTGGTGTCCTAACCGAACCACGTTAAATTGTGTGTCTTGGTGTCTTCACGGGAGTTTGCATATCCTCTCCCTTACCGCTTTACTTACCCCATTACATTTCCGCATTTACTCTTTCTTGCTTACCTTTACTTTACTAGTTAGTTTGATTAGGATTGGCTATAGGTTGTAAGTCTTTTGGGGTAAGTAGAAGGTAGCATATATAAACCTTAGTCATAACTAGCATGTGTAGGACGTGTTAGGTTTATTTTATGTGATTAGATTGAGCCCTAGCTTAAAAAAAGCGATTAGCGACCCTATTCACCCCCTCCCCCTCTAGGGTCGGACACCCCGGTGATCCTTACACGCGCCTTTTCAGGCGGCTACCTCGGATAGACGAAGCGGCGTGTGCGGCGGCTGACGGATGGAACAGCGCAACAGTCGCGCCACGCCCGTCGATTACCGCGCCGTAATTATTGCCGAGTGCGCGCGTGGGAGACTCTGCTGTCGTGGGACCCATCCGTCAGCGACGGCAAAATCTACCGCATTGAATGCGGCGGATTCGGGCCGTGGCGGCGTATCCGCGCGCCGTGGCAGAATAAAAGCAAGAGAGGGGGGACTGTTTGGGCTCACCTGGCCATTTGCCTTCGTCTCCCTTGCCTTCTTCACCTCCCCTGCATCCTGAGCCCGCAGCAAAGAGCGAGAGGAAGAAGGAGAGAGCGAGAGCGTACCTTAGGCACCACAAAGCTTGTCTTCCCACACCTCCCCGTAGTTCGAAGCCATGTCAGATATCCGGGAGCCAGTGCCGTGGGGGAAGTCCACCGCCACGGAGGCGGTTCTGGAGCAGCTGGCGGCCGACCGGCTGCTACCAATGAACATGAGCCCGGAGCGGCCGGTGTGGATTGCCCTGCAGCAGGAGGAGACCGAGCTAAATCCCCCCGAAGGCTACGTCGTGAGCCTCGTGCGTCTGCACGAGCGGGGATTCAGCGTCCCCGTCATCAGGTTCATGCGGGCATTGTGTGATCACTACGGAGCAGAGCTGCACAACTTCGGCCCCAATTCCATCTCGCAGGCGGCGGTCTTCATCGCTGTCTGCGAGGGATACTTGGGGATCGAAGCCCACTGGGATCTGTGGATCCACCTCTTCCGCGGCGAGCTCTTCATCTAGAACGTGCGGGGGCAGCCGAAGCGGTTCGCGCGCGCCGGAGGCCTGATGCTCCATCTGCGTCCGAGTCGGAAGAATCTCTACATCCCGAACAAGATGACCACCAACAATGCCGGGTGGACTCGTGGGTGGTTCTACCTGCGTAACTTCGGCAACAAGCTCCCGGCCATCACCAACAAGGTGCATCGGGAGAGACCAGCCAAGTGGGACTGGGGGGTGTCACCCCCAGGGCACCAAGCCAGGCTCGAGGTCCTCACCGAGGCGCTGGTGCACCTGGCGAGGAAGGGGTTGACGGCGGCTGCCATCATCACAAACTTCCACCAGCAGAGGGTGATTCCTCTAACGGAGAGAAGCCTGCCGATCTTCGGCCTCACCCCCAGGGTTCCGGCCTCGGGGTCGAGGACGTCGATGGTACTGCTACCTCGAGGCATCGCTGCCTAGAGGGCAAGGAATGCGGTGGCGGAATTCCCCAATGATGCAACCGATCTCTGGGAGATGAAGATGCGCCCCGAGCCGGGGTTCCTTTCATTGGTAAGTCTTCGATTTCGATCTGTTGTCGATTCGTGTTATTCCTTTCCCCCTCCTGCTTCCTGACTCCGATTTAATTATGTCTTGCAGGGGGTGAGCCGCAGGTGCCACCCCTCGAGGCCTCCGATCCCGGAGGAACGTGAGGTCAATTGCCTTCACGCAAAGGTGGTGAAGAGGCGGAAGGAAGCGGCGGAGGCTGCCGCTGAGAGGAAAAGGAAGAGGAAAGCAAAGCACGATAAGGCGTGCAAAATCGCTCGCACGGAGGGGAAGCTGCGGCCTGCCACGCCCGAGTCCACGGATGAGGAGGACGCCTCGGATGCCGAGGCCCACCTTCCGGGTGGTGGCGAGGCGGCAACAGGTGCGGATTCCCTGCCGGTCTATCAAGAGGCCGGCGACGAGGACGCGCCAGCGACACCGCATGAGGCGAGGCCCGCACCAGGGTCGTTGGCGAACCCGCCCCTCGTGGGGACAGAGCGAAGGTCGCCCACGCCGGTGGCGGGATGAGGGTCACCCACACCGGCAGTGGGTGGAGGATTGTCTGTGCCCGCAACAGAGTGGAGGTCGCCCCTGCCAGTGACGGGCGAGGGGGTCCCCGCGCCCATGATGTTGACGGGCGGCGATGGGTCCGCGGCGAGCACGGAGATGTCCGCGCAGATGGCCTCGAGGCCTCAGCCTGCTCCAAGGGTGACACCCTCAGATCAGGCGTCGAGGGGCGTCGGTGTGCCGCAGGCCCGAAGGAGCGGCACGGGCAAACGCAGCATGAGTGCCCGGTCTGGGTAAGTGTCTTTGGTTTTATTTGTTGTGTTCATTTGATCACTCCCCCAATCCTGCTAACCTCACCCTTCCTTCCCCAATTTCCAGCTCCGGGACTGTTGCCAAGGACGCGGCCCCGCTCGCACTGACCAAAGCCCTCAAGACCGGGATGCGAGCCACGCCACACTCGGCGCCGCAGCCCCCGCCTGTCGTGGACATCGTGGCGGAGGCCGCAAAGCTGCGGGAGGCCATGGCACGAGGGGCTCAAGCGGCCCAACAGGCTCGAGCGCCGGGGAACGGGGACGATGCCGGCCAGAGTGGCATGGGAGCAGCCACCCCAACTGACGCTGTGGGGGAGGCCGGCCGGGGCGGTGTAGACGACGCCGCCCGGCCGGACGTCGATGCCGAGGTTGGTCGGAGCGGCACGGATAGCGCCGCCCGGCTGGTCGCAGAGGAAGGATCTGGTGGGGGGCGCAGGAGCGCCCCGCCAGCCAGGCGGAGGCAGAGACCCTCGTCCCCGGGCCCCCGGGGGCTGTGGTCGAGGGAGTCACGGAGGAGTCGGCGCAGAGGGCACCGATGGTGGAGGAAGCCCACGTCTCAGTGCCCGCAGAGGGCCAGGATCAGGGTGTCGTTGTGGTGATAACGGCGCAGACGGTGACGGCGCAGACGGTGACGGCGCAGGCGGCGGCGGACAGCGTGATCCCGGTGGTGCAGCTGCCAGACAGCAGCGAGGAGTACGGGGATTCGAGGGACATCGACTCCGCTGCTGCGGCAAGCACCACCGACAAGATCGCTGAGTTCACGTCGGCCTTCGCGGAGGTTCTCGACGAGGGGACATCCGAGGGGCCCCAGCACGGGGCAATCATCTAGTCCATGGTCCCCCCGGAGTTTCTCCGCGATGAGCTAGAGGAGGAGGCCGTCTGGCAGGCGCAGATCGAGGTAGGTTCTCAGATTCAGAACCACCTCGATCGTGCCCTAGAGCTCCATCAGACGACAGATTACCAGATCAGCTAGGTAAGCGGCTCCTCCCCGAGAATCGTTCATATTTTGGCCCTGATTTTATTTGTTTTACCCACGCCTTTCCTCTTGCAGCGGCTGAGGGACATCTCACACAAGAAAAGCGCCAAGATGACTCGGCTGTACTCCCAGGTACGCTGGCTTGGGCAGCACAACGCTGGCCTGGTGCTCCAGAGTGTCGATGCCAACACGAAGATGACGGATCTGGAGGCGCGTCGGCAGGCGCTGGAGGAGGAGTTGGCGCGGACCGCCGGCGAGCGTGATGTCCAAAGGGCTGCAGCAGAGCAGAAGGCTCAGGAAGCCAAGGCACAAACCGCCGAGCTGCAGCGCACTAGGACGGCGTTCAAGCTAAAGGAAGCTGAACTCCAGCGCAAGGAGGCTGAGCTCCAGCGCAAGAAGGCAACCATCGCCACGCTGACCGGGACCCTCGAGGAGAAGGGCAAAGCCCTCGAGGAAAGGGAGGAGGCCCTCCGGAATGCGATGTTGTTGGGTTCTAGTCGTTCGTAGCTTATCCTCGTTTCTTTGATCAGAGTTAAGGCAGCAAGTGGCAGATGAGATAGTGGCAAAGGAGGTGGTCAACACCACGCTCATGGCGGCGCAGGTGGAGTACGCTGACCTGGAGCGAACCGCCGTGAGCATGTGCCAGGAGCTCGAGGGGGAGGGCTCCATCTCTGGTAGCTCGGTGATCAGCCGCCTGCGAGCGCTAGGTGGCCGGATCACCAAGCATGCCAAGAGCACCTTCCGTCTCGGTGTCCTGCGAGCCCTCGCCGTGGCCTCAATGCACTACATCATGGATCTCCAGAGGGTGTCGTCGGGGTACGTCGATCCCAACGACGCCGATGCGGACGCCGCGTCAGCTATAATGGACGACGCCGACGCAGCCGCCGAGGAGTTCGCCACTGCCTTAGCCGAGAAGCTCGAAGCTGACATCCCCCCGATAGCCGAGTTTGATGCTGTTGCAGATCCACAGAGGGGGGATGATAACCTGTAGGAAAGCTGGGCCTCGAAGCCCATGTAATGGATTAGTGTTCGTTGTAATCATACTTATGAATTTATGAATAAAGAAATTCGTTATCATTAAATCGACAGTGTGGCCCATCGAGGCCTTGTGTATTCGAGCCTTCGTTTTCTTTACTCTACTTTAGTGTTCTCATATGCGACTTAGATAAACTTCTGCGAGGAATTTCGCGTTCATAAGCGACGTAGGCGTGGGGTGGTGAGGGGGGTGCCGTATCCCGGAGGCGTAGGCGGCCCCACAACTCGGCCGGCCCCATACCATAGTTGCTTACGCCTCGCGTCCGTTTTTTCCAAGTATACGAGAAGCTTAGAGACGAGACGGAAATTTTTCGAAAAAATGTTGGCGATTTTTGGGGACGTTCGGGGGTTCCCCCCGTAGTAGCCCCCGAGGGAGGCTTGGCTTTGCCGAGGGTAAAGCCAAGCTAACCTCAGTGTTCGTGCGCATCAGAGCCCTCGAGGGTCCGGAAGGTTCCCAAAAATAAACAAGTAAAGCGTACTTCTTTATTATTTCGGGAAATCGGAAATGCGAGTACAAACGATGTACAAATAGCTCGGAACTCTAAGGATAGAAGCGACGTAGCTGCTGTATGTTCCATGCGTTGGTGAAGACTTCGCTATTTTCATTCGCCAGCTTGTACGTGCCGGGCTTGAGCACCTTGGCGACGATGTATGGGCCTTCCCACGGTGGTGAGAGCTTGTGGCGGCCCCTGTTGTCCTGTCGAAGCCTCAGCAGCAAGTCCCCTTTGTTGAGGTCTCGGTGCCGGACTCTCTGCGCTTGATACCTTCGTAAAGACTGCTGATAGCGCGCAGAGTGTAGGAGTGCCACGTCTCGAGCCTCATCCACTTGATCCAGCGAGTCCTCGCGGGCTCGCTAGTTCTGCTGCTCTTGATAGGCCATGAACCTTGGCGACCCGTACTGCAAGTCCATGGGGAGTATGGCCTCGGCGCCATAGACGAGGAAGAACGGGGTAAAGCCCGTGGCTCTGCTTGGGGTCATCCTCAGGCTCCAGATAACCGAGGGTAGCTCCGTGAGCCACCTCCGGCCAAACTTGTTCAACTTGTTGAAGGTCCTTGGTTTCAGTCCTTGGAGGATCATGCCTTTGGCACGCTCCACTTGCCCGTTCGTCTATGGATGCGCCATAGCCGACCAGTCCACACGTATGTGGAAGCTGTCGTAGAATGCCAAGAATTTCTTGCCCGTGAACTGGGTGCCGTTGTCGGTGATGATCGAGTTCGGGACCCCGAACTTGAAGACGATGTCGGTAAAGAACAGAACGGCTTGCTTGGATTTAATCTTGCCGATGGGGCGAGTCTCGATCCACTTGGAGAATTTGTCGACTGCCACCAGCAAGTGGGTGAAGCCCCCGGGCGCCTTCTGCAGCGGACCGAAGAGGTCCAGTCCCCACACGGCAAACGACCATGTGATGGGGATGGTCTGCAGAGCATGGAATGGGAGGTGTGTTTTTCGAGCGTAGAACTGGCAACCCTCGCAAGTCCGTACGACGTCAATGGCGTCGGCGACCGCGGTGGGCCAGTAAAAACCTTGCCGAAACACGTTACCCACGAGGGTTCGTGGTGCGGCATGATGACCGCAAGTGCCAGCGTGGATGTCGCGGATTAGCTCCTTGCCCTCGGGGATGGGGATGCATCGCTGCAAGATGCCCGAGGGACTGCGCTTGTATAGCTCGTTGTTGATTAGGATGAAGGACTTGGCCCGCCTATCGAGGCGCCGTGCCTGAGCGCGGTTCGAGGGTAGGACCCCTCGAATCATCCAGTGAAGGTACTGGACGCGCCAATCTTGCGAAGTGGGGGCCTCGTCGATCTCCATCGCTTCGGCCTCGTCCGCGGAGGCGGTCGAGGGGCCTAGCTCCGCCGGATCCTTGAATTCGACGGAGGGCTTGGTGACGTCGCGAGCGAAGATGTTCGGGGGGACGGTGGTCCGCCCCGACGCGATCTTGGCTAGTTCATCGGCATCCTCGCTGTACTTGCGCGGGACATGATTGAGTTCTAGGCCATCGAATTTGTCCTCGAGGTGGCGCACTACTTTGCAGTATGCCTCCATTTTCAGGTCGTGGCAGCTAGACTCCTTCATCACCTGGTTGATGACGAGTTGAGAGTCACCACGCACGTCGAGGCGTTTGATGCCGAGCTCGATGGCGATGCGGAGGCCACTGAGGAGGGCCTCATACTCCGCCATATTGTTAGACACAGGAAAGTGCAAGTGTATCACGTACCGCATGTGGTCTCCGAGGGGTGATATGAAGAGGAGGCCGGCACCGGCACCGGTTTTCATCACCTATCCATCGAAGTACATGGTCCAGCATTCGGCCTGGATTTGTGGTGGGGGTAGCTGAGTGTCCGTCCACTCAGCCACGACGTCACCCAAGACTTGGGACTTTATCGCTTTGCGGGGGGCGTAGGTGAGAGTTTCTCCCATCAACTCCACGGACCATTTGGCAATTCTACCCTCGGCTTCCCTGTTGCGGACTATCTCTCCCAAAGGGAAAGACGAGACCACGGTGACAGGATGGGCCTCGAAGTAGTGGCACAGCTTGCGCCGTGCCAAAACCACCGCGTACAGCAGCTTCTGAATCTGTGGATAGCGTGTCTTAGTTTCAGACAACACCTCGTTGATGTAGTACACCGGCCGTTGGATAGGCAGAGCATGGCCCTCCTCTTGTCTTTCGACAACGACCACCGCGCTGACCACTTGGGTCGTCGCGGCTATGTACAGACAGAGGGGCTCGCCATACACGGGTGGCGTGAGAATGGGGGCGTGAGTGAGCGATGCCTTCAGCCTGTCGAGGGCTTCTTGGGCTTTGGGGGTCCATGTGAAGCGCTCGGTTTTCCTCAGGAGTCGATACAGGGGTAAGCCTTTCTCGCCGAGATGCAAGATGAATCGGCTGAGGGACGCTAGGCATCCCATGACCCTCTGTACCCCTTTAGGTCTCGGATCGGTCCCATCTGAGTGATGGCCGAGACTTTGTCAGGGTTGGGTTCGATGCCCCGCTGGGAGACAATGAAGCCCAAGAGCATGCCTCGAGGGACTCCGAACAAGCACTTCTCGGGGTTGAGTTTTACCCCTTTGGCCCTTAGGCAGTCGAATGCGATCCTGAGATCAGCAACCAGGTCGTCTGCCTTCCTGGATTTTACAACGATGTCGTCGACATATGCCTCTACGTTCCGCCCAAGATGGTCCCCAAAAACGTGGAGCATACACCGCGGATATGTAGCTCCGGTGTTTCTGAGGCCAAAGGGCATCGTAACGTAGCAGTACATGCCGAAAGGTGTGATAAAAGAAGTCGCGAGCTGGTCGGACTCTTTCATCTTGATTTGGTGGTAACCGGAGTAAGCATCAAGAAAGGATAAAATTTCACATCCGCAGTTGAATCTACGATTTGATCAAAGCGTGGCAAAGGAAAGGGAACTTTCGGACATGCTTTATTTAAACTGGTATAGTCTACGCACATCCGCCAACTCCCATTCTTTTTCTTCACTAATATAGGATTAGCTAGCCACTCGGGATGGAATACTTCCTTGATGAATCCGGCCGCCAGAAGTTTCTACAGCTCCTCGCCGATCGCCCGGCGCTTGAGCTCGTCGAAGCGTCGCAGGCGCTGCTTCACCGGCTTGGAGTTGCGTCAGATATCAAGGGAGTGCTCGGCGACCTCCCTTGGTATGCCAGGCATGTCCGAGGGGCTCCACGCGAAGATGTCTGCGTTGGCGCGGAGAAAGCCGACGAGCACCACTTCCTATTTGTTGTCGAGGGTGGCGCTGACCTGCAACGCCTTGTCGTCGGAGCGATTCGGGTCGAGGGGCACCTTCTTGATACCCTCGGCAGGTTTGAAGCTTCCCACGTGTCGGTGCGTGGAGTCCAAGGCCTCGCTTGCCATTTTGTCGAGGGTGGCTGTGAGGGCCTCGTCCTCCGCTTGAGCCTCCGAGTGCTTAACGCACTCCATGTCGCACTCGTAGGCGTGCTCGAACGAAGAGCCGACGGTGATGACACCCTTCGGACCTGGCATCTTCAGCTTGAGGTAGGTGTAGTTGGGGATGGCCATGTACTTGGCGTAGTAGGGACGACCAAGGATGGCATGATAGGATACCCGAAACCCCACCACCTCAAAGGTGAGTACTTCCTTGCGGAAGTTGGCTGCCGTGCCAAAGCAGACAGGCAGATCGATCTAGCCGAGGGGTTGGACTCGCCTCCCCGGCGCAACTCCATGAAACGGCGACTTGCTAGGGCGAAGCTTGTCCAATCCAATCCCCATGAGCTCCAAGGTGTGGGCGTACATGATGTTGAGCCTGCTGCCTCCGTCTATGAGCACCTTGGAGAAGCGGGTGTTTCCGATGATGGGGTCGACAACAAGTGGGTACCGTCCCGGATGCGGGACATAGTCGAGGTGGTCTTCGCGGCCAAAGGAAATGGTGTCCTACGACCAGTCAAGGTAGGACGGCGTGGCCATTGTGACGGAGAAGACTTCCCGACGCTCGCGCTTGCGCTGCCAAGAGGTCATGTTCATCATTGGCCCTCCAAAGATGAAGAAGGCGTTCTATACCGGGGAGAACTCGTGTCCTCGTCGCGATGCGCGACGCGGTTGTAGTACTTCTTGAGCATCTCGCACTGCTCGAGGGTATGGTTGACCGAGCCCTTGTGGTAAGGGCACGATTTCTTCAGCATGTCATCGAATAGGCCGCCTCCACCTCGAGGTCCTTTGCGGTCCAGGGCGGCGACGAAGGCCTCATCGGAGTCTTCTGCCTGCCCCGGTCCATGCTAGATTGGTGGGGCCTGCTTCTTCCCTTTCTCCCCCGCTTTTGCTTCTTGGCGGGGGCGTGGGCTTGAGGTTGCCGCCCTCCGCGAGCGCATCTTCCTTACGCTTGTTTGGCTTGTCGTCAAAAATGGCACCAACAGCCTCCTCGCCGGCGGCGTAGTTGGTGGCAGCATCGAACAATTCGTTGGTGTTGGCGGGAGGGCTTCGTGCAAGCTCGTGCACCAGGTTCCTGCACGTCGTGCCCTCGAGGAAAGTGTTGATGACCTCGACGTGCGTGACGCTGGGGAGCTCGATGCATTGCTTGGAGAAGCGCCGCACGTAGTCACGCAGGGACTCATTGGGCTTTTGACGGCACCATTTGAGGTCCCAGGAGTTCCCAGGGCGCACGTAAGTGCCCTGGAAGTTGCCGACGAAGATCTGGACCAAGTCGGCCCAATTGTAGATCTGGTCCACGGGCAAGTGCTCGAGCCACGTTCGTGTGGCGTCAACGAGATGAAGGGGAAGGTTACGGATGATAACCGCGTCTTCCGTCGCACCGCCCAGCTGGCATGCTAGGTGGTAGTCGTTGAGCCAGACTGCAGGATCGGTCTCACCCGAGTACTTGACGAGGGTGGTGGGTTGTCGAAAGCGCGGGGGAAAGAAGCGGTTCGGATCTCCCAGCTGAACACCCGGGTGCCCGGAGGCTCCGGTGACTCACCCCTATCGTGCTCGGGGTCAAAGCGTCCACCCCGTCGAGGGGTGTACTTCCTGCCGTTGATGATATAGTGGGCGTCGCCATCGCCAGCATGCCCACGCGCGTCGTGGAGTCGCTCCCTTGCGGGAGCCTTTCCGATGCGGTCGTGCACCTAGGGTGCCTTCGCGTTGTGCGCTACGGCTGCCTTTTCTTTCCCTCCTGGTGGAGTGTGCACCGAAGCCTCGTGGTCCTGGCGTGCAGTCCCACCGGGCTGCTCCGGGGCTATCGAGAGCATGCGAGACGCAGAGCTCTCGGCCTGCTGCATAGCAGCTTGCTCGATGAGCGCCTGTGCCTCACGGCGCAGGTTGCGACCCGAAGTCGTCGATGGCTTGGGCATCGCTTGGAGTAGGTAGGCCGCAGCTACGAGTTTTTCGCCGGCTGTTTTCAATTTCGGAGGTTTGTCGACGTTGTCGTCGGCTAGGATCCGCTCCCGGGCAATGCGTCCCGCCGCCTGGGCATGTGCACCACGCGCGGTATGCTGCTGCTCGAGTGCGGTGCGCAGCTCCTGGGTTTGCCGACGCTGCTCGTTGAGCTTGGCTTGAAGCTCCTTGAGTTGCGCCAGCTGTGCTTGCCACGCCGCCGAGCTTGACGAAGAAGAAGGGGCCGCAGGTGGCACCACCGGTTGGTTCACCTGCGAGTCTGCCCCGCCGTTCCCGTCATCACCCGGAGCGTTGTCGTCTTGCCCGTCCGCGAGCTGGACCATGAAGCACTCCCGGGCAGGATCGTAATCCCCCTCGCTGGAGTCCTCGGAGCAAGTGAGGCAGTAAGCCGTCGCCAGCTGGAACGAGCGAAAAGCGCCAGGGTCGCGGACCCCAGAGTAGTCCTCGGCCTCCTCGGCCATGAAATTGTCCATGAAGAAGTTGACATCGTCGGCGATCGAGCTCGCCGTCTCGGGGTAGGAGTCGTTAGGAGATGATGCGATGAGGCTGCGGATCGACAGGAGATGATGACCCGGCAAGTCCTCGTACTCGGCGAAGTTAGTGCTGGACGAAGAAGCATAGGATGCAGCGTTGCGCATCCCAATGGGGAAGGGCGACGCCGCAGTCGCGCCCCCCTTGGGAGGCACCAGAGCTGCAGTCGATGATGGCGCCGGCGCAGCTGACGCCGAAGCACGTGATGACGAAGCGATGGCCCCGTCGGTCGCGACGCTGAGCCGTGACATGGCAACCTCAACCCACGTAGGGGAGGTGAGGCGTGCCGCCCGGCGCCGCTCTTCGCGCGCTTGTCGCGAATGCTGGCCCGAGCGCCTGTTGCGCCGGGCTGGTGAAGTCGGAGTGTCCGGGTTGCGTCTGGGCGAGAGGAGCTCCATGAGGTAACCGTTGCCGGTTGCTCTGAACTCAAGACTCCCAAACCAGATCACGTATCCTGCTGGGAGCGGATCCGAGACGCCCATGGGGTATGGGTTGGATTTACCCACCATCACTGGAGATCAAATGGGAACAAAAGAGAAAATGTCACGCAGCGGCCCCTACCTGGCGCGCCAAATGTCGGTGTCCTGACCCGGCGGTCCGGATCCCAACTAGTAAATGCTGCGTGTTTCCTCGTCCCAGATGTTGATGCGAGAAGCAACACAGTAACGCATGGGTTTATCCTGGTTTCGGCCGCGGGGCCGTATGTCCAGCAAGGGGGGTGTGCGAGGGCACTGTATTATCTTGCACCGGAGCTGCCTGTAGTCGGGGGTACAGGAGAGGCGAGAGAGGGAGGAAAGCTCCCAGGTCTCTGCTAGAGGAGAAGCTGATTGAGGCGAGTGCCAATATCGAGCGCTGAGCGTTGTGCTCGTGTAAGGATGGTCGCAAAAAAAATGTCCCCCTCAAAGGAAGCCCGTCTCCACCTTTTATAGTCATAAGGAGGGACGGTGTACATGCGCAGGGGAATGGGGAAGTCGTCGTTTTTCCCCGAATCACAGGGGTGCAGTGGTCGAATACTATAGGAAGTACACTGTGGGGCATGGCGTCGGGCGTGGCAGTCGTCCTGGGTATCGTCCTTGGTCTTGCGGAGATCGCGCCGGCGTCCTGCCAGCCCCAGCAGGCGGCGTGGTCATCGCTGTAGGGTGTACAGTCCTCCAGATGTGCCGTGGTGTTGCTCCATGGACCCTGCAGGTCAGGGTCTTGCATATATACATGCATCATCGGTAGCAGGGCACGTGGCGGTCCCGGACCCCCGGGGCGGAGTGCTAGCGTGTGCACTGAGGAGGTCCGAGGGTCGCGTGGAGGTCCCGGACCCCTCGAGGGGGGGGGAGGTCCAGGCCTCCGGCTACTAGTGCTGTGTGCCCCTCCTTGAGGGGTACGTGGCGACGCCGGACCCCTTACCGAGCAAGGGGCGGGTCCGGGGACGTACGTGTGATGAGGTGGAGTCCGGAGAGCCGGAGTTGGCAGAATAGTAACAGGAACTGTGCCGAGCCTCTTCCCACGTCGCAGGTCCCACAGTGTTGCCACAGCGTCCGGGATGGCGGAGCAGTGACCGGAGTTGGCGGACGGGACTCCGGTCACAGCCACTGTGGGGAATGGCGGCCTGACGCCGTCTGTCCTGGGCGCTGTGGAGGAGTGGTTGGCACTTAATGCCTCCGTACGACGGGCGGGTGAGCGGCAGGGCCGTTTGTCCTTTACGCCGAGGGGTGGCCTCGAGCGAGGCGGAGATGAGTTGCCTACTCGAGGGTAGGTCCGCTACCCTCGAGCGAGGTGGAGATGATTCGCCCTGCTCGAGGGTAGGTTCGCTACCCTCGAGCGAGGTGGAGATGTGGGGCGCAGTCGAGGGTCTCGATGGGAGCCCTCGAGCGAGGCGGAAATCGCCCCACGGGTCCGAGGGGGGATGTGAATTGGCCGCATGCTGGGCTTCTTTGAGTCCTTTCCTTTCTTTCATATTGGAAGGAGGCCGTGGGCCTTCGTGCGCTCAGTCGCCTAACATGTGTTTGCGTTTTTTAGGGTGATCTTAGTACCCCGATTAGGGTGTCCCTAATCGTGGTACCCGACAAGAGCCATATAGTATTGTAGTTGTACAATTTTCCTGGGTGGTTCTCCATGTTCCAATTAAATCATAGTATTCTCATAATTAATCATAGACAGAAGGATGGTTAGGGTCACTTGCCTTTCTCCACGAAAAGCTACTCTTACTGCTCTTCAGCTTTTGCTCACTTGGAATTCCTGATCTTCAAACTTCTAACTGCGAGATCCTTCTACTCGGAGCAATCATGGAGCAAACATACAAAGCAAACAAGAAGATATATCTAAGAACAATACACCAAAACAAAAAAAGACTTTAAAAGAGGGAAAAAGTCTATATCAACCCGTCACCTATGGGGGTTGGACTACATAACCCCTCAAACTATGAAATGGTCTATATCACCCACTGAACTTTTCAAAACTGGTCAAATTACCCCCGAAAATAGTTTTGAAAAATTATAGTAAATCATAGAAAAATCATAAAATGAAAAATCCAATTGTGTTAGACTCCAAATGAGTAGATCTACACAATGAACATATAATATAATATGCTTTAATATATTTTTTTGTTGTAGCTTTAGATCTATGTTTTTCTTCATAGCTATAAAAAATTGTACTAAAGCATACCATATTATATGTTCATTGTGTAGATCTACTCATTTGGAGTCTAACACAATTTGATTTTCTATTTTATAATTTTTTTGTGAATCACTATGATTTTTCAAAACTGATTTAAGGGGTAATTTCACCGGTTTTGGAAAGTTAAGGGGGTGATATATACCATTTCATAGTTTGGGGGGTTATATAGTACACCCCCCATAGGTGAGGGGTGATATAGACTTTTTTCCTTAAAAGAGCGCACTAAAGGATAGGGCTCGCTTCTAAGGACCACGCGAACGCAAGAAACGCGGAAAATAGAGCTAGGGTTGAAAAGAAACGGCTATCGAAAGATTTGTATTATTATTGAACAAAAGAACAATGAGCTTCTTTTATTTTAATTAGAAATCACATGTAAAATATATTTAAAAGAAATTCCTTTAATTATAATTAACTCATTATATATTTTTATTTGAAAAGGCGAAGTAGAACTTAGTCCAATTTTATTTATAATTATCTATGTACAATTTACTACTTAATTAGACAATTGTTTAGGAAGAAACTTGTGAGACATCTAAACGCACAACTTTATATGATTCGTGTGGAACTAATAAATTAAATTACAAACACATTTGAGTTCCTATTAATCAAGTTAACATTGATTATGAAAACCGGAGTAACATCTAATTAGCTTTTAATTAGAAAATTTCATTAGTCATTAATCAAATTATTTATAAACTTATCTTATAATAGTAACTAGGGTACAACAACATTAATAATTGATAGCTCTCTCTAAAACAAAGCTAACGCAACAAGAATGGACCAAAACGGATCTAAAACGACGATTCTATGAGCTATACGGTGACTCAGGGACCTAGTCGTGATTAACCGTAGACTTCAGGGGCTAGCTGCCAAATTTTGCAAGACACAGCAACCAGTCCTTGCGAAAAGGGTATATGTTAGGGTTAGATATGAAAAAGGTCAGGGCTAGGGACGGTGGATTCTATTCTAGAAAATAATAGAGGCTAAAACAGAAACAAATGGACTGGTTTGTAAATATTTTTGAACCAGCCTGGACTGAGACTTGATTTCCAGACAACTTAAGGGCTCTTTTGCAAAGAGGCTACAGTTAACCGGTATAAGATTGGTTTGACTCGGATTAGATTAGATCTGGGCCATTGGATCAAGATCCAACGGCGGTCAGCTGGCAGGGCGGCCCGGCGGCGCTAACGACCGACAGCGAGACTGCGCGGCGTCGGCTCGCCGGCGTCGGCCTAAAACGACTGTCCGGCTCGGTTTATGCTCGGGGTTGGACGGGGAGCTAGCGGAGGCGATGACGGACTCACCTAGGGGTGCTGCGCAAGGCCTAGGGGAGTGGAGCAGGGCGCACGGCGACGACGCATCTTCCACGTTCACATTCTGATACATTGAATCGGCGTCTCTCAAGTCTCAACATCAGCTCATGGAATCGCTGAACAGACTTGTTGCTGTGAAGAGTCACCGCCACTTGCGTCCTGACATGAATGCACGATGCGTGACGACTGACCCTTCCTGTTAGCGTCCTGTTTGGTTTTGTAAGATACTTTAGTCAACTTTGACCATTAAATAAAAACAGTTTATAAAACTATCCATAACCCTGCGGTAATTCGCGAAACAAATCTAATGAGGCCTTTGACCGTATGATTAGACGATAGTTCCTGTAGCGAATCATGAATTAATTAATTATGCTCATTAGATTCGTCGCTCAAAGTTGCACCCATATATAAAAAGTTTTGCAAATAAATTTCATTTTGTACTCTTTACATGCAAAATTCCCTTATAGCGCTAGGTGTGCTACAGAAAACCAAACGAGGCCTAGGCCAGTAGGCCAATATACGATAACTGCATTACTCTTGACGTAAATATGCATTCCACTACAACAAAATTGTCCCTAACCCATAAGTAATCAAATTAGGGTTATGGTAGTCCATACGTAGTCATAAATATGATGGATCTGTTTTTTTATCAGACATAATCCGTACATAAAGATAGAAATAGTAATTTAAAATTTTATATTGGTACATACTTTAATGTTTTATTACAATTATATAATTTAAATTTATATTTAGGGGTTATTTGCATTATTTTTATGATGATATTGGTGGGTAATTTACATGAATATCAAAGGGTTACATTAGATTCTTTTTATAATAGCAGATGTGGGTAATTTATTAGGAAAAATATTATATCTATTAACTATTATGATTAGAGTTGTCAGATTTATGGCCAGATATTTCTAATTTTTGCGCAAATTTCTATGACTTCTCTACCTTTTTTAGAGTGTCCATCTAGTGTTTTAGGTGGCTTCACGTGAAGGATTCAAAGGAGCTTCCAATTGGTAAATAGTAAGATAATTTATGTGATGGTGGAGCAATACCAAAAACAATGTGTAAAGCACTCCATAAACATTTGAGATAGTGCTATTTTGAAAAGAGTTGATTAATGGTTCCAAATTAAAGAGCTATAAGAAGCACAGCGGAGTACGTAGCCACAATGACGCGGGCTACAATGATGCAACCATCATATGTTACAAACCATGCCAGATAGTAACTTTCTTGAGACTTGTTACGGTGTTTAGGTTCCTCCTTTTTTTAAAAAAATGTAGACCATTGATTTAGAATTAGCATGTAAAAACAGGACGATTAATGAAATTGTTTTTTGGGGAAATTAGTGTTTTTACCCCAACTCTAAACACGAATTGTGATGTTACCGTCACTTTCCACAATGTTGTGGTTTTACCCCTGTTTTATGAAAACGAAGCCTCCACACTACCAGAAAATGCCTCATTCGTCCCTGGCTGTTTGTATCGGTCGTAATTTGGTCCGGTACTAAATTTGTCCCGATGCTATTTTAGTTCTGGGTCCAAATTTGAAAGCCCTCAGAGCCAATTTAGTATCGGGCCAAGCCACCGGCCGGTACTAAATGACGCATTTTAGTACCGGTCGGTGTTACCGGCCGGTACTAAAAGGCCGCGTCCATTTAATACCGGCCGGTAACACCGACCGGTACTAAAATGCGTCATTTAGTACCGGCCGGTGGCTTGGCCCGGTACTAAATGGTCCTCCACAGGTTGGTTCAAAAGGAAAGCATCTCTGACCCAGACACATGTGATGCATAGGTGAGATGTAAGGAAGCAACGCGCGAGGCCGAAGGTCATGGGTTCGAATCCTCGCGACCGCGCACGCGCATTTACGCGTGAAAAATTCGCCTCCTAGCTACTCATCCCTTTTTTCTTTAATTTTTGCATGCAAAACCGTTTAGTAATACCGACCGGTACTAAATTGTCACATTAGTACCGGGCGTTTTGGCCAGTACTAATTGGCATGCCATTTAGTACCGACCAGGCGATACCGGTCAGCCGCCCGGTACTAAACAGGGGTTGCTGACCGGTACAAATGTTAGATTTTCTAGCAGTGCCATCTGCCCCTCCGTTTAGCTTGATTAGTGGGATCTCAAATATACAAATTAAAAGAAAAAAAAGAAAAATCCTTCATATTAGTGTGGAAAGATAGTAATACCCTTATCCCGTTTACACCTCTAGAACTCTGAAGTAAACCCCCCCCCCCCCCCCCCCCCCCCAGTGAGGGACCCAGCAAGGGACGCCGACGCGGGCGTGCGACCCGACCTACCAGCCGCGGCAGTGATGTGCGACCGCCCAATGCCTGCAGCGCCCCCATCAACGGCAGCTGCTCATAAGACGTGCGCTACGTGTCCCCCAACACCTCCTCTTCCGGGTGCTTGTCCAGGATGTGCTCCACCTGAGTAAGGAGGTCCTAGGCCCCGGAGCCGCCGCGGAGCACCATCGTGTTCGATTGGCATCTGAAAGCATGGAATCTCTGCTAGATTTTAAACTCTCAGACTCAGATTCGTGTGAGAACAAATTTCAACAACAGATGTGTTCTTAGGTTTTATACATGCAGTTATGTTATGATGCTGTTAATTTTTTTTACTATTGCCCTATTTTAATCTTGTCTATTTTAGTTGATAAAATTATTCTTATATCTAATAAAATGTTTCTCATATATATGTTTAATGTCAAAATAGGGGTAAAATCACAAAGTGTTTACGAAAATAGGAGCAAAAAGCAAGGGTAAACTAGTCTTTTATTACCAGCCCCCATTTCACACCGTTAAGTCCTCACGGAGCAAGGGAAACTCTCTCTTCGTTTTTTATAAAATAGAGGTAAAATCACAAAAATTGGCAATTTGTGACCAAATAGGGATAAGAACACAATAATTCTTTATTTTTTTCATGGTTTGGAAACCAGGACATATATATCAATCGTGGAACAGCGGGAGCCAATTATTTGTACTGATGTTAGTCCGATTGACCATATTGCCCATACCTACAAACTTATGGATTGCATTGAGAACGAGACGTGTGTGGCTTTAAAGATGTTGTAGAAGCAGATACACAGCGCCATACCCTTTGCTTATATATATCATTACGATTCTGGTACTCAGGCTCTAACAGTCTGCACTGCGCCACAACCATCCTCCAAGGACGATGCACCTTCAAAATTGATAACATTACTACGCCCACCATGCCGGCAAGGTATTTCTTTCGCGCGGCCATGTTCCTGCTGGTCCAGCTGGCTGGCATCTACCTGGCGCAGGCAATAATACGAGCTGAGACGGACGGTTGTAAGTGCCTAGTTCCCTTTTTCTTGTTTGCTACAGTCCTTTCTATTGATTGCAAATGATGAACTAGTCTCTGATGACCCCCCACCCACCCACCCACACGCACTCGCGCAAGCATTTTTCACTTTCTCCATGAATTTTTAGTAACAGATGAATGCCGGTATTTATAAACTGCTCGTGCAAGCATAATGTATTGCTGGTTTCTTTCATGAATTGAATTTGTTTAGCCTTTCTTTTAGTTTCACAACAACGTATATACGCACCAAAATATCCTTAATATAATAGCATTAGTATACATGAGGTTAGATAAAAGGTGATGTGTTTGCATATATTTCCTTGACAAACATTAAGGTAGCAGAATTGTGTGTGCAAATTGCTCCATAACCGTCGTATTGTGTGTGCAAATTGCAATTTACTCCATAACCGTCGTATTGTGTGTGCAAATTGCAAAAATGCATCGCTACTGCATGTGCTGACCTAGGTTTGCGAGCACAGCGCTCACACATGGACTATGTAGACTGGTGCATGCATGTGGTAGCTGCTGCTCAATATGCCATGTGTTAAGCGTCAAATGTTGCCACCAAGTCACTGTGAAATAGGTTTCCACAAGATTCGTATATATCCGCTACCTTCTTTTCGCACTCGATCTGAGAGGAACCAATAACAAAAATTATTAGAGCTCTGTTACGATGATTCTAAAGTACCAAAGAGTACTTTCAGGTACTTTTTCTTTAAATTTTTTCTGGCCGTTGATCTATAAAAAATTAGATTAAATTAGTATTCGGTCCTACTCTTTGGTACTTGGTCCCACATTTTTGTACCACCAATTACTTTAGTCGAGGTACTTTTTGGTACTTACTGCATTGACTACTGTATGATTCTGTCAGATTGACAGCTCTCATTTTTCAAGCATTGTAAAAATTCTCAAATTATTATGGAAAGCAAAATGCATTAATTCACTAGAACAATACAATCACTGTTGTCCACACGCTATCTCTATCCTAGACATTATCTAGGCAATTACATGGGTGAGATTAAAACACTACACGCCTTTCCTGCATCCTCAGTGGAACGAAGAGCATTATTGCTTGTCACCTATGAACTGTGCCTCCACAAATAGCAACTTCTTCACGTCATAAAAAACCACTGTTCGCCCGGTTGTTTAGTCTGTTTACATGCCATGTAAAACTAGATGGTAGCTAGCCGTGTACATTTAATAATCCGTTTAAATTATCATTTAACTTTGTGGGACCAAAACGGGCGATCAGAGGGGGGATGAATGGGAACCTTTAAAAAATCTTTTAAAGCCGACTCCAATTCACTGCCCTAAACAACTCTCATCTAATCGTCAAGATGACACAAGTCAACTGGTGACATGCTCATCCTAGAAACGATTAGAAAAAGCTCGATTCAAAGTGGATGCAAATTTAAAGCAATTGACTCGAGCAAAGTTATCAACAAAAGTTTCACATAACCAAGCATGCGATGTTTTAACAAAGATAAGCACAGCCCAAAACCAAGCAGAAGCAAAGCCTTACAAAAAGTCGATCAAGAGTCTCACCAAAAAAATTAGAACTCATCACTAAAAGAGTACTCTAAACTGGGCATGCAAAGACTAGCAAAGATTAACAAGAAAAAATATTAATTAAAACAAACTAACCAAGCATGCAAGGATCTAGCCAAGATTAGCGAGAACAAAAGCTAGTTAACAAAAACTAACTAACCATGCAAACGCTAACCGGGATTAACAAAAGCAACTACTAATTAACTAGTCTAAAGCAATGGAGTTTTGAGTAAATAAATCCAGCAGAAAATAGATGGAAATAGTGCTTTTTGCCTCCCTGAACTTTAGGCCGAGTCCGTTTTTCCTCATTGAATTTTGAAACCGGCCGATCAGCCTCCTCGGACTCCCGAAACCGGTCGCACAACCTCCTTGAGCGGGTTTGAGGACGGTTTTACTGTTTTTCTTTTATGTTTATTTTAACTGAATCTTTGTAAAATCATAGTAAATCACAAAAAAAATTATAAAATAGAAAATCCAATTTCGTTGGACTCCACATGAGTAGATATACGCAGTGAACATATTATACTTTAGTACATTTTTTTGTTGTAGATTTAGATATATACTTTTTTATAATTAATTTATAGCTACAGTTTTCGTCGTCCAATTATGGTGAAATTTTTATGGCAGACTAATCATTATATGATTGAGATGTAGTAAAAATTTTATAATTATTGAATAATGTTTGACTGATCAATATATTTATCTATATAAACTAGATAAATCTACAAAAAAAATCTAGACAAATCTATAGATAAACCAAGATAAATTTAAAACTCAGTCATACATGATCCAATAATTATAATTTTTTTCTATTTTATGATTCATTTAAAATAGACATAAAAGAAAAATAGTAAAACCGCCCTCAAACCCGCTCAAGGAGGTCATGCGACCGGTTTCGAGAGTCCGAGGAGGCTGGTCGGCCGGTTTCAAAGTTTAGGGAGGAAAAACGGATTCGGCCCAAAGTTCAGAGAGACAAAAAGGACTTTTTCCAAAATACTTCGCATGTGCAAGATAAAAATGCAAACCGTGCGCTGCAAATTGGGCTGCTTCGGCTTCACTCGACCTGCACCGTGCGTCCCTCCGAACTTTTTTCATTTTTATATTTTTTAAAAATTAAAATTTCAAAAATATATGTCCGTTTTCAAATATTTCAAAAATATACCCCGGTCGCCCTCCCATAGGGCGACAGGCCCAATGTGTAATTTTTTTTTCAAATTTGCAACGAAGTCCCTGGAGAAAAAAAAGGGGGGGACCTGTCGCCCCCCCAACGGGCGACAGGGGCCTGTCGCCCGTTGGGGGGGGGCGACAGGCCCCCCTTTTTTTTCTCGGACTTTTATTTTTGCAGGGACCTATTTTGAGCTATTCGAGCGTGTATTCGTCATCATCGTCGGCAAGATCTCGGCCGCTAACTCCTACCGCACGTAACTTGTCCTTCATTAAATCACGGAAAAAAATCACAAGAACTTCCCTTATTTCACGAGCATTATGGAACCCACAAACATAATAAGTTCACATAAATAATATCTATAAAAACAAATGACAAGTAACCTACCACAATCATAAACATCGGATACAAATAAGCGGTCCACAGCTATCTCATTACAAATAAACATCATATACATCTAACCACCCCTAGGGCATCGGACCCTCTTAGCCCTCTGCTGGGCACGGACATGTCCCTCGGAGTAGGTGAGAACATCCGGAGACCTCACCTGTCGCTCAGGACGCGCAAGGGGCTGCGGTGTCTGCTGCTGAGAGATCCCAAGTGGTGCTCCTCCTAGCTGTGAATACCCCAAGACATCGGGGTCACCTTGCGCGGCAGGCTCTTCTGGACTCAGGCTGTCGAAGTCGTCTAAGGTGAATGTCTCGTTATCTGGTCGAAAGGAGGAAGAAGAAGGTCCGGCGCCCGCATCGGGGTAGAATCCTACGCAAAAAATGTGGATGTTAGCGTACGCTCGTATATTTCGTAATGACATGTAGAAACCGAAATACGAAACATAAATTAACCTGTGTAGGCCGGTATCTGTGGCCCCGGTACCATCCCTGGATACGGTCCGCCAACTGGTGCTGTCCTTCTAAACATTCCAGTATGGCCGAACGCAGTAGCTGGATCGTATCCTGTATGTGATATTAGTAAATATGTAGGAACACTTGATGTAATTTTAAAGAGATATGTATGTTACCTGCACTTGGGAAGAACTGCGACGTCGGCCCGTGCATGGTCGACGGACACGGGAACGACGACGAGGCCTGAGACGACCCGTGGCTGTCTTCGTACTGCACACGGCTTCCGAAGTTGTGCGCTACCTGACGCAACTGATCACGCTGCCTCGACCATGCCTCTGTCTGCTCAAACTGGGTCATTGGGGATCCGGCACGTACCCTCGTCAGGTAAGTCGAGCAGTCCGTCTCCATCATGTTGCAAAGGCGAAGCTGCATCAATTCAGTAAAGTTACAAACACATGAATTATCTTATGAATATGATTATATATATATGCAAATATGATCAAGAGACTCACCGCGCCAGCTAGTGCCTCCACGTGGTGCCGGGCATAGCCATCCTGAGGCCTCGCCTGGTGTGGCTGCGGGTGAGTGTCAACAAAAACCAGACGAGCCCGAGTCCGGGGTAAGTACCAGGTGAGGTAAGCCCTAAAGGAGCTATCTGTGTGTTGTCCTGTTGGATGGACCAAGTGCTCGTCTGCCTGTTCCCATTGGTCCACCCACGGCTGGATCTTGGTGAGCCAATCATCAGAGCACGGCAAGCCACTCCTTGACAACCTACAAAGTGGACCACGAATAATCGTTAGATTCAACACGAATGTATGAGCCAAGTTCATTCATAATTACCTGTGGTCCTGGCGACTGACACACTCCAACGCGGTGGGCACCGGAAACTCCTGGCGCTGCCCAAACTGTCTCCTGACTCTCCAGGGGCAATATGCCTCAACCGCGATGTCATAAACCAGGACGGCGGAAGTAAGCCACAGGCTCGCATTCGCGGAGCAGTGCGAAGACAGGCCTGCTGGTGCACGGGTAGCCACAGCCTCTGGGCTGTAAGGCTCCCAGACAACGTCCTCGGGCGTCAGCATGTCGAGCTCCGAAACAAACTCAGGATATGCGCGTTTAACCCGCGCATGTGCCCAGGACCTCTGCATTCCGAATAAGTAAAATTAAAATTGCGCTAATACATCATGTAACAATGAATAACAAAATTAGGTTTGTTGCGAACATACCTGACGCCAGATCCAGATAGTTCCCATAGTGGGCCTCTCGTCCTCCTCGTCGCCGTACATGCCCCCGTGGTAAGGCTCGTGGCTGACCAAGGGGCGACCAACGGCTAGCCTCTCGTACGACCAAAGCTGTAGCAGTAGTGGGCACCCTGACAGGATAGCGTTCCCATGTGTCTTCATGCACCCATCGCAGAGTCCACGGTAAGTGGCTGCAAGTACCGCCTCACCCCAGCTGTAGGGCGGTACGTCCTCGTCCCCATCCGCAATCTCCCGTGCATACGGAAGGAGAATCCTATCGACCGAGTTGCCATGAGTGTTGTTGAACATGATGTAACCAAACAACCAAAGTAGGTACGCCTCCAGCGATCTGGTCACACTGTACTCGTCGGCATCCGCAGCCAACAAGGCAGGCTGCATAAACAATTAAGATTAATGGTTTCAACTGGCAATGGAACATGTGAATTGTAACAATTAAATTTATATATGCAATGAATACGTACTGTAAACTATAGGAACCAGGTCTTCGAAGGACCTGCTGCTCGCGGGTGCGGGTTGATCGGACCTGCTTCGTCCACGCGGTCAACCAGGGCAAAACGGGCCTCCAGCTCATCCTTCCACGAGGCCGCCACCACACGCGGACCTACAGCCTCCCCGACGATAGGGAGGCCGAGGAGGTAGGCCACGTCCTGCAGCGTAGGAGTCATCTCCCCACACGGGAGGTGGAACGTGTGTGTCTCCGGCCTCCATCTGTTAACGAGCGCCGTCAAGAGGGATCGGTCGAGCTGAATAGGCCCAACCTCGACAAGACGGCTCAGAGTCAGTAGGCCGGCCTCACGTAACCTGCAAAAAAACAAAAAATGTCGAAACAAAGGAATACCGGCGAATACAAAAGTGATAAACAATAATATTTCATTACATACCGGTCACACCAATCGTGGTGTATAGAGATCGCCTCGCCGGGTGGACGAGGACGTAGCACCTCTAGGGCTCGGTGCTCAACAGCTGCAAAGTAAGACCTGTGGCTCGAGTCGATCACTGGGTCTAGCAAGGAGTCCATCTCCATACCTGCATTCAAAAATATATGAGAACACATAGGTAAATATATATTTCATACAAACTGGACACATAAATACAATAATACTTCATTACATACCTGCCATATTTCATTACTACATATTACAAATAATGAAATACAATTGTGGATCATGACACCGAATGCCTTCCACGAGCAATTCTCGCCGATGCTCGTCTGAACGTAGGAGGTGCTCCATCTCTGGGATTTCCGGAAGGACCGACGTCAGCAGCATCGTGAAGTGCATTCTGAGGACACTTCTTGTAGTTGTGACTCAATGATCCACAATGGCTGCAACGCTTTTGTGCCTTGCTTGCTTCCGACTCGTCCATACCATTCCGAATACGACGTGTCTGACGGCGGCCTTTGCCTTTCTTAGTGGCTGGATCAGGAATAAACATCTTATTCTCATTATCCTGAGTGAAAGGCCCCACAATTCCAATCCCGTATACCTCATGTCCCCATGTGGATACAGCTGCTTCCTTGCTGAAGTACGGTGAAACAAATAGTCCTGGCTGTAACGCAGACTCTGCACATGCCGCAATGAGATGGGAGCATGGCATATGCAATAACTTAGGCTTCATGCAGGAGCAGAATGCTTTGCCATCAACTGTAATCAAACTCTCCTGTACCACTCTATCTCTACGGATACCACGACCACTTCTATCCTTACATAGAACCTCAAATCTATGCTCCATTGTACCTGTGGATATGACGCGGTGCAGTTTTGCCTTTTCAATCTTCTCTTGCATATATTGTGTCACTCTTTTGCAAAACTGAATTTGGGGGTTGCTGATGTTTATGCTTGCAGCCGTGTAACGCTCTCTGAAATACTTCATGCACCCATACATGATGAACTCAACAATTCCCACAAGTGGAAAGGCACGACAAGAACGCATAACCATATTGAAACACTCTGCATGGTTCGTTGTCTGAATACCATACCGTATTCCGTTGGTATCATAAAGGAATGACCATTTCTCCTTAGGTGCACCTCGAATCCAGTGTGAAAATGGCTTCTCAATTGAATCCCTAGCCTCTGCAGCCTGACTCGTGCCTGCTCCTGATGCCCTTACCTTCACTAGCTCTGCAGTCAACTGATCAAGCATCTGCCATAATGCATTGAATTTTCTCTGTTGATTTTGGGTGCACAACCTCTTAAACAGGTTCTTAAGATCCTTGTTCTTGAAGTGTTCATAGAAGTTTGCACCCATATGCCTAATGCACCACCTGTTTTGGACATCAGGCCATAATGGAGGCGTTGTCGCAGTTCCACGTTGCAATTTCAGTATTGATTGCAGGATACCTGCATGCCTATCACTAATAAGGCACACATCTGGACGTGCAGCAACAACATGATTCTTCACTCGTTCAAGGAACCAATACCAACTGTCTATGTTCTCATTCTCAACAAATGCAAATGCGAGCGGAACAATTTGGTTGTTGCAATCTACACCGATTGCGGTGAGTATCTGACCTTTATACCTTCCAGTCAAAAATGTGCCATCAATGCAGATCACCGGAAGACAAAACTGAAATGCTCTAACACAAGCACCTATGCAAAAGAAGGCTCGTTGCATAATTCTTTGTCCCCTAGTCACGGCTGGTAAAAGGTATGTGTCATAAAAGCTTCCAGGATTTCTAGCAGCAACCTGGGATAACATATGAGGTAGGTTATCATATGATGCCTCGTATGTGCCGAACCGCATCTCGAACACCCTTTGTTTAGCCCGCCATGCCTTCAAATAACTGATAGTGTACTGGTAAGTCTGCTCAATGTGTCGAATAATCATTTTTGGCTCATAATTTAGGTTGTCCATAATAAACCCATACATTTGCTTTGCAACAAAGTCGCATGATATATTGCGATGCGAGGGAATAACTTCTGACAGCAAACAAGTGTGCTCTGTTACAATGGAACATTTCCAGTTTGACTTCTATTTTCCATTGAATGCATGTACTCGCCATGGACATCCAGCATTCACACACTTCACCTCATATTCTTTACTGCCAGACTTCACGACTCTGAATTCTCGTTTCAATGAGATTGCACATAGTCTCACAGCATCTTTTACGGCTTCAATGTTTGGATATGTTGCACCTTGCACTACCTCATTCCCTCTGTACTCCCACTCCTGATTTCGTACATCTTCTGCGATATGACTGCCAAAACCATGCTCTTTCCACTCTTTTGGCAATGAGTACTGCTCGTCATCAGATGAGTCCTCATATTCTTCCATCTCTATTGCGGTTTGGTCTTCTGCCTCCATCTCGTCCACAATGCTATGTATCCTCTCTCCCTCATCAGCAAGGCCCTGTGGTCCCATGTTTTGGTTCTCTGTCTCTTCTGACTCATCTTGCTCAACATAATTGGTCTCTCTTCGAATACTCGGAGTTCCTTGATCTGCACAATGTTGGATTTCATTTTGTGTCTTCTCCCGGATTTGAACAAGAATGGCCAGAGGCCACCCACGCTCTAGAGCTGCTTGCATGTACTTCTGCCAGTCATCAGTGCTGTATATCATCATTATTTCCCATAATTCACTTTCTACCTCCCAATTAACAAGAGACTGGACAGTGATCACATGTGTCAACGGATCAACATGGAACCCACGCTGCAGCCACTTACATATGGAACCAAAACTCCTTTTCAGAGGTTTATCTATGCCGCTAGATGTGCGCTTAAAGGCAGAAAGATCTACTCCATTTGGCCCATACATAACATTGTATTCACCATAAAATACTTGAAACTGCATTTTGCTCGACATATCTGTATATCACATAATACTTATCGAGTTATACTCTTTACTTCACTACCTTATTCAATAATCCGTAAAAACTAAGTATGAAATTCAACTACAACGTATAAGTATTCATAACTACGTGATGACTCTCGAATTCTATACTGCATATGCCAAATTCTATTCTAAATCATAATTAATTTATAAACATGTCTCTAATAGCACTGCAATTGTAATAATAAATGCGTAGAACTAATTTTCTAAATTAATTTACTACTACGTAACTACAAACTAAAGTATCATTGAACTCCTACTTAAATGGATCTACTATAGCACTAATTAAATTAAATTACTCATATTTAAATACGTAGTACTTAAATATAACAATATTTAAACTAAATGTACTAACCTGCAGATCACAAGTGCTGAATCCGGCAGGGCTTCGCCGCTTTCCTTCTCCTCACTCCTCTCTTTTTTTTCTGGATTTTTGGTGGAATTTTCGGGCTCAAATGAGGAGGGAAGGGGAGGGCTGGGGCTTTTATAAGGGGGGAGACCCCGGTCGCCCGCGCGGGGGGGGGGGGCGACAGGCCCCCTGCCGCGGCTGTGGGCCGGGCCCAGCGACGGTCGCCCGTGGGCCGGGCGACAGGCCCCTGTCGCCCCCCCAACGGGCGACAGGGCTTGTTTTTTTTTCTCCAGGGACTTCGTTGCAAATTTGAAAAAAAATTACACATTGGGCCTGTCTCCCTGGGCTGCGGGACCCGTGCTGGGCTGCCTGGTGCCGAGCCCCGCCTGGGCTGGTGGGCTGCCTGCCCTCTCGTGGGCCGCGCTCGGCCTGCTGTGCAGCCTGGGCGCCGCTAAGCAGGGACGCTCGAGCTACCCCGAGCTCGACGCCTGCTCTAGCGCCGCCGCCGCTAGCGCCTGCAGCGCCGTCGCGCCGCGCGCGCGTCCGTCGCTCGCCGCCCCGCTGACCGACCCTGCTGCTGCTAGCTAGCGTCGCGAACTCCTCTCCCAGATGGCCAGATCGAGCAACCGAGCAAACAAGAAACAGAAAAACGAGAGGAGCAACACACTCGCGAACCGAACTTCAAATCGAAAATACTCGCTCAAATCACCACGAATCGGAAGGAAACTCGAGCCATAAATGCGCAACCTCAATGTTTAACAGATCTAAAAAGAAGTTTGCGAAAAAATTAAGTATATCTTACAAATCAAAAATGACATCAAATATACCTCAAAAATCGTAGAAAAAGAAAAAGGAAGGGAACAAGAGTGAACACGAAGATCACTCAAATGTTGAAGTTCGGAGGACACAAGAAGGAGGTTAGGGCCTTCACTCCCATCAAAATCTTCAAAAAAACCCTAATAAAAAATTCAAGAAGAAAATAAAAATAAGAGAGGGAGAGAAAGATCACTCCAACTAGCCATACCACTCTAAATAAGGTCTCTAGGAAAGACTAAAAAACCCTTTGCTAATAACTACGATAACCATCTAAGCAGGGGCAAAACGGTCTATCATTTTACAGAAGTATCGGACGGATACGCCGTCTTCACGATTTTGCTTCGTCTCCACGCAAGCTTCGCGATAGCGCCATATGCCCTCCACCTCGACAATACGGCCACACCGGACGCGCCCCGGTTTTGAGGCCAAAACCGGAAAACCTGCCTGCACGGTGGTTTTGAGACCCAAACCACCCAAGCCGTCCATCTCCACTTGGCCGCCACATGACCTTCTTGATGTCAACGCGTGTCCAGTCTCCGCCAAGCCTCTGACGCCTCCGTCCCGCTTGACTCGACCGACGCCGTCTCTATCCGTCATGTACTCCTGCTCTTCAGTGCACCACGTGGATCGCCCGTGACTCTGCCCAGACTCCTCGGGTCCCTCGGTCCAAGCCTACTCGCATCTATCTTTCACCGCCTTTGGTCCATCCGCATGAACCTTTCGCTTGACCTTCACCGCATCCGTCGACCACCACGTCACATCCTGCATCTGCACATCACGAGCCAAGAGACATATCAAATTCGCATAATGTTGCCAATCACTCATTATCCAAGGGTGACCACCCTTGGTCCTCAAACCTGAATAAAAAGTTAAAGAAAAACTGACAATAACGCAAAGTTGATGTCACGTGATCATCTGAGCCTCCTATATAGCCTAAATCACAAAATTGCCCACGCAATTGTGTGGGCTATCATGCTGGTTTCACGCGTAAAAAGGGGCGCAGCCACATGACAACGAGCAAAGCATTTCAAGCAACACAAGGTTCATATTTTTGTTGGTGCCGCAACGTTGAGAAGGTCACAGCCATTTTTTTAAGAAATTGTATGCCGCAATTTAGTCATTGCCTTAATCAATTCTCATTGTAGAATTCTAAAGGTTTTAGCATCTAAAACTAAAACATTAAAATTAGATTTTGCAGCTTATGAAGTATATGAAAGGATCGAATGATTCCCTTATGGTACATGGATTCTAGAACAAGGTTTTTCTTGTAAGGAGAACACACGGTGATAAATTACATCCTGATATTTTACCTTTTCAATTATGTGGAAGGTACCAACGACCCCAGTGTATACTGCCCTCCGGATCCTGGACATAAGCCGTGTCCTCGGCCACCATGTCCGAATTCTTAGTTGTCCGGACTCAGGATCTGAGCAGTGTTACAATAATGCACGTTTTCAAACCGGTGAGAAAGGCTGACTTCAGTGGGAATGAATTCACAGGTTCTCTTGTCTCTCTGCGCATGCACGCATGATTGTGAGATAAAAAAAATATATCTTTTCTAGTCCACCTTCCATGGGTGCAGAAGGCTTGTGTCATGTAGTGGGTACAGTTTCGTGAAAATTTGTGAATGGTTAAATCTTCTATGTACGTACTGTGAATAAAATATATTATTTTGATACTTCATGTGCATATCTAGAATATTTTTTTCTTGAATATGCAGGAGAGCTGCACATCATTGTATTAAAAAAACGGAATGTTTGATTTACAACCGCGGAGCAGGGCTCACGCTGACAAAGTAGGGCACACAACCCTCCTAGAGCAAGAAACAGACGTGGCCACCATGGCCACCTATTTAGTGACTACTCATGTTTGAGACGACCATAGGAAACAGCCTCCCAGCCCATCAGGTGTTGATGCCTAGGATAGGGCAGGCGCTCCGGAGTGCAGGGAGTAGCTCCAGATATACGTTGAGGCAGAGCACTGAGACAGTGAAACAGCCCAAAATCGCAAATAAAGACCCATAACAAAAACTGATGAGGAGCTGCCAGGTCAAGCTTGAGGAATTAGACTAGTGAAACTGCTGTTCATTCCTACAGCACTAAAGACTAGCTAGCGCTTTCGTAACGAAGAATGTCCTTTAGGAGCCCCCTAGTTTGGATCGCGATTATTAATCGTGGTCTAAATATTTGCATATGGCCCCTGATTTTGCCTGAATCGGCACCTCCCGCTCCGGCACATCCGCTTGCAACCGCCGCTGCCATCACCTTGGCTGGAATCGAAGCACAAGTGGATGCTTACAGCCACTGGAGTCCACACAAAACATGTACTCAGGCCCAAGTTGTCATACGGCCATAGAAAACAGACAGCAGAACAGAAAGATAAAAGCAAGGACTCAAGCTTCAATTCTGTTGCTGAACTTCCATCCAAACTTGCTTAGAATCTCCATCACTGTGATCTCCAAAAGACGATAGTTTTTCTTTCGGGCATTCTCCTCTTCCTCTTTAGAGAGTAGTGACCAGCACCTTGTCCGGTACGTCCATCTGAAAGTGACCTGCAAAAAAGAGTTAGGTTTGGTCTTTTTGAACGCTACATCATTTCTACTCAACCAAACTTCGAAGAAAAACTTCCAAGCCAAGAACCAAACAGATTTGATACACCAGAATGTGGGCAAAGGTTCAGCGTCATGAGGACCGTTGTGAAGAACTTGTGCAAGCAGCCGGTCATCTTGAATCTTCGGCATTGCACTTCTTTCACTCCAATGGCTGGCTCTCTCTTAGGAGAGTTGGTGCTGCGTAGTCATAAACTCTATTTCGGTTGTTTGAGACCTTAAGTGCTGTGACTTTGTTCCTACAGCTCTCTTTGATTTGTGCTAGATGTTGAACGTTGTAATATCAGTCTAATTCTACCATTAGGTTGATGAAGCCGGATTTTCAATCCATTATCTAAAAAAAGAATGTGGTTGAATACCAAAAGTGATATAGACTGCATTCCGAATGAACCTTGCCATATGGCATTCAAAGATAAGGTGATGTATCGTTTTATCGCAGCAGCAGAAAGAACATTTGGTGCAGCCTTGCCTATTTTCTCTTCATCAGGTTGTCTTTCGTCAGGTGAGTCACTTGATAAGCATCTTGCAGTTGCAGTAGCTGCTTGTCCAGAACAGAGGGAAGTTCAGTTAGAAATGCTTGACAAACCCACAGCCTGATGCTCATCTCTCCAAGGAACATATATAGGATCTGTGAATCTCTTTCATTCCAGTGAAGACTTTTAGGAGCATGATTCCATAACTGAACACATGGCTCTTGACCATGCCTTCCCGAGAGATCCATACTCTGCTCACGATGATACATCCATATCCAAGTAGTCCTAGAGAAAACAGCATAGGATTTATTTCAGCAAATTATGGCCCTGTTTGTTTCCGCGTTGGCTTCGCTTCTGAGCCAAATAAGCGGAATAAACCCGCCAAAAGGCTCGCGTTAAACGCGCGTTGCCCGGCCGCCGGCAACTGAAAATCGCGAAGACTGAACTGCGTGGCCCAGAATCGCATAAGCGGGCTGCGAGCCGAGTTGCGCTTATCCTACTCGCGCTTATCACGCTCGCGGTCCCAAACAGGGCCTACAAGTGGCAGTACCTGGTTCCACGTACCCAAGTTTTCCAGGCGTGCTTGCAGTGATAAAGTAGTTGTCATTACTCAAAATCTTGCGATGCCCAAATCTGCCACATGTGCTGTCATGTTCTCTATGTAACCTGTAGATTTCAAGTTATACTGCCACGTATCACTTGAGAAACGTATATTCCAGGTCAGAAGTCAAAGTCCTGCAGAGTCCCAAAAGAAAAATGGAACCAGCATCTACTCTGTCCCTGTTCGTAGTCCAGTGCTGTTAAATTTTCAGGTAAGGTAGATCCATCCTCTCTTGATCTCCATTAACAGAAACACAAAATATTGAACAAGTTCAGAAAAAGTAGACCAGAGTGCAGTGTAAGAATTAGAGGAATTGTTATTTTCCACATAAATTTGTACTGGAATTTCTTACCGTGGTTATTAGAGAATTCGTTGCACAATCTTGTTGCAAAGCTTCCAAGGCCTTCAGACTCTCACCGAATAATGAAGTTCTGCTAGACATAATTCTCCTTCATCAACCCTTGAAAACATCAGCCACCGTCAGATTATTACTGGAGGCTACAATACTTCCATCAAGCATCATCCTGTACGTTGGCTTCAGTATAGAGCCACAAACTTCTTTATTCAGATGAAATAATTTCTCCGGGTTGGCTTTTCCTCCTTGTCTGCATCTCCTCAAAGAATCACTCCAAGCAGTTTCTACCAAGAACACGGATCGCCGTTGCCACCATAGATTGGAAGCTGAGTGGCCTTGGTTAGTTGCATTGAATTCAGCCTCCATCTCCCCCGATTGCAGGCTCTCCACTCCATGGAAGTTGATCTGGCTTGCTAGTGAACAGGGCAGGCGGTAGCAAACTCTGTGTTTCCCTCCTTGTGGGCAAAGCATCGAGCACCTGGAGCGCCGCACGATGCGGGGGCAACAATCAACGGAGATACAGACCGGCGCCGGCGAGAGAGACCATGGCACTCATTGGAGGATTAAGGAAGGGACCGATACCTTGCAGGTGGAATGCACGAGGACGGCTAGGCTAGCCATGGGCCGGCGATGCTAGCCATGGGACGGTGCCAGAGGTCCCGCGAGCAGGGCTCTGACCGAAAGCCAGCCAGCGGCGGCGCACCAGGTAGTCCTGAGGCGACGACCAGGCGTGTGGAATCTACGGAGGCCGAGCTCAGGATGCACGGCCGCGAGGATACCAGACGTCGCCGGTGGCAGCAAGAGTCCGCCACGGTTGCCATGTCCGCCGGGAGATATTTACAGGAACATATTTGGTGAAAACTAAATATTCGAAAAAATTTGTGCAAATCATGACAAAAAAATTATTTAAATTCACGAAAATAATCACACATGTAATAAAATGATGATACTCTATCAACTCGACTATGGAAAAACTTGCCACTTACCCGTAGAGTTGGAGCACAGAGCGCACTGGGCTATCCGGAAATGGAACATGGATTTAAAACAAGTCGGAGAGTACCGGAGGCGTCAGATCTCGGAACTGGAGGAATGGAGAGACAAAGCTTATCATAGTGCCTCGATCTACAAAGAAAGAACCAAGAGATGGCACGATAAGCGGTTGAAGCCCAAGAGTTTCAACCCAGGAGATAAGGTATTACTTTTCAATTCCAAGATCAAGTCATTTGGTCACGGGAAGCTATGAAGTAAATAGCTAGGGCCGTACCGAGTCATCGACACATCATCTCATGGAGCTATCACAATACAAGATGACGACGGTAACGTCTATAAGGTAAATGATCAATGACTTAAGCTCTTCCTAGACCATAATAAAGCTCTTGATGAAGAGATATACGTGATTGACTTAGTCAATCACATGTTTATATCTAATTAAGAGCCCTATAGGCCAAAAGGGCAGGTGGGCCCATTATACCTGAAATACATTTAACCCCACCTGTTGACCAACAAGCTGGGGCCCACTAGGGCCTAGCCATGGTCGACCGACCAGCATGGTCGGCCGAGCATGGGCTGGCCCCAATGTGGCCCAGCTTTGGTTTCTTGACCCATCTTGAGCCCGAATCCGTGAGGGACGACGGCGTTCGCGAGGAGAAAATAGGAGTTCTCGTAAATCTCTCTCAGAAAATCTAAACCCTCTCTTCTCCACCTTGTTTCCATCTACTCCCAAAGCCTCTATTTATTCCCGTCAGCATCCCACCATCTGAAACCCATGGCCGGCGAAGAAAACCCCAAAACCGTAGCCACCACGCCGGCTGCAACTCATCCTGCGAGTCCTGCGCCATCCGAAGCACTAATCCCTGCCATTGAAGCAATGTTGAAAGATGAGGCGACCTTTGTGCAGCCCTTGGCGATGATCCCTGCCACGGGGAGCGGCGGAGGGCCGGTGGGCGCCACCCACCGATCGGCCGACCACCCTGGTCGGCCGACCAGGGGGCGTGACATCCACCGCCCCGGCTTCACCGCAAGGTCGCCATCGCCCCTCAAGATCGGGAAGTCCAGGGCACGCGCGTAGAGCCCATACGGAAGACCCTCCAAGGAAGTTTTGTCCCTACTTAGGCCGATCGCAAAGAAGCTCTTCAAGGATGGAGCGGCAACAGGATCGTCTGCGCCACCTCAGATTGCACAGACCGCTCCCATACCACAGAGGAGCGCCCCAGAGCCTGTACAAGGGGCAACCCCAACTCAGACTCCGGACGCTCAAAGGAGGAGCGTAGCTGCTAGTCCATCCCCGAAGAAAACCAAATCTCAGTCGTCGCCTGCAAAGTCCAAAGGCGATGCTACACCAGAGGGACCTACCATCGCCGACCTCACCGCGATGGTCCAGCAGCTGTGCCTGGAGAATAGGCGCCTTGAGGACCAGTTCGCGGAGAGGAAGATCGAGGTCGAAGAGCTTCGGGACGACCTCCGTCTTCTGCGTCGTGGGTTGAGCGCTAAGCTGCAGCGCTTGTATGAGGCTACGGGTCACAAGGACCTTTATTAGGAGTCACCTCCTAAAAAGGTCATTATCATTAGTTTAGTTTGGGCGCTAGTCTTTAGTTATTTCGTTTAGGTTTAGTTTAGTTTAGTCACGCCTCAGGTTTATTTAGTTTGCTTGGATTGAAAAACTTTGGCTCCCCGGTGTTAGTGCCGGCAGAGCCCCTTTATCTTTCATATTTTATTTTGTCTATGATCAATTGGCAAGTCGAAAACAAGTGTGTGTGTGTGGGGGGGGGGGATCCCATGACGCCATGCATTCACATCACATTCACACATCACACGCACCTCCCGTTCCGACTCCTGAGTTTGCACCACCTCACTTGTTTCCTCCCTTTAGCGTTTCTAAACATGAGCATAACATTCCAAATACTTAAAATTATTTAAGAATATGCTAACAGGAGTTTTGATAGATGCCTTGCATAAATGTTTTTCATGCTGCGCTTAAGTTTGTGAACCGTATCTTATAGGAACCCATGATGCTTAGTTGTTGACTAACGTGATATGTCTTTTTTAAAGTTGTTCATCTCGTTCGTGTTGACCAGTTTGGGAATTGTATTTATAAAAACAAAATTGAGTTCATGGTCTTTTCTCTTTACCTACCATCCTACCAAAGCTATATGTTACTTTCCACTTGAAAATCCCGTGCATATGTCTCTTGACTACATGTTGAGCTTGATCAAATTTTGTGACCCATCACGGTTTACTTTGTTTACACTCTTGATTAAAGGTTATATGTTCAGATGAAACCCATGCTCCTTAAATACTGTCTGACAATAGTATACAAAAAGAGAGAGAGAGATGAAAAGATGGCATGATAAAGAAGCATGACCCAAAAAAGAGAGAGATAGAGAGAAAAGATGGCATGCCAAAAAAGCATGACCTAGCAAATAAAGTCAGACATGAAAAGAAGCATGTGATTATCTGTGCACTAGCCTAATCAGTTCGTAAATATAAGTATCAACCTATGGATCCAATCTTTGACCTTGCAACAGATTTGTCACACCCGGTTTTAAGGACAAAACCGAATGCATAGCTATATGTATGCCAGGATCAAGTTTCATACATATAGAGACATCATAAGTGAATAATCAGTACAGTATCCAAAAAAGAGAACTAAAACAAATAAAAGACTATCAGAGTTTACAGCTTATCCTGGAAACGAAGGCTCCAAACTTCACAGGCAATCGACTGGGGGTTGCGTACGCCTAGAACTCAGCAACATCTTCAAAAGACTTCACCACAACTTTCTCCTTCTGAGCAGCAGTAAGCAAGGGTGAGTACACTTTTGGTTGGTACTCAGCAAGGCCACAAGAAATAACCAGAAAATGATTTAAATCCATCTTTAAGTTAAATTAATTATGTGAGGGTCCAAGCCTTCTTGACCGTGAGCACGGCTAACTGGTTAGTTTTAACTCTGCAGAGGTTGTACACTTTCACCACAATTCGCGTAAAAGTTCCGAAGAACTTTGAACCCAACCACACAATGTGCTAGCTAGGCACAATACCACACTTCCGAGGTGTGATTGCATAGGGATGCTACGAGGCCTTTACAAAGAATCCCTATATGTATGTGTTGGTCCCTGCCGTTGCGGTCCCTCAGAAGACGCAGCTTCCTTCACCCGCTCCACAACACAAACTCATAACCACCAAGCGAACAACCCCAACACAACATATAGTTCATCTAAATACTTAGCCAAGACAAGAGCCATATAGTATTGTGGTTGTACGGTTTTCTTGGGTGGTTCTCCATGTTCCAATTAAATCAAGTACTCTTGTATATAAGCATAGATAGAAAGATGGTCAGAGTCACTTGCCTTTCTCCAACAAAAAACTACTCTTACTGCTCTTCAGCTTTTGCTCACTTGGAATTCTTGATTCTTCAATCTTCGAATGGCGATCCTTCTACTCGAGGTGATCAACGAGCAACCATACAAAGCAAACAAAAAGATACAACTAAGAACATTACACCATAACAAAAGAAAGACTTTAAAAGGGCATACTAAAGGATAGGGCTCACTGCTATGGTTACGAGAGCTCAAGAAACGCGGAAAACGGAACTAAAACGGCGATTCTATGGGTTAAACGGTGAGTCAGGAATTTATTAGTCACGATTAACCAAAGGGTTAAGGACTAACAGAAAAGATTTGCAAGGCACAAAAAACTGTGCTCATAGAGGATAACAAGGTCATAAAGCTATTGCACACGTCACAAGGATCACGTGAGCGCAAGACTCGATGAAAACGGAGTTGAAACGAAGAAGTTATGATTAAAACAGGGTTCTAGGGACTTATCTGCGATAGATTTGAAAGAAAAGGGGCTAGCTATAAAGAAACCAAGGACTAAAACGATATTAAACCTAAACTACAGGGGCTAGCTTGCAAAACTACGCACTAAGGATGGAGGGTTCTATTTTGGAAAAGCTCAGGGTGTTTTCAGTAAAGATTTGGACTAAAACAAAAATAGTTTTGAACTGCGATGGACGGAGGGTTGATTTTGCAAAAACGGAGGGGTTTATTTGCAAAAATGATCACGGTTGACCGGTATTTGGTTTAGTTGACTCGGGTCATATTAGATTTGGGCCGCTGGATCTAAATCGGACGGCCGGAGTGGATTGGGGTGGGCTAGCGGCGGCGCAGAGCGGCGGCGGCGGCGCACGACAGAGAGTCTTCGAACTTCGCCGAAAACAGCCGTCCGGGGACCGAAATCGAGCGCGACTAGGCCGGGGAGCAAACGCACGCGGCGGGAAAGTGATCTAGGGCAGCGGCGCGGGCTCTCATGGCCGGAGTGGAGCTCGCGGCGGCTCATGGCGGGGCGGCAGCGACGGTGAGCAGGACCGGGCGGAAACAAGCACGAGGGAGGGCGAAACGGGTCGGCAAGTTCCTCTACCTCGACTCGAAGCTCCAAGATGGTTCGAAGACGGCGGGGGCGCGACAGAACGGCCACGCGGCGGCGGCTCCGAGCTCCAATCGGCGCGGCTGCGGAGGATAGGGTTTTGCGCGCGGTAGGAGGCGGCTCTGTGGCGAGCGGCGGCGGGCACGGGCGCGGGCGCGATCGCAGGAGCGAGAAGGGGAGGGGAAAAAAAGGGTCGGAGAGCTCCCTTGCTACCTTGTGAAACTCTGGGTCAGTGAACTTGTCGAGGAGAAGGCACGGGGTCGACGGCGAAATGGCGACGACTCGCGAGAAGGAAGACACCACGACGAAGGGGACGACGAGCTGAGCACTAGGGTGGTGTCGGATTTCACCGGAGATGCACGGATGCGGTGGATGGTGGGATTCTGGGGAAAAGATTATTTTAGGGATTTCCAGACAAGGAGCCTCCCTATGGGTAGTCTATATTTTTGTGTGGAGTTGCCATGAGAGGTTAGTTTAATATATAGGGAGAAAAGTCTCACCATCCCACATCAACTAGCAATGTGGTACTAAACCTCCCTCCCATGCTAATGGGCTTTACGTGCCTTTAGCCCATTAGGGAACACACGAATGGGCCCTTGAGGTCCATTAGAGATTTATGTACTTTTGATAGACTTAGCCCATTTAAAATTCGGAATTAATTATTTTCGAAATTAAAATAATTCTAGAAAAATCTAGAATTCATATTTAAAGTCCGAAAAATATTCCAAATGGCCCGAAAATTCTAGGAAAAATCAAAGAAATATATTGGGACCTAACGAACTCAAATAAAATATTTGGAGCTAATGAGAAGATTTGGAAGTGCCTCTAAAAATTAGAGTTTGCTCTAGGGAAAATGGGGAAAGAATCCAGAAAAATCCGGAAAATTCCTGGGAAGAACTTTTGATGATAGAACACGTTTTGAAAGGTTTTCACACTCAACAACACTATGCATGTGACATGAATGCATCACCAGAAGAACGACATCATTTAATTTGAAAAACAACCAATATTTATTTTCTTTTACACTAAATTCTCTGTGAAGAAAAATAAATGTTGAGAAAATTTTAAAATTGTGAGAAAATTGTTGTTTTATTTTTAATTTTAATCACATCCTGAAATTCAAAAATTTCAGGGTGTGACAAGATTTGAGTCAAGCAGATGCCTTCCTACCCTACCAATTAAACTCCACATACGCCATCAAGGCTGGTGAGGTAGAGTAAGGGTAAGTTTTGGTAAAGAAGTTGAGAGTGACATCGAGATAAAAGAGTAAGACCATGAACACTTTTTCTGTGAATTGTTTTTAAAAAAATACCCAAGTCTAGCAGTATGACAGAATGACACTTGAACCCAAGATCATTTCAACACATCATGGTAGACACATTCAAGCTCACAAGCAAAAGCAAGGTATGGAATAACTTTTGTGCAGGACATTCTATCAGGAAGATGCCAAGGCACCTCAATCCTGACCTTTACTCGGGACGAGCAAAGGGCCAAGTTTGGGGGATCTTGTTGACGATCACTAACGACCCATTTTGACCGTCAACTCATGCACAAAATTGAACCATAATTTGGAATAAATGCTAGGATAGACTTATTTACTAACGAATTCCACAGAAAATGTTCTAGAATGCGTGTAGGTGATTTTTAGCTAATTTTGCAGCGTAATGGTATGACATGATCCAAGACACAACATTCCAGCAAATCAGGACACGACACGTGTCAGAAGATAGATTAGAGGGCCCAAAAGAGCTAGAAACCGACATACCAAAAGTCAAGACTGGTGCCAATGATATGTGGGCCCAGAACACAACCCAACCGAGGAAGGCCGAGGTCGGTTGGGGCCACAGGGTGGTCGGCCGACCAGCTCGTGGGCCCCACCAACTTAAGCTTGCCATGTGGAGGAAGATCATTGGATGCCTACATCAGTTTGGTGAGGCTCAGCTGCAGAAGACGCTCCCCTTGGCCGTGGCTCCCATCTATAAATATAGAGGGGGTGAAGAAATGAAACACACCACTCAACACAACTCAACTCACCTTTCTCCCTTAGAGTTTGAGGCCTTCATCCTAGATGCTTAGGTAGTCTAGGAAGTGTAGAAGAAGACGGGGAGAGTGAGGAGGAGTCGGGGGAAGCGCCGGGGTTGTCGGCACTCTTCTCCGCTTGTATCTCGATGGATGCTTATTCGGTTGTAAGTATTAGAAACTTTTTTATTTAGAATTAGAGTTTAGGTTGCAAGTTATCATATCTGCCTTATATAAGTTGATGTGTATGCTTAGAGAGTAGCATTTGATCTTAGCTTAAGACTCCGGATAGAAAAAAGGGTAGTCTTGGCCAGGGCTAGGTTAGTAGGGAAAGGCATAGACGTGGTGTCTAGGCTGGACTATACCACTCAGTTGTCTGATAGTTCCACAGTTTGTAGAGGTAGCCGGCAGGTGGTGACAGCCCTGTTCGAGCCCTAGTAATCCTCCACGTTCGAATATTGGATAGAGCACGTATTACTAGAGCTATCAGCTTGTATAAGCCGGTCGAAACCAGTAGCTCGAAGTATAACGGCGACGTGATCCCTTCTTCTCGACATAGATTCTAGATCTTAGGAAGTCCTCTTTTCTGTTTTTCCTACACCGGCGTGTGTGTCTTTAGATGAGCCTGAACCCGTAGATAGCATACTCACGTTCTCCAGTGGATACGATACTCTGGAATACTCTTGGGTGAAAGCTACAGTGATATCCGTGCGTTTACGGATTTTATTCGTGAAGTTTCAAAGTACCAACAGCGGCCAGGCCCCAACCGCGGCGGCGAGCCCTGTGTGGGCAGCAGCACGCGAGGACGGCCACAGGAGGTCCGGGTGGTGGCGCACGAGGCCGGCGTGCGAATTCCAGGCCGCCGCCGGCGAGCTCCAGGCCACAGCCCACAGGCCATGGGAGATTGGGGCAGCGGCGAGGCTGCTATGGTGTTGCAGTAGAATGATTTGTATGTTGCAAATGGTTGATTTGAAATGTTGCAATAGTCTTATTTTGATGTTGTATAATTTTTTAATGGATGTTGAATGAAACAGGGCAGCGGGAATTTTAACTCTTCGCATCCCACGTGCTTGCTGTGTGTTCAATACGTACTTCGATGTTGCAAATATTATTTTTTATGTTGCAAGTGTGTATTTACAATGTTGCAATGGAGCGTCCGATGGGAAATTTCCATCGGACGTCCGGGTGCTAGCAACGCCTGTATTTTCATATACACTCCTAAGTCGGATCGTTATTACCAATTACGATCCGGATATTTGCATTTCAAGCCCTATATTTAGGGGTAGCCCTCGCCCCGCACGTCCATCCGCTCTCGAGTTTTGCAAAATCACCCCTGGTTTTGGTCGGGTCCTGCTCTCAAGTCCAGCGGCCGCCCCGCACGTCCGTCCGCTGCCGGCCGCGGCCACCGCCCTTCCGAAGACCAATCCCTTGCTCCTCTCGGAGCGAGCCAGTACGTATGTGAGCCAGTCCAAGAAGCTGCAGGCAACAATGGCGACTCCGTGTTGTTGGTCCACGGATAGCAGGCACGGGAGTGCGATGAGCAGTTATAGGAGGCGGGACAAAGAGGACCCAGGATTTCTTCCATAAAAATGGGAAATCGATGGTGCACCTGTTCGTTACTCTAAGGGCATCAGTATTGTTGGAAATCGCGGACCTTTAGGATCTTAAATGAAAAGGCTTGAGGACCGACCTTATGCTTAGGACCAGGCCACAAGGAATAAAGAAATCGAAAGAAAGAAGAGGGAGCCAGGGAGGGAGGTAGTGCGCACGAGATGACGATGATGTTGGTCCTTTCGTATGATATTTTTTTTGTAAAATGGGACCCACATCTAAAGGCTGGTGTCGGTCTCAAACACAAGAGCAGGAGACCTTAAACTGGGTGGGGGGCACCTTAAGGGCCGGGACGACCGCATACACTAGTGATGCCCTAACCACCATTGCTGCAGAGTGTTGGAAAAACCACACTAATGCAGCAGGTCAGTGGTAGTAGAAATCAGCCCAAGATATCAACCTATTCAAACAAGGCAACATATGCATTATATTTATTGTAGAGGAAATCGCAGCAGCATCACATCAACCAAAAAACATCATATTTAACGTAAAAAAACCCCCAAATTAGGGGAAAGCTACGGGACCAAGCATACAAAATCTTCTTTCACTATATGCTTGCAGGATTACAACAATTTCTTCTCTAGATAACACTAGAGGCTCACATACATCAAGATTTTACAATCTTGGACAACAACAAGATTTGGGGCTGCAAGCTTGAGTATATAAGGATCTCACCAAGGAGTGGTGGAATAGCAGATTGGAGGCACAAGGATGTGGATCTGAAACTTCACAACCTTGAGGACGAATCTTCCTTGCTCCCTTGCAAAATCTCCTTCCAATCTCCTTCTTCCTCCCTCTATTTTCTTCTCCTTTTTGTAGGCTCTGTTCTGAAATCCGTAGCTCACTTTCTCTCTGTTTCCATAGGCTTCTCACTTCTCTTGTAAGACAGCACACTAGGTGTTAAATGCACCTAAGGTTGATCCACACCTTAGGCTATATTTCTCTTACATGTGGGGCTGCTCACAATAAGCATTTACTCTCCTCATTTGTCCCCATCATGAGGACTTTCCAACACAGAGTGCAAACTAAAAGATGCACATCAGCATAGGTAAAATACCTCGATTTATTGATTTAAACGTAAATGATCAATCATCACAATATGTCAATGTTAGTTTCACATTGTTGAATTGCACGGAGCAGAGCAATACCAGCTTCAGTCATATGGTGTACAAGTAAAGAAATCTATTATCCACCACTGCCATATGGCTCCGTTTGTGTGCTAAATAATAAGATATCTCAAGGCCTAGAAATTTTCACATTAATCGAAAAAAATAAGAGAAATTAAAATTACTCACCACAGTCATTATGATAAAAATCGACCCAAAATACTCCTATGTCTGACTAAATATAGCCCACCATGTTAGGATTAGTTGAGATCTTGTAATGTAAATCTGTAATGGTCACAACCGAAACTGTTGAGCTAGAGATAGACTAGAGTTTGAGTTGTATAATTAGAGATAGAGCCAAATACGTTTCGGTTGTTAACTTGACTTGTAAGCCATGCTAAGAGTTGTTCTTAGCTTATATAAATACATCACGCGTCCTCCTCCGGGAGGTGATAACGCTTCCTAAATCTTCTACATGGTAATCAGAGCCAACCTCTACAAACACATCTACAATGTCGAGTTCCTCATCTATGGAGTCTGGCTCGTCCCTTCCTACTTCCTTTGGCCATCCGGTCTCCGAGAAGCTCACGAAGTCCAACTATGCACTTTGGAAAGTGCAGGTGCTCCCGGCCATCCGAGGGGAGCAACTCACGGGGTACATCGACGGCACCAAACCTGCGCCACCAACTGAGATTGATGGCAAGGTGGATGGCAAGGATGCAAAAGTGATGAACCCTGACTACACAAAGTGGCTAGTTTTGGATCAAAGGTATTCATCTACCTTGTGGCCTCGCTGTCACGTGATGTTCTTTCACAGGTTGCAAATTGCACCACAGCAGCTCAAATATGGGCTGCACTTGAGGAGATGTACTCCTCTCATATCAGGGCACGGGCTGTCAACACCCGAATATCTCTGGCCACATTGAAGAAGGGGGCCATGTCGATCTCGGAGTATTTCAGTAAGATGCGTGAGCTTGGAGATGAGATGGCAAGCGCTGGTAAACCTCTAGATGATGAAGATCTGGTCTCCTACATACTGACCGGACTCGATATGGATTTTAATCCTATTGTGTCTGCGGTCCTTGCTCGCGTCGAACCGATTTCCGTCGGTGAGCTCTACACCCAGTTGCTAGCCTTCGAGCAGCGGCTGGACCTCTTCCAGACTAGCTCAGGATCATCAGCAAATGCCGCTACTCGTGGTGGTCGTGGAGGAAACCGTGGAGGCCGTGGCAATGGTGGACGTTCTCGCGGCGGCTACAACGGTGGGAACAGCAACAACAGTAGAGGCAAGTCCAAGATCAAATGTCAATTGTGCTTGAAGGAGGGCCACTCTGTAGTCAACTGTTGGTACTATTTTGATGAGGATTTTGTACCACCTGAGGAAAAGACAGCTGCAGAAGCATCAAACAACTATGGCATCGATACAAACTGGTACACTGACTCAGGCTCTACTGATCACATCACGGGGGAGCTAGACAAGATCACCATCCGTGACAGGTACAGTGGTGATCAACAGATCCATGCAGCAAACGGGACAGGTATGGATATTGCACATATTGGTCATGCATTATGTCATACCCCTAGTCGTGATTTACTTCTTAAAAATGTTCTTCATGTTCCACAAACATCGAAGAATTTAATTTCTGTTCATCGCCTTACTGCTGATAACAATGCCTATCTAGAGTTTCATCCGGATGTATTCTTTGTCAAGGATCAGGTGTCGAAGAAAGTTCTTCTGCAAGGCAGAAGTAGAGGAGGTCTATATCCTCTACCAGCTACATCCTTCAAACCCAAGAATAAAAATGCCTTTAGCGCATCAAGCTCATCCAAGCCTTCCATGGAGAGGTGGCATGACCGCCTAGGGCATCCGTCCAGTCGTGTCGTTCAAGAAATCGTCGTCAAAAATAAATTACCCGTCTTAGATACGTTGAGTCTTGATTCTGTGTGACTCGTGTCAAAGGGCCAAGAGCCACCAACTACCATATCCTAGTTCATCTAGTGAATCCAGTGCACCATTAGCTCTTACTTTTTCTGATGTTTGGGGACCCGCTTGTGACTCCTTTGGGAGAAATAAATACTATGTGAGTTTTATCGATGACTACAGTAAATTCACTTGGATTTACCTCCTCAAACACAAATCAGAAGTATTCCAGCGTTTCCGAGAGTTTCAGAGTTTTGTGGAACGCAAGTTTGATAGGAAAATCATTGCTATGCAATCGGATTGGGGAGGAGAATATGAAAGGCTTAATTCCTTCTTCCGGCAGATAGGCATCTCTCACCTTGTGTCTTGCCCTCACGCACACCAGCAGAATGGTGCTGCTGAAAGAAAACATAGGCACATAGTTGAGGTAGGCCTTTCCCTTCTTGCTCGGTCAAGCATGCCCCTTAAATATTGGGATGAAGCCTTTCTTGCAGCTACCTACCTTATAAATCGCACTCCAAGCAAAGTTCTTCAGTTTCAAACTCCCCTTGAACGTATTTGCCAAATGAAACCTGATTACATGTCACTTAGGATTTTTGGATGTGCTTGCTGGCCGAACCTACGGCCATATAACTCCCACAAGCTCCAATTTAGATCAAAACAATGTGCTTTCTTGGGTTATCGCAATCTTCACAAGGGTTTCAAATGCCTAGACATTGACTCCGGGCGAATTTACATCTCTAGAGATGTTGTGTTTGATGAAAATATATTCCCTTTTGCCAAACTTAATCCAAATGCTGGTGCTAGGCTCCGAGCAGAAGTATCCCTTCTACCTTCCTTGTTTATCTCTGACACGCTAGGGGGTGATCGAGTGCAAAACCATGTGCATAATGTTCCTACTAATGTGTCACCAAGTTTGCATTCGCAGAATCTCTCTACTTCAGCAGATATCCGCGACACTTCATCAGAGGTCCCAGGCACGGATTTTGGAGCTGATATGCTGCCAACCGAACCTTCTGTTCTCCTACAGCTGCCAGGAGAATCTGCGCCAACTGCAGCGGCGCCTCAGTCATCGTCGCATCCGCCGCCTGCCTCTCCTTTGCCGACGCAGTCTGAGAGAGGGGGAGACGGATCGTCTACATTGCCTTCCGACGATGATACACCGGGCGGATCAGCTATGGCAGGCGAACCTGAGGAACTTGCTGATCCACTACCCCCTTCACAACAAGCTATCTTGGCACCTCCTGCACGACCAGCAACCAGATTGCAGAGTGGAATTCGCAAGCCCAAATGCTACACTGATGGTACGGTCAGGTATGGGTTGTTAACAGCTGCAGGGGAGCCAAGTTCAGTACGTGAGGCTGTCGAACACCCAATGTGGAAGGAGGCTATGGATGCTGAGTTTATGGCGTTGCAAAGAAACAATACTTGGAGATTAGTTCCTTCACAGCCAGGGAGGAATGTAATTGATTGCAAGTGGGTGTACAAAATAAAAAGAAAAGCTGAAGGTTCTATTGATTGTTACAAGACACGATTAGTGGCTAAAGGATTCAAGCAAAGATATGGTATTGATTATGAGGACACATTCAGTCTGGTGGTGAAGGCAGCTACAATCAGACTTGTTCTTTCAATCGCCATATCAGGAGGATGGAATCTCAGACAGCTAGATGTGCAGAACGCGTTTCTTCATGGTGTTCTAGAGGAAGAAGTATTTATGAGACAACCACCTGGGTATCTAGACAAGACCTATCCCAATCATGTCTGCAAGCTAGAAAAAGCACTATATGGATTAAAACAAGCTCCCAGAGCTTGGTATTATCGACTCAGTATGAAGTTGCAAGAGTTGGGGTTCAAATCATCTAAAGCCGACACATCACTCTTCTTCTACAGGAAAGGCAAAACAACTATATTCATGTTAATATATGGTGATGATATCATTGTGGCTAGTTCGTCAAGTGCAGCTACAAAAGATCTAGTAGAGACTTTAAGATCAGAATTTGCTCTTAAGGATCTTGGAAATCTGCACTACTTCCTTGGTATTGAGGTGAAGAAAATATCAAATGGAATTATATTGTCACAAGAGAAATATGCAGGCGATTTACTCAAGAGGACAGGGATGCAGCACTGTAAACCTGTTAATACACCCATGTCCACATCAGAAAAAATGTCTGCTCATGAAGGCACGCCATTGGGACCAGAAGATGCAACAAGATAATCGAAGCATTGTAGGAGGACTACAATATCTGACACTCACAAGACCTGATCTTTCCTTTGCAGTAAATAAAATATGTCAGTATCTACATGCTCCCACTGATTTGCATTGGACGGCAGCCAAAAGAGTGTTAAGATATTTAAAGCATACACTGAATATTGGGATGAAGATAACAAAGTGCATGTCGACTTTGGTCAGTGGGTTCTCTGATGCAGATTGGGCCGGTAGCCTAGAGGATCGGCGCTCTACTGGAGGCTTTGCCATATACTTGGGAAGCAATCTTATCTCGTGGAGTGCTCGGAAGCAAGCAACTGTGTCCAGGTCTAGCACTAAAGGTGAGTATAAAGCCATGGCCAATGCAACTGCAGAAATTATTTGGATTCAGACATTGCTTCAGGAGCTATGCATACCAAGTCCCAAGGCTACTGTTTTGTGGTGTGACAATATTGGGGCAACATATTTATCAGCCAACCCGGTGTTCCATGCAAGGACAAAACACATCGAAGTTGATTTTCACTTCGTAAGAGAAAAAGTGTCTGATAAACTTCTTGATGTACGAATCATCTCTACCAATGATCAAATTGCTGATGGTTTCTCTAAACCGTTGATATGTCGGAAGTTGGAAGAATTTAGAGACAATCTTAACCTTGATTCCCCCGGCTAAGATTGAGGGAGGATGTTAGGATTAGTTGAGATCTTGTAATGTAAATCTGTAATGATCACAACCGAAACTGTTGAGCTAGAGATAGACTAGAGTTTGAGTTGTATAATTAGAGATAGAGCCAAATACGTTTCGGTTGTTAACTTGACTTGTAAGCCACGCTAAGGGTTGTTCTTAGCTTATATAAATACATCACGCGGCCTCCTCCGGGAGGTGATGACGCTGCCTAAATCTTCTACACACCATGCCATTATAAAGAAATTACTGCGCCGATGCGCAGCACGCGGAATTCAATAGGTGGTGCTCCCGCGGTTGGAGCTTAAGCTGGCTTTGAACAGGGATGACATCGAGAGAGAGAAAATAATCCCAACTGCTCACGTCTGATGGGGACGGGAGCAGAGAGGCGAACCGAAAATGAGACTGGAGGTGGAGGTGCGTGGTAAGTGTCTTTACAGAACCAAAAATGAATTTAGTTCAGGAGTGGCAAAAACTATTGACTGGCGTCCATACTTTGGGACTACACAGATGCTCAAGATCTAAAGCACTATAGCAGTATAAGTGTGGCTACACAAAAATTGACATTCATAGTTTAATTGGGAAAAGAAAAGATTTACTCTGTTTCCAAATACTATTTTATACTCTGTCTTCATTTGGACTTTGTGAGATGATGATGGGCCAACAAATCGAATCTTCACGTTCGCTCTCAAGGCCTAAAAATTCCCACATTAACCGGAGAAAATAAAAGAAATTAAAATTACTCATCACTGCCACTATGATAAAAATCAACCAAAAATACCCCTATGTCTGACAAAATATAGTCCACCACATCATTATAAAGAAATTAATCCAACCATTGTCATTATGATAAAAATCGACCCAAAATACATCTATGTCTAACTAAATATAGCCCACCATGCCATTATAAAGAAATTAATCTCATATTTAAAATAGTAATGAGACTCCAAACAACTAGCGTTGGGTAAGTTAGGAGATTCTTAAAAATTACGATCATGATTTTTAATTTATTTTTGCTACGGGCACCACGCTGGAAAAAGTAAAAAAGTTGTAGCCTCACAGTGTACTGAGATATCTTATTATTTGGCCAAGAAACGGAGCCTCCAAGTTCGATCTCAAGGTCTAAAAATTCACATGTTAATCGGAGAAAATAAGAGAAATTGAACTTAGCCACCACTGCCATTACAAAAAAATCGGCCCAAAATACCACTGTATTTGACTAAATATAGTCCACCATGCAATTATAAAGAAACTAATCCAATATAGTAATGAGACTCCAAACAACTAGCGTTGGGTAAGATAGAAGAATCTTAAAAATTACTATTATAATTTTTAATTCATTTTTTCTACAGGCATAAACATTGATAAAAAAAATCTGAACAAGCTTCAGAAAAATATTTGCACACCACAGCACCACGCTGGAAAAAGTAGAAAAGCTGTAGCCTCACAATTTACTGAGAAATACTATTATTCTAGTTGAATAATTGTAATATTATTTTTAGCATACAATTGAAACATGTACAGACAAAGTTAATATGTGTTCTATTTACTAACATTTCAGTCAAAAGTCATGTTGGAACTAATAAATGGCGCTGAAAAAAATAGAAACAACCTTATGTCAACCATTGTTTATCTCACTGTTTTAGTCAAATCAGTTGTAGCATATTTGAATTGATTAAATGAGTACCCAAGGCTAAGAGAGGAACAAAATAGGTGCACTAAAACCATATTCCATTGAAAACGATAAGGGGGGTGAGAAAAAATAAGAAAAAAGGAAAAGAAAAATGAAAAAAAAAGGAAAGGCCATAAGCCAGTGCGGATACGGAGTGGACGACACGGAGGGGTGGAGTGTGGAGTGTGAAGAAACTATTATTGGATTAGGGGCAACAACGAAGAAATGAATGGTTGGGGTGAATAGGATTCACACGCTCTATCGATTCTACGAATTAAGATGCGAATGAGAGCGTAAACCTCTCCTTTTGACTGAATGAACGACTCCATACAACCACAGGTTTGAGTGAATGATCGATGATGATTCCATTCCTTGTAGTAACCTCAAGTGCTAGTATTCAGATGTACCTGTAGTCCACAGGAACTATAAAACTGAGAAGAAATGTAGGTAAAAGATGCATGGCTGCTGAAGATTCTGTGGTTTTCAGTAGAAGCAAACTAGACCCTTAGGTTTCCCTTTTGACCTTACCTTGTTGATACTACAACGGTCATCGATTATTGTCTCAAAAAAAGGGTCATCGACTATGGTAGCAATATGCACCATCGCTGATGCTGGACCTCATGCACAGCTCGTGCGGTGGAACCACGGCTTGTGTGGTACTCTCATTGCCCCGTGGCCAAGCGCGTCTTCGTCTCCCTCTCCGTCCGAACTTGAGCAACCCACGGCCCGATCATGGTTGCAGCGGTGGGACACCAGGAAGCAGACGATACCCATTCACTCTGCTCCCAACTTTAAGTGGACAGAGGCTCTCTTGAGATGCCTAATAACTAGTGGAGGTCAACGGCACACCGGGGCTAAGCGAATGTCTGACAGGTCGTAATCTGCCTATAGCAACCGTCATCTACACAACTTCATCTAATCTAGAAAGAAAATATGGCATACACATTTTGAAACATACTAGTCTATCAACCCGTGCTTCCGCACGGGCTAGTTAGAGATATCTAATAATTATCTATCTCACGCTCTTTTTAACCAATTAAATATTCTAATATAGTATTGTAAAGATACATATTTATCATTATGTAATTATAATAAATGTGATAGGTTTAGTTACTAACATTTTTCTCACTTTGCATCACACATTCATATGTGTTTGATATGTATTCAATTGAACACTTTGTGCGAGCTATGTGAACAGCATGAAAATTGGTATTCTTATCTCTTCTCTTATACATGAATATGGTGACACACACATTACTGTTAATATTTTATATAAATAATAACATAAATAATATATTAATAATGATGGAAATAGTAATTTAGAATTTTATATTGATGTGCGTTAAGATTTTATTATAATAATATAATTTTGATTCAGATTTTGGGTTTATTTTAACTTTTTATTATGTTTCATTGGATAATATGTATAAAAATTTAAGAGTTTATTTGATATTATTTTATAATAGCATAAGTGGGTAATTTATATGAAGATTAGGGGGTTATTTTAGATTATTTATTATAATGGCAGAGGTGGGTAATTTAGATATATGTTTAGGGTGTTACTTTAGTCTATTTTCATAATGGTAAAGGTGGGTAATTTATTAGAAAAAATAACAGATCCAATGGCTATTATGATTAGAGTTGCCGAATGGATGGCCGGATTTTTCTGATTTTTATGAGAATTTGTAGGATTTCTCTATTTTTGTAGACTGTCCACCTAGGATCCTAGGTGGCTTCACCTAGAGGCTTTAAAAGGAGCCTCCAACTAGTAATAGTAAGATGAGTTAGCAGGAAGAGCTGCTGGAAGTGATTGCTATAGAATTGAGAAAGACATGGTGGGCAATATTCCTCGAGACGTTAGGCATATTTTTGTTGTGTCCTACGACCAAACAGTTTTTAAAAAGGAGATTTTGAGTTTCAAGTCTTTGCGCACTCTTATAATCTCTCCATCTACATCTCTGTTGATTCAGAACTGGATGCATGATGAAGATTTCAGATGCCTTTTTGAGAATCTAAAGAAGCTGAGGGTGGTGCAAGTACAACTCCACCAAACAACAACAGTGATCTCAAATGGTATTGGTGACCAGAAACATCTGCGCTATATTCGAATTGTTAACTGGGGCGCTATTAACAGTAGTATAATTCTGCCACGCCGATTTACCGAGCTCTACCATCTTCAGAAGTTTGCCGTCGTAGGTGATCTGCATTATTTCATCCCCAAGGAAATAGCCAACCTTGTCAATTTGCGGTACATGGCACTCGAGGCATTCAACTGTCCTGATATAGGTAGGGTGGCATCGCTCCGAACTCTACCAGTCTTCACGGTGAGGAAGGAACGGGGTTATGAGATACATCAGCTAGAGCACCTGGACAATCTTCGTGGCACCCTAACTATCCAAGGACTTGAAAATGTTAGGAGCAAGGAGGAAGCTCGTTTGGCCAAACTAGCTAACAAGGTACATCTCTCAGATCTGGTACTGCGATGGAACACATCTGATGGGAGCCCCAATTTGATGCCGGAGAATCATAGTTCCGATCCTCAGGAGGATATCCTTGATGCCCTCCATCCACCGTTCCTGATCACATCGCTGAAAATCTTCAACTACAGCGGATCAGCGTACCCAAGTTGGTTCTCGAGAGAACAAGGGGCCCCAAAGAACCTGCAGCATCTCGAGTTGTCAGGTTGTTGTGCTGCACCAGAGATTGGCCAAGTCTTTGTATATTTGCGTACACTTGTTATCTCAAACTGCAGATGCTCCTCTGTACCGGACAACATGGGATGCCTAACATGTCTCGAGGAATTAAGTATCAATAATTGCAAAAATATTTTGTCACTACCAAGATTACCAGTCACTAAAGAAGCTCACCCTTACGCAGTGGGAGGGATCCTCTTTGTCTGAGAACATGGAAAGCCCTAATGTCCCTTGAGGAATTGACACTCAGAAAATGTTACAATATCCAGTCACCACCGAGATTGCCTCCGACCCTCAAGAAGCTTCAACTTATTCATTGGAGTGGATCTTCTTTGCCTGAGAACATGGAGTCTCTAACATCTCTTGAGTATTTGACTCTTCATGAATGCAGAAATATCCGTTGCCTTGCATGTAACAAATGGGGTCACATGGCAATGCATTGCACAGGCTCATAGGCACGTCTTGCTCCAGCCAACGTTTTTTGTTTTTGTTTTTGTTTTTGTCATGCCATTGATGATTCAGCTAATTGGTCTACCATGAACGTACGCAGTGGTTTGCTACACGGTCTCTGACATAGGTGGCCCGAGAAGATGTTATGCCAATCTTTACCTCCTCCATGCTCCGGACACAGAGACGATATCGATCATGTATATGGAAACACAGGCAAGTTTACTTTTAGCGTATTTGAATTGAACACAGTTACACAGGCAAGTTTCCGTCCTCCTTTGTCGATGGAAAGCAGTTAATGGGCCGTGCCGTTCAATCATGCTGTACCGGTATCATTCCAGACGCTGGGACTGAAATCGCTGCAACAATTGATATTTTTCAGTGTACTGCATCAGGTACTGGTAACAGACCTGCCAGTACTGGCACCAGGTCTGAGTATCTGATACTCGGAGTTACTCGCTGGGATCTTGATTCTTAATGTGCTGGAGTTCCTAATTGCTGGTAGAGTGTCGTTAATCAGGTACGAGTTCACACATAAGGATGTAGCATTGATTCTAAATGTGCTTGATGTTAAACAGGCTTTCACACATAAGGATGTAGCATTTTCTTCCCCCGTTTATTCATGACAGTGGTGTGTATCTTCTCTCTATGTTAAACAGGCTTTCTATGATGTTATTTTAAGTACCACTAATTCAATATCGATTTTGTACAATTGTTGTGTTGTTCTTGTAATGATTTGAGTCTTGGATCAACACATATAACTACATAACGAAGTAATGCTTTCTTTCGACGGTATGGAGGATGCAGTAAGTCTGTAACTAGTAAACTGAACCGAGGAAACAAACAGGTCGGGCAGTGGGCACCAATGGAGCTCAATTGAGGGTCTGCTCTTTCAGACAAGCATTTATCTGCACAGGACGGTACTCTTTCCCTCAACCGATGGCATGCAAAATCCAGAGCTTAATGTCACAAAGCGGAGGCTTAGGCGATCATGTTTTATAGGCATGAAGCTACTCTGCTGCTGGCCCTTGTATGGTTTCTGTGGTCACTGTTCATGTGTGCTTTGTGAATCCTGAGAAGTACAAGCAATCTGCAGAGCAGTGTAGAGGAAAATTTGTGTTCTCTTTGCTGCCCTGAACCCTTACTGACATTTAATTCTACAATCTAGAATTCTCCTGTAGAGCTATCAGATAATCTGGTGTTCCAAGCTCTTTCTGCAAATATCTTCTGAAGACACAACAATATCATTTTGAATTCTCAAAATCTCAATCATTTGTTCCATTCTTTATGTAATTGTAAAGTTTAATCTACCAGGAAGGGCCTCCGAGCCGCTCTCCTTGGGCGACTCGGGCGGCAACTGGGCCCGGCGCCGCCAGGCCGCCTCCCCATCCATCCTCCTCCCTGCCGCTGCCAGAGCCCGAGGCCAGAAGTCTGGCGGGTGGCAAGGAAGGCGGCGGCCGGGACTTCGGTGGCTGGTGCCGCGACTCGGAGCGGGCTTCGAAGGAGCGGACGGCATCGAGAAGCTTTGAGGCTGGACGGCGGGGCTCCTCCGGCGACTTGGGGGCTGGATCCACAGTCCCCATCACCAGATCTGCAACCCCCACGGATGGATCTGCGACCATGGGGGGGCGCCGAGCACGGACGGCGATGGTGGCGCGGTGGCCTAGCGACGTCCCAGCGGGGGTCTAGCTGTATTCCGGCCGGTCCGGGGCGATGGCGCGGCCTTCCTCTGCTATGCATGAGGATGGCGGCGGCGGGCTGGACCCCGCCGGCGGCGTGGTGCGGCCTTTGGAGCTGGCCTGGGCGCTATGGGTCCGACCCGCAGTCGTGAAGGTGGTAGGAGCGGCGGTCCTCATCGCGGTGCTGCGTTTGGTCTGCGGCTGACGGCGGCGCGGGAGGCCGCGCGCGGTGGCCGTGGGCGGCGCGAGGCGGATTGGCGGCGGTGAGCGGCACTGCAACCGTGGGTGGTGCGGCGCGAGGAGGTGCGAGTTGGCCATGGCGCGTGGTGGCACGGCTGCACCGGCAGCCCGGGGGACTTCTTGCTTTGCCAGGTTGTGGACGTGCAGCTAGGGCGGAATTCTGCGGGCGAAAGCCTCGCCGGCTTCCTGCTGGTGGTGATGACAACGACATCTGAGGGTGTTGTTCTCCCTGTTGGGGGTGTCATCTTGGAGCCCATCTCTTTTGCACAGGTTTCTCCGGGTGAAAACCCTGTCCACTTGTTGGACAAGCGATAGCAGCGCCTTTGGCGTCGCTACCTTCTCGAAGGCGTCGTTGGTGGAGACACTTCACGGCCAGGCGGTGGAAGACCTGCTGGTGGCTTGGCGGGGTAGCTCGGTGCAGGTGGCGAGCTCGAAGGGGGTTGTTGAGCTCTTGCGGCAGCGACCATGATCTTGCTGGCAGACGGGGGTAGTCACATGGATGTTGGATCTGGCTGCTTGCAGCGGACTGCGGCGGTTGATATTGCTTGGCAACTGTCAGTGCGGCGTGGGACTGCGTCAGATGGCGGCGCTTACAGCACCATCATCATGTGACGGCTTGGCTTGCAACGGACTGCGGCGGGTTGCTCAGCTTTGCTCGGCAACTCCGGTGTGGTACATCGTCGAAAGGTGGCGCAAGTGACAACTTGGCTTGCTTTTATGGTGGTAGTGGCTGTTGTGTGGGTGGCGCAATGTGTTGCGGTCGTTCGGCGAGCGCGGTTCGGCTGTTTGATGGGGATCTTGGAACATGGGGCAACACTTTTCATCATCCCGACTTAAGGAACGGATCTGCGACACGGAGTACTGTGGCGGATGTGGCGGGGCCCCGCGTGTGGTGTCTTCAGTGTGGCGACGAGAGCGACGAGGAGTTCCAACGGTGGGTGTGGCGAGGCCCCTGCACGTTGTGTCATCGCGGTGGTGACGGCGACGCAGCCTGCGTGAGGTCCGGATTCGGTGGTTTCACTCTGTTTAGATGGCGTTTGGTGGGGCAGCGGCATTACGGCGACAGGTCCTGCATGGCGGTGGCCTCCTCGGTGTGATGCGGTCTGTTTTTTCTTAACTTCTTATCGACGCGAGATCGGGTCTCGACGGCGACTTCCTAGGCAGGACAAGGTTGGTTGCCGCGGCAACTTGGCTTACTCGGGCTCCGTGGCCCTACAATTTTTTAGTGTCTACCCGTGTTGAGTTGAGGTGTTGAGTTCCTCATGTTGATGCTCCAATCCAATCGTAAGAGTGATGTTTGGAGTTCCCCGTATTAACGTCCCAATCCAACCGGGTGAGTCTTTTTTTTCATTTCTTTTCTTTTTTCTGTCTATGGTCTTACAGGACTGTAGTCTTGTATTTTTTCTGCTATATCAATAGAAACTCGCACTATCTTGTGTTCAAAAAAAAATGTAAAGTTTTATGCCATACTCTGATGATTATGCCTGCCAAATCGATGCTCGACCTGATTGGTTACGTAAAAGAAAAAGTCTGCACTTTTTGCTTAAGAAAAAAGTCTAAATTATTCCCCTCAACTATAGCCAAAGTTCGGATAACCCCCTAAACTATAACTTAAACAAGCAAAACAAGCTACAGTGCATCTCTGGATTCAAAAATTAGCAGAGCATCTCTGGATGTCATGCTCCAGTGCGTACAGATGCTGCAGTATACTGACAGCTTAAACAAGCCACAAATCGGCAAAGGTTTTGGCATTTTTTTAGCCAGGTTTGGACGGCAGCAGCAGCAACTACTGGTAGCCCCAGTTGGTGCTGTTATATGATGGCGCTATAAATTTACCGCTGTGATTGAGGTTCATTTCCACAAATCTTTCCGTCGAGAGTTTAAATGTAAAAAACTTTCAAAAAAGACTAAATTGAAAAAAAACGACCGGCCAGCGGCGGCGCCAGGCGGACGCGCGCGGCCCGATTGGCGCCGGGCAGGCGGCTCAGCTCGCGGCAGCAAGCAGGCCAGGGCACGGCGGGCAGCCCACGAGCGACGCAGGCTCGCAGCAGGCCGCCCACGCGCATGAGCTGCCAGGCGCGCTTTTTTCTTTTTTATATTTAAAAAAAATCAAAATTTCAAAAATATATGTCTGTTTCGAAAAATTTCGAAAATATACCTCGGTCGCCCTCCCATGGGCGACAGGATCTTAATATAATTTTTTTCTTCGTATTTGCAAAGAGGTCCCTGGCCGGGCCCCGCCCACGGGCGACACGGGGGTGGCCCCCACCCCCTCGAGCGACCGGCTCTGGCCCTCTATATAAGCCCTTGACCCCCCTTCCCTCCTCATTTGAGCCCAAAAATTCCACCAAAAATCCAGAAAAAAAAGAGGGGTGAGGAGAAGGGAAGCGGCGAAGCCCTGCCGGATTGCGCACTTGTGATCTGCAGGTAAGTACATTTAATTTATGTATTTTTCCATTGGTATTGTAGAGTAATTTAATTTAATTAGTGCTATAGTAGAACCATTTAAGTAGGAGTTTAATGATATTTTAATTACATAGTAGTAAATTAGTTTAGAAAATTAGTACTACGCGTTTATTATTAAAATTGCAGTACTATTAGAGACATGTTTATAAATTAATTATGATTTAGAATAGAATTTCGCATATGCAGTATAGAATTTGAGTGTCATCACGTAGTTATGAATACTTATATGTTGTAGTTGAAATCCATACTTAGTTTTTACGGATTATTGAATAAGGTAGTGAAGTAAAGAGTATAACTCGATAAGTATTCTGTGATATACAGATATGTCGGCCAAGATGCAGTTTCAAGTATTTTTTGGTGACTACAATGTTTTGTATGGGCCAAATGGAGTAGACTTTTCTGCCTTTAAGTGCACATCTAGCGCCATAGATAAACCTCTAGAGAGGAGTTTTGGTTCCATATATAAGTGGCTGTAGCGTGAGTTCCATGTTGATTCGGAGACATATGTGATGACCGTCCAGTCTCTTGTTAATTTGGAGGTTGAAAGTGATTTATGGGGATTGATGATGATACACAGCACTGATGACTGGCAGAAGTACATGCAAGCAGCTCTAGAGCGTGGGTGGCCTCTGGCCATTTTTGTTTAAACCCGGGAGAAGACACAAAATAAAATCCAACATGGTGCAGATCAAGCAACTCCAAGTATTTGAAGAGAGACCAACTATGTTGATGAGGGAGAAGAGATAGAAAACCAAAACATCGGACCACAGGGCCTTGCTGATGAGGGAGAGAGGATACATAGCATTGTGAACGAGATGGAGGCAGAAGACCAAACCGCAATGGAGATGGAATCAGATGAGGGCTCATCTAATGACGAGCACTATTCATTGCCAAAAGAGTGGAAGGAGTATGATTTTGGCAATTATGTCGTAGAAGACGTACGAAATCAGGAGTGGCAGTACAGAGGGAATGAGGTAGTGCAAGGTGCAACATATCCAAACATTGAAGCCGTAAAAAATGTTGTGAGACTATGGGCAATATCATTGAAACGAGAATTTAGAGTCGTAAAGTCTGGCAGTAAAGAATATGAGATGAAGTGTGTGAATGATGGATGTCCATGGCGAGTACATGCATTCAAGGGAAAATAGAAGTCGAACTGGAAATGTTCCATTATGACAGAGCACACTTGTTTACTGTCAGAAGTTCTTCCCTCGCATCGCAATATATCATGCGACTTTGTTGCAAAGCAAATATATGGGTTGATTATGGACAATCTAAATTATGAGCCAAAAATGATTGTTCGACACATTGAGCAGACTTACCAGTACACCATTAGTTATTTGAAGGCATGGCGGGCTAAACAAAGGGTGTTCGAGATGCGGTTCGGCACATACGAGGCATCATATGATAACCTACCTCGTATGTTATTCCAGGTTGCTGCTAGAAATCCTGAAAGTTTTTATGACACATACCTCGTACCAGCCGTGACTAGGGGGCAAAGCATTCTGCAACGAGCTTTCTTTTGTCTAGGTGCCTGTATTAGGGCATTTCAGTGTTGTCTTCCGGTGATCTGCATTAATGGCACATTTCTGACTGGAAGGTATAAAAGTCAGATACTCACTGCAATCGGGGTAGATTGCAACAACCAAATAGTTCCGCTCACATTTGTATTTGTTGAGAATGATAACTTAGACAGTTGGTATTGGTTCTTTGAACGAGTGAAGGTTCATATTGTTGCTGCACGTCCAGATGTGTGCCTTTTTAGTGATAGACATGCAGGTCTGCTACAATCAATACTGAAATTGCAACGTGGAACTGCGACAACGCCTCCATTGTGGCCCGATGTCCAAAACAGGTGGTGCATTAGGCATATGGGTACAAATTTCTATGACCACTTCAAGAATAAGGATCTTAAGAACATGTTTAAGAGGTTGTGCACCCAAAATCAACAGAGAAAATTCAATGCGTTATGGCAGATGTTTGATCAGTTGATTGCAGAGCAAGTGAAGGTAAGGGCATCAGGAACAAGCACGAGTCAGGCTGCAGAGGCTAGGGATTCAATTGAGAAGCCATTTTCACACTGTATTCAAGGTGCACCTAAGGAGAAATGGTCATTCCTTTATGATACCCACGGAATACAGTATGGTATTCAGACAATGAACCATGCAGAGTGTTTCAATATGATTATGTGTTCTTGTCGTGCCTTTCTTCTTGTGGGAATTATTGAGTTCATCATGTATGGGTGCATGAAGTATTTCAGAGAGCGTTATATGGCTGCAAGCATAAACATCAGCAACCCCCAAATTCAGTTTTGCATAAGAGTGACACAATATATGCAACAGAAAATTGAAAAGGCCAAACTGCACCGTGTCATATCGACAGGTACAACGGAGCATAGATTTGAGGTTCTATGCAAGGATAGAACTGGTCATGGTATCCGTAGAGTTAGGGTGGTACAGGAGAGTTTGATTACAGTTGATGGCAAAGCCTTCTGCTCCTGCATGAAGTCTAAGTTATTGCATTTGCCATACTCGCATCTCATTGCGGCATGTGTAGAGTCTAGGTTGCAGTTAGGAGTATTTGTTTCATCTTACTTCAGCAAGGAAGCAGCTGTATCCACATGGGGACATGAGGTATACAGGATTGGAATAATGGGACCTTTCATTCAGGATAATGAGGATAAAATGTTTATTTCTGATCCAGCCACTAAGAAAGGCAAAGGCTGCCGTCAGACACATCGTATTCGGAATGGTATGGACGAGTCCGAGGCAAACATGGCACAAAAGCATTGCAGCCAATGTGGAGCATTGGGTCACAACTACAAGAAGTGTCATCAGAATGCACTTCACGATGCTGCTGATGCCGGTCCTTCCGGAAATCCCAGAGATGGAGCACCTCCTACGTTGTCTGGGAGCCTTACAGCCAGAGGCTGTGGCTACCCGTGCACCAGCAGGCCTGTCTTCACACTGCACCGCGAATGCGAGCCTGTGGCTTACTACAGACGTCCTGGTTTACGACATCGCGGTTGAAGCATATTGCCCCTGGAGAGTCATGAGACAGTTTGGGCAGTGCCAGGAGTTTCCGGTGCCCACCGCATTGGAGTGTGTCAGTCGCCAGGACCACAGGTAATTATGAATAAACTTGGCTCGTACATTCGTGTCGAATCTAACGATTCTTCGTCGTCTACTTTTGTAGGTTGTCAAGGAGTGGCTTGCCGTGCTCAGCTGATTGGCTCAACAAGATGCAGTCGTGGGTGGACCAATGGGAACAGGCAGACGAGCACTTGGTCCATCCAACAGGACCACACACAGACAGCTCCTTTAGGGCTTACCTCACCTGGTACTTACCTCGGACTCGAGCTCGTCTGGTTTATGTTGACACTCACCCGCAGGCACACCAGGCGAGGCCTCAGGATGGCTATGCCCGGCACCACATGGAGGCACTAGCCGGCGCGGTGAGTCTCTTGATCATATTTGCATATATATTAATATTCATAAGATAATTCATGTGTTACTAACTGTTCCTTTACTCAATGGATGCAGTTTCGCCTTTGCAATATTATGGAGACGGACTGCTCGACTTACCTGACGAGGGTACGTGACGGATCCCCAATGTCCCAGTTTGAGCAGACAGAGATATGGTCGAGGCAGCGTGACCAGTTGTGTTCAGTACTGCACAACTTTGGAAGCCGTGTGCAGTATGAAGACAGTCACGGGTCGTCCCAGGCCGCCTCCCCACTTGTTTGTACACATCAACGTTCGCCTCTGATCACTCTCGTATTTTCCATTACATACGATAGATGGTATGTTTATGCTTCAATGCTCCATTACGACTAAGTACAATTCAAACTTGACATTATGTACATGTCCAGTGAATGCAAGTTAGATACGAGACATACATACGAGCATAATACAACATTAACAATACTAAATGCGAATACATCTTAAACCGATGAACATCATATATTATAGATCATGGCATGAAATCATCTAGTTCGTCATCCCAGTTGACAGATGGTGGTGCTGCAGGTGGTGTAGTATGGCTCGACGAACCTCTTGCCTTTCTCTTTCTCTCTTTTCTGGATCTATGTTCATGTACAGGGGGAGGAACATCATGTGTTAGAGGCCATGGTTTTGGGACATGAAGTCATCCATGTCGTTATCCCAGTTAACACAAATTTGTGCTGCAGGTGGTGCAACATGACTTCGAACATCTTGTCTTTCCCTTTGTCTCTTTTCTTGTTCTAGGTTCATGTACAGGGGGAGGAACATCATGTGTTGGAGGCCATGATTTGGGGGGCATGAAGTCATCCATGTCGTCATCCCAGTTAACACAAGTTGATGCTTGAAGTGCTGCAGCATGACTCGACGAACCTCCGGTCATCTGTTCTTGCGGAGGCCGAGTACTATCACCCGAAGATCTTATACACCTCCTTCGTCTAGTTTGCGGCATAAGTCCACCGAAGATACATACCAATTTACGGAAATTTGGTATCGATTTGTTAATCAATTCCGTGTCCTCGAGGTAATCCTAACATATAATTCAACAACAATATTACTATTCCATAAATATGGATTCCAAATGACGGACGGGATTAGAACTGAATGAGAGTTAACTTACATACACCTCTGGCCGCATCCGTATCTTACAAGAACTTTGTAAGAATCCAATGATATTAGGATAATTCGCTAGTTCACATACTCTCATGTATATCTTCCGACGTTCTAGCAGGTGTCCCTTTATACCTCGAAATAATATGAAATCTTTAAACTCTACTATTTTGGACAACACCATCTCTATCATATCATCTGCTAACGGATCCAACTTCTTACTGATAACAAGATAGGTCATGATATCAAGTATTATACTAGATTTTTCGTCGGTCCATGAAAATGCTCCACAATTGGAGGCAGCCATTGCCTTAGGCTGCAATATCATTAAGGTACTGTTATAATTCTATTCTAATTCATAATGAATTTAAAAACAAGTCTGTAATAGTACTGAAATTGTAAACGAGTGTTGTAAATCACCAAATCTAATTCAGCTAATCCGCTAATTAAATTAAATTGTTATACAATATCAATGAATTCATACAGAAGTTACCGGTAGATCACAAGTGCGCAATTCGGCAGAGTTTCGCCGCTTTTCTTCTCCTCACCCCTCTCTTTTTTTCTAAATTTTTAGGCTCAAATGAGAAGGGAATGGATGCATGGAGGTCAGGGCAGGCTTATATAGGGTGGGAGACCCCCTGTCGCCCGTGGGGGGGGGGCGACGGGTCCCCCTCCCTCCACACACCCCCGGCTAGGGACTTCTTTACAAATTCAAAAAAAATTACATTAAGGTCCTGTCGCCCGTTGCTTGGGCGACAGGACCCCTGTCGCCCATGGGGAGGGCGACCGGTGTATATTTTTGAAATTTTTCGAAACAGACATATATTTTTGAAATTTTGATTTTTTTTAAATATAAAAAAGAAAAAGGCGCCTGACAGGCGGGCGAGCACAGGCCTGCTGCTGGTGGCACGCGGCCCAAGCAGGAGCAAGGGCCAGGCAGTCAGCAGCGCTGTGTGTGTGCGCTACCCGAAGCAGCTCGGCTCGGTCCAGGAGTGCAAGGATCACGGCACAGCTCAGGTAGTTCAGGTTTGATCTGACTTTTATTGTGTGTTTATTATCTTCACAGCTAATCTTATCTTACTACTACTAATTGGAGGCTCCTTTGAAACCTCCACATGAAGCCAACTAGAATCCTAGGTGGACATTCTAAAAAAATAGATAAATCTTAGAAATTTCCATAAAAATCAGAAACATCTAACCATCAATTCGACAAATCTAATCATAATAGTCGTTGGATCTATTATCTTTCCTAATAAATTCTCACCTCTGCCATTATGAAAATAGACTAAAGTAATCCCCTAAACATGTGTTTAAATTACACACCTCTACCATTATAAAAAATCTGAAATAACCCCCTAATATTCGTGTAAATTACCCACTTATGCCATTATAAAAATAATATAAATAATTTCATAAATTTGCATATAAACTATTCAATTATGTCATTGTAAAAAGTTAAAGCAGCCCCTAAATCTGAATCTTAATTATATAAGAAAAAAAATATTAGAGTGCACCAATATACAATTCTAAATTACTGTTTATATCATTATTAATATATTATTTATATTATTGTTTATATAAAAATGCTACCCACGATATGTGTCACCATGTATTGATGTGTGGTGGGAGAGATAAGAATACCAATTCACAAATAAATGCTTCAATTAACCTATATCAAACACATATGGATGTGCGATACAAAATGAAATCCATTGCAACTAGAGAATGATAAATATGTATTTTAGAGTATGTGTTTGAATATTTAATAGATAAAAATGGTGTGAGGTAGAGAATTATAATTATTAGTTATAAGACTTATTTTTATATTAATTCTAATTAACCCGTGCGGGAGCACGGGATGATACACTAGTGTCTTTTCTAATTGATCTCATGCTTAGGTTAGTTAATTAGTTTCTTTTGTATCCTAACACTTGATAATCTTTGCATACTTAATAAAGTAAAATTTAGTTGGTTTGAGTGATTAGTGCTAGTCTTTTTGGTGAGACTCTTGATCAGCTTTTTGGTTAAGCTTTTCTTCCACTTGATTTTAAGCTTTGCTAATCATTGTTGGATGGTAGCATGTTTCGTCAAGTGAAGTTTTGGTGATAGCTCCGCTCGAGTGAATCGCTTTATATTTGCTTTCACTTTGCGTCAAGCTTTTCTAAACTGTTCCTATAGATTAAGCTTGTCACCAGTTAACTTGCGTCTTCTTATTGGTGTGGTGTTACTTACGATGGTAATTGGGATATAGGACTCAGTTCTAGTCGAGAATTTTTAAAGGCTATTATTTACCTCCCTCTAGTCTTCCATTTGGTCCTTCAAATCTGCCTGGTGAGAGAGGACGGCAGAAATAAGTAATGCCGTACATAGCATTGTTGCTAATAACTAGAATTGCTTACAAGCTAGTACCGTTTTTTGCGCTATATTTTTTGAGACATGCATAAATTGGATTTTTTAATTGCAAAATTGTTTAGTTCCCATCACAAAATCATAACATAATGGAACATTCCTCCAGACATGGGTTTTGAGTTCGAGCCCCAACAGCCACCAACTACGCTAATAAGTTCAGCATTAAGGATAAATGGGCACTGCACGTTTGGTTTGAAAATGGGAAAAATTCTTTGTACATACCATTGGAAATTATAATCATCCCTTCTACGACAACCAAAATTATACCGCCCCTTTAATATTAATGCCATCAGTTCTATTTTTTCATCCCTTATTGCCATTATTTCTACCGTTATTAAAAGCACCGTGATGTTGTTAAAACGTCTCCATCTTTTACCATTTTTCCGATTTGACAATCGACTCAGCAAATCGACTCCACCTTGAACTTGAATGTTAGCTAGCCTCCGTGGACGCCGGAGCTCCTCTGTAAGCCGTCATTCGCAGAATATCGTTGGAGCGCGTCCGCGGCTCCTGCTTGAGCAGGATAAATTACTCGTCCCGATCCAGCCGGAGAAGGTAGCATCGTGAGCGGCACCCTGTGATCGTGGCTTACTGCAAATTTCTGCTAGTATGAGCACATCGATCAATTGTTGCTTGTTGTGTGCTTACGTATGGGCATCAGTGCTTGCAACTAGTTATATGTCTTCGACATCTCTATATATGTGCGTTTGTTTGGTCCGTGCATCACGAACCCATGAATCATTACTGGTCAAGAATATATGCATAATTTTTATTGAATCTATTGGCATGAAAGGATGAGAGAACGAGAAAAAAATTTATCATACCCAGGGGTACCATTGTCTTTTCAACCTTCATTTAACAGAACTATGAGTGCAATGGCACACAAGGGATGAAAAATTTTGATGATCCAAATTTGGATGGCATAGAAGCAATATTTATAATTTTCAATGGCATACAATAAATTTTCACTTTAAAAAAATCCAGCGCTTGTCGTTCTTGGAGGGTGTGTTTGGTTCCCTAGTGTAACGTCACACCTTCCCGAGGCCGGGCCTACTTATATCTGACAACTTTTTAGAACATACATCGCCCTTACAAACCAACAAAAGTCCATCCCCAAATTCCTTCTGGCCAAACACACTTAACCTTAGAGTTCTTTTGAGATTAGCTTCTGAAAAAAGTTATAACTTATTGGTATGAATATCTTATTAATTATATTAAGTTCTGGGCCCGGACGTCACACCAAGCTTATGGGTCCGCCAAGCTTGCCTAATTCAGCCTTTCAGCATTGATTCGGTGGCCGGTGAGGACAACGAACAACGATTTCAATTTTCCAGCTTCGAAAATCGCTGTCCGCCTTCTGGTCAGCACCGACAACACATGGCCATCGATGAGGACGATGGCTCTGCCGGCCAATGCAAATCGATCGACTTCACACGACGACTTAGGACCTCGATGCATCAATGTGCGAGGTCTTGAGCACCCGGACCCGGACCTGGAGAGGAAAGAGCAGGGCCGAGAGAGAGCGGTTAGGTGAGTCAAAACTAACCAAAGCAGACAAGAGGTGACCGAAAGCAATGAAGGCCAGTCAATCCAATCGTCTACACGGTCAGTCGTCTTACCTCAAGTCATTGCATGCAACCAAACGCGGACTCACTGCATCCCTGGACCAAGACTTAGAATTAAAAGTTTATCATCATGTCCAACGATCAAACACACCGAAGCAGACAAGAGAGGTGACTGAAAGCAATGCAGGCCAGTCAATCCAATAGTCTACGGTCAGTCTTACCTCAAGTCATCATATGCAATCAAACACGGACCCACTGCATCTCTGGACTAAGACTAAGAATTGTAGCCAAACATAGTCCAACCACCAAACACACCCTCCATGGCTAGATTAGCATGTCCTGAACTATATTTTATTTTCAGTTCACAAATTAACTTAAGTTTTTAGAATTTAATTTTTTAATTGGTCCCATAATAAAAAATTCTAAGAACATGTCAAATGCTATCTTTTTTTTTACCATCAACCACACAGACAGCACGCCCCTCCCTTTCAGGATGCCGGTCTTCTCTTCCATACCAAGTGCACCAGGTATTGCTGCTTATTTGGTGCTCTTTTCAATGCATATTGGGACGCAGGTGCTTGTAACTTACTGGTGGGTTCTCCGCGGCAGCCCAGAATTGGCTTTTATATTTTTAGTGAAGATTTACCTATTTTACGAATGTTACACGATCTCGGTGAAGCATTATTCGTTATGTGCGTTGGAATTTTTTCTGCCACGGATTATTTTACAAACCATGCCAGATATTAATTTTCACTGATTGGGATATATCTATGCATAAAAATCACACTTGGGATATTAGGTCATTGGCTAGTCATTCATCTTCCACGTCCACGCTCAGACCAGGGATACAATCAAACAAGCCTTTCAACATCAGCTCATGCAATCTTTCAACAAAGGACGTTTCCAACGTGGGTTAGTCATTGCTGACATGAATGTTAGGATGCGATGGTACGTTGTTTTATCTACACCTCTTACTACTGACTTGTCTGCATATGGATATTTTTCCAATGTTCGAAACGATGTGAACATATTGTAGAAAAAGGTGCATATCCAAGTTGGATAATTTTTTTTGGAATTCATAAAAATCATGTAGAGCAAACTGAGCTTGGTCAGTTGGTTAGCAGTACTAGTTCTCGCGTTATGATTCTGAACCTCAGGCTCTAACAGTCTGCACCGCGCCACAACCGTCCTCCAACTCCAAGGATGCACCGCGTCACAACCGTCCACACACTGCTCTGCCCACCATGTCGGCAAGGTCCTTCTTTCGCGCGGCCATGTTCCTGCTGGTCCAGCTGGCTGGCATCTACTTGGAACACGCAGCAGGGTTTCCGTAGGGTTGTAAGTGCCTAGTACCTCTTTTCTTGTTTGGTAGAGTAGGCCTTTCTATTGATTGCAAATGATGAACCAGTTTGATCCCCCCCTCCCAACCACTTGCACAAACATTTTTCACTTTCTCCATGAATTTATAGTAACAGATGAATTCCTGTCTCGTGCAAGCATAATATCTTGTTAGTTGCTTTCATGAATTTGTTTACCCTTTCTTCTAGTTCCGCAACAACGTACAAACTAAAATATCCTCAATATCATAGCATTAGTATACTCCCTCCGTCCTATGAAAAGTGCAATACTAACTTTTGAAAAGAAATTTATAAAAAATGTGCAATTCTAAAAATTGGATCTCAACTATCTACCTAATTAAATGATCATATTTAATTTGTATACCCAAACTAACTGGATGTGTGGCTAACAAATGAGGGCATCAGTATTTTCACACCACCACAAATCTATGAGGAAAAAAATAGAATTCCACTTTTTTTCAAATTAAAACATTGGAAATAGATTTTGTAGCTTATGAACTATATGAAAGGATCTTCCTTAAAAAAACTATATGAAAGGATCGGATAATTTCCTTTTTAATTATAAATATGAAAGTATGGAGCTAACAATATGGATAAATGGATTTTGGAACAAGGCTTTTTCTGTAAGGAGAACACACAGTACGGTGATATATTACACCCTGATATTTTACCTGTTTCGATTATATGTAGGTACTGTAAACCCCAATCGGCATACCGTGTCATGCCCTCCGGACCCTCCAAGTCCGCCGTGTTATCATCCACCGTGTCCACGTTCTTAGTTGCCCGGAGCAGCGTTGCAACGCAAGTTTTCAAACATGTGAGAAAGGCTCACTCGAGTGGGAATGAATGCACAAGTTCCCCTGTCTATGCATGATGATTGTGAGATGAAAACATTTCTTTTCATGTCCACCTGCCATGGATGCAGACTTGTGTCATGTAGTGGGTACAGTTTTGTGAAAATTTATGAACGGTTAAATCCTCTGTGTACTGAGAATAATATATATTATTTTGATACTTCATGTGTGTAGAACATATTAAACGATTAACAAAGGATGTTTTCACCGAATAGTCGCCGGTTAGTCATTGCTGACATGAATGTTAGACCAGTCTCAGTGGGAGTTTCATGGGCACAAATACCTAGACTGGGAACTAGGTAACCGCGCCAGATTAGTTTCATGGTGATGAAACTCTCCTCACAATCCATGAAACTCTATCCTTCTATCTTCTTACCATATCAGCAAAATTGATGATATTTAATGTGATGAAACCCTTTATGAAACCCCATTGAGACTGGCCTTTGGATGCAATGGTACGTTGTTTGATCTACGCCTCTTATTATCTGACTTGTCTACATATAGATATTTTCCAATATTCAAAACTCTGTGAAATATTGTAGAACAATGTGCATATCCAAGTTGGATATTTTTTCGAAATTCATAAAAATATTATGTAGGCATACTGAGTTTGGTCAGTTGGTTAGCACCAATTCTTGCATATTCTAAGATTTATTATAAGAATATACAGTCATAATCTACAAGATTTTCCCTAAACCTTAAATGATTTAATTTGGTCCAAGTGTTGTGTTGTCATTCGATCACCAAAATCACTCGAAATGGCATAAATGGTGCCATGTTCGTTTCAGAGTGGCAGCGTGTGCTTTGGATCACTAGGCATATATACAACATATGGGTCCAGCTTGACTCACTACTGAAACTGAAATTTCCCTCTGTGCCGGTTAATTTTCGTTGTGTATCAAAGAAACCCACAGGAAAATTCAAATACTTAGGCCTATGTATGCTGCTCCTAAGTTTTGGGGGTCACGACGTACGACTACATTAAATGCATTCTGGTTTCTTCCATCCTAGATTGCCTTTTCTTTTAAAATAAGAAACTTCCTGGATTGCATTGAGAATGGGACGTGTGTGGCTTTGAAGATGCTCTAGAAGCAGATACAGCGCCATACCCTTATAAATCATTACGATTCTGGAACTCAGGCTCTAACAGTCTGCACCACACCACGACCATGTCGGCAAGGTCTTGCTTTTTGGCGGCCATGTTCCTGCTGTTGATTGGCATCTTCCTGCCACACGCAGCACGGGCTATGGCTGGGGTACCGGTGCCCGGTTGTAAGTGCCTACTGCCTTTGTACCTTTTTTCTTGTTTGGTAGAGCAAATGATGAACTAGTCTGATGGCCCCCACTTGCACAAGCATTTTTCACTTTCTCCATGAATTTATAGTAACAGTGATATATTACATCCTGATATTTTACCTTTTTCGATTATATGTAGGTACCCTAAACCCCAATCAGCCTACCGTGCCTTGCCCTCAGGGCCCTCCAAATCAGCCGTGTCATCATCCACCATGCCCGCGTTCTTAGTTGCTAGGAGCAGCGTTGCAATGCACGTTTCAAACCGGTGAGAAAGGTTGACTCGAGTGGGAATGAAGGCACAAGTTCCCTTGTCTATGCATGATTGTGAGATAAAAACATTTCTTTTCATGTTCACCTTCCATGGATGCAGACGTGTGTCATTTAGTGCAGAAGTGGGTACAGTTTTGTGAAAAATTATGAATGATTAAATCCTCTGTGTACCAAGAATAAAATATATTATTTTGAAACTTCATGTGTGTAGAACATATTAAACGATCAACAAAGGATGTTTCCACCGAATAGACGCTGTTAGGAATAATCACGCCATGGTCTATTCCGGGCGTGCGTGGGTCCGTGTGTGTCGCGTCGTGTGCGTGTGCAGGACAGCCACGACGAGGTCAGGTCAGGGTCGGTGGTCTTTGGTGATGCAGGCGTTGCTAGAGGCGCTGGAGCAGTGGGACATGGTGGAGGAGGCGAGCAAGGACCGCGCCAAGGATCGGCGGGCACTGGCCGCGATCCTCCGTGGCATTCTGCCGGAGATGAAGGCCGGGCACGCCGTGAAGAAGTCGGCGAAGGAGGCCTGGGACTCCGTGAAGAAGATGCGAGGCGGCGACGACCGCGTGAAGGCGGCGAACGTGCAGCGGCTGATGAAGGAGTTCGAGAACTTGAGCTTCCGCGACGGCGAGGCGGTGGGCGACTTCACCGTGCGCGTCGACCACCTGACCGCACGCCTGGGAGACCTTGGCGAGGTGCTGCCAGACTCCCGCGTGGTCAGGAAGGTGCTGCATGTCGTTCCGAGGATTATGAAGCAGGTGGCGATCTCCATCGAGATCCATGGGTACCTCAACACCATGACGCTGGACGAGCTCGTCGGCCAGCTCTAGGTCGCAGAGGAGGCAGACGCCGAGGACGAGCCGGTAGCCAAGACATGGAGTGGCGAGCAGCTGCTGCTCACCAAGGCCCAGTGGGAGGCACGTTCGCGCCAGCATAGAGGCGGCGGGCGTCGTGGTGGCGGCGAACACGGCGGCGGCCATGGAGGTGACCGCGATGACGACGACGGCGGCAGCAGCACGAACTCGGAGCGCGGTAGGAGCCGCTACCGAGGAAAGTGTTTCGACTGCGGCGTGCGTGGACACATGGCGCGTGACTGCCTGAAGAAGAAGAGGGAGAAGGCATTGCTGTGCGACGTCGACGAGGAGGCGACATTGCTGTGAAGATCGAGTCCACCATTTCGTGTTTAGAGGGAGATTGTTAGGAATAATCACGCCATGGTCTATTCCGGGCGTGCGTGAGTCCGTGTGTGTCGCGTCGTGTGCATGCGCAGGACAGCCACGACGAGGTCAAGTCAGGGTTGGTGTGTGCGCGGAGGATAGCTTTGCCGCTGCTGTGCTGTTTAGATTGTGTCGCGGAGAAATTGGGTGAGTAGTGTGCGTGGCGCAGATCTTGCGGAGGCGGCCGCCGTGACTAGGCGTGAGCGCGAAAGGCTCGCGGTCATGGACGAGCGCGTTCCCAGGATCGGTCGCAACGGCCATCGTGGAGATGTGCTCCCCGGCCTACAAGAAGCCCCTGCGCTCCTCATTGTACTCTGCCGAGTCCGTTTTATCAGTCAAGGGCCAAGATACAGGAGCTATTGGCTCCGCGGCGTTCGTCACCGAAAACTACTGTTCATCTTCTACCTCCGTCCGCCAGCGAGAGAGAGAGAGCTAGGGCGAGCGCGGGTGTGGGCGAGCCTGCGGAACGCGTGTTCCCGGGCATTTCCAACAGACGCCGGTTAGTCATTGGTGACATGAATATTAGGATGCGATGGTACGTTGTTTTATCTACGCGCTCTTAGGGCATCTCCAAGAGCTCTCCATTTTAACTTGCCATCCTAATTTTTTTTGGCAAAAAAAGAAAATTAGGTGTCCAACAGCTTGGCAAAGAGCTTGGAAAATTTACCAACTTGGTAAAAATCCCCCTCCCGGCGCGCATATATCCGAGCGCGAATACGACTCCGCATCGCGAAATCCAGCCCCGTCGCGACTTCTCCCGAGCGCGCGAAGACATCGGCCTCTCTCCCGCACTCACGAGGATTTTTCATTGCCTGTCCTCCCCAGCAGATCGATCCCGTCACTCTCCTCGTCAAGGCCGCCAGGTCAGGTTCGTTCTTCCTCCTCGATTTTGATTTTTCCTTGGCCGTTGTTTCTCCGATGGGCTCGAAGCCGACGGAGTCCAAGACGCCGTCGCCGGAGTGTCGATTGGCACGCGGCCGTCAATGTGGTAGACGGCTCTGCGGTGGCGTGGCTGGGTACTCATGCTCGCACGTGGAGTCCACGACGCACTCCGCCGCCAGGTCAGAGCCGAAGCGCGTGGCCACCTTCATCCGGTCCCAGCTGCCCTTGATCTGGTAGTCTATCTAGGGTTCATATGTTCCAGTGGTGGTGGCCTTGATCTGTAATTGCTGCTGCCCTGTAAATTGCTGCTCACGCCTTGTGCAGGGATCTGAATTTAGAGCTTTGGGGGAGATGAATTTGTGCAGGGATCTGGTAGACTAGCATATTGGTTTAGAGCCCAATCTCATTGGTTCAGACTAGGGATACTGAGACTAGTTCAGACTAGCATATTGGTTTAGACTAGAGACCAGAACGGCAGAACTCCTTCCATTTGCCATTGTCCGATCTCATTTTTTTCAGACTATATTTCAGACTAGTACTGATCTCATTTTTTTCAGACTATAGCCAAGCTACTAGTGTTAATAAATCATTGAGCGAGCCCATTGTTTCAGACTAAAGTTCAGCCTAGTTCAGACTATAGTTTAGACTAGTTCTGATCTCATTTTTTTTGCACTAGGGGGGCTCTGGTCATTGATATTATTTTTTTGTAGACTCATTCAAATGGAAGGAGATGGATTCTTGACAGACATTCTTCTCAATCAAGATAATGGTGGTATGGAGGACGACCTCAACATTCCGATCACACAAGGCATTACTTCCGAAGGTCAACAAGCCCATGTGGAAGTGCAGCCAAGTCGCAACACAAAGGGATCGAAGAGGACAAAAAATTTTGATTGGAAGGAAGACGAAGTTATATGCTCTGGCTGGTTGAATGTTAGCAAAGATCCCATTAACGGAGCCAATCAATCTCGTTCCACGTTTTGGAGTAGAGTTCATGCTTTCTTTGAGGAACACAAGCAAACTGCAGCTGTGAGGACAGAGAGTTCCATTATGCATAGGTGGCTGACAATTCACTCACAAGTGAACAAGTATTGTTGTTGCTATGATAAGATTGAGCGTAGGAATCAAAGTGGACAAACTATCCAAGACAAGGTATTTTTACATGTACTAGACAACATCTAACAAAATTGATAATATTTAATGTCATGAAACCCTCCATGAAACTCCATTGAGGCCGGCACTGGCCTAAAAAGATATTTTTTAGGCTATGTGCCGTTCTGACATAGGTCGGAAAAGTTCTAAGCCGTTGTATCATCTTGATGTAACTTCTTGAAATCAATAAAATTTCTCTTTTCCTAAAAAACAGATATCTTTTAGCGGGCTCAGATCATGTATCCTTGACGTTGACGCTGAAGAAAGTAAATACGCTAACATAGGTAACGGCCAAACACATATTTCAAAGACAGACCATGAATTATTGTAGCATGATGTCACATAACACGAAGTCACAACTTCCAATCCTGCAATACAAATTGAAAATCCAGGCAGTTGAGTTTTGAACTCGATCGCCTGCAGTTGGTATGGCCCCTTTATTTTCTCTATATAAGGTTGTAGATAGATTGTTGATGTGGTAGTCAAGCTGCTAATGGTTTGGGCTAAGACCAGTTTTAATGGTTTCGTTTTGCTACTTGGGCTGATTTGGTTCGGTGGCATATAGGGTAAGGTGTCTACCAGTCTGGTTTGGTCTGGTTTAGCTGCTATAACGGATTGATTCGGTTTGGAATGGGATCTTAAATGGAATATGTAGATACCGACCATACTCGAATTTGCAGCCGTCGGATGAAGATCCTGCGGCCGTCCTTCATCTTCAACCTCCAGGCAGGAGCAGCCTTCGCTCTCCCATCGCTCCCATGAGTCCCATCTGCTATAGCTCCGACGACTCCACTCCGATTCATGTCTTGAACATCCGCTCCTCAATCAGCTCCCGTCTCCTCCTCACGTTGGACTACGCAGGAGGCCGCAACAGAGAAAGGAGAGGAGGGCGAGCTCCAGGAGGTGCACGACTGCTCATCGAGCATGCAGGTAGAGGGGTCAATGGCGATGCGGCAGGAAGCTGCGAATCGACGACCTCTGGTGAGCAGCTCGACCTCCGACGCTCCGATTTAACCTCCGTCGAGCAGCTCAACCTCCCTGGCCTCCAAATCGACCTTCGACGAGCAGCTCGAACTCCAGTAGCTACAGGCACCGGAGGGAACCAAAACCGAACCACACCGGCCTGATTCGTCGCGGCTGCTGGTTTGAAAACCCATACAGTTTAGTTTGGTTCGGTTTTTGAAGTAACCAGATTAGTGTGGTGTGGTTTTATCCACGAGCATCTAAGCAATTAGTCTGGTGCGGTTTTGGTTTGGGTCTTAGACCATTAGTAGATTGATGTGGTAGACAGACACACCACATCACTTCAGCTCAAGAGGCGTCTCATTTGTCCAGCTAGCAGATGATGCCTCGAGCTGCAATCCAGACTACCTCCACCATGCTACTCCTTGCTTTCATCTTCATCCTCATGCTCCCATCCGCGCGCCCTTCTGCAACACCCTTGCCTGCATCCGCTGCCGCCAGCAACGAATCGAGCACGGACCGTGCAGCCCTTCTCTGCCTCAAGTCCTAGCTCCATGACCCATCAGGAGCATTAGCCTCCTGGAGGGACGATTCTCTTCAGTTCTGCGAGTGGCACGGCGTCACATGCGGCAAGCAGCATGCGTCGCGTGTCATTGCGTTGGACCTTGAATCCGAGAACATTGGTGGCAGCCTATTCCCTTGCGTTGCTGAACTCAGCTTCCTCGCAAGGATCCACATGCCCGGTAACCAGCTCAATGGACACATTTCTCCTGACATCGCCCAATTATCACGGCTTCGGTACCTTAATCTCAGCATGAACTCGCTTGACGGCGAGATACCCCAGACGATATCATCGTGCTCCCACCTTGAGACCATTGACCTGTACAGCAATTCACTTCAGGGTAACATCCCTCCAAGCCTTGGTCAGTGTTCAGCCCTTCAGACTATTATTCTTAGCAGCAACAATCTTCAGGGAAGCATCCCTCCGGAGCTTGGCTTGCTTCCCAATCTCTCCGCTTTGTTCTTCCCTAGCAATAAGCTCACAGGTAACATCCCTGAACTTTTAGGGAGTAGCAAATATCTCAGGTGGGTGAATCTCCAGAATAACAGCCTTTCTGGAAGAATACCACCAATTCTGTTCAACAGCACATCCCTCTCTTACATAGATCTCTCCCAAAATTGGCTTTCTGGGTCCATACCGCCTTTCACACAGGCATCGTCTTCACCCTTGCAGTACCTCAAGTTGACCGAGAATAACCTCTCAGGGGTGATTCCTCACTCACTCGGTAACCTCTCTTCCCTATCTTTTTTGCTTCTTGCACATAACAATTTACATGGAAGTATTCCAGAGAGCTTCAGCAAATTTGGTGCTTTGCAAGAACTAGATTTGAACTATAATAACTTGTCAGGCAGTGTCCCATCAGCACTGTTCAACATGTCTTCTCTTACCTTTCTCGCCATTGGTGCAAACAAGCTGGTCGGAAGACTTCCCGGTAACATTGGCAACACCCTTTCAGGCATTACAGGATTGGTACTGGAAGGGAACAATTTTCAAGGACTAATTCCTGATTCCTTGGCCAATGCTTCCTACTTGCAAATGTTAGATCTTCGTAGCAATGCATTCACTGGCATAATTCCTTCGTTGGGATCGTTGAGCATGTTAACATACTTAGATGTAGGTGAAAATAGACTTGAAGCTGGAGATTCGTCTTTCGTGTCCTCTCTATCCAACTGCACCCAACTGACGAATTTATGGTTGGATAGAAACAACCTCCAAGGAGTAATAGAAGACTATACCACTAATATCCCCAAAAGCTTAGAGGTACTGGTTCTCATTGGTAACCAGTTGTCAGGAACTATACCTTCAGCGATAGGAAACTTCATGAACCTCACTCAGCTTCAATTAGATAATAACTTACTCTCAGGATTTATTCCAGACACACTTGGAAACCTCAGAAACTTGTCCATACTAAGCTTATCCAAAAATAAACTTTCAGGAGAAATTCCACAGTCAATTGGAAAGCTGGAGCAGCTCACAAATCTTTATTTTGAGGAAAATGATTTGACCGGGCTCATCCCTTCTAGTTTACATGGTTGCAAGCATTTGACGAAACTGAACCTTTCTTCCAATAACTTATATGGACGCATTCCACCAGAACTCTTTTCAATATATACACTTTCTGAAGGCTTAGACTTGTCCTATAATCAACTCACTGAAGATATACCAGCTGAGATTGGTAGATTGATTAATCTGAACTCACTTCGTCTTTCTAACAACAAATTGTCTGGAGAGATTCCTTCTACACTCGGTGAGTGCGTTCTTTTGGATTCTCTTCACTTGGAGAAAAATTTCCTACAGGGAAGCATACCAAATTCATTCATCAACTTACGAGGCATTGCTGAGATGGATCTTTCCCATAATAACTTGTCTGGTAGAATTCCTGAATTTTTCGAGTCCCTTAGCTCTTTCCAGTTTCTAAATCTATCGTTCAATGACCTTGAGGGCCCTGTACCTGAAGGGGGCGTATTTACCAATTCAAGTGCTGTGTTCATCCAAGGTAACAGGAAACTGTGTGCTACTTCTCCGATTCTACAAGTACCACTGTGCTCGACATCACCACATAAAAGGAAAAGGACATCATATATTGTAGCTATAGCAGTTCCACTTGCTATTATGGTTGATGTCACATTGGGATGTGCTCTAGTCATTGTTTTGAAGAAGAGAAATCAAGCCAAGCAACTCACGGACCAATCAGCTAGACTGATGCTCAAGAACTTCTCATACACAGATTTATTCAAAGCAACAGATGGTTTCTCTGCAGACAGTGTTGTTGGTTCAGGAACATTTGGAATGGTATACAAAGGTCAATTCGAGTTTGAACTATGCCCGGTTGCCATAAAGGTATTCAGGCTTCAACAGCTTGGAGCACCGAGCAACTTCCTTTCTGAATGCGAGGCTTTGAGAAACATTCGCCATCGGAATCTTATAAGAGTGATTAGCCTCTGTTCAACCTTTGACCCAACGGGAAGTGAATTTAAAGCACTCATCCTTGAGTATATGTCTAATGGTAATCTTGAAGGCTGGCTCCATCCCAAAATGTTCAGGCAAACCGCCGAAAAATCACTAGGTTTAGGCTCACGAATAACAATAGCTGTGGATATTGCTGCTGCACTAGACTATCTTCATAATCGATGCACTCCACCTCTGGTTCATTGTGATCTCAAGCCAAGCAATGTCCTTCTGGATGCTGAAATGGTTGCACACCTTAGTGATTTTGGGCTTGCCAAGTTCCTTTCTAATGGCTCAGAATTATTTAACTCATCAAGCATTGCAGGACCAAGAGGATCTATCGGATATATTGCACCAGGTGAGAACATGTCTTATTCTTGTTTTCTATGCAGATCTAATGTGTTTGTGCTATTTTCATTAAGTGATGTGTTGATGTATTGTGGTAAAGTTTAGATTTCTAATGAAGTTTTGCATAATAATGTAGAGTACGGCATGGGGAGCAAAGTCTCAGTTGAGGGGGATATCTACAGCTTTGGAATTATTTTACTAGAAATGATCACAGGAAAGCGTCCAACAGATGAGATGTTTAAGGACGGCATAAACCTTCAGAGCTTCGTGGAGTTATCTCTTCCAAATAAAATAAATGAGATTCTAGAACCAAGTCTCACGGCATATCATGAAGGTAAAGACATTGATCAAGTTGTGGACACAATCCAAAGCTGTGCCATACAGCTAGCTAATCTTGGCCTAGTATGCTCTGAGATGTCACCCAAGGACCGGCCAACAACAGAAGATGCTTATGCTGAAATTATCGCCATCAAAGAAGAATTTTCAGTATTATGGAACAGGGTAGGATCGTAGTGGTTTTACTCGCATCATACACAGTTGTGTCTTAGAAAAAACTAGTCAAAGGGAGTGGATTCCATAAATGTGTAAGACCAAGGAAAAAATATTTTTTTATGAGCAACTTTGCAATACGAGAAGACATACGCTACTACAAAAACATTTTTTACCAGCGGATAAAACAACATTTGTAGAGGCGGGTACGGTACCCACTCCTGTTTTTCGCAGCTATAAATAGCTATTTGTAAGAGTGGGTAATGTACCCGCCTCTGTAAATCTATTTCTAGGGACGTGCCAGAAGGAGGTCCTAGTGTCGTCCCCAACCTGAACGGCCGTGATACTCTAGTAACGCGGAAGCGTAGTGAGGACAATTTGCCCAAGGTATGAGTCGCCGACCAAGTCTGTGGTATGTGAGAGAATTGTGATATTTAGTACCGGTCGGTGTTTTGGCTCGGTACTAAATGGTTCTCCACGGACGAATGCATCTCCCCCTAGTCACGTATGATGCATAGGTGGGATGGTAAGAAAGCTATGCACGAGGCCGTGGGTGAGAATCCTCATAACTGCGCACGTGCATTTACGTATGAAAAATTTACATGACTTGTGATGATGTGCGTGTGCGGGCAGTGAAGAGGTGACCGAAAGCAATGAAGGCCAGTCAATCCAATCGTCTACACGGTCAGTCGTCTTACCTCAAGTCATTGCATGCAACCAAACGCGGACTCACTGCATCCCTGGACCAAGACTTAGAATTAAAAGTTTATCATCATGTCCAACGATCAAACACACCGAAGCAGACAAGAGAGGTGACTGAAAGCAATGCAGGCCAGTCAATCCAATAGTCTACAGTCAGTCTTACCTCAAGTCATCATATGCAATCAAACACGGACCCACTGCATCTCTGGACTAAGACTAAGAATTGTTGCCAAACATAGTCCAACCATCAAACACACCCTCCATGGCTAGATTAGCATGTCCTGAACTATATTTTATTTTCAGTTCACAAATTAACTTAAGTTTTTATAATTTAATTTTTTAATTGGTCCCATAATAAAAAATTCTAAGAACATGTCAAATGCTATCTTTTTTTTTTACCATCAACCACACAGACAACACGCCCCTCCCTTTCAGGATGCCAGTCTTCTCTTCCATACCAAGTGCACCAGGTATTGCTGCTTATTTGGTGCTCTTTTCAATGCATATTGGGACGCAGGTGCTTGTAACTTACTGGTGGGTTCTCCGCGGCAGCCCAGAATTGTTTTTTATATTTTTAGTGAAGATTTACCTATTTTACGAATGTTACACGATCTCGGTGAAGCATTATTCGTTATGTGCGTTGGAATTTTTTCTGCCACGGATTATTTTACAAACCATGCCAGATAGTAATTTTCACTGATTGGGATATATCTATGCATAAAAATCACACTTAGGATATTAGGTCATTGGCTAGTCATTCATCTTCCACGTCCACGCTCAGACCAGGGATACAAACAAACAAGCCTTTCAACATCAGCTCATGCAATCTTTCAACAAAGGACGTTTCCAACGTGGGTTAGTCATTGCTGACATGAACGTTAGGGTGCGATGGTACGTTGTTTTATCTACACCTCTTACTACTGACTTGTCTGCATATGGATATTTTTCCAATGTTCGAAACGATGTGAACATATTGTAGAAAAAGGTGCACATCCAAGTTGGATAATTTTTTTTGGAATTCATAAAAATCATGTAGAGCAAACTGAGCTTGGTCAGTTGGTTAGCAGTACTAGTTCTCGCGTTATGATTCTGAACCTCAGGCTCTAACAGTCTGCACCGCGCCACAACCGTCCTCCAACTCCAAGGATGCACCGCGCCACAACCGTCCACACATTGCTCTGCCCACCATGTCGGCAAGGTCCTTCTTTCGCGCGGCCATGTTCGTGCTGGTCCAGCTTGCTGGCATCTACTTGGAACACGCAGCAGGGTTTCCGTCGGGTTTTTCACTTTCTCCATGAATTTATAGTAACTGATGAATTCCTGTCTCATGCAAGCATAATATCTTGTTAGTTGCTTTCATGAATTTGTTTACCCTTTCTTCTAGTTCCGCAACAACGTACAAACTAAAATATCCTCAATATCATAGCATTAGTATACTCCCTCCGTCCTATGAAAAGTGCAATGCTAATATTTGAAAAGAAATTTATAAAAAAAGTGCAATCCTAGAAATTGGATCTCAACTATCTGCCTAATTAAGTGATCATATTTAATTTGTATACCAAACTAACTGGATGTGTGGCTAACAAATGAGGGCATCAGTATTTTCACACCACCACAAATCTATCAGGAAAAAAAATAGAATTCCACTTTTTTTCAAATTAAAACATTGGAAGTAGATTTTGTAGCTTATGAACTATATGAAAGGATCTTCCTTAAAAAACTATATGAAAGGATCGGATAATTTCCTTTTTAATTATAAATATGAAAGTATGGAGCTAATAATATGGATAAATGGATTTTGGAACAAGGCTTTTTCTGTAAGGAGAACACACAGTACGGTGATATATTACACCCTGATATCATCCACCGTGTCCACGTTCTTAGTTGCCCGGAGCAGCGTTGCAACGCATGTTTTCAAACATGTGAGAAAGGCTCACTCGAGTGGGAATGAATGCATGATGATTGTGAGATGAAAACATTTCTTTTCATGTCCACCTGCCATGGATGCAGACTTGTGTCATGTAGTGGGTACAGTTTTGTGAAAATTTATGAACGGTTAAATCCTCTGTGTACTGAGAATAATATATATTATTTTGATACTTCATGTGTGTAGAACATATTAAACGATTAACAAAGGATGTTTTCACCGAATAGTCGCTGGTTAGTCATTGCTGACATGAATGTTAGACCAATCTCAGTGGGAGTTTCATGGGCACAAATACCTAGACTGGGAACTAGGTAACCGCGCCAGATTAGTTTCATGGTGATGAAACTCTCCTCACAATCCATGAAACTCTATCCTTCTATCTCCTTACCATATCAGCAAAATTGATGATATTTAATGTGATGAAATCCTTCATGAAATCCCATTGAGACTGGCCTTAGGATGCAATGGTACGTTGTTTGATCTACGCCTCTTATTATCTGACTTGTCTACATATAGATATTTTCCAATATTCAAAACTGTGAAATATTGTAGAACAATGTGCATATCCAAGTTGGATATTTTTTCGAAATTCATAAAAATATTATGTAGGTTTGGTCAGTTGGTTAGCACCAATTCTTGCATATTCTAAGATTTATTATAAGAATATACAGTCATAATCTACAAGATTTTCCCTAAACCTTAAATGATTTAATTTGGCAGATGGTAATCATAAATATTTTTTGTGTTTTTCATTCTGACCAAATGTATGAAATTAAGTTATATTGAGACAGTAGAGTCTGCCAGATTTACATTCAGGTACACAAAGCTAGGAAATGTTCAAATCCTTATTGGGAAATGAATTTGTTGGTTTTTTCTACAGTGAAATTTTGTCATTTGCCGCTATCATATTGTTGTGTTGGATCATGTAGATCCGTTTTTTTGGATAAACAGCCCAAAAAAATTTATTTCTTTCTTATTTCTCAATATTTAAGATCAGAAGACCTCTACATGTTGTCGTTACATTTTCTTTATTTGCCGCATTTTTTCCAGCAAACTAGGAGGGAAAAATTGCACGTGCCTTGCAGGTTGTATCAGCAAAAGATGACACGACAACGGTGCACCCAACTCAAGAATTGAGTCCGGACTACTGTTGGTTTTCTACAACTACAGTAAAAACACACTCAAACTTCAAATGAGCGGCAGCGTGTGCTTTGGATCACTAGGGGTCCAGCTTGACTCACTACTGAAACTGAAATTTCCCTCTGTGCCGGTTAATTTTCGTTGTGTATCAAAGAAACCCACAGGAAAATTCAAATACTTAGGCCTATGTATGCTTAAGTTTTGGCGGTCACGTCGTACGACTACATTAAATGCATTCTGGTTTCTTCCATCCTAGATTGCCTTTTCTTTTAAAATAAGAAACTTCCTGGATTGCATTGAGAATGGGACGTGTGTGGCTTTGAAGATGCTCTAGAAGCAGATACAGCGCCATACCCTTATAAATCATTACGATTCTGGAACTCAGGCTCTAACAGTCTGCACCGCGCCACAATCGTCCTCCAAGGATGCACGTTCAAAATTGAAAACTGCTAAGCCCGCCATGTCGGCAAGGTCCTTTCGGGCGGCCATGTTCCTGCTGGTCCAGCTTGCTGGCATCTATTTGGAACACGCAGCAGGGGACCCGGGGGGTTGTAAGTGCCTAGTACCTCTTTTCTTGTTTGGTAGAGTGGGCCTTTCTATTGATTTCAAATGATGAACTAGTCTGATGCCCCCCCCCCCCCCCGCCCCCACTTGCACAAACATTTTTCACTTTCTCTATGAAATTATAGTAACAGATGAATTCCTGCCTCGTCCATTTTTCACTTTCTCCATGAATTTATAGTAACAGATGAATTCCTGTCTCGTCCAAGCATAATATCCTGTTGGTTGCTTTCTAGTTCCGTAACAATGTACAAACTACAATATCCTCAATATCATAGCATTAGTATATTTCCTCCGTCCTACGAAAAGTGCAATCCTAACGTCTGAAATAATTTCATATAAAGTGCAATCCTAGAAATTGGATTTCAACTACCTACCTAATTAATTGATCATATTTAATTTGTATACCAAAACTAACTGGATGTATGGCTAACAAATGAGGGCATCAGTCATTCAGTCTTTTCACACCACCACAAATCTATCTGAAAAAAATAGAATTCCACTTTTTTTTTTTGCAAACTAAAACATTAAAAATAGATTTTGTAGCTTATGAACTACATGAAAGGATCGGATGATTTCCATTTTTAATTATACATATGAAAGTATATATGGAGCTAATAATACGGATACATGGATTTTGGAACAAGGCTTGGTGATATATTACATCCTGATATTCTACGTTTTTGATATAGGTACCGGAAACCCCAATCAGCGTCCCATGTCTTGCCCTCGGGGCCCTCCAAATCTGCCGTGTAATCGTCCACCATGTCCGGGTTCTTAGTTGCCATGAGCAGCGTTGCAATGCACATTTTCAAACGGGTGAGAAAGGTTGACTCGAGTGGGAATGAATGCACAAGTTCCCTTGTCTATGCATGATGATTGTGAGATGAAAACATTTCTTTTCATGTCCACCTTCAATGGATGCAGACTTGTGTCATGTAGTGGGTACAGTTTTGTGAAAATTTATGAAATGTTCAAATCCTTATTGGGAAATGAATTTATTGGGCTTTTCTACAATGAAATTGTGTCATTTTCCACTATCATATTGTTGTGTTGGATCATGTAGATCCGTTTTTTGGATAAACAGCACAAAAAAATTTATTCCTTTCTTATTTCCCAATATTTGAGATCAGAAGACCTTTACGTGTTGTCGTTACATTTTCTTTATTAGCCGCATTTCCAGCAAACCAGGAAAAATTGAACGTGCCTTGCAGGTTGTATCAGCAAAGATGACACGACAACGGTGCACCCAACTCAAGAATCGAGTCCGGACTACTGTTGGTTTTCTACAACTACAGTAAAAACACACTCAAACTTCACTGGACAGGAGAAAATGAGCGGTCACGTCGTACGACTACATTAAATGCATTCTGGTTTCTTCCATCCTAGATTGCCTTTTCTTTTAAAATAAGAAACTTCCTGGATTGCATTGAGAATGAGACGTGTGTGGCTTTGAAGATGCTGTAGAAGCAGATACAACGCCATACGCCCATACCCTTATATATATATATATATATATATATATATATATATATATATATATATATATATATATATATATCATTACGATTCTGGAACTCAGGCTCTAACAGTCTGCACCACACCACGACCATGTCGGCAAGGTCTTGCTTTTTGGCGGCCATGTTCCTGTTGTTGATTGGCATCTTCCAGCTACACGCACCACGGGCTATGGCGGACTCGGCGCCCGGTTGTAAGTGCCTACTGCCTTTGTACCTTTTTTCTTGTTTGGTAGAGTAGGCCTTTCTATTCATTGCCGATGATGAACTAGTCTGATGGCCCTCACTTGCACAAGCATTTTTCACTTTCCCCATGAATGAATTTATAGTAACAGATGAATGCTTGTTTTATAAACTGCTTGAACAAGCATAATGTCATGTTGCTCTTTCATGAATTTGTTTACCCTTTCTTTTAGCTTCACTACAATGTACACGATAAAATATCCTATCATAGCATTAGTATATACTCCCTCCGTTCCATGAAAAGTGCACTCTTAATATTTTGGGAAAAAAATTATAAAAAGTGCAAATCCTAAAAATTGGATCTCAACTACCTACCTAATTAAGTGATCATATTTGATTTGCATACCAAAACAAACTAGATGTGATTAACTAATGAGGGCATGAGAGTCTTTTCACACCATCACAAATCTATTTGAGAAAAAAAAGAATTAAACTTTTATGGCCGTACATATATATAGGACATGTCCAAAATAGATTTTATAGGCCAGTCTTTTTTTTTTGGTGCCACCACGTTGAGGTGGTCACAACCATTTTTTAGAAACGGTTTTTGTCGCTATTTAGTCATGGCCTTAATCAACTAGAATTCTAAATGTTTTAGATAGTAAGATTAAAACGTTAAAAATAGTTTTTGTAGCGTATGAACTATATGAAAGGATCGGATGATTTCCTTATCAATAATAAATATAAAAGTATGGAGCTAATAATATAGATACACATGGACTTTGGAACAAGGCTTTTTCTATAAGGAAAACACATGGTACGGTGATAAATTGCATCCTGATATTTTACCTTTTCGATTATGTGTAGGTACCAAAAACCCCAATCATCGTACTGTGTCTTGCCCTCGGGACCCTCCAAATCAGCTGTGTAATGAGCCACCATGTCCGAATCCTTAGTTATCAGGAGCAGCGTTGCCATGCAAGTTTTCAAACCGCCGAGAAAGGCTGACTCCAGTGGGAATGAATTCACAAGTTCTCTTGTCTCTCTGCGCATGCATGCATGATTGGGGGATAAAAATGTATCTTTGCTCGTCCACCTTCCATGGGTGCAGGCTTGTGTCATATAGTGGGTATAGTTTTTGTGAAAATTTGTGAATGGTTAAATCTTCTGTGTACCGCGAATAAAATATATTATCTTGATACTTCTTGCGTGTATCTATAACATATTAAATGATGTATGAAGTTTTTGAACTATATTTGTTGGCCAAATGGCCCTGCCCTTTTAGAGGCAGCACTTAATTTAGAGCTCAACAATGACCTATTTGTAAGAATGTCTGAGCGTGGTAATGAATAATAATGCTACATATGAATATAAAATGAAAATTCAAGGTATTATTCATTGATATAAACACTGAATTCCAGATGCATAGTATATTATCCCAGCCTCCCAGCACGCATCTAGCAGATATACGTTGAGGCAGAGCACTGAGACAGTGAAACTGCACAAAATCGCAAATAAAGACCCATAACAAAAACTGATGAGGAGCTGCCTGGACAAGCTTGAGGAATTAGACTAGTGAAACTGCTGTTCATCCCTACAGCACTGAAGACTAGCTAGTGCTTTACCAAGAACGCCCTTTGTGAGCACCCAACTACCCAAAGATCCTTTCTTCTCCTGGAAACAGTTTAGCATGCACACACCTAGCTAATGAGGAATGCAGTCGAGGACAAAGCATCCGGCATATTTTCTCCTTACAGGCAAAGCATCGAACGCATAGTGGCCGTGCGCTGGACAGCCGCCGGCGAACGAGCAGACCCGGGCTGTAGCAGCCTGAGAACGACGAAGAGTCGAAGAGGAACAGAAGTTGGCTGCCGCCCTGTTCCACGCCACCGCCATCTGGGCACGGGCGTCTCCTCGGTGAACCATAAGTGCCATGGACCCTCACCGCTTCTTGCCACCGGCGAGCTTGAAACGACAGCCTGCGCCACCGCCTGCGCTGCTGCAGCAGCTTCTCCGCGGGTACCTGGTTCCATGAATCCATGTACCCAAGTTTTCCAGGCATGCTTGCAGTGATAATGTAGTTGTCATTACTCAAAATCTTTGCGATGCCGAAATCTGCCACATGTGCTGTTATGTTCTCTACGTACCTGTAGATTTCAAGTTGTACTGCCATGTATCACTAGAGAAACGTTTATTCCAGGTCAGAAGTCAAAGTCCTGCAGAGTCACAAAAAAATGGAACCACCAGCTACTCTGTCCCTGTTCGTAGTTGGCCGCTGTTAGATTTTTAGGTGGTACCGTGGTAGATCCATCCTCTCTTGATCTCCATTAACAGAAACACAAAATATTGAACAAGTTCAGAAAAGTAGACCAGAGTGCAATGTAGCTTATGTTCCATCAGCACTGTTCAACATGTCTTCTCTTACATTTCTCGCCCTTGTTGCAAACAAGCTGGTCGGAAGACTTCCCGGTAACATTGGCAACACCCTTTCAGGCATTACAGGATTGGTACTGGAAGGGAACAATTTTGAAGGACCAATTCCTGATTCCTTGGCCAATGCTTCCTAATTGCAAATTTTAGATCTTCGTAGCAATGCATTCACTGTCATAATTCCTTCATTGGGATCGTTGAGCATGTTAACCTACTTGTAGGTGATAATAGACTTGAAGCTGGAGATTCGTCTTTCATGTCCTCTCTGTCCAACTGCACCCAACTGACGAATTTATGGTTGGACAGAAACAACCTCCAAGGAGTAATAGAAGACTATATCACTAATATCCCCAAAAGCTTAGAGGTCCTGGTTCTAATAGGTTACCAGTTGTCAGGGACTATACCCTCGGCGATAGGAAACTTCATGAACCTCACTCAACTTCAATTAGATAATAACTTACTCTCAGGATATATTCCAGACACACTTGGAAACCTCAGAAACTTGTCCACACTAAGCTTATCCTATAATAAACTTTCAGGGGAAATTCCATAGTCAATTGGAAAACTGGAGCAGCTCACAAATCTTTATTTTGAGGAAAATAATTTGACCGGGTTCATCCCTTCTAGTTTGCATGGTTGCAAACATTTGACGAAACTGAACCTTTCTTCCAATAACTTATATGGACGCATTCCACCAGAACTCTTTTCAATATATACACTTTCTGAAGGCTTAGACTTGTCCTATAATCAACTCACTGAAGATATACCAGCTGAGATTGGTAGATTGATTAATCTGAATTGACTTCGTCTTTCTAACAACAAATTATCTGGAGAGATTCCTCCTTAGACCAAAGACCACCTTTGGTCCAGCTTTTATTGAAAGCAGAGAAGTTCAGGCCGGGGAAACCGGCTGTACAGAGTCAACAAGGCTCAAGCAGCAGAGTACCACTCGACCAGAGTTTAACGAAAGAAGCTGTCGCAGCAGCTAAAAGGAAGATTACAGCTAAAAGGGATCAGTAGACTTCTCCCGCGTCAAGGGTCACTGGATCAACTGCAGACCTTCCTTCAGCATGCAGAGCCTCTTTTCCCGCTCCACCACGTCCTTCGCCACCTTCAGCTTGCTCCAGTGCTGCAGAAAGCCCACTATTTTGTAAGGGAGCACGTTAGGAGAAGGAATTAGTTTATCATTAAACACCCAATCATTTCTCGTCTTCCATAAGGCCCAAGACACCCCTGCCAACAAGAAGATGTCAGCTTTGCATTGAGTTCCCCCAGCCGAGGTTGGGGAAAACTCTGAGAAGAAGTCTTCTAGTGATATTGGGCACGACCCCCACCCAAGCGAATCTCTAACCCAACACCAAGTGAAGTGGGAAAGAAGGCACCTAAAGAAGAGGTGATCAAGATCTTCACCCACTCCACAGAGTTTGCACTCTATTGGACCATCCCAATTCCTATTTTTTAATTGCACTGCCGTTTGGAGCCTGTCATGACAAAGCATCCACAAGAAAATCTGAATTTTTAGGGGCAGTTTTGTGTTCCAGACATTGATCATCTGTCAGTCCCTGCAGCCCGGATCCACTATGAACCTATACAGAGATCTAACCGAGTAGAAGCCTTTTGGTTCAAATTGCCAAAGTACTCTATCTTGCTGTTCTGAAAGAGACTGACAGCCAATGATCGCTTGAAGATTTGACCAGTCACCGGCCTCCAACTCACCCAGATTTCTTCTGAAGCAGGGGCACCAACCTCTTGCTGCCACTTCACTCACGGAGACCAGTTGGTCTGAGCAGATGTTAAAGAGTCTCGGGAACAGGATCTTAAGGCTACAGTCACCCACCCAAACATCAGACCAAAATCTCACAGTTCTTCCATCTCCCACATGTATGATTCTCCCAAAATGATACCAGTCTTTGGCTTTCTGGAAGCCTTGCCAGAACTGCGAGCTGTTCCTAGCAATTTTTTTGGAAGAAACCACCATCACCAAGATATTTCCTCCGCAACAGATTGATACATGGACTGTTTTCACCACTCTCAATTCGGAAGATCCATCTTGACAGAAGGGCAATGTTCATAGCCCTAGTATTAATGAAGCCCAGCCCCCCAAACTCTTTGGATTTGTCTAGCGCTCCCCATTTAATCATGTGGTATTTTTTCTTCTTCCCAACCCCTTGCCAGAAGAACCTAGCTCTCGCCGAGTCTAGGTGCTGATGCGTTCCTTCATGAAGCCAGTACATACCCATTAAGTACATAGGTATACTTGTGAGGCCGGAGTTCAAAAGGACAGCCTTCCCCCCATAAGACAATTGTCCACACTTCCAAGTTTCAAGCCTCTTTTCTACTTTGGATGCAAGACCGCTCAAACTTTCTTTAGACAGTCTATCTTTGTCAATAGGAATCCCAAGGTATTTCATAGGGAACTGGCCTGTCTTGCAGTTGAAAGCCTGGGCAACAAGTGTCGCGTGCTGCGCTTCCCCCCCAATCACAAAAACCTCACTTTTGTTGTAGTTTATTTTCAGACCAGACATCTCCTCGAAGCAGAAAAGAATAAACTTCAGGTTGACGATGTTCTGTGGGTTATCTTCTATGAAGAGTATGGTAGCATCCGCATATTGGAGGTGCGTCAAGCCTCCCCCTACTAAATTTGGCACAACTCCTGTCAGCACTCCGTTGTTTTTTGCCTTGTTGAGAATTTCTGACTGGGCATCAACCGCTAGGTTGAACAGCAACGGCGAAAGTGGGTCACCCTGGCGCACCCCTTTATAACTTCTGAAGAAGTCACCCAATTCCCCATTCAGGTTGATGGCCACTCGTCCAGCCGCCAGAGCTAGCATGACCCACTCAATCCATTTATCGGGAAAGCCTTTCTTGGATAGAACCTCCCTAAGGAAACTCCATCTAACATTGTCATAAGCCTTTTCGAAATCCAACTTTAGAATCACACCCCGTCGTTTGGAAATCTTCAGATGATGCAACACCTCATGAACCATTACCGCTCCATCTAGGATGTTCTTGCCTGGAATAAAGGCAGTTTGGCTCTCCCCAATAACCTTATTAGCAACTTTGGTCAGCCGGACGGTCAGCACCTTGGTGATGATCTTGTAGATGACATTTAGCAGACAAATAGAGCAGAATTGTTTGATGTTTGTAGCGCCTTTGATTCTGGGGATCAACGTGATAATTCCATAGTTAAGCCTGGCTAGGTCTAATTCCTTTCGGTGAAGAGCATTCAACATCTCCAGAAGGATTGTCTTGCATTGGCCCCAAAATTCTTTGAAAAAGAGCATGGAGAAACCATCGGGGCCAGGGGCAGAATTGTTCTTCATCTCTTTGACCACGGCCTCCAGCTCTTCCATGTTAAAGGGTCTGATAAGGAGATCTTTGTCGCTCTCTGAGAGTCCCCCCGAGGCAGCCCAGAAATCCTCTAACAGGTGAAAATCAGAATCAGGTACACTCCCAAATAGTGATTTGTAGTAGAGTGTGATATGTCGTTTCAGGTCAGCCGTATCAGAAATAACACGCTCCCCCTCTTCCAATGATAGAATAGTGCATTTTCTCTTACGCCCATTAGCTACACCATGGAAGTAACCAGTGTTTGCATCACCCTCTAGGAGCCACTTTTCACCCCCCCCCCTTCTTTGCCAAAAAAATCTCCTCCTCTTTGTAAATCTCCACCAGCAGCTCCTCCTGGGAGTATCGCGTAGCACATTCCTCCGCCGACAGGTTTCTTTTGTCTGCTTCCTCATCCCAGAATTTTAAGTTCAGCAGTAGATTTTGCTTACGCTTGCGCTGAACACTGCCTATGTTGGCTCCCCACCCTTTCATTGCTCTTCTAAGGCAGCCCGCAACTCTATGCCAATGATCAAGGATGTAGTTGTCTTTTCTGGTCGGCCATTTATCCAGAACCCAGCAATGGAAGCCTTCATGAATCATGAGTCACCCAGTTCGGCTCGAATCTGAAAATACCAGATCGTCGATTGGAATTGACCCCCGATTCCATTAGAAGTGGGTTGTGATCAGACCCGATTCTGGTTAGCACTTGAACAGTAGTGAGCGGGAAAAGAGTTTCCCAGCTGCCAGAGACAAGGACTCTATCCAACACCACTCTAATAGGGATAGCTTGATTGTTAGACCACGTAAAGCTCCCCCCAATTCTATGTAGCTCCCTCAATTCTGATGAAGAAATAAAATTATTGAAAGCATCCACCCATCTAGTAGAGATCCGGCCAGTAGATTTTTCCCTAGCATCTCTTACTAAATTAAAGTCCCCCCGATCAGTAAAGAGTCATGAGCTTCCTCCACCACCAAAAACAGTTCAGCAAGGAAATCAGCTTTTTTGTTGTCGATGACAGGGCCGTAAACATTCACTAATTTCCAGCAAGCACCATTATCCTTTCGACAGACCCGCACACATTGAGTAGAAGTCCTATTCACCACCCCAAGGACCTAATAATTGTCCTCATTTATCCCAAGCAGAAGGCCTCCAGAATGGCCGGTTACAGGTATCCAGGACCACTTAAACTGAAAACCCTCTGGCAAAACTTCCGAGTTCTGTATCTGTAAAGCTCTTCTTGATGGTTTCTTGTAGGAAAACCCCCTCCACCTGATATTTATGAAGTAACTCGATCAGCTGGGATTTTCTCCCGTTCCGGCCCAGGCCCCTAATGTTTCAGAATAGGAGCCTCATTTGGTGCTGCTGGGGGTGGGTTTGTCCTTCTCTTCAGCTATATGGTTACCCAGAGGGGCAACTTATGAAGGAAGGATGTGGTCTTCAATTAGAACACTCTCCACCAACTTAATATGCTCCTCATTGGGAGGGATTTCCTCCTCCTCATCCTCCCCGTCCACACTCTGTTCCGGGTTTTGGTGATCATGCAGGCTGCTAGCAGCTGCCGCAATCGCAGCTTGAGCTTTTTCCCTAGCTTTCAGCATGTCTATGTTCTTGTCAATGACATCAGGTCGGCTCCCCAAGGAGATGCCACAATCAAGAGCCCTAGAGGCTAAAGCAGAGTTATCAATATCATGGAAAGCGACAAAAGTTGAGAGATTACCTTCACTGTAGGAAGCAGCCACCCTTCTCTCAGCCCTGATGTGAATTGGAGTATCATTCCCCTTGGACCTCGAGCTAGCTCTGGTAGTGATAATGGGGACAGAGGACATGGGTAGGGCGCTGGAAGTAGGGGCAGGAGACTGAGATAGTACTTCCCCACCTCCCAGGTCAGATTGTTGGCTTGCCACCTGGTCCAACTGTTGAGAAACATCCACCATCTCCACTTCCACCTCCAAAGCCATCTGTCCAGTCTGGTTTCCACCACCCAAAGAACCAGCAGAATGCGGCAAGTGGCTAGTGAGTCGAGGGGCAGAGAGTGGAGGGTTATCGGAGGCCGGATTGCTAATGCCAGTAGAAGTAGGGGTAATGTTGGACCTCCCAAGCAGTTCACAGCTCATGTCTTGCCCCAAACTGGCCTTGTTGTATTGACCCTGAGTGGTGGTGCCTTTGTTGTGTTGGGTAGACTGAGAGTTTTGCCCATCATCCCCCCTAGTAGGATTTTCTTTTGAGCCAGCATACTCCTCCAGCAAAGGAGTGTACCTATCAGATTTCTCCTTATCATCGTCATCTTCTGGGTCTTCATCCTCATCCTGGAGTTCTTGTGGATCACCCTCCACTCCCTGTCTGTTCTCTTGCTCAACCTTCCAAGTAATTTTATACCCGGCCTCATTAAAGAAAACATTGCTTGAGCCCTTAATTTCAGAAGGCTCTTTGCACCAAATCCTCACCCTAATCGGTCCAGTACCTGAGAGGGATTTGGAATCCACCATTTCAGGGTCACCAACTAGATATGCCACTTCCTCCACTATCTTTTCCTGTCTTGCCCAGTTTGGGAAACCATGTCCCAAGACCCAGACTAGCTTGAGTGAGGCAAAAGAACCAGCAGAGAGTGAGGAACGCTCCATGGATACCTTCAAATCAGAGCACTTACACTTGAATTCAGTGAATTTGATCAGCAGATCCAGTTCGGCCTTAGAAAGGAGCATGAAATTCATATCAGCCATTGGCAATTTTTTTCACTTTGCAGTCCCAAGTTGAACTGATGAGATAACGCAGCTCCGTGGTCACTTTGGAGACGGAGCCGACCCCCTCTCTGATCACCATGATCCCCATCAGTGGTTTGTGGGCCGCTTCAGTATCCTCCACCGGAACCCTCACACTGTAGAACATTTGGCCAGGGAGTCCAAATCCACAAAGTTTAAGCCCCTTGTTCACCTTCAGCTGAGGGCAATTAGCAGACATATGCCCTGAATCCTTGCAGTTATAGCAGATAGGCGGATTCTTGCAGTCTGAGCGCAGATGACCAGTTTGATTGCATCTGTAGCACAGGGGTTGGCTTGGTTTCTCAGGCTCACGGTCATCCCCACGCTGCGGACCTGCTTGATTCGGGCGGCCAAGGGAGCGGTCTGGATCCCTACCAATCTTGTGACGCAGGTCTTCCTCTCCCAAGGTTCTTGGATCTCCCCTCTCATCAAGGAGATGCAGAGCAGATGGTTCAGGCTGTGCGAGAAAATCTGAGGATTGCACAGAGCAGACAGAAGAGCTATGCTGATGGCAAACGGAGGGACCTGACTTTCAGTGTCGGTGATTATGTGTATCTAAAGGTGTCTCCGATGCGATGAATCCGCAGATTTAATATCAAGGGGAAGTTAGCACCTCAGTATGTGGGGCCATTCAAGGTGCTAGAGCGGAAAGGCGAAGTTGCTTATCGCCTGGAGTTACCTCTCAGCCTCTCAGGAGTTCATGACGTCTTCCATATATCTCAGCTGAAGAGGTGTCTGCGAGTACCCGAGGAGCAGGCACCCCTGGATGGAGTCGATGTGCAGGAAGATCTGACTTATACTGAGCATCCAGTGAAGATTCTGGAGACATCAGAGAGGGTTACTCGGAACCAGCGCATCAAGATGTGCAGAGTTCAGTGGAGTCATCACAGTGAAGCTGAGGCTACATGGGAGCGAGAAGATGAACTAAAGAAGACTTATCCAGATCTCTTTGCTAGCCAGCCCAGCTAAATCTCGGGGACGAGATTTCTTTAAGGGGGTAGGGTCTGTAACACCCTAATTTAAATTCCAGCATTTGATAATAAATTTAATTGGCTTTATTTAAATTTTCTAAGGTTTATTGTGCTTAGATGACATTAAATCTAATTTTGGTTCTCAAGTAATTAAAAATTTATCATAGGTTTAATTTTTGTGTTGCATTCATGCTGGTGCATGGTTTTGTTTTGTTTGTTTGTATAGGAGTTTGAATTCAAATTCATTTGAATTCAAATAATTTTGAGTTGAGGGGAAAGGAAAAGAAATAGAAAAGGAAAGGAACCCAAAAGAACCAACCCAGCCAGTTCTCCCGCGCGGCCCAGCTACCGGCCCAGCTCCGCGTCAGCGCCCCCGCTCCCGCATGGCGCTTGGCCTCAGGCCCACCCGCCAGCGACGCCACCCCCGCTCACCCCGCTCGCCTCAACCGCGCACGCTCCCTGCCACCTGGGCCCAAGGCGTCGGCGCCCGCGCGTGCTCGCCAGCCGCTGACAGCCCGGGCCCCGCTGTCGGACTCGTCTCCCTCCCTCGCGCAACCGAAGCCGTGATCCTTGCCGAGGAAATCGCCGGCCTTCCAACCACGGGCGCGCATGCCCAGGTCACCCGCCGGCCTTTAATTAGCACCCCACGGACCCCCGCATCACATTCCCCCCAGCGCCGCCACCCAAACCCCAGCCCCATCGCGCCCACCCACCTCTGCCGCACAGAGCGCCGTGCGCCGCCGTGGAACCGCCGCCCGGCTGCACCCAGAGCCATCGCGACCCGCGCAATAACTTCGCCGCGGCTCAGCGAAGCACGCCAAGCCCTCCACACCAGCCCTAGGCCTCTGCGTCATCGGAATCGCGCCGAGTTCCCCCCAAACTCCGGTAAGCAACCTCGGCCAATTCATCCCCGTCGGTGTACCTCGGGTTCAATTGACCCACCTCCCACGTTCGCAGGTCGACCGCGGATCTTCCTGTGTGATCTCGGAGCTCGGAGGTGCGCTCCATCAACCCGGACCCGAACGCCAACTGAACCCCGCCGCCGGACCCCGCCATCGACCCCACTGCGCTCCGTCTCAGGCCAACCCAAACCCTCGGTAAGACGCTGCCAACCATCCTGATCTTTTGCGCTAGTTCCCGTAGGACAGGGCCTGTCCTGGGCGCCGGAACGCCGCGCGCCGACGAGGTCTGCCCTCAGAACCTCCGCCGCCATCGCATCCTCGCCCCTAAGCCGCCCCGAGCCTAGTAAAGGCCACGAGTGGATCACGCATGACGCGTAGATCCTCCGCGACCCAAGCCCGCTCGGTTTTGAGCCCTGGAACACCGGATTCGGACTTCTCCGGCGATGCGCCGCCGCGGGAATTGGTTTCCCGGCGACCCGCGCCGCCGCCGTCGCCCGCGGAGCACTTGAGCCATCCGATTTAGAACCCGTGGCTGAGATTAGATCCAGCGCCCTTAAAACCCAGGCCATCAGATCTGGATCCAACGATCCAGATCGGCGCGTACCCCTTCGCCCTGGCTTATTTGCTAAAGAGACCCTGGGGTCTTTCAGATTTAACCCGCAGTCCTGTGCAGTTCAAAACTAATTACAGATCGGCCCAAAACTTTGCACAGACCCCCCTGAGCTTTCTAGAAATCAAACCCGCCGTCCAGGGCCGCCGGTTTTGCGCGTTAGACCCTGAAGCTTTAGTTTAATTACATTTTAGTCCTCAGTTTTTGCAGAAAACCCCCTGAAACTTCCGTTTTCTTACAAATAAGCCCCTGAACCTTGATTTAGGCCTAGTTTATGCGTTTTAGCTCCGTTTTTAGCGTTCTTTATGTCCACGCGATCGTTGTAACGCGTAGAATAGTTTTAGCTTAGTTTTTCTTGCTGTTTTTATGTATTGATGTACTGTTTCTTAGTTTTTGCTAGTGTTTGCTTGTATGCTTATTATCGTGCATTGTTTTGGCCATGTGTTCGTGAGTAGACGTTGATCCATCTGAGGAGCCCCAGTACCAGTACCCGGAGCAGCCGTCTTCGGAGCACTTTGAGCAGCAGCAGGAGCAGTACGAGGAAGGCAAGTATAACATGAACAACCTATCACCTTTAAATACATTTTCATACTGCATTTTAATACTGTATGCCTATAAGGACGTTCCTAGCCACTTTATATCCTTTATATATACCTTTGGGTTGCATTTTGGTTAGTTGTGCTAGGTTGCTGCGCTATAACACACTCTGGTCCTTTTTAATTAATTTGATTAATGGTTTACTTGAACTTAATTCTGAGAGTGGCCCTCTGTGCTTCGTGCTTGAGTGGCTCACGTCTCGTTAAAATATGGTTTTTGTAGAAACATGGTTTAGGGGGCCAGCACGGTGCTTAGTGCTTGGTTGGCCACTCTCCATAAGGACCGGTTCATAGAGCGACAACCTGGGACAACAGCGCTACCACAAGGCTAGAATGGGATAGACTTGGCGTAATAATTAGATCTTTTTGGTTTGGAGTAACTTACCTACGGGGCAGGGGCGGTAAGCTTCTATGGCCCTCGTGCTGAGTGGCCTCGTCTGTGCTTCGTGTCTTGACGCCCACTAGACCTGCTCCATAGTCGCTGATCCACCCTCGCGGTTACTCCCTACCAACGAGATTCTTTGTAAAGGCCTCGTAGTGAGTCGCTAGTCATCTCACCTAAGGAAGTGTGATGAACAACTGGCGTAGCTCACGACTTGTGGGTAAAGATGTGCAACCTCTGCAGAGTGTAAAACTGGTATACTAGCCGTGCTCACGGTTATGAGCGGCCCAGATCCTCCTTTTGATTAGTGGAGTTATCTTCTTCCGACGAGGGAGGTGCTTCTCGGGGTTACCTTGGTGGTTTGGTTTTGGTATGGTTCTCAGTAGTTTCATGTTTAAACTTGATTAATTACTATGTAACTGGGTTAATGGTAATTCATCAACTCGTAGTAAATAGCTTTAATAAAATTTTGCCAAGACTTAAAAGCTAATGCAGTCAGTCAGCCAACCTTAGAGCCTCATAGTTTGTGTTATACTTGTTGAGTACAAGTTGTGTACTCACTCTTGCCTCTTCTCTACTTTTTCCTCTCGACTATGCTACTGCTGCTCAGTTCCTGCCGACACGACGGAGTTCGTCCAGCGCTACCAGGACTACGAGGACTTCTAGGCGTTCGTCTCCCAGTCGACGTCCCTGTGGCGCCCTGCTTCAGCTTCGGAGAGCTTTATTCGTATTTTGTACTTCGCTTCCGCTGTATCAGACATTTTTGTCATTAATGTAATAAATAACTTTCGTATGCGCTTTATTATATCTTTTTACGTGATATGTGCTATGATATACTGTTCATCCTATTGTATATACGTGTGACTTGATTCTGGCACGTATATGATTGCTCGGTTTATGTTCTTTTATAAACCGGGTGTTACATCTTCCTCCCCCTGTTCCTCTCTTTAGAGTAGATTTGTCCATGGATTTGTGAGACTTTGTATTGGATGTGATTGGGAAAGGAGGCCCCATCCTCCTTGTGCCCTCTGGGCTTTTGAATCAATCCAATTCTGTCTCTCTTGTGCTTTTTGTGATGGATTTTCGTTTCGATTTTGATGCACTTGATTGCGACGTTTCGTAGAGCTCTTTGGAGTGATTCCCGTGCTACTAGCTGCGTGCCAAATCTTCTGGAATCACGAGCTCATCAGAATTGAAGTTCTTGATTATTTGAGAAAACCCCAATCCCTTTTGATCTCCCCCACAATTCTCAAGATTCGTTGATATTTAGGCCGAGATCTTTTGGGGATATGTTCACGGGGTAGGAGCGAAGCAATCCCCCAGGTTTCACCGATTTTCGTAGTCGTTTGCTCGAGATTCAACGTTTGAATCAAATTTCTCGGGGGTTTTCTGGGTGCTACCGGTCAGACCGGTAGGCACGACCGGTTAGACCGGTCCAGCGCACCGGTCAGACCGATCGAGCGCACCGGTCAGACCGGTCCATGCAGATCAGTTCTGCAGTTTCCCGATTCGCTTCCGATTTGCTTTGTGGTTTCGCTCGCTCGTTCAAGGTCTTTTGTGTTGGTTTAGCTTTTCTATAGCTATTCCAAACTTTGGCCAGAACGCTTGAGGGCTCGGGTGATTTTCGGGATATAGGCCGACGGTTTGAATTTCGGAAGAAATTTTGATCAGCTCCCATTCACCCCCCCCCTCTGGTCGCCGGCTTCGGTCCCACATTTGTGTATGCAGGCTAATCATTGCAAGCACGTCCGTACCTTCCTGATCGGGTATAGGTCAGGTGGCACGCCCTGCATCTTCACAAGCCGCGGCTTGTGCTGGAATTGTGGGCCGTCGATGAGGGAGCAGTGCCTGCCAGCGCCCTGGCAACCTCCCGGCTCTTCGTGTTGCCTATCGCTGCTCGCCGGTTGGTTTCGACCGACAACAGTCTACTGCCGCCGGTGAAAGAGAAGCTGCTACGCAACCCCTGGAGAATGGGAACCTAGAGGACGGCGAGTTTTCTGTTCCCCTGGAAGCACGTTCCACCCTAGAAGAAGGATCGCCCCGCGAGTAGAGTACCTGATGCCACCCTAGTGTTGTACCTCCCAGCCCCACTGGCTTAAGTTGTACCCTTAAATGTGAACCTGTATCCGAACGTGTAGTATGCGTTTTAGTCTTGTCCCCGTGTTGTACCATCCCTTGCGATAATAAAGTTGTGTGTGCTTGTTTTTTGCTATGTTTGTGTGCTTATTAGTTGTGTGCTTATTGGCAGAAAGTGGATTCTACCTTTTCAAAAATACGAATTAAACAACTTAAACATCACTTAATCCCAATCTCACAAAAACTCTACCCAATTTACAGATGGCTTCCCAAAGCATTACGAGGGCCTCCCGCATTCGGAACCCTGCAGTCGCTGGTACGGGAGTGCAGCCTAATGGACAGAACCCTCCTCAGGAAGAACAGGAAGTGAGACAGGACAGAGGAGAAAACCAAGTAGAAGGGCCACAGCCACCACCTCCACCCCTCGGAGACCTGGCACAGATAATCCACAATCAGACCCTCATCCTAGAAGCACTGGCCAATGCTCTCGTAAACAAGCGGCCTCGAGAGCAAACCATGAATGACAAGCTGACAGCTTTTCTGAGGACCAAGCCGCCCACCTTTGCCGTATACAGCAACCCCTTGGATGCAGACGACTGGCTACGTGTGATCCAAAGAAAGCTCGAGCTGTTCGAATGCTAGGATAGAGACAAGGTTCTTCTAGCAGCACACCAACTCACCGGGACTGCCTTAGCCTGGTGGGAGAATTACTGTGCCGCCGCCGAAGATGACTCCACCATCACATGGAAAGAGTTTGTAAAGGAATTCCGCCGATATCATATTCCATCGGCCACCATGAAGCGCAAGGCGGATGAGTTCCGCGCACTACAGCAAGGAAGCATGTCAGTGTAAGAGTACACCCATCAGTTCATGGAGTTGGCCCGATATACACCAGAAGAAGTGAATGATGATGAGAAGAAGCACGACATGTTCAAAAAGGGACTGGACCCAGAACTCCGGACCTTGCTTACTCCGCAGATCTATTCGGACTTCAACACCCTGATGAACAGGGCGATTCTTACAGAAAGGGCCAAAATTGAAGAAAGTTAGGATAACAAGCGCAAGTTTTTGGAAAGCCGGTCCCGTCAGCAGGATCGCTTCCAGAAACCTAGAAGTTTCAGCTACACTGCACCAAGATCCCAGGCCCCTATGCAGTATAGGACTCAATCTCAGGTGACAGACCCACAGGCCCCTAACACACAGTTTAGGAGCCAGAACACCATGAAGGCCCCGCAAAGCAATGCAAGCCAAGTCACAACCAACAACACCAATGCTAGGGTCTGTTTCAACTGCCGAGAGATAGGGCATTTCATTGCTAACTGCCCATATGCCAAGAACAAGCCTGCTACATCAGCCTTCTCCAATACAGTGAATGGACCAAGGCCAGTTCTGTCAGGTGCCAACCGAGTGCCCATCCTCAACAACAACACCACCAACAACAACAGTCAGCAGATGAGGCAGCCCCAGCAGTCATTTGAACGAGCCCGCGTCAACCACATCAATGCGCAGGAGGCTCAAGGAGCTCAGGGCGTAGTGCTCGGTGAGTACCTAGTCAGCTCAACTCTCGCAATAGTACTATTTGATTCTAGAGCATCACACTCGTTCATATGCTCGAGTTTTCTGGAAAAACACAATATACCTACAGTACTACTAAAAACACCCCTATTAACCCGGACGCCTGGAGGTGACATCAAGTGTCAACTAGGTTGTCTACGGGTAAGGATCAATTTAAGTGGGGTAGAATTTTTAGCAGACTTAATAGTACTTAAGTCTAAGGGAATAGACGTGATCCTTGGAATGGACTGGTTAAGCCGACACAATGGTCTCATAGGCTGTACTGACAAGGTGGTACACCTAACAAACCCGGAAGTAGTACGAGTGACGTGCCATACCCGGGTAAGTGGATTAGACCCAATGGTGTTTAGCATGGAAGCCAAGTCCGTGGAAGAAGTCCCAGTAGTAAATGAGTACCCAGATGTTTTCCCGGAAGAACTTCCTGGGATGCCACCAGATAGGGATATAGAGTTTGTTATCGACCTTGTCCCTGGAACCTCCCCTATAGCCAAGAGACCCTATAGGATGGCAGCCTCCGAATTGGTAGAATTAAAGAAGCAACTGGAATAATTGCAATGAATTGGCTTCATTAGACCAAGCTCGTCGCCTTGGGGAGCCCCAGTCCTATTTGTCAAGAAGAAGGATGGGAGTATGAGGTTATGTGTGGACTACCGGGCACTGAACGAAGTTACCATCAAGAATAAGTACCCCCTTCCCATGATTGATGACCTTTTCGATCAATTAAAAGGAGCCAAGTACTTCTCCAAGATTGATCTAAGGTCAGGATATTTTCAGCTTAAGATCAGAGAAAGTGATATTCCAAAGACAGCTTTTGTCACCCGCTACGGACAGTTTGAGTTCACCGTGATGTCTTTTGGACTAACTAATGCACCTGTGTATTTCATGAACCTCATGAACAAAGTGTTTATGGACGAGTTAGATAAGTTTGTCGTAGTCTTCATCGACGACATACTTATTTACTCGAAGAGTGTTCAGGAGCACGAGCAACATCTGAGAGTAGTTTTGGAAAAATTGAGAGTACATAGACTATATGCCAAATTCAGCAAGTGTGAATTCTGGCTGGAGAAAGTAGTTTTCCTTGGTCATATTCTAATGGTGGAAGGAGTAGCAGTGGACCCCGAGAAGGTCGAAGCAGTTTTCAACTGGCAGCAGCCGACCAATGTTAGTGAAATCAGAAGTTTTCTTGGATTAGCTGGATATTATCGGAGATTCATTGAAGGATTTTCCAAGATAGCCCGGCCCATGACAGAGCTGCTAAAGAAAGAGAAGAAATTCACCTGGACAGAGTCATGTGAGAGGAGTTTTCAAGAATTGAAGAATAGGTTGACAACCGCCCTAGTGCTGACCCTACCAGACATTCATCGGGATTTTTTCATCTATTGTGATGCATCCCGACAAGGATTGGGTTGTGTACTAATGCAAGACGGGAAAGTTGTGGCATACGCTTCCCGCCAACTCAGGCCTCATGAGCAGAATTATTTGATTGGAAATAAGTGTGAGATTTACACCGACCACAAGAGTTTGAAGTACATTTTCACCCAACCAGATTTGAATTTGAGGCAAAGAAGGTGGATAGAAGTGGTTAAGGATTATAATGTGGAAATTCATTACCACCCTGGCAAGGCTAACGTGGTAGCCGATGCCTTAAGCCGGAAATCCTATGGACCCAAGGATGAGCATCTGTGAGAAGAAATGGCACGACTGAATGTGCACATTGTCCCTCGAGGCTCCAGCCACGTGCTGAACGTCCAATCAACACTAGAGGATAGAATCAGAAAGGCTCAAAGTTCGGATAAGGACTTGATGGGAATCCGAACACAAACTGAAGAAAATAGGGCTCCAGATTTTAGAATGGATAATGAGGGAACCTTATGGTATAAAGATAGAATTTGTGTGCCCCGAAAAGGAGACTTCCGACAAATACTCATGGATGAAGCCCATAACTCGGCCTACTCCATCCACCCAGGATCCACCAAGATGTATATGGACTTAAAACAAAAATATTGGTGGAAAGGAATGAAGGCGGATATTGCACGGATTGTCGCCCATTGTGATGCTTGTCAAAGGATCAAGGCCGAACATCAGAAGCCAGTAGGATTGCTGCAACCCCTACCCATTCCGGTTTGGAAATGGGATGAGATAGGAATGGACTTTATAGTGGGTTTGCCCAAAACACAGAAGGGACACGACTCCATATGGGTAATAGTGGACCGACTCACTAAATCGGCTCACTTCATACCAGTGCGGACCAATTATGGTGGAGAAAAGCTGGCCAAGCTTTATGTAGAAAATATAGTAAAGTTACATGGGGTGCCTAGCAGAATTGTTTCAGATAGAGGGACTCAATTCACCTCTAGGTTTTGGAGAAGTTTGCATAAAGCCATAGGCACCAAATTGGATTTCAGCTCCGCTTATCACCCACAGACGGATGGCCAGACAGAAAGAGTGAATCAGATTATGGAGGATATGTTGAGAGCATGTGTCCTTACCTATGGCAAAGATTGGGAGCAGAGTTTACCCTATGCCGAGTTTTCATACAACAACAGCTACCAAGCAAGCTTGGGCATGTCACCATTCGAAGCTCTTTACGGGAGAAAATGCAGAACTCCTATGATGTGGTCAGAGGTTGGAGAACATGCCCTAGTTGGGCCCGCACTCATAAAGGAAGCAGAAGAAAGAGTGGCTGAGATTAGAGAAAAGCTGAAGGCCGCCCAATCTCGACAGAAAAGCTACGCAGACAAGAAAAGACGAGAAATAAGATTCAATCTAGGAGACTTCGTTTATCTCAAGGTGTCACCCATTCGAGGAACCCGAAGATTTCAAGTACAAGGAAAGTTAGCCCCTCAGTACATTGGACCATACCGAGTTCTGAAGAATGTCAGGACTGTAGCATACTAGTTGGAGTTACCAGAAGGAATGTCAGATATACACCCGGTATTCCATGTGTCCCAGCTAAGGAGATGTTTGAGAATGCCCGAGGCAGAACACGTGCCAATAGAAGCAATAGATCTGCAGCCAGACCTACGATATCAGGAGACACTGGTCAAGATTCTGGACACTATCACCAGGAGGACAAGAAACTCTGAAGTACGGATTTGCAGAGTCCAGTGGAGCAGACATGGAGTAGAAGAAGCGACATGGGAACGTGAAGATGCTCTAAAGAAAGAATTTCCCCATCTGTTTAGGAGCCAGCCGAATCTCGAGGACGAGATTCCTTTTAAGTGGGGTAGGTTTGTGACATCCCAAAAATCTATCAAGAATAAATCACTCACTAAAATATTCTTTTAAAATTATTTCCGTCGTTGAGCTCAAATCCTCCTAAAACCTGAACCCTAACTCCCGAGATCTTTTCCCCTGTCCCGACACCCGAATCCAGTCCCCATTCCATCCCTCTGTTCCCCTCGTTCCGGGCACGCCGCTTCCCGCCAAAGCCGCGTGCCCGAAAGGTTCGCCGCGAATCTCTCTCTTTTCCCTCTCTCTCTCTCCTTTTCTTTTTTCTTTTTCTTTTCTTTTCCCTTTTTTCCATTTTCCTTTCTCCATTTTCTTCTTTCCTCCTCCTCCTCCCTTCCTCCTCTCTCCCACCTTCCTTCCTCACCCGTGCTGCGCGCCCCGAGCGCCGCTCGGCCCATGCAAGCCGGCGCGCCACCCCTGCCCTGCCCACGCGCACGCCTGCTCCCGCCGCGCGCCGTGCGCATCCACGCGGCCACCATCACCGCCGCGCCGCTCGTCGCTGCCGCACAATGCTGCACAGCTCGCCGCCGCACGCGCGCACATACGCCGCGACGCCCGCCTACCCGCGCACGCACCGCACGCCCCGTCTGCCTGTGCATCGCCCACGTGCACACGTTCCACGCGCCCCAAGACCCACCGCTACCACCTCCCTGTGCCCGCCCTCGCCGCCGGCCACGCACGCGCGTGCACTGCTCACCCCGCCTCACCGTTCGCTTCGCTCCGCTCGACGCCGGCCCGCTCCACATGCTCGACGACGTCCTCGACGCCCACGCCACCGCCCTCTACACGCCCGTCCTCGCAGCCGCTACGCGCCATCGCCTCCACAGCATCGCGACCGGCCCCATCGCCATTAAAGGCGCTCCGCACCACCCACCGGGTCGCCACCGCCGCACCCCCATTTCCACCACCTCGGCTGCCTATAAAAGGGGCCGAGGAGCACCCCGCTGCCTCCACATCCGTGCTCGCCTCCCCAAGCTTCCCTTCCTAGCTCTGCAGCGCCGCCACACTGAGCTCAAGAGGCCGCCGCCGCCCGCTCCCATCGTCTCGCCTCCTCACGCCGCCCCGGCCCTAGGTGAGGCCGGGAATCAAGCCACCTCCTCCTCCTCTTCCTTTCCCCTCTCCTCCCGGCCGCCGCCATCGCCCCGGGCCGCCGGAATCGGCCGTCGCCGACGCCTCTGATCCCTCCCCTGTTTTGGTCGCGAGAGGGGGGAGGAAGGAGGGCAAATGTGCCAAGAACCCCCTGCCCTTTGCAATATTTCTTAAAGAGTCCCCCACTCTCTAGACTATTTGCAAAATAAACCTTCCTCTCTATTCTATTCAATTAAGAATCCTTTCACCCTTTGGCCTTTTGCAAATAAAGCCCTATCCTTTATTATATTTACAACCAAATCCTCCACTATATAAACTTATTTATAAGTAAAACCCTATTGTTTTCTAGAATAACCCAAACCATCCCCGAAATTCTAATCAAGTCCTTTCACTAATTACAAACATGTCCCTAGACCCCTGTTTAGACCCTGAACACCCCGTTAACCTATCATTTCATGCGCTAAACAACCTCGAATCGACCTAAAACTTTACCACGCCTCTCATAACATAGTTTTGACCATGCCATTAGGAAACCACCCTAAAATATTACTCATATCTCCATATCTTAATTATTTCCAATTCGAGCTCAACGATAAAGCTTTTATTTCTTTTTCTTGATTGTGTGCTTGTTTGAATGCGTCGTAGATCACGGTGTGAACGAAGGAGAGCCCACCGACGAACAGTTCTGCGAGCAAGCGAACGAGGACCAATTCCACGACCCCGAACCCGAAGGATAGTGCCTCGAGCAGGACTTCCCGGAAGGCTTCGAAGACGGCAAGTTCAATCTCATCCTTTGATGCATGCTTTTGTCCTAGTTTTTATAAACACAACCTATTGGCCTGTTTTACAAAATTGCATATGTTTTGCCTGCTGAAAACATGGTTCGATAGCCACTCCTTGATTTGTTATAACCATTCCTTGACCACCAGGGTTAATATCTGAATGCGTTTGTACGTTAATCATTATTAGAATGCTTAGGACCTTAAACTCAATACAATTTGTTTTATAAAGGAAAATGTGTGAGTGTGTGGGAAGAGAAAAATGTGAAATTTCGAAAGATGAGTTTAGACGGGATGGTTGGCATTTCTGTGTGATTTGTCATTTGGTGTGCTCGTGCCTGTGTGGCAGAGCAAGGAAGGGAGATATCCATCTTGTCACCATTAAAGACCGAATTGGTGTGTCATCTCACCTAACTCCACTATCGTGCAAACCACTTGACCGTTGAATGGGCAACGGCTTAGCATAAACCCCACTAGTTAATCTGATAGCCATCAGGAGAGCTGAGAGAAACGGGTGATCAAGGAGAAGGGATTAGCTCTGTGTGACTTATGCCCCGGTTAAAACCTCTATGATAGGTCAATGACCCCTTGGTGCATCCCGTGATGGCTAGTCAGGTCTAGCTAAGGTGGGTAATGGCTTTGTTGGGATCTGCACCGACGCTACGGTGTTCGAGTTGTGGTACCCCGCTTGTGGGTAAAGTTGCACACCTCTGAAGAGTTAAAACCTATTCGAATAGCCGTGCCCACGGTACTGGGTGAGTTACGGTGTGGTCACATAACTAGTGTTTATTTTGGGATGGGTTGGCGTGAGTTGTTTTGGAATAGTGTCCGGCAGTTGTGCCGTGTGCTACGGCGGATGAGGAGTCCGGTAGCAGCTTAAAACTTGGATCCTGTGTGGATCAACCCCTCGTGTTACTAGGTACAAGAAAACTAGTTTTGGAAATGCTTGCTTTCAAATGAACCCTTGCATAAAATCTAGCTTTCCGCAAAAGTAAACCTTAACCTTATCCTTGAATTACCCTGTGCATTATATTCTGCTTATTCCCCTCCGTGGGTGTGGTTGGACTTGCTGAGTATGTTTGTACTCACCCCATTCTTAATTTTTACAGAGGAAGACCCAGACTTCGTTCCAGAGGACGTTGAGTAGGGTACCGTCCTGCACCCAGCCTTGCCTGTGGATTAGGGTCACCCACAGGAGATACCGCATGGTGCAAGACTCTGATGACCCCCTTTTTATAATTAATATCGTTGTGTGGGTGTGGGTTGTAATCCTCGCGATAGTGGCACTTCTCTGCCCATTACCGCGTAGAGTTGTACGGTGATGAACCATCTGATGTAATAAATGTGTCATCAGCCTCCTAGGACTGATGTTGTTATCACATTTAAGTCTTCTCTTATGAGGGGACGCTTCAGAGGGTCACACGACGAGTACACGATTACTTGCCGCAGCAAGACTTTGCTCAAGGGAGCTCTCGCAAGAACTAATCCCTATACAAGTGCACAAAGCACTCTCTCAAAGTTTCTCACAAGCTAGATATGACACTAAGCTTTGCTAGGATGGTTGGAGATGTTAGTTTGCTTGGGCAACACTTCCTTCAACTTTTCTGGCGTCCAACCATATGCAGCAACCGGCCTTGGGGGGTATATATAGACCACACACCCCAAAAGAGCCGTTGGGAAAGGCTGACAAAATTCCTTAACGCCGGTTAAACCGACGCTCCATTTTTGTCATCACCGGTTCAACCGGTGAATGCTATTTCCCAGCAACTAGCCGTTACTGCTCCAATGGCTACTTGATCAATTGCACCGACGCTCTTGAATTCATCGTCGGTTTAACCGGTGAGTGCAAGTTCAGAAACCCCCCAAAAAATGGAGTCTCTGGACAACTGCACCGACGCAATTGACCGGTGTATCATCGGTTCAACCGATGTATGCATTTTCCTTGGTCTTCTTCTGCCGTTGCACCGACATATTGTCTTCAGGCGTCGTCGGTTCAACTGACGCTAAACCCTAGCCTCAGCTTATGGGTCCATTGCACCGACGCCATCATTCTTCCCATCGTCGGTTCATCCGGTGCACTCTGCTGACTGAGTCTTCTCTGAACTCATTGCACCGGTGTATGTAATTTGCCTCACGTCGGTTTAACCGGTGAGTGCAAATTACCTCTGTCTTGGTTCTTTCAACCTGATTTCTTCGGGGTTTAGTATCTTTTCATCCCTTGGACCTATAAGTCTGATAATGATCATCTTAACACATATATTAGTCCAAGTGTTGTGTGTGTCATCAATCGCCAAAACGTTATATTGAAATATGGCATGAGAGGCCATTTTCGCTACAATCTCCCCCTTTTTGGTGATTGATGACAACACAACCAAAGCAAGCAAGATGAATTGCAAGAATATGAAATTGATACCAATTTGAAAAGTTAGAAACTACTTAGCTTGCTCGGATGACATTTCAATGCTCATTTTAAAAGCTACCGACATTTGATTAGTCCATAGGACGAAGTACTTCCGGCTTGATAGCAATTGGGAAACAATGGCTTGTGGCCAATGTAAGACAATTGTGTGGTTTGAACCATATGAGCAATTAAAATTTTGTACCTTAGTCTATGGGATCATCAAATTGCACTTCTCCCCCACATTGACTAAGTACCTCCCCCTATCACCATGCATCCTTTTGCATTGCATTTTCCATTCCTCCCCCTTCCTAATGGCATCATTTACTCCAAACTATTTGTTTTCTTTTAGGGTACATTTCTCCCCCTTTGTCATCAAACACCTAAAAGCTTCATAACCACTAGCAACAAGGAGTATTAGTAGCAAAAGAAATTTACTAGTGATAGAGTGCTATACCCACTAAATTTGGCATATCTCCCTTTGTTTGAACAAGCTCCCCCTTTTTCAAAGCTTGTGGCACCTCCTATCTTGACACCAATTGTGATGCCAATTGTGACTTGTAGGGGTAGTGTTCAAAAGAAATTTGAACTCATGGAGATAGCTCTAGGTGACTACAACAAATAGCACTTGTAAAGCATATTAGTCACACAAACATAAGTTATAGAGTTAGCTCCCCCTAAATGTGTGCATTAGTGTTTGAATCACTTTAAACAAATGTATGCACTTGTAATTCGCATAATGAGGATTTAGCCGATCTACTTGATGGTCTCACCAGCTCGATTTGCCTTTCACCTCCTCATCAATCGGCTTTGATACTTGGTGGAACATGTGGAAAACTCATGTCTTCAGAAAGGCTCTAAGTTCTCGACTGCAGCAAATCGATCCTGAATACGTAATCCTTGAGGAAGAGGTACTGAATTTATGCACTTCATTTTTCCTAAGTCCTCTATCCCTTTCTCTTGGCTGAACCTGCTCATCCTGACAGCAGCAACAAGATGGTCCAGAACCCATGACCAGCACTGGGGAGCCATTTCACTTCCTTCCAACTGCTCCTAATGTACTCTTTTGCAAAGGATCACCACCAATGAAGAAAGTGATAATGACTATTCAGCTAGACTTACTCCAGTCGGCTTCCAAGCGAAGACAAACTTCTGCAAGCATTGCCCCCCGAGTCTTGACCAAAAAAAGGAAGATGATCACAAAGCGAGTGATCAAGAAACTAGCGCCAGCTTCCCCAAGTCCATCAGAGTCCAACACCAACCAGGTAACTCATCATTCAAGAACTCATATCATACATATGTACCTTGGTTGATTATAATTCTATTTCCAGGATGCAGCTGAAGAAACCTCCAATGTAGAAGGCCTGAATCAACACGAGACGGCTGCAACTCCTGATGCACTGATGGATACAAATGAAGAACAAGCTGATACAGTCGATGCTCTTGACGCTAATACCAGCTCTTATAGGACGATTGCTCCTGAACCGACCAACACTTCTTCTCCAGAACAGGTGACATTACAAAACCAATTCTGAACCAGCCGATAACTTCATAAATGCACATTGTTCTAACTCCAAAGATGTCCATAGAGCTTTGACATTTAGGTTTGCTTTCCTTCGACCCGGCATCAATGGGTCTGATTGTCCCTGGAGCAGAAACATTATCTCTGCAGCAATCGGCTAACTTGACACATCAGCTTCAACTCATCAAGGATCTTCTATCCGCTCCAATCACCGCTCTGGTTGACGATTCCAGCAAAATAAAGAACATCTTCGAGCAAATAGAACCCCAACTCCCGGAACCATTGCAAATCAAGCTCTGGTCAGCTAGCAACCTCCCAATCTTTCGAATAGAAGTCAGTAAAGTGCAACAAAGGATGGAAGCACGTCGCTCCCAAACTTCTATGAAAGCTGACATTACCCAAAAGTGCAAGGCCCTCAACCAGAAGAAGGCAACTCTAGATATCAAAGCTGACGTGTCTGCCAACATGAACCGACTCAACCTCCTGAAGAAAGAACTGGCGGAACTCGAAGAAAAGGTCCGTACCACCAAAGAACTCATCCAGGCCGAAGAAACCTCCATCGCAAACTCCAAGCAAGAAACCCAGGAAATAGCCAAGCAGATACAAGCAGAGTTTGCAGAAATCAGCACCTTGAGTCGGCAGATAATCACAGGCGATGACAAGGATGACGAAGCAATTATAGCACGAGCAGACACTGTCCGAACTGAAGCCATCCATGCCATAGAAGAGTTCCTGAACCAGTAGATAGGCTCAAGAGAGAATTAGTACTGCCTGTTAACTTGAGACTTGTAACTGTTCTTTAAAAACATCTTAAGTCGATGGTCGCACATCGGCTGTTCGCTTTTCACATATTTCACCAGCCAACTCAAAGTGTTGGCCTGTCATGATTTTTTTTTGTGCGGCCAACTCAACGTGTTGGCCTTTCATGATATAGCCAGATGGATGTCATCGGCTTTTATTACTCGCCTTCCCACATGCTCGGGAAATACCTCTTGAGATGCTGACCATTGACAGCAACAGGAAACTTGACGCCGTCCAATTCCTCGAGCATGTATGTGTTCCCAGGCAAAACCTGATCAATCTTGTACGGCCCATGCCAAGTTGGAGACCATTTACCAAACTTTTTGTCTTTAGTCCCCAATGGCAATACCGCCTCCCAAACCAAATCTCCAACTCGGAAATCCTTAGGCTTGACCTTCTTGTTGTATGCACGGGCAACTTTGGCTTTGTTCTCTTTGATTTTTTCCAGCGACCAAAGCCTTAGCTCTGTCAGGTCCTCCACATTATCGTTCATCAAGGCTGCATACTGTTCGGCAGATAGATCATTCTGAAACTCAACACGCCTTGATCCAGCCGTGATTTCCCATGGTAGCACAGCGTCCTGGCCGTAGACTAGATGGTACGGCGACGTCTTGGTGGACCCATGACATGAAATACGATATGCCCACAAAGCTTCTGATAACACCTCATGCCAGCGCCTAGGATATTCATCGATCTTTCTCTTTATGAGTTTGATAAGGCTCTGGTTGGATGCTTCAGCCTGTCCATTGGCTTGGGCATAATACGGAGATGATCTGATCAGCTTAATCCCCATGTCATCGGCAAACTTTCTGAACTCCTCTGATATAAAGACCGATCCTCCATCGGTCGTAATGGTCTGGGGGATCCCAAATCTGTGGATGATGTGTTCTTTGACAAAGCTGATCACATCTCTCGATGCTACTGATCTCATGGGCACTGCCTCTACCCACTTTGTGAAATAATCTGTGGCAGCTAAGACCCATTGGTGACCCTTGCTAGACGACGGGTTGATCTGTCCAATCATGTCCATGCCCCAACCTCTGAATGGCCAGGGTTTGATGATAGGATTCATCACTGATGCCGGCACTATCTGAATTTTGCCAAACCTCTGACATGCTTGACATCCCTTGTAATATCTGAAACAATCTTCAAGCATAGTGGGCCAGTAATAACCCGATCGCCTAATCAGCCATTTCATCTTATGAGCCGATTGGTGCGTACCGCAGGCTCCCTCATGAACCTCATGCAAGAGCCGATTTGACTCTGAAGGCCCCAGACATTTGAGCAGTAGTCCTTCCAAGGTCCTGTAGAACATGTCATCCCCTATCAGAACATACTTCATGGCCTTGAGTCTTATCCTTCTGGGTGCCCCCCGAGCCGAATCCTTCAAGTAATTGAAGATATCGGCTCTCCAGTCTCCGGGTTCAAGAAACTGAATCTCCACGTCGACTCCATCGGCTGCTTCCCTGTACCCGGAAGCCATCTGTGCCAAATCATTGGCTTCATTGTTCAGAGTCCTGCATATCCAATGGAAATTGATGTATCTAAATTGTGACATCAACTCACGGCATTGCATCCATATTGGGAAAAGAGCCTCGCTCTCACATCTATATTCCTCCGTGAGCTGAGAAATCACCAACTTTGAATCCCCAAAAATTTCCACCGCTTCTGCTCCAACTTCAAGGAGTAGTTCCATCCCTTTGCGAACGGCTTCATATTCCACCAAATTATTGGTGCATGGGGCAGTCATTCTGATGGAAAAGGAATATGTCGCCCCACGAGGCGAGACCAACAGAATTCCCACACCGCACCCATCATCACAAGCCGATCCATCAAAGAACATAGCCCAAGCACGAATAAATACTGCAGCAATATCAGTGCTGATCCTGTCCGCAACAAGATCCGCCAGTGCTTGTCCCTTGACTGCTTTTGCAGGCTGGTATCGGATATCAAACTCTGACAATGCAAACATCCATTTTCCAAGTCGGCCTTTCAGGACAGGAGCCGACAGCATGTGCTTTATGACATCTAATTTGCATATAACAATTGTTTCCGCCGAGAGCAAAATATGACGAAGCTTTGTACACGTAAAATATAAGCAAAGGCAAAGCTTCTTGATTTCAGGGTACCTGGTCTCGGCGTCTAACATGCGTCTGCTGAGATAGAAAACCACCCTCTCCCGGCCGTCATGCTTCTGAACCAACACTGAAGCAATAGAAGTGTCACCCACGGATAGGTACACATAAAACGGCCTATCATGCTTAGGAGGAACCAACACTGGAGGCTTTGACAAATATTCTTTGATTTCATCGAAAGCTTGCTATTGTTTTGCCCCCCAGCGAAACTCATCATCAGATTTGATCTTCACCAAACCCATGAACGGCTCAATGCGCCCAGACAGATTAGAGATAAACCGTCTGACAAAGTTGATTTTACCGATGAGCTTCTGCAATTCTTTCTTCGTAGTAGGTGGCTTCATCGTCTTCACAGCTTCTTGACTCTTTAGGCCGATCTCGATTACGTGTTCATGCACCAGGAATCCCAGAAATTGACCGGCCGATACACCGAAAGCACACTTCTTTGGGTTCATTTTGAGCCCAAACCTTTGAGTCCGTTCTAAAACTTGGCGCAGATCTTCTAAATGCTCCCCAGCCGACTTGGACTTGACCACAACATCGTCAATGTAGATTTCTACCAATCTGCCGATGAGATCATGAAAAATGTAATTCATGGCACGTTGGTACGTTGCACCGGCATTCTTCAGTCCAAAGGTCATAACCAAGTACTCAAACAAGCTAACTGCACCTAGCACTCTGAACGCGGTCTTGTTCACATCTTCCGGGGCCATGAAGATCTGGTTGTAACCGGCATTACCGTCCATGAAACTCATCATTTTGTGGCCAGCAGCGGCGTTGATCAATGTCTCTACAACAGGCATCGGGTATTCATCCTTCGGAGTTGCTCTGTTGAGATCTCTAAAATCGATGCAGACACGCCATCGGCCATCCTTCTTTTGCACCGGCACCACACTAGAGATCCATTCTGCATACCGGCACGGCCTGATGAACCCAGCATCCAACATCTTCTCTATTTCTTTCTCGACTTCCTCTAGGACTTCGGCCTTCATCTGACGTGCTGGTTGCTGAAACGGCCGAAATCCCTTCTTGAGCGGGAGCCGATGCTCGACGATGCTTCTATCTAGACCGGGCATTTCAGTGTAGTCCCATGCAAAACAATCCCGATACTCTTTCAGTAATGCAATCATCTCCTCATGCAAGACCGGATCCAACTTCTTGCTGATAAATGTTGGCCATGGCTTATCCCCAGGACCAATGTCAACTTCCTCCAAATCGTCAGCTGACGTGAACCCGTATCCTAGTTTACCGTCGTCTGAAAAACCAGCTGCGAACGCAGGCAAGTCTTCATTGTCTACAAGATCAGCGGCAAACACAGGGAGATGACAAGAAAAATTATTTGGCCAACCGCGTGGGCTGGCCACTTCTATGCTTCCATTATCATTCGAAATCAAATAGTCGATGAGTGGCCAACTGCCAGAGCAGGCCATCATGTGTACATGATGTAACAATTCCGAACCCAAACAGGATTTTCCTATTTTTTGGGGCCGGTCGCCGGGACCGGCCTCTCTATTTCTATTACATCCCGTGGCATGCCAGGATGCGTTTACTCTGTGAGGCCAGTGGATAAGACCAGCCTCAGTCCGTTTTTTGTCGCCTCGATCCGATCACAGTATTCCAGGGCGATCCCTGAGATCGGCTCTTGCCCTTCCGCATCCCACGCGTTCATGTCTGCGAGGGAAACTTCGCTGGAATCATCTGCCTGGACTACCTCCACTTCATCGCCATCCCATTGAACGAGATACTGATGCATTGTGGAAGGGATACAACAGTTGGCGTGGATCCAATCCCTCCCAAGCAATACCGTATAAGTGCTCTTGCTGTTGACGATGAAGAACGAAGTCGGGATCGTCTTGCGGCCAACTGTCAGCTCCACATTAAGAACCCCCATTGCTTCTGATGGTTGTCCGTTGAAGTCATTGAGCATCACGTTGGTCTTGATCAGATCAGCAGAAGAACGACCCAATCGGCGTAGCACAGAATACGGCATCAAGTTGACTGCAGCGCCAGTGTCGACCAACATACTGTTCACAGGCTTGCCGTTGATGAGGCCCTTGAGATACAATCCCTTCAGGTGCTTGTAGCTTTTCTCCTTGGGCTTCTCAAAGATGATTGGCCACGGGCCGAGATCCAGCTGCGCGATAGCCAATTCCTCCGGTTGGGGTGCCCGAAACTCCGATGGGAGCACGAACACCATATTCACTTCAGCCGATGGCCTCTCATCGGCTTTTGTCTGCTTGGGGCGCCACTCCTTTCTTGGAGAGCGCCTCTCCTCCCTTTGCGGTCGCCTGATTTGCTCCGCGAGATCCGGACGCGCCTTTCTCAGCACGTCGAGGTACTTGGCTTTTGCCTCTTCCAGGTTGCGCAAATGCTGCACTCTGTGTTTCTGCGAGCGATTCAGCCCGTCCGGACACCACCGTGGGCGATGGCACCTGTCTTCTTCTCCTGGCTCGGAATCACCCCTGGATGGTCGCCTCACATGATTGTCTTGACGTGTTCTGGGCCCCAAGCACCGGAACACCGATGTCTCATCCTGGTGGCGCCCTCGAGGCCTGCACTTCAAGCAATCATCTATAGTAGGCAATCGGCTCATGCCGGAGTTCCAGCAATACCTGAAGAATGAGCAATGCCAATGGTCGCGTATAGCCTGGCGCCTTCCCAACGTCCTTCCCGTGCGGTGCTCGTACTCGTCCTCTTCCGATTCGCGTCGGCGGCACAGGTTGTACTGGTACTGATATTTCTCCAGGAGCCGATTAGAAGCTGGGAGCTGGTTGCGGATATGACGTACTTGCTCTTCAGTCACATGTTGCTGCTCCAACTCGCGTTCATCCTGCGGCCGTTTGCCAGAAACGGCCTCTCTCTTCTGCTTGTCATGGCGGCGCACAGGTCCCACCATGTTGATCTGGAATGCTAGATCCTGGCCCTCGGATCCGAAATCTAACAGCCCCACAACATTAACCTGTGGGAAGGGCTTCGTGTCAACCTTCATTGTGTGTTGAGCCAGGATTAATCGGCCTTGCTCGATAGCCGATTGGATCTATCGACGCAGCTCCTTGCATTCACCCATGGCATGAGTGAACGAGTGATGCCATTTGTAGTACAGCCTCCCCTGCAGCTCTTGTGGCGTCGGTAGCTTGTGGTTCTCTGGGAGCTTCAGCTGTTTTTCCTTGAGGAGCAAATCAAATATCTGCTCTGCTTTCGTTACGTCGAAGTCAAAGCCCTTCACAAGCCCCTGTTGTTTGATCCACTTGCACGGAACAGGGTTTGCCCCCCGAGCCCATTCTGCTATGGCCACTTCCTGCTCCTCGCCAGAGTCATCAGATTCATCTGTCTAGGCCACGTTTACATGGCGCTTAAACTTGTCTTGGTACAGCTCGGGATGATAATGCTCGTACGCGGTAAGCTTCTGCACCAAGTGCGCCAGAGACGTGAACTCCAACTGAAAAGCCGCATCCTTAATCGGCTTAGCAAGCCCGAGGACAGCCAGATCGACTGCTTCCTTCTCTGTGATGCGCGATGAGTAGCATCGGTTCTTAACTTCTCTGAAGCGATGTATGTACTCCGACACGGTCTCTCCTCGCTTTTGCCTGACCTGGGCGAGGTTGGCAATTCCAGCTTCAGCAGCCTCCGAATGGTACTGGGTATGGAATTGATCTTCAAGCTGCCTCCAAGTCCGAATCGAATCCGGAGCCAGTGATGCATACCATCCAAAAGCTGGGCCTGTAAGGGACTGGCCGAAGAACCGGACCCTCAGGGGATCCGACACTGAGATCATCCCAAGCTGCGTTAAGTATCGACTCACATGCTCTATGGAGCTGGCTCCTTCTGACCCGTTGAACTTAGTGAACTCAGGAAGCCGATACTTGGGCGGCAACGGGATCAAGTCATAATCAGTTGGGTACGGCTTGGAATAGCCGACCGCTTTCCTCTTGGGCAGGATACCAAACTGATCTCTCAGTATTGCACTGACCTGCTCCACACTAAGAACTCCTGGGGCCGATGGCTCAGCACTCGGCCCAGTAGCGTACTTTGCCAGCCACGCTTGTTTCTCTGCGTCTGCTCCAGAAGCTCCTAGGTTCACCATCTGTACCGAGCATGTTGGACTGACGCTGTCAGGGATGTAGGCGCACGTGTAGCCGTGCGGGATCTCCTTGGGTGGCTCGGTGAGGAATTGGCCTTCTCCAGGATCGCCGCCGATCTTGTGGACGACGTAGATCGGCGAATTTTGTGGTCTTGGGGCCGCAAACGAGAACGGCAACACTGGTCTGGAATGCAGCGTAGCTTCCTCTGTGTGACTCCCCAGGGTTGGCCCCGATGGAGAGTACTGGTTCTTGATTATCTCCTGGATGACGCGGTGCGCCATGCGCTCAAGCTCGTTCATCAGGCTCTGAGAGTGCCGATGAAGTGCATGGGCCACCGTGTAGTTCATCTCCTGACACAGGGCCCTGGTGCGCTCCTCTGATGGTACAGACAGGTCCACGTTGTCGAGAGCACCTTCAGGCGAGAACCCCTTCCACCTGATGCCATGGTTGCGGGTCCTCTCGAAAGAGCCGATGAGATCGGCTTCCAGCAGAGCTTTGATCTCATCATATTTCTTCTTGTGTTCAGGAGAGAGCTCTTCATACGTGACGGGCTTGGGAGCAGGTTCTTGATCTTGAGCTCCGATCATTGTTGCAGTGGACGTTGTTGCCGAGAAGAGTCGTCCCACCGGGAGTGCCAGAATGTGTTGTCGGTCGAAACCCACCGGCGAGCAGCGACGGGCAACACAAAGAGCCGGGAGGTTGCTGGGGCGCTGGCAGGCACTGCTCCCTCGTCGACGGCCCGCAAATCTGTCACGCGCCCAGAGGTTTTGTGGAAAACCGGGCGTGCCACCTGACCTATACCCGATCAGGAGGGTGTAGACGTGCTCCGAACAGTTTCCTGCATACAAAGACACGTGTAAACGTAAGTCCGAGCCGTGGTCGGCTCCCCGGGACGACTCTTGCATCGGCTTTAAAGAGCTGATCGAGTCCCGGTGTCAGATTGGATCTATGACCATCCAGATGTCGATGAATAAAGTGAATAATTGTAAAGCTGCTTCAATTAAATCTAGCTAATCTAATCCACGATGGTAAAAGCTTCACTGCTAGATCGGAACATCCTACACGTGACTAGGCCTAATGAACGTAACAAACAACTAGACCATAACCAAAAACAGAGGCCTAAGAACTAGCAAGAGCCGATTCCCGGAACAATCCCTACCAAGGTCAAGATAAAGCATCTACTGCGCCACCGGATCGTCCAATCCGTTTGCAAGGCCTAACCTAGCAGATATTACGCCAACTCCTAAGATAAGAGCAAACCATAACAGATCAGATCTACTAAACATAAAAGAAGCAGGGTGTTGTCTCTGTGCAACTAATTCTATGCGACAAGAACTAGCATAAGATTGAAACGTGACAGCACAGAAACAACGTGATATTCGTAGATGATAAGCAATGAAGCACGACAGATCTACTAAAAGCCATGCTACGAACATCAGGATAACTAGCATTACTTGCCATCAAAAACGCTTCAGTACGAGTAATACCAAGGTAAAAGCAAGAACTACGCTGCCCTGATCGCAAGAAGCGATCAGGGCAGCATGGCACTTACTTGGATGAAACCCTAGGATTAGGGGTGGCGATACGCCGAGAGTTGTTGTTGTTGTGAGACGTGATGACGCTCTCTTCATAAATAACAAAGGATACATATTTATAGTCCGGAGACTTGGGAAACAATCTAAACTAATCTTGTCCCGATTGGACTCTATCTCTAACCTTAAACTAAATCTAAGGATACACGGCCAATGTGGCCCATATGCTCACGCAGGAGCCGATTTACAAGCCTTCCTCAATCTTCTGCTTTAAGCCCATCTTGCTTTCGGCCCACAAGTCACCAAGACAAGGCCACCGCCACCATCTCTCTCAAAGCGTCACCAACGGAACCGTCTTCACTATTGGAGCTTCTCACCAAGAGGGGTCTCCTTCCCCGCACAGAGTGTCGTTGCCTCTCCACACCAAGTCGGAGGGTCGCACAACGAGTACACGATTGCTTGCCGCAGCAGGACTTTGCTCAAGGGAGCTCTCGCAAGAACTAATCCCTATACAAGTGCACAAAGCACTCTCTCAAAACTTCTCACAAGCTAGATATGACACTAAGCTTTGCTAGGATGGTTGGAGATGTTAGTTTGCTTGGGCAACACTTCCTTCAACTTTTCTGGCGTCCAACCATATGCAGCAACCAGCCTTGGGGGGTATATATAGCCCACACACCCCAAAAGAGCCGTTGGGAAAGGCTGACAAAATTCCTTAACGCCGGTTAAACCGACGCTCCATTTTTGTCATCACCGGTTCAACCGGTGAATGCTATTTCCCAGCAACTAGCCGTTACTGCTCCAATGGCTACTTGATCAATTGCACCGACGCTCTTGAATTCATCGTCGGTTTAACCGGTGAGTGCAAGTTCAGAAACCCCCTGAAGAATGGAGTCTCTGGACAACTGCACCGACGCAATTGACCGGTGTATCATCGGTTCAACCGATGTATGCATTTTCCTTGGTCTTCTTCTGCCGTTGCACCGACGTATTGTCTTCAGGCGTCGTCGGTTCAACCGACGCTAAACCCTAGCCTCAGCTTCTGGGTCCATTGCACCGACGCCATCATTCTTCCCATCGTCGGTTCATCTGGTGCACTCTGCTGACTGAGTCTTCTCTGAACTCATTGCACCGGTGTATGTAATTTGCCTCACGTCGGTTTAACCGGTGAGTGCAAATTACCTCTGTCTTGGTTCTTTCGACCTGATTTCTTCGGGGTTTAGTATCTTTTCATCCCTTGGACCTATAATCCTGATAATGATCATCTTAACACATATATTAGTCCAAGTGTTGTGTGTATCATCAATCGCCAAAACATTATATTGAAATATGGCATTAGAGGCCATTTTTGCTACAATCTGCTTCATCAAGTTGCAGTCAAACTTAGAGCTGACCAACCCATCGGCAATCTTGGAGGTTCTTGGTGGTTTATTCAGTTATGGTTAAACATGTATATGCATAGGACCATGGGTCGAAACCTGAGAAAAATGTCCTTTCCATCAGAAAACTATGCAGAGGGACAACAAATCCAAGTTCGCCTATGCACCTCTTTTGGTGAATCGGCATCAATGATCGCCAATGAAGACTTTGGCATGACAGATTTGTTCAAGTGCTTCTACAATGGCTTTGCTGATGAGTCCATAATTTGGTTGCTTATCGTGACGACAACCATGATTTCAAAAATAAAGTGAAACTTCAGCTTGACAACTAGAAAGATGATGAATATGCAACAAACAGTCTGTAAGAAGCTGTTACCACAAGGATTTTACATACCAACTTCACATTGGGGCGAGGTTAGCCCAGTTATGAGTTCTATCACCCATCAGCAGCAGCATGGCAACTATGATTTGGTCAATTGCCAATTCACCTTTTCTTTGCTGATAAAGTACGAGCAAGGGAAACTGTCAAGAGCGTTCTGAATTATAGTCGCCTGAAAGATCGGGAGCCTGATTTGAGCACTATAGATCTGAGTAGCTGGCAGATTGTTCCTTTCACATCAATTCCCTTCAAACATTGGTGGTCAGAATGGCAGGATCATCTCTTTTGCTTATCAGCAAGCAACTACTGCAAGAATATCAACGCTACTTTTGGCTTTTAACAAATATCTATGCTCCTTGTACTCCTGATGGCAAGAGAGACTTTTGTGAGTGGTTCAAAAATATTCAAATGCCTGATGAACAAGATTGGATTATAGTGGGAGACTTTAACTTGATGAGGTCACCTGACAATAGGAATCGACCAGGGGGAGATGTCACAGCGATGTTGCTTTTTAATGAAACAATCAATTCTTTGGGTATTGTTGAATTACCTTTGCAAGGGAAGCGTTTCACTTGGTCGAATAAACAGCACCCTCCTTTGTTGGAACGTTTAGACTGGTTTTTTACCTCTATAACTTGGACTTTGACTTATCCTAATACAACGGTGTCAACACTAGTCTCAGAAATCTCTGATCATACTCCTTGTCTTGTTCAAGTTGAAACTGCAATCCCAAAAGGAAACATTTTTCGCTTTGAAAATTATTGGATGGAACATGAGCACTTTCTACTAGTGGTGAGTCATGGTTGGTCTTTACCAACTAACCAAACTGATTCGGCAAAAGTGTTAACTGCTAAATTTAAGAATCTGAGAAGAGTTCTAAAGGCTTGGCAAAAACACATTTCGAGTCTTTCAGATAATATTGCAAACATCAAATTGGTTTTCTCTCTCATGGAAATTCTGGAGGAATATAGAGATCTAACTCTGGAAGAATGGAATTTCAAAGAATTGCTGGGTGAAAAATTAACAGCTTTGTTACATCAACAAAAAATTTATTGGAAGCAAAGAGGCACGGTCAAATGGGTTAAATTTGGAGATGCTAGTACTCGGTTCTTCCATTCAACTGCTACGATCAGGCACAGAAAGAAAATGATTACGCTTCTAAAAACTGAAGATGGAACAGAGGTTTTTAACCATAATAGCAAAGCTGAAATCTTGTGGGAAGTTTATAAAGAAAGATTGGGCACTTCCAACCCAGTTTCGATGCCTCATAATCTTGATCAGCTCTTACAATCAGCCCAGAATTTAGAACGGTTGGAAACACCTTTTACACATGAAGAAATAGACCTTGTGGTAAAAAGTTTGGCTACTGATAAGACTCCTGGACCAGATGGTTTTAATAATGACTTCTTGAAAAAATGTTGGCATATCATAGCACCAGATTTCTACAAGTTGTGTGAGGACTTTCAAAAGGGTGACATTTGTCTCCAAAGTATAAATGGTTCATACATTACTTTATTACCGAAAATGGATAACCCATGTACAGCTAGTGACTTTAGACCCATCTCTCTTCTCAATTGTTCCATGAAGTTAATCACAAAGCTTTTGGCTAACAGATTACAAAGAGTAATAACTGATTTAGTACACAAAAATCAGTATGGTTTTATCAAGACAAGGACAATTCAAGATTGCCTAGCATGGTCCTTTGAATATCTACACCTTTGTCATCAAAGTAAGAAGAAAATTATTATTCTGAAATTGGTTTTTGAAAAGGCTTTTGACAGAATGGAGCATACAGCAATGTTAAACCTGATGCAGGCAAAAGGTTTTGGGGGTACTTGGCTTTCATGGATGCATTCTATATTTAGTTCTGGCACTTCCTCGGTTTTGCTAAATGGAGTACCTGGAAAAACTTTTCATTGTAAAAGAGGGGTTCGGCAAGGTGATCCACTCTCACCTTTGTTGTTTGTTCTAGCAGCTGATTTTCTTCAAACTCTCATCAATGCAGCTCTGGAACAAGGTTTACTTCGCCTGCCAGTCCTGTGCACTTCAGATAATATTTTTCCAGTGATACAATATGCAGATGACACACTCATCATTATGGAGGGGTGTGTGAGACAGTTACAGACTTTGAATGACATTTTGAACACCTTCACTTTGGCTACTGGCTTGACAGTTAACTTTAACAAATCTATGATGGTCCCCATAAATCTAGATGATGAAAAGTTAGATTTGCTCTCTACAAGTTTCAATTGTTCAAAAGGGTTTCTTCCTTTCACCTACCTAGGTTTGCCACTTGGAATTTCGAAACCAACGGTTAATAATTTCCTACCTCTGATCTCCAAATGTGAAAGAAGACTGCAAGCCACATCTCAATTCTTGACACAAGCAGGAAGGTTACAAATGGCCAATTCTGTTTTTACTGCCTTACCAATGTTTCAAATGGGGACCTTCCTCCTACCAAAACCTGTTATCAAACAAATTGATAAGTTCAGAAAACATTGTTTGTGGAGAGGAGCCAATGTAAATGCAAAAACACCTCCCAAGGCAGTGTGGAATATGGTATGTCTACCAAAGGAAGAAGGGGGATTAGGAGTGCTCAATCTTAGAACACAAAATGAAGCCCTTTTGCTCAAGAATTTGCATAAATTCTTTAACAAACAAGACATTCCTTGGGTTCAGCTTGTCTGGGAAAAGCATTATCAAAATGGAAAACTACCCAGTCACATAAAAAAGGGCTCTTTTTGGTGGCGTGACAATTTAAAGTTGTTACAAAGTTTTAAAGGAATGGCTTCAGTATGTCTACAAGATGGTTCATCATGCTATTTCTGGACAGACCTTTGGGATGGTCATGTGCATAGCCAAATTTTTTCCAGAACTCTTTTCTTTTGTAAAAAATAAGAGAGTGACTTTCAGTAAAGCATTTCATACAGAACCTCTACACACATTGTTCCTTTTACCTCTCTCAGTGGAAGCCTACAATCAATTCTTGCTCCTGGAGATTAAGTTAGACAATTTTCAGCTCTCGGTTGAGAAAGATTGGTGGACTTATATTTGGGGCACGCCACACTTCTCCTCACAAAAAGCATATCGCCATCTTCTTGGTCATGCAGACGCTCATCCAGTTTTCAAGTGGCTATGGAAATCTTGCTGTCAAAACAAGCACAAGGTCTTCTTCTGGCTTCTAATTGTGGACAGATTAAGTACTCGAAATATTCTCAGAAGGAAGAATATGGTTCTACCATCGTATGATTGTGCTATCTGTAATAACGGCATTGAGGAAACCTCGCAACATCTGTTCTTCCAATGCCCGCTAGCTTTAACTTGCTGGAATATGTTGCAAGTAACTCCGGTGGATTCAGATTCATTTTTTGGAAACATAGAAAGCATCAAGGCTAAAATCTGCTCACCCATGTTCATGAGTTTAATCATCTTGTTATGTTGGACCATATGGACAGCAAGAAATGAACTGATATTTCAAGGAATTCAACCGTCATTGGGGCAGTGCCGGGCTACTTTCAAAAAAGAACTCGCGTTGCTTATGCATCGAGTCAAGGCGAAACACAAACCACAGTTAGAAGAATGGATAAGTTCCTTTGGTTGAGCCTAGTTTTAGTTTTGATTTTTTTTCTTTCTTTCTTTGTTTCCTGAAGTTCGCGTTGTAAAGACTTTTTCCCTTTGTTTTAATATATATATTCAGTAGGAGTCTTGAACTCCTCCTGTTGCTTCAAAAAAAAAAGAATATCAACGCTGATTATCAGGATCCCGCGAACGAGGTACATATGTCATCAACCTCTTCAACAGCTAACTTTTATTTTCTTATTAGCTAATTCTGAAAATTATCTGACAGGCTCCCAGTATATCTCCTCCGAAGATAAGCAAGAGCAACCGGCCAATTGCATATGGCCCTCCATCGGTAGATCCTCTCATCGACCTCGATGCTCCAACCTTAGATGAAATCTATACTGGGAGGAAGCGTAAACCATCTTGTACCAAGGTATCAGTCTGTAAGGTGCCTCTGCAGGATTCCCCAAGCCAACAAGACCCTTCACCAGCGGTACCTTCATCGGGAGGAACTGTCGATACACTAGTGGTGGACATTTCTTATCCTTCACCAGGTAACTAACCTGCCATTTGTATTTCCCGCATAAGAACAATTTCAGCATTCCTGCTCTTTGACTCCGATTATATTATCAGCTGGAGATCTCCCTAAAGATGCACCAACATCCCCTCCTTCAACCAGAGTAAAACTAGGTTAGACATTACTCATTCTTCGTGTTCTCATCTTTTTTCAGATTAACAACAGCTGTTTATCATTTTCATATCAGAACACTATCTCCAGCTCTGAAGAAAGCAAGAACGACATCTCCACCTCGTCAGGTAAAACCTGGAACTCTTATCCCGCAAATCATATGCAATTTCTGACAAGCATTTTCAGGCTACCCAGCAAGTGCTGGCTGGATCTTACAGTCAACTAGTAATCCAACAAGATATTCCAGATATTGCAATCACCATTTCTTCACCAATGACCTCTGTACTTCCCCCTCCTGGTTCTAACTTTGACGAAATAAATCTAAAGCAGGTAAATATTCTTCTTCAGCCAATTTTATGACATAACAATTCCTATCGGCTGACTAACTTTCTTTTTCAGGCACAAGAATCCCCAGACAATAGCATGTTTTCCTTCCAGATTGGAGTCACCTCTCAAGAAGAAGAAGAACCATCGTCAGCTGAATCGGCAGCACTGCCTGACCATGTCAAAGCCATGCTCCAAGAAGTCCTTCAATTTCTGAATCGTGTCATCGGCCAATTGGTTCGGGATGCTGAGCCGATTCGTGCCATCTTAAAGTCTTTGGATGGCCAACTCTCCGAGCTGATTGAAGAAGCGCTGGTCCCTGCGGCATTTATCGAGAGCCATCAAGTACAAGTCCTCAGAGCCAAGAAGTGCCTCGCTGACCGCACCCAACAAGAACAAATTGCCAATTAGAGGGATGATTTCAAGACTCACGTGGCATCAACTTGCTTTGAAATTGAATCTTTGAACAGTGCTCAGGCTGCTCTTCAAAGAACCAAGAATGAATTGGAAGCCAAGCGCAACAATCTCCTTCAAGAACTCAATCGGGTCAACCAGGAGATCGATGTCATAGATAATGACGTCTCGCAGATACCACCGGCTATCAGCAGACTCCAAGGGGAGAAATAAGAACAAGCCCGCCAAGCATACCAACTTCACAAGAGTCCACGACCGATTCCAAATCACTCACCTAATTCAGACCTGAGATTCCGCCGAACCCTTGGGATGATTTGCGGTTCCAATCGATCATGGACCCCCTGCAGATGTGCTTGCCGATGAGCTCCACCAAACCAAAAACAAACAAAAAAGGATTAGATGCAGGGGGAGGGGGAGAGGGGGGCGCATGGATTTGGGGGGTTGTTTGGGCGGGGGGTGTGTGGGGGCATGAACTCACCCACACTGGTCTGCAAATTTCGGCCCATCCCCCTTGATTCCCTTCACCAAAAAACAACCACAAAAATCAAATCGCTTCATGCACGATGGGGGTTCAAAACAACCACGAAATCAAAATTGCTACACACGCGATGGGGGATCAGATGCAGCAAAATGGAGTGAGAAAAAAAAGCGAGCACGTACCTGTAGGGGTTGCGATTCAATCCCCCTCGCAAATGCTCTTGTGAAAGCTCATATGCGCGAGTATGGTGCTAGATTCGAGCAAATGCCTCCCAGTGGAGGAAAGAGGAAAGAGAGAGGGGACGAGGAGATGAAATGAACGAGGTGGAGGAACCATAGAGAGATGAGAAAATGAATGGGCGCAATATTTTGATTAAAAAATAACAACCGCTGGCAGATACGTGGGCCCACATGATTAGAAGTGTGTGTGCGAGCTGGCCGCGCTGGTGGATGCAGCCAGCTGTGCGCGCAGACTAGAATGCGGCCGGTTGTAGCAAAGTCTTTACTTAAATCTTCTATGTCCGTATTGTGAATAAAATATATTATCTTGATATTTCGTGTGCGTATTTAGAATATTTTTTTCTTTTTTTAATACACAGGAAAGTTGCACATCATTGTATTAAGAATAAAAAATAGAATGTTTGATTTACAACCACGGAGCAGAGCTCACGCTGACAAAGTACGGCACACAACGCTCCTAGAGCAAGAAACAGACGTGGCCACCGTAGGAAACAGCCTCCTGCAGCCTCATCAGGCGTCGATGCCTAGGATACTGGATAGGGCAGGCGCTCCGGAGTGCAGGGAGTAGCTCCAGATATACGTTGAGGCAGAGCACTGAGACAGTGAAACAGCACAAAATTGCAAATAAAGACCCATAACAAGAACTGATGAGGAGCTGCCAGGTCAAGCTTGAGGAATTAGACTAGTGAAACTGCTGTTCATTCCTACAGCACTGAAGACTAGCTAGCGTTTTCATAACAAAGAACGTCCTTTAGGAGCCCCCTAGTTTGGATCTACTCGTGATCTAAATATTTGCATATGGCCCCTGATTTTGCCTGAATCGGCACCTCCCGCTCCGGCCGGTCCGCACCGCCGCCACCATCACCTTGGCTGGAATCGAAGCACAAGTGGATGCTTACAGCCACTGGAGTCCACACAAAACATATACTTAGGCCCAAGGTGTCATACGGCCATAGAAAACAGACAGCAGAACAGAAAGATAAAAGCAAGGACTCAAGCTTCAATTCTGTTGCTGAACTTCCATCCAAACTTGCTTAGAATCTCTATCACTGTGATCTCCAAAAGATGGCAGTTTTTCTTTAGGGCATTCTCCTCTTCCTCTTTAGAGAGTAGTGACCAGCACCTTGTCCGGCACGTTCATCTGAAAGTTACCTAACAAAAGAGCTAGGTTTGGTCTTTTTGAATGCTACATCATTTCTACTCAACCAAATAGCCTAACAAAGAACTGATGCACCAATAATAATCTGATTTTGAAACTTCGAAGAAAAACTTCCAAGCCAATAACCAAAGAGATTTGATACACAAGAAGGTGGTTGAATACCAAAAGTGATATAGACTGCATTCCAAATGAACCTTGCCATATGGCATTCAAAGATAAGGTGATGTATCGTTTCATCACAGCAGCAGAAATAATATTTGGTGCAGACTTGCCATTTTCTCTTCATCAGGTTGTCTTTCGTCAGGGTGACTGGGTGAGTCACTTGAGAAGAACAAACCCACCCCAAATATTGCTGAAAGAAACTCGTTCAGGTTGCAGGCAAGAGGAGGAAGCATCTTGCAGTTGCAGTAGCTGCTTGTCCAGAACAGAGGGAAGTTCAGTTAGAAATGTGAGGGACCGAAAAGGCGACCAGAGGGGGGTGAATGGGAGCCGATCAAAATTTCTTTCGAAATCGATCTGTCGGCCTATATCCCGAAAAACACCACAAACACTCAAACCTAGGATATGAGAGAATAGCTGTGGACTAGCTATCTCTTTGCAAAACGCCCTAGGAAACTAAGCGGGAGATATCGCGGAAGCAAACACGAAAAACTAGCAAAAAATAGCCAGCCAGCAGCCCACCGGTCAGACCGGTCCTGGGCACCGGTCAGACCGGTCCTTCCCAGACAGCCCGAAATTCAACCTCCAAAAGATGAATCTTGAGCAAACGATGTCCAAATCCAACGAAACTTGGAGGATACCTTCACAACTGTCCCGTGAACATATCCCCAAGAGATCTCTCCCAAAAGATCAAAGGAACTTGAGAATTCGAGGGATGATCAAAGAGGATTGGGGTTTTCTCAAGAACGTGAAAAACTCCAATTCGTGAGAACTCGCGATTCCAGGGGGTTTGGCACTAGGCTAGATGGATAAGAATTGTCACAACGAGTCCAGCAAAACATGAATCCAAGGCCTTGACTCCTCCAAACACAAAACACACCAAAGAGAGGAGAATTCAAGCCCAAAACGCAAACCTTGAGAAGGGAGAAAGGGGAGGACGAAATTCCAGCACACAAGTGATGAACTTAACACGATTTCATTTAAGCATTTCAGAGGTCATCACCTATACAAAGCTAGAGCCTACCACCCTATCATCCACCCTCTTGATTGAAGAGATTAGCTATAACCTAATCCTCCTTTGCGTTGGAGACCTTGGCCCTAAACTAGAGCAGGGAGAGAGGAAAGGAGAAAACCAAAGGACTCAAAAGGCTCAAGAGACTCAACCAGCCACGGGCTGGTGGGGGTATTTATACCCGCCGAGACCGGTTCCATGGACCGGTCAGACTGGTCGGTCTGCAGCATCTCCCTGTACACGATCTCATCTGACGGTTAAGGTTCTTTCTTCGAAACGAAGTCTTCTCCGCGATGACGCCATGTTGATGAAAATCTGGTTCGCGGTTTTGGAGGGTCCGTGAAACCCGGGTAGGTGGCCGGTTTTGAGAAAACCGCCAAAACTCCACGTGCGGAAGATTCCCGCCTCCACGCCGTGGCCCTAGACGCCGTTCCCGCCTCGGCCTTCTGATGGCCCTAGACGCCGCCCGACGCCCGTCACCTCCTCGCCCGCAGCGAGGCCCTAGACGCCGTCGACGCCCGTTCCTCCGCCAGTCCCGAGACCGACGCCCGTGCCTCCACGACTTGGCGTCTTCAACCGCCGTACGCGCTTGGTTTTGTGGCGCAAACCAAGAAACCCGACATCCGTCGCTGCTTGCGCCCTCGATCTAGGAGTGGACGCCACAGCTGCCGCCCGGCCTGAGCTCCTCCACGGCAACTCTCCGTCGACATTTGACGCCCGTGTACCTACAACCAAAGACCAAGCACACGATCACACCGCACGGTTGACAATTCACTCATCACAGCCAGGAGTGAGTACTGCTCATTCCTCAAAATGCTTGACAAACCCACAGCCTGATGCTGATCTCTCCAAGGAACATAGGATCTTTGAATCTCTTTCATTCTAGTGAAGACTTTTAGGAGCATGATTCCGTAACTGAACACATGGCTCTTGACCATGCCGTCCCGAGAGATCCATACTCTGCTCATGCATTCCCAAAAAAAAAAAGAATTAGGATTCACTGGACAAGCTAAGTAGTCGTAGAGAAAACAGCATAGGATTTATTTTAGCAAATTACAAGTGGCAGTACCTGGTTCCATGTACCCAAGTTTTCCAGGCGTGCTTGCAGTGATAATGTAGTTGTCATTACTCAAAATCTTTGCGATGCCGAAATCTGCCACATGCGCTGTCATGTTCTCTGCGTACCTGTAGATTTCAAGTTGTACTGCCACGTATCATTTGAGAAACAGTATATTCCAGGTCAGAAGTCAAAGTCCTCCAAAAAAAAATGGAACGAGCATCTACTCTGTCCCTATTCGTAGTCCAGTGCTGTTAAATTTTCAGGTAAGGTAGATCCATCCTCTCTTGATCTCCAATAACAGAAACACATTATATTGAACAAGTTCAGAAAAGTAGACCAGAGTGCAATGTAAGAATTATATGAATTGTTATTTTCCACATAAATTTGTACTGGAAATTCTTATCATGGTTATTAGAGAATTCGTTGCACAATCCTGTTGCAAAGCTTCCAAGGCCTTCAGACTCTCACCGAATAATGAAGTTCTGCTAGACATAATTCCCCTTCATCCGCCCTTGAAAACATCAGCCACCGTCAGATTATTACTGGAGGCTACGCTACAATACTTCCATCAAGCATCATCCTGTACGTTGGGTTCAGTATAGAGCCACAAACTTCTTTGTCCAGATGATGAGATGAAATAATTTCTCCGGGTTGGCTTTTCCTCCTCCTTATCTGCATCTCCTCAAAGAATCACTCCAGGCAGTTTCTACCAAGAACGCGGATCGCCGTTGCCACCATAGATTGGAAGCTGAGTGGCCTTGGTTAGTTGCATTGAATTCAGCCTCCATCTCCCCCTATTCCAGGCTCTCTAATCTATGGAAGTTGATCTGGCTTGCTAGTGGACAGGGCAGGCGGCAGCAAACTCTGTGTTTCCCTCCTTGTGGGCAAAGCATCGTGCACCTGGAGCACCACACCATGCGGGCACCAATCGACGTAGGTACAGACCGTCGCCGGCGAGAGAGATGCACGGCTGCAAGGGTACCAGACGTCGCCGGGGCCGATATTTACCTCAGTCAGAGCAGAGCAATACCGTACAAGTAAAAGAAAAATACAGTACTCAGTCACAAGCTGAGCAACCGAACCTCTGATTTTGACTGAGTGAACGACTCAATATCACCACAGGTTTGAGTGAATGATCGATGATGATTCCATGCAGCAACCTCATTTGCAAGTACTCAGATGTACCTGTAGTTTTTAGGAACTACAGAACTGAGAAGAAAAGTAGGTATCGTTTGTTGCCTCACAATCTTCCTTTCTGACTGTTTTTGCCACTGCTGGCTAACAGATTCAAGTGAAACATCCTCAAGCATTGTGCTCCCCACATTAACACCTGGGCAGGGATTACAGTTACAGACTTGTTGATGACAATGCCCGAGGCATGGCTTCTGTGGACGCTTGGGCCTTCTGTATTTTCAGTAGAAAACAGCCATGGTGATTAAGTTTACTTCTAGGCTCTTGCGTATTTCAACACGGGCAAGTTTCCGTCCTCCTTTGTCAATGAAAAGCAGTTAATTTGCCGTGCCCTTCAATCAGTTGTACCGGTATCATTCCCTGATGGTCCTGTACGGGCGGGCGCTGGGACTGAAATCACTGCAACAATTGATATTTTTCAGTGTACTGCATCTGGTACTGGTAACAGACCTGCCAGTACTGGCACCAGATCTGAATATCTGATACTCGGATTTACTCGCTGGGATCTTGATTCTTAATGTACTGGAGTTCCTAATTACTGGTACAGTGTCGTTAGTAAGGTACGAGTTCACACATCAGGATGTAGTATTGATTCTGAATGTCCTAGATGTCATTTTTTTCTTCCCCCGTTTATTCATGACAGCGCTGTGTATTTTCTCTGCATGTTCAGGCTTGCAATGATGGTATTTGAAGTATCGATAATTCGATATCTAATTTCTACAATTTTTGTGTTGTTCTTGTTATTTTTTTATTCTTGGATAAACGCAGCTAACTACATGTACGCAGTAATGCTTTCTCTCGGCTGGATGGAGGATGCCGTAAGTCTGTAATTAGTAAACTGAACCGAGGAACAACAGGTTGGGCACCAATGGAGCTCAACTTGAGGCTCTGCTCTTTCAGACAAGCATTTATCTGCACAGGACGGTACTCTTTCCCTCACCCGATGGCATGCAAAATCCAGTGCTTAATGTCACATAGAAGAGGCTTAGGCGATCATGTTTTATAGGCAGGAACCTACGCGAGTCAGTGATGAAGCCAAGAAAAAGAATGTGCAAAAACATCGTCCAAAGCACCGAATGGAGGACTCCAGATGAACATCTCAACTGCTAGTGGCCCTTGTATGGTTTCTACAATTTTTTTACAATGGTTGGAGGAAAAATAGATGTCTCACGAGGCTCGATCCGACGGTTCAAATTTGATAAGCATAAAAAAACACAAAAAGAGGCACCTATAGAATGGTGGGCACATAGGCACTACATGTCTGTTAAATTGGTTGGCCCAAATTTTAAAAAGTAATTGTGGTAATTCTATTTTTAAAATTATTTATTTAATCAAGGATAAGATAGTAAATCTATAATGATCCTTACCATCAAAAGATAGCTCCATTTGCTTTTTAGCATCTATTATATTATTAAAGGAGTGTTAAAAGAAGCCACCACCTTCGCCGAGAGGGTCTAGAAATTCCCACATTAATCTAAAAAAGAGAAGAATTTGCACCGTTGGATTTTATGAAGATCTAACGGTTCAAACTAACACAAGAGTTCATATCAAATACGATTAATAAATAGCTAATTTCGGATTTAAAAAATTAAGGAAAATTAAGACATGGCAAAGAGTCCATGCTGAATACTATTAGTAAATAGTTTAATTCAGAATTAAAAAAAATAAGGAAATTAGGGCATAATCAAAGAGTCAATGTTGAATACAATTATTAAATAGGAAAATTCTGAATTATCAAATTAAAAAAATAGCATTACCACTAGATAAAAAAAGAGAAGAATTTGCACCGTTGGATTTTATGAAGATCTAACAGTTCAAACTAACTCAAGAGTTCATATCAAATACAATTAATAAATAGCTAATTTCGGATTTAAAAAATTAAGGAAAATTAAGACATGGCAAAGAGTCCATGCTGAATACTATTAGTAAATAGTTTAATTCGGAATTTAAAAAAATAAGGAAATTAGGGCTTAATCAAAGAGTCCATGTTGAATACAATTACTAAATAGGAAAATTCTGAATTATCAAATTAAAAAAATAGCATTACCACTAGATAAAAATTAATATTAGCTGAATAGCTAAATTTAAAATCAAAAATATAAATTCTATTATATTATTAAGGGAGTGTTAAAACAAACCACTACGTTCGTCGAGACGGTCTAGAAATTCCTACGTTATTCTATGACTGTCCAACTGTTGTCAGTTGACTAATTTTTTAGTATTTCATATTGTTAGTACCTGTTAAAAGTTTTGCAAACGGATTATGCGTTCTGGACGATTGAAGAAGAGAGGGGCATGTGTAATACGTGAGCTTGATGGGAAAACATATGTTTTAGAATTAATCTGAACTGTTAATACCTCTTTGCAAAGAGATAATGTTGACTTGAATTCCTAGCAACTACTGGTAGCTAGCATCACGGTGGTCGCTGGCAACAGGCTGGCAGAGGGAGCCTCCGACGCGATGTGCCCCCGGTGTCGTGGCACTGCCCCGACGTGAAGGGATGTCAAAGATGGTTGGACGGACGATTTCGTGATGATGATGGTTTAATTCGGAATTTAAAAAAATAAGGAAATTAGGGCTTAATCAAAGAGTCCATGTTGAATACAATTACTAAATAGGAAAATTCTGAATTATCAAATTAAAAAATAGCATTACCACTAGATAAAAATTAATATTAGCTGAATAGCTAAATTTAAAATTAAAAGTATAAATTCTATTATATTATTAAGGGAGTGTTAAAACAAACCACCACGTTCGTCGAGAGGATCTAGAAATTCCTATGTTATTCTATGACTGTCCAACTGTTGTCAGTTGACTAATTTTTTAGTATGTCATATTGTTAGTACCTGTTAAAAGTTTTGCAAACAGATTATGCGTTCTGGACGATTGAAGAAGAGGGGGGCATGTGTAATACGTGAGCTTGATGGGAAAACATATGTTTTAGAATTAATATGAACTGTTAATACCTCTTTGCAAAGAGATAATGTTGACTTGAATTCCTAGCAACTACTGGTAGCTAGCAGCACGGTGGTCGCTGGCAACAGGCTGGCAGAGGGAGCCTCCGACGCGATGTGCCCCCGGTGTCGTGGCACTGCCCCGACGTGAAGGGATGTCGAAGATGGATGGACGGACGATTTCGTGATGATGATGGAGTAAAGAAACGCGATGAGATACAGGGTCCGCATGACATAAAAACTCATGTTACCATCTATGTCTCGCATTAACCTTCCTTAAAGATGCAAAAAAATGGCAGCAGCATAAGCGTGACAACACGACCATAGTTGTATTGTATTGGTACTATTGAAAGGGATAATTGCTTTGAAAAATCTTTGGAACGCCCTGCACTACGACACGACCATAGTCTTTGTCCGAGATTCCGAATCACAACTTTTTGAGTCCCAAGAACGTCATGCAGTACATGCAGCTGCATGAAGCACACTGGATTCTACTCAAAATCATTGCCGAACTCAATCAATCCATTTCTTCTGGAGCAACCAAACGTCAAGATAGGGACGAAAAAATAATGATGATGCGCAGAGTTTCACATATTGCAATCTATTGCAAGACCATTGGCACCTTATGATTGTAAGTGTGGGCCAATGAATACGCAGACGAATTAATGTGAGAAATATCCGCTAAAGAACCAATACTTTCTCCAAACAAGAATTATCATCATAAATATTGCATATTCTTGAACAACTTTAGTTATACAAACTAATCTGATGGTGGTCAACAAAGAATTATGATTCTATGGGCATATAATAGTTCCATACAAGTAATAATCACTGGGATAAAGGGTAAAGCACCGAACCCTACAAATAAATGTGACTATTATTAGCTCAATCTAAATAGATGCATGGGAAAAATCAGGGAGTTAGTCATGTGAGGAATCAAATAGCATAGATAATTATTAACATTATTATCCCCATCTAATCTTCTATAAGTACACACTAGGCATAGAACACAAATGTGATCGATACCTCTAAAGAAGTATAAAGAAAGAGAAGAGAAAAAGATAAAGAAGCACCAAGATTGAACGGGTAAGGAAAGTAGAAAAAGGATAATAGAAAAAGAAGGCAGGAAAAATGAGAAAATGAGGGCAAAAGAAAAGGACAAAAGTGAATTTATTGGTTTAGTCTATAAATAATATCATTAGAATGAGAAAAATATTAAATTATAGTCATGTCCCGTTGGACATTTGACATCTTTCATATATTCATGAAAAAATAGAAGAAGCGGTTCTACCAAACGGTTTTCAAAACAGCTCTATATCCATAAAAAAGCTGCTCCATCAAAGAAGCCACAACTGAAATTATTTTAGCCACAGATACAGGGCTGAAGCCCTGCTAATCTATCTCAAAGTCGATTGCCTACAATACAAAATCAAATGATTCAAACAAATGTACGTTGTCGATGCTCCTCTTCGCTCAGAAAAGAAAACCCTGAGGCACAATACTAAACAGGAAACTTCTCCATTAGATGCATCAGATGCGATACACACTAATCGATTTCAAATATACCGAGGAACAAAATAGAAGACAGAGAAATCAATAAAAATTGCTAGAGAAAATGAAAAATAAAGAAAAGAGTTAGAAACAACAACAAAGATATATATGGAACTATCTATCACCGAGATGACAAAACTCTAAAGTAGACCAATATATGCAGTCATATAGGCTAAAAATAAATAAATTATGCAGAGTGGGAAAAATAATAATAGGTTCGGTTAAATAAAAAATTTAAAACATATATGCATTAACATAGCACGCATATATATAAGTTTTGCATAACATTTATTTACCAAAGCCAGCAGGAGGCCTCAACTTATTTTTTAACATAACTTTTTTTGTCTAATCTATGATCATTTTTATTTCGCTCCGATGATGAGTTAGGTCTAGATCTGCTAGATGCTATTTAAGTGCTCTAACAACTACACTAGATATATTTTTGCTAAATATTAATCAAAATATTGCAAGATACAAATCGAACTCCAACATCTAAGTTACAGATTGTTGGCAAACATAACTATCAAATACATATAAATATATTTCATAATTATAAAAAACTTTATATGAATACAATTATGTAAAATTTGCTCTGTATTCAAGGTGATCCAAAATTGAATTTAATCCTCAAATTTAGATTTTGCAGGTTTAAGCACTAAAATATGCAACTATAATATAGAATAAAGCAACATAAAAAGTAATGATTGATATGAACTCTTATGCATAGAAAGCTGCAAGTAGTATAATATTCAACAAGAGCAAATGAGAGGTAAATAAATTACAAAATACATCTCTTCTGTCAATGTAAATATTTTTAAAGAATTAAATAAAAAACTAGCTACCCGCGCTATTAGCGCGGGCCACCTTGCTAGTTCACGTTAACTGAGCGTTGACTACCGATAGAAAAAGAAAGAACTCGCGCACTCGTCGGCGTCATCGGTTCATCGCCGCAACTCCTGTATGCTGCTTCTGCTGCATCGCAGCTTGCGGCCTCCGGCGGCGCATATGACTTTGTGGGACTCCCTCAATAATCTCAGCGGTGTCCTCGGCTCACTGCTTGACAACTCCGCCGCCATGTCCGCAGCTCCGCGCTCGGTCTGCTACTCGACGACTCCGCTGCCGTGTCTGCAGCTCTGCGCTCGGCCTGCTGGCTGTTGCTCGATGACTCTGCCGCCCGTCGCCGTGTCGGCTTGCTCCTCATCTCCTCCACCGCCATATTCATGCTCGGCTTGCTCCCGAAGCCTCTCGTTCCATACGTCCATAGAACCTCATTAGCGCCTGCGACGGCGGCGCGCTTCACCTCTACGATACGTCGATGCTGATGGATTCGTGCTTCTTGGCGTTCCGCAGGTTCTCGAGGGGCTCGCTGTGCACCTGCCGGACTGGGGGGGGTGCTCGCCATCGATCTCGATGAGCCGACGAGGTGCTAGCGATCGTCAATCTCGTCCGAGGGAGGCGTACCTTCGCGTGCACCTTGAACGCCCCGCATCCACCGGCGCAGGACAGAGATGGGGAGGAGAGCAGGGTGACTGCGTGGTGGGACAGTGGAGCTTTACCACAATACCCTTCATCAAATAAATTTAATTAAAACTAATAATTTGGGTAAGCACCTATAGGCATTAAAAAGCATCCACAACCACCGTAAAAGAGCTCATGGTTTCTATAGTACTGTTCATGTGTGCTTTGTGAATCCTGAGAAGTACCAGCAATATGTAGAGCAGTGTAGAGGAAAAAATGTCCTACAGTATTGTGTACAAAGGCATTGGAAAATCAACCGTCCGTCTCGTTGTCTTCTCTTTGCTGCCCTGAACCCTTGTTTGACATTTGTTCTACAATGTAGAATTCTCCTGTAGAGTGTAGACCTATCAAAGAATCTAGTGTTCCAAGCTCTTTCGGGAAAACATCTTCTGAAGAAACAACAATATCGTTTTGAGCTCTCACAATCTCAATCATTTGTTCCACGCTTTATGTAATCGTAAACTTTATGCAATACTCTGGTGATTATGCCTGCTAAATCGATGCTCGACCTGATTGGTTAAGCAAAAGAGCAAAAATTAGCAGAGCATCTCTGGATGTGATGCTCCAATGCGTACAGATGCTGCAGTTCCGACAGCTTAAACAAACCGCAAATCGGCAGAGGTTTTGGCATTTTTTTAGCCAGGTTTGGACGGCAGCAGCAGCAACTTCTGGTAGCCCCATTTGGTGAGTCCTTTTAAAAATGGGAGGAGAATAACCAAGCTTGTGTTCTGGCTAAGGCCGAGTTCCACGCAGTGAGAAATCCAGATTCTCAACCTCTTCCTGTGTCTATTAGTTGTTGCTGTTGCATTATGAATGTCCACTGTCCCATCAGTGGTCCTAAGATTGTAAGTATTAGTTTCTCGAAAATTGACTACCCAACAACCTAGTCAGTATTATAATGACATTTGTAGGTAACTTGGGCATAGATTTAGAGGTAACTTTAGGTTATTTTTTATAATGATAGAAGTAGGTAATTTAGATGCAAATTTAGAGGATTATATTAGTTTAGTTTCAAAATGCCATTGGTGGGTAATTTATATGAAGATTTAAGGTGTTACTTTAAATGATTTTTTTTTTGTAATAGCAAAGGTGAGTTATATGTAGATTTAAGGGTTGCTTTCAATACTTTCATAATGATAGAGGGGATAATTGTTTTTAAGAACATATAATAGATTCAATGTCTATTTATTATTAATGAGTATTAGAGTCTAGCAAATTGATGGCATGATGTTTCTAATTTTTTTACAAAGATTCTAGCATTTTATCTTTTTTATATGCAGATTAATGGGGGCACCAATTAGTATTATTAAGATAGGAATAAAGATGTCCTAGGTAATTCATGCAACAATCTTACATCGATGTCAGCTTGTGTGATTGGGTATGCAAATGGAGGAAATATATAAAAGGATAAGTTGGTGAGTGGTGGAAAAGCCTAGCATCACCTGAAATAGAATTAAAACTGTGAATAAATAAGGAAAAATGTTCCACAGTGATATAATAAATCATTGCCTGATTTATTAAAAAAATAACAGATATATGGAGCAAGATGTATATGTGGACTCCAATAGAATACTATCAGGTAATTCAAAAGAAAAAGGTGCACAACTGTGCCAGAATGGTTAACCACAGACAAGGTCAGCTCAAATTATTTTACATTATCAACTTGATATATTTTAAGTCCAATTAGGACCATTGTTTCAAACTATTTTACATTATCATCCTTAAATCTATTCGCATCGGTTATCTTCACAAGAAATCGAACAATACAAAACTGTGGAGTCCATTCATGCGCCCTAGAGAGTAGCCAGGGACAAGCATCCTTGGGGTATACTTTTAAGGAAAAGGAAAAGGAGGGTCCTTTCACTAGATTTGTGGATGAAAATGGATACTTCCAATGCACAAAAAGTACATAAGTTAAAGCCTCAATGGTACAAGATAAGCCTGATTAACATACCTATCATTGCACTAATCAGTGGTCCTGCCAAACACTAAACACTTTGCCCCAATGCGAGGTGGTCCTATCACAGTTTTTTTTTTTGCCAAACCCAACAGCTCCATATACCTACTACAGGGTATAACATATTTGCTGGTGGTGTATCAGATTTCAGTTTAGTGGAGTCAATCAGCTGATGGAGTATCAGATCTGATCTGCTGGAACCTAATCCTCCACAGTGGTGGCTTTGTTATCTGTGCATATAGAAACATATGTTATCCACATGTATTATAAGACTGCTCTATTTTTGTTGCAGTAAGTTTTAAGGATTGCAATGAATTTTGTTTCCTCTGTGGATTCAAATACCTGTCTGAGAGATTTCATTCGTTCAGACAAAGTTCACATCTGTGAAAAAGGAACTGGAACTTTTTTTAACAGAGGAGGTGAAACTTTCTGCTTTGGTTTATTATACACACTCTCTGAGAAAACGCTGGATAAAAGAAAAATGACCAGTTCTGCTGAGCTATCTGAAACCTTAGCAGAAGGCAACGGAGACAATCATCACATTGCAACTTATGTGCAAGTTGCTCCCCTGGGTACCTGACAATCATTACAGACACTTGGGCACGGCCAACTGCGAAGCAAACTCTTAAAGTGAATAAAGAATATGTCTTGAGGGTTGAACCTATGTTGGATTCTATCAAAGATTGGGTCCTAAACTGTCACTTGAATATTCTCTTTGTATTCAAGAAAAAAAATATTTTCAGCTGATTTCTTTTTTACCAATTATGCAACATGTTTGCAAACTTCAAAGTACAGGTGGTGATGTCAAAGAAAACGTGTAGGCTGGGTGCAGACTTAATTTATAGTTATTGGTGAAAATCATTGGTAACTAACCGTTTAAATTGTTAAACATATCAATGAATACACCGTTGCACTGAATCTGACCACACTATTTCTGTTATCTGTCAAGGCCACATGTTTTGCCTTCGAATTAGGGACCTCCCTAGGACTATTGCTGTCAAATAAAAAGATAATTGCTACATCACTGATCACAATTTGATATCATTACTGAACTGAAATCATTATTATTATTTCGTACAAGATCGAGGACTTCTCAAATAAACTTAATATTTGACTGCCTAGAAGCTGCACCCATAGTCACCAGGAAACGCGAATGCCCTTGCATTCCACGTTCAAAAATACGCTGTTCCGGGATGGGAACACGGGAACATTTTCATTACTGTAGTGTAAAAATACATCCCAAGTGCCGTTCTCCGCTCCACATTTCCTATTTCTCGTTCCTCAATCCATCGTTCCGGAAACTTCGGTGACTGCTAGCCTATCAACTCGTGCTCTCGCACGGGCTAATTAGAATTAATATAAAAATAAGACTAATAGCTAATAATTATAATTACCTATCTCATACCCTCTTTTATCTATAAATATTCTAACACATACTCTAAAATACATATTTATCATTATCGAGTTGCAATATATTTCATTTTGCATCTCACCTCCGTGTTTGATATATATATTTAATTGAATCATTTGTTTATAAATTATTATTCTTATCTCCTGCATCATACATGAATACATAGTGACACATATCATAGTATTTTATATAAATATTAACATAATATATTAATAATAATAGATTTAATTTAGAATTTTATATTGGTACACTTTAATATTTTGTTATAATTATATAATTTTGATTCAGATTTAGGGGTTACTTCAACTTTAATAATGATATAATTGGATAATTTGTATGCAAATTTAGGGGGTTATTTGCATTATTTTTTATAATAGCATAGGTGGGTAATTTACACGAAGATTAGGGTGTTACTTTAGATTTTTTTATAATGGTAGAGATGGGTAATTTAGATATATATTTAGGGGGTTACTTTATATAACGACAGAGGTGGATAATTTATTAGGAAAGATAACAGATCCAATGACCATTATGATTATAGTTGTCGGATTGATGGCCGGATATTTTTTATTTTTTTAGAATTTCTAGATTTTTTCTAATTTTTTAAAGTGTCAACTTAAAATTCTGGGTGGCTTCACGTGGAGGTTTAAAAAGCCTTCAGTTAGATAGCTGCACCATGGCCCATGTGGTACCAAGCTTGTATGTTTCTTAAGAATTAAGCAAGCAAGGATATTTTTAACCAACCAAGTCTAGCTATCCACGTGGAAGTGTTGGGACCCCCAAATTTGGCCATTCCCCGAGCTGTGATCCCAAAACTGCTGTATTTTTGTGTTACAGGGTGTAGCTCAGCTGTGGGTCCGACCAAGTGCAGTGTCTGAGTACGTACCGACTAGTGATCATGTCATTTTCCTGCGTTTATCTAGCTGTTTCATGCAGAAAGAATACAGAAGATCCTCTCAAGTTCTGGAGAGAGACCGAGAGGGGATATGCGATCGATCGATCGATCGAGAGAGAGAGAGAGAGAGAGCTGTCATCAGATCATAAGGAACAGCCTCTCCTGTGCTGTGGGCCTTCCCAGCTTGTCCTGCCTGCTAGGGGGACACTGCTAGGATGGTTCTGGTAATATTCTCTGGTGCTTTTGCTCTACATCTTTGCTATTATATTATACAGAAGTAGTCCTTGAGATGTCCAGATAAATTTAATGGAAACAGTGAGTATCAGTACTTAGGAGCATTAGGATCAAAGCAACATAGGAATGATCAGAGTATAAATTTATTGGAAGAAAAAAAATCATAACACTTGCATTATGTCTTTGTGTTTGGAAGAGCCACCTCAACATACCTCATCTCAAGATAACTGTATCTTTGGAACTAGCTAGCCAAATAGGTATTCATGTTTAAAAAAAAAAACTCAAGTTTGAAACATACAACATGAAAACGCAATTTACAGATGCAGAATTTAAGATTTCAAATTATGTCTCGTGTTATGAACTACTAATTTCACAGAGAATCTGCCTACATGTCATGTTTCTTTAAATGGTTGAAACAGTAGTACCACTGTAGGTCCTTGGCAAAGAAAGGGGACCAATTGCACTGTCCAGCAGGCCAAATCAGTGGTCAAAAGTTTCACACACTCAGATCAGGAAAAGGGCCAGATTTCAGACACATACACACCACTCTTTCGAATAGGAGTAAGATTCTGACCATGCCATGGTGTTTCACAGCATGATTGGCAGCCATTAAATTATTGAAGCTTTTCCTCTCCTCCTCTAGCTGATGCTGTCCAGCATCTCGCAGATAGATGCCCACTGCACTAGACAACCCCTGCTTTTTGTTCACCCTTTTGGCATTCAGAAAAGGAGAGCCTTATCTAAAAATCACACCACCAGTTCGAGTGAGTATTAGGAACATGAAAGAAAAGCTGGGAATTTCAGCGCACAAGTAGCTTGGGGCTTTGGCCACCTTGAGCTTTTTCATGATAACTCATCAGGGCAAGATAGAAAGACATGGCAGGGGTGAGTGAGCATGAGCAGATTTGTAAAGCTGTAAAGCTCTGCACTTTGCATTGCCAGTACATGAGCCACCATTTCGCACTGAATCATCAGATCCAGAGCTGTGAGATCACCAAAGCGTCGCACTCATCAGATTCAGAACTCAGGTAAAGATGAACGGAAAGGATGACGGCAATGTCAGATGGTAGCTGAGATGCATGCCTCAAGATCTGTATGTCCTGTTAAACATGAACTGCCTACCTGACCTGACCCATCTACAGTGACAGAGAGCTGCAATGGACATGCTCCCCCAAGTCCTAGTACACTCGAAAAACCGCCATGGAAATAATTTTCAGATGCTAACTGTAACAGCAAGGATGCCAACAGATGAGCATTTCGTCTCATCATCATCATCATAGCAACTACCACATGACAGCTTTCTGTTTCTCACTAATCATACACTAATCACTGATGCAGCTAAAGCATTTGCAGCAAAGACAAGGAGGATTAATGAACAAGAAGAGAGCTGCAAGAAAAAGGCTAAGCCTAGGCCTAGTAGTGGCAACACCTCACTATTCGCAATGGGGGAATGCCGGCAAGACCAAGAGAGCCGCTAGCCGGGGCGGACGCGCTTCTGGCCGGCGCGGCCGTCGGAGGAGCGGAGCGTGCCGGAGGAGTCGCCGTCGGAGGAGGCGTCCATGTTGCGGGCGAAGGAGGCGGAGAGGTCGGCGTAGAGGCCGACGACGCGGCGGATGTTGTTGTTGAGCTCCCGGATGAGGCCGACGTTGCGGGTGAGGTTGCCGGGCACCCGGGACTCGTGGTTCTGGTTGATCTCGCTGATGAGCAGCCGGTTCTGGTCCAGCAGGCTCTGCACCTGCACGAAGCTCTTGTGGAACGTCTGGATCAGCTTCCCGTCCGCCTGACCGCCGCCGCCGCCGCCGTTCGCCATGCCGGAGAAGCTGTCCCCTTCCATGTCAGCCCCAGCCTCTCCTCTTCTTGCTTGCTCTGACCTCTCACACTGACACCACGGCAACAGCAGCAGGCAAGATATATGCCTGAATTGAACGCAGACAGATCAAATCAGACCCATTGATTCAGCTGGGGTCAGGAAAGATTTGAACTTGAGAACCAAAATTTAGGCTTTGCATTTATGGTGGGATTGGTTTGTACTAGAAACAAATAATAAAGGCCCATCAAGAAACATGTAGTGTGAAAGATTCAACGGGTACATACAGTACAAATGTACAATAATCAACCATAGGTAAAAAAAATCCAATATACAAAACACCGTGAAGGTAAAATTCAGCAACTGAACTTTGGGACGAAACAAAAAGAAAGAGACGAACTTTCACAAGGATTCACCTATTTCAGTTCCCAACCCCTCCTCTGAAGAAGAACACAAAGCCTCCTACTGGTGTGATGAGCAACTGCAAACTAGTCCCTGATGCTGACAAGAAAGCAATGGAAGAACTTAAATAGGAGGTGGTGGGGAGAAAAGCAAAGGAGGCGGGATTCTATAGGACTCACCCCACAAATGTTATCCCTGCAGAAACCTTTGCAATTAACAAGGGCAAAGCGGGGCGGATGCCGAGGATGATAGAGAGGGGATGGAATCTATCGGGAAGTGTTCAGGGGCAGAGTCTAGGGAGAGAGGAGAGGAGCATGGGGACTTGTATGTGAGAGAAGAGATGGAGAGGGGCCCTGATCTGAGGACCCAGTGACCCTGACTGAGCCTGACCTGTGTGATGCTGAGGTGAAATCATGGCCAGTGGCCACAGGCCGGCCAGCTCCCCATGCCGATCCCTTTTATATTCTCTCTCTAGCAGACTACTGGCACACAAAAACAAACATTCTCTCTCTAAAACTTTGAGATAATCAGCGAAGCATAGCTCTAAAGAATCTTAGAAATATTAAACAAAGTTTATCTACAAAACTATTTGTAGAACCCCTAGTCTATTTCGCAAGACGAATCTAAAGGTACGCTAAACTATGATTAGCGGATGGTTACTGTAGTATCACTGTATCAACTTATAGATTAATTAGGCTCATTAGATTCGTCTCGTAAAATAGCATAGGGGTTATGGAATGAGTTTTACCAGTAATCTACATTTAGTACTTCTAAATATTAGGATTTCGTAGTAGAACTATTTTTTAGCTCGAGGGAGAGGACATAGGAGCAGGACGAAGAAAGAGGACATGCAGAGGGTTTTGTAACTGGGGAAAAGCTGGAAGCCAATTCCACAAAAAGAGATGACATAGGAGCAGGACGAAGAAAGAGGACATGCAGGGGGTTTTGTAACTGGGGAAAAGCTGGAAGCCAATTCCATAAAAAAGAGATGGGGCTCCCCATGTTGCTTTGTGCCCACATTTGCATGCCCCGGAACGAGATGTTAAGTAATGACCCCATCATAATCCAGCCATCTCTGCCAGGGACCTTCGTGGGAGAAGATGCCAAGAACGGGAACTGAAGCAGCCCCGGATAAAGAATGGGCAATTTGTCTCTTGGGGACGCACGGCACCAAAAGAGTGGCTTCGTTTCTAAGACACCGTCGTGTTCGATTTTGTTTGCTACGCTGCACAAATACGAGGTTTGTTAGTAGGATACTAGAGGAACAGCAAAAAAAAAGTCATATTTACTTTTGCATTGCATCCTATCCGTGTATTTTTTTTCTAGGAATGTCCACGAAGATTTGGAAAACAGCACAAAGGGCACAATAGTCTTTTCGTCCCCTCCAACGATGTGATTTTGTTGGGGGTTACCCATAAAGATCTAGAAAAGTGGTGCCAAGCGCGTCATAATTTTTTCCTCCAACGACGTAGACGCAAACCATGTTTTTTTGCAGCATTGTGGGGCCAAGGATCATTTTCCTTTAGGTACTTGCGAGAGGGATAAAGTTCCTCAGAGGATATCAAGACAAGGTCCTTCCCTGCACTGCAAACAACCCCTCGTAGCTCTCCCGCGTGTTCGAAGAAATAAATTCCCATCTAGGAGCTCGGCAAACCGGTAAAGATGAGACCCTTGCTCGGTGCCCTCAGTTGGCAGAATGGGTCGCCACTCACCAGGGCATGGCCAAGCAGATTAAGCAGAAGAAGTGTTGTTTACCCCAAGGTTAGCTCAGGTTTGTGTCGGGGCTTAAGGAGGGGGAGGAATCCTGTCAATCGGCCACTTGGCCTACCATTCTACCGCCCATTCAGAAACTGAGCCCGAAAGTGAGTGACCACTGTCCACTGTCTTGCAAGCAGATTGTTTTTTCCTAAAAAAAAAGTACTGCACTTGTGTTGCTTGTTAGATGTGCAGAGGTAGGCAAGCGTGCAGAGTTTGCACAGAGACTCATGCAGATCTTTTCAAAAAAAGAAAAAGAAAAGAGACACATGCATGCAGATGCGCATGTATCATTACTTACTAATTTGCTATGTATAATAACAATTACACTAGGTGGCGTTGGAGACACTCTTCAGGATCGTCGTGTGGTGCCGTGAGATGATGGTAGGCTCCCCAAGGATGGTGGTGAGAAAGGAGGGAGGACGGCAGGAGGACGCGTCGCTGTTCTGTTCAGACGAGGAAGGGACACGGGATGGCCTGCCTGAATTCTTTTTCTTTCCAGCCCGGGTGATCCTGACAGACAACTGCAACGCCTGCAAATTTTGTTCTTGTGTGTCTCCTCTCCTGTGCTCACCGAAAGGAGTTTCCTCGATGCATCCGGAGGTTTGAGATGAAGAAACTTTTTGATTTGTACCGGAAGTTTTGGTTTTAGAGGTGAAGCTTTTAATTCGCACTGAAAAAAGCTTTTGGTTCGGTAGAAACCAGTATTTGCGGCAAGGACTCAACTGAGCTCAGGAAAATAACAGGAAAATAAAAAGGCTAAAAACAGACTGAGAAACTAATATGGCAAAGTACCATGACAACAGAAAGTTATTTTCCGGTAAGAATACGATGAATAGTTACATCCTCCTGATCAAACAGTGAACGCACAGCAGGCTGGCAATGTATAATATATATGTAATTCCTCAGTTCTGAAATGCAAGTTACTGTGGTTTGTCCTAAATCAAATTATTCTAAATTTAATTAAGTTTAGGATAGAGTGATAATATTTTAAATGTCAAATGAGAATAATTAGGCCCATTACGAAATATATTTTCATAATTTACTTATTTGATACGCTAACTGCTAATATTATTCTCTATAAATTTGTTCAAATTTGAACTATTTTAACTTCTATCTAAACTACTTTAAAGCAAAATGCCTTATATTTTAGAAATGACGTGAGTAGCTAGCGTGGTAAAGGTGGGACTTCTATGCACCTTCCGTGCGATAGAAAGAAACTCATTGAATCGCAAAAGCCCAATACAGCCCAGCAGTAGCCCACTGGACACGCACCCGCAAGCAGAAATATCATGCTAACATCATCTTGTTGCAGCAGCGAATGGAGGCTAAGTCAGTCATGCTCAACATCACCTCAAATGCATATGCTTCGATTTTTTTATTTATACTTCCTTTTTGTTTTTTCTAGCCTGTAATAGCAGATTCAATATTATTGTTATAGCTGGATCAACATTCTGAAAAACTTCTTCAACATTTTTTAAAAGTGTTGAAACAGTATATTATAAATATTGAAATGATATATTAAAAATGTTGAATTAGTATATTGAAATGTTGCAATATTAAAATTGAAAATTTTAGACAACATATTGGATCTCATTTCATTCTAAGAAATACCATGATGCAAACGGATTTATAATCGGATGCATGGCTTAAGAGAAAACACCATCTAAAGCTTGAATTTGTTTAGCATCCCACCCACCACCCTTCTCTCACGTCGCGATACGTGTCCCCAACATGTATGTTGCTGTGCTTCTCCGTGAGCCGGCTCCGCATGTGCAGTTCATGCATGCCATGTGTACCTCTCTCTAGACATGTTCTTAGCCTCTCTCAGTAATATTACATGAATTCTCTAGACATGTTCTTAGCCTCTCTCAGTAATATTACATGGATCTCAAACGGTGTAAGATGTATTGCTAAAAATCTTTCGAAAGATATATAGAGATTATTTTTAAAATTTAACTCAGATAATCAAAGAATCGGACTCTAATCTTTATAATTTTAAGCTAAAAATATATAAGAGCAAAGTTAAAATGTGCTACGAGTAGCCCGGAGCCTCTAATGGATGGACTGGGTGGGCTTCTTGCCAGGCAGGCCTTTTCAAGCCTGCAACATGGACGGCTCTGGCCCACATAAACGAAGGGCTCCTTTTCAACCCAGGCGGCCACGTCGGCCACCCGACGGCCACTCTGTTAGAAGCGACGGCGAACAAAACGATGAAAAATAGAAAGATCAAACCGTAGAAAGACACGAAGATTTAACGTGGAAAACCCCTCCAATGCGAAGGGTAAAAACCACGGGCGCCAGCCAGCAAGAACTTCACTATATCGGGTGTTTGTGTACAACGCCTAGCGGCGGCTTACAAGAGGAATAATAGGATTGATATTCTCCGGTGAATCCTATGGGTTAGATATATAGGAGAGTCACGTGGTCTCCTCAACTTCTACTAGCAATGTGGGATTAAAAGTTTGCACCACATGGGCCTTAATGGGCCAAGCCCAAATTCCAACACTCTCCCATCAGAATTTGGATCACAATATAACATACTCCACCTTGAGACAAATTCCTTCTTGTAGCATATCAAAATCATCACCTGAACACAACAAAGAACAGAACTTCTGGCGCCAAATAGCCTCTTGGGCTAAACTGTCAAACCAACTAAGCTTGAGCAAAGGTCAAACTTAGCTACAGGAACTGGTTTAGTCGTCATATCAGCTGGATTATCATGAGTACTGATCTTGCATACCTTTAATTTACCTTGTGAAATAACATCACGAACATAATGGTACTTGACATCAATATGCTTTGTCCTTTCATGAAACATCTGATCTTTAGTGAGGCAAATAGCACTTTGACTGTCACAGAATAGATCAATGCAAGAACCAACTCCACACAGCTCAGTAAACAAACCTTTCAGCCAAACTGCCTCCTTGCACGCTTCAGCAATAGCCATATATTCTGCTTCTGTGGTAGACATAGCAACAACAGGCTGCAAAGTAGCCTTCCAACTCACAGCACAACTGCTAACAGTGAACACATAACCTGTGAGTGACCTGCGCCTATCCAAATCAGCAGCATAATCTGAATCCACATAACCAATGAGTCCCTGATCAGTTCTCCCAAACTTCAAACAAGAATCTGCTGTTCCTCTGAGGTACCTGAAAATCCACTGAACTGCCTTCCAGTGTTCTTTACCAGGATTAGACATGTATCTGCTAACCAAACTCATAGCATATGATAAATCTGGGCGAGAGCAAACCATGGCATACATCAAAGAACCAACAGCACTAGAATATGGGACTTTTGACATGTATTCAACATCCTCCTCAGAACTAGGGCACTGAGCAGCTGACAATTTAAAGTGAGGTGCAATAGGAGTACTAACTGGCTTTGAATCATGCATATTGAAACGCTGAAGAACCTTGTTAATGTAATTATGCTGACTAAGAAATAATAAACCAGATTTTCTGTCTCTAGTAATCTCCATACCTAGAATTTTTTTAGCAACACCAAGATCCTTCATATCAAATTCACTACTCAACAATTTCTTTACTGTAGTGATTTCTTTTCTGCTCTTGGCAGCAATAAGCATGTCATCAACATATAACAGCAAGTATATAGATGATTCCTCAACAATCTTAATGTAAACACAGCTATCATATTCAGATCTTTTAAAACCATGTAACAACATAAATGAATCAAACCTCTTATACCACTGACGAGGAGACTGTTTCAAACCATACAAGGATTTCTTTAATTTGCAAACATAATTCTCTTTGCTTGGCACTATGAATCCTTCTGACTGATCCATGTAAATTTCCTCCTCAAGCTCTCCATGTAAAAATGCAGTCTTCACATCTAACTGCTCAAGCTCAAGATCATGCATAGCAACAATACTAAAGAAAGTCCGAATTGAGCTATGCTTCACAACTGGAGAGAACACATCATTATAGTCAACACCAGGAATCTGACTGAAACCTTTTGCAACTAACCTTGCCTTAAATCTTGGAGGCTCACTAGAAGACAAACCCTCCTTTCTCTTGAAGACCCATTTGCAGCGAACAGTCTTCTTTTTCTCAGGCAAGCTTACAATCTCCCATGTGCCATTCTTCTCAAGAGACTGCATCTCCTCATGCATAGCTGAGATCCACTTCTCCTTATCAACTGAATCAATGGCTTCAGAATATGTTGCTGGCTCACTAGCATCCTCCACCTGTTCAGCACAACTCAAAGCATAATAAGTCAGATTACACTCCTCAATTAAACGGTTTGGAGGTCCACAACTCCTCTTTGATCTGCGAAGAGCAATAGGTAAATCTACATCCTCCTCATGCTGCAAATCAGACTGTGAAACTGGAGGTGAGTGCTGAACAGTATCAGGAACACTATCTGAAACATCATTACCAACAACTTCATTTTCCTGGTCATCCATAAGCTCCACCTGCACACTAACTTGTGACTGCAATTTCTCAACTAAAGCATCATCTGTGGACAAACTGTCAGTAAACATCACAGATTCATTGAAAACAACACTTCTGCTCATAAAAGTCTTTCTAGTTTCAGGATTCCACAATTTATATCCTTTGACTCCCGAACCATAACCAAGAAACAGACATTTAATAGCTCTAGGCTCTAATTTTCCATTATCAACATGAGCATAAGAAGTGCAGCCAAAAACTCTCAAGTGTGAATAATCTGCAGGTGTACCAGACCATACCTCAATAGGAGTCTTCTTGTTGAGTGGAATAGAAGGCGATCTGTTGATCAAATAACATGCTGTATTAACAGCCTCAGCCCAAAAACGCTTGTTCATATGGGCATTGGACAGCATGCAACGAGCCTTCGAGATGATAGTCCTGTTCATACGCTCGGCCACACCATTCTGCTGAGGAGTGTATGGTATGGTGTGATGCCTAACAATGCCTTCTTTTCTGCAATAATCATCAAAAGCATCCGAACAGAACTCTCCACCATTATCAGTTCGAAGCACCTTGACCTTCTTCTCAGTTTGCCTTTCTATCATAACTTTCCATTCTATAAAAGCAGCAAAAGTATCATCTTTGCTTTTCAGAAAATAAGGCCAGACTCTTCTAGAGTAATCATCAATAATGGTAAGCATATAACGAGCACCACCATATGAAGGCTTACGTGAAGGACCCCACAAATCAGCATGAACATAATCAAGTGTACCTTTTGTGGTATGAACAGAGGTATTGAATTTGACCCTCTTATGCTTACCAAATACACAATGCTCACAGAACTTCTTGCCACTCAGAATGCAGCCATCCAGCAGGTTTCTCTTCATCAATTCTGCCATACCGAGTTCACTCATGTGTCCAAGACGCATATGCCAAAGGTCAGTCTTACTAGGTTCAGCATTAGCAACATTAGCAGCAGAAACAGAACCATGCAAAGTACAACCTCTGAGAACATATAAATTTGAAGGATTGAGATCACCCAGCAAACATACAAGAGAACCTTTAGATACCTTCACAACTCCACCTGAACCGGTGTATTTGAGTCCTTCTTTATCAAGTGTGCTCAACGAGATCAGATTTCTTTTCATCCCTGGTATGTGCCTTACATTCTTCAGTATGCGAATCATGCCATCATGGGTCTTGATCTGAACAGAGCCAATGCCAATAATCTCACACGGGTTATCATCTCCCATGCGCACAAAATCACCGTTCTGCAAAGACTCATAGGAACTGAACCAATCTCTATTAGTGCAGATATGAAAAGAACATGCAGAATCAAGAATCCACTCATCATGACCAGCAACACAATCAGCAAAGACAACCAAACAATCTGACTCAGAGTTTTCACCAGCAGAAGCAACACTAGCCTTACCATCAGATTTATTTTTCTTCTTCTCCTTATTCTGCAATTTCCAGCAATCCTCAATCATATGAGATTTCTTCTTGCAATACTTACAGAATTTCTTCTTGGGACCTTTGGACTGGGAGCGGCCTCTACCGTCATTGCTCTTGCCACGATCGTTGTTATCACTTGAGGATCTTTGCTCTGATCTGCCTCTGACATGCAAAGCGTCGCCCCTAGAGGACGAGCCATCTGTCTGCACCATGCCTTTCATCTTCTCCTTAGACTGGAGTGCCTCACAAACTTCCGCAAGGGTTAGTTCATCACGGCTTAATAGTATGGTGTCACGGAAACTTGCATAAGAACTTGGCAAAGAGCATAATAAAAGAAGATCTAAGTCCTCATCTTCATACTTAACCTCCATCGACCCTAGGTCAGCAACGATCTCCTTGAAGACAGATAGGTGACCCATCACCGAATCACCCTCCTGCATCTTAAGCGTGTACAGCTTCAACTTCATATGCAATTTACTGGTAAGATCCTTCGACATGCAGATCGATTCCAGTTTTAGCCACAATTCTGCAGCAGTCTTTTCCTGCAGCACTTCTTGTAGAATATCATTAGATAGATGAAGCTGAATAAGAGAAAGAGCCTTACGGTCCTTGCGCTTCTCCTCATCGGTCCACTCATCCTTCTTTTTCTTCCCGAATTTTTCCAGCGCCTCATCAAGATCATTGGTTTGCGCCAGAATAGCTCTCATCTTGACTTGCCACAGCGAGAACCTTGTCTTGTAGTCCAACATCGGTAGATCATACTTCATCGACGCCATCACGAAACTCAAACTTGAAACCTGGCTCTGATACCACTTGTTAGAAGCGACGGCGAACAAAACGATGAAAAATAGAAAGATCAAACCGCAGAAAGACACGAAGATTTAACGTGGAAAACCCCTCCAATGCGAAGGGTAAAAACCACGGGCGCCAGCCAGCAAGAACTTCACTATATCGGGTGTTTGTGTACAACGCCTAGCGGCGGCTTACAAGAGAAATAATAGGATTGATATTCTCCGGTGAAGCCTATGGGTTAGATATATAGGAGAGTCACGTGGTCTCCTCAACTTCTACTAGCAATGTGGGATTAAAAGTTTGCACCACATGGGCCTTAATGGGTCAAGCCCAAATTCCAACACTCTCCCATCAGAATTTGGATCACAATATAACACACTCACCTCGGCTGGCTCCTGTCCTGCGCTCCCACCCTGCAGACAAAAACGAGCACACACGAGCAGCTCCGAGCAGACGCGGCGAGGATTCATTCGTTCAACAGCAGAGGAGGAGGAGGAAGAGAGCGAGCGGCTCCGGTCCCAACCATATCCCATGGCGCTGTTCGCCGTCCTCCGCGCATCTCCGGTGGCTGCCGCCGCGGCGCCGTCCTTCTCCTGCATGTCCGGCCGTGGTACTGTATGCGCAGCTCTGTTTTGATTCCAAGCTTGGTAGCCATGGAATTAGACGGCGCTGATTTACCTTAATTCAGGCGTCGTTAATCGTGGATTATGAGGGCATCTTGTGTGTGCTAATTGTAGGTTTTTTGAGATCTAGTGTAGTTACTCAACTAATGCTGCGGAGTCTTAAGATTCTTCGAAACAAAACATTCTTTGGATTGTCTGAAAGAGTTGCATGCATTTTGAACATGGCTACTGAAATGGTCTGACCTGGTGTTAAAATTTAGTGATTTACTGTACTACTCGTGGCTTCTGAAAATTGTGCCAAAATGCAGCAGCGTCTTCGCTGCGCGTCACCTCCGGCAAGAGGCGCGCCGTCTCCTCCAGGGCGGCCGCCCGGCCGCTGTCCATCCGGTGCGAGCAGAGCGCGAAGCAGGGCGGCGGCGGCTCCGACGTGTGGCTGGGCCGCGCCGCCATGGTCGGCTTCGCCTCGGCGATCTCCGTCGAGGTGGCCACCGGCAAAGGCTTCCTCCAGGTCGCTAGCTAGCTTAGATTCGCATGACCAGTGACTGGTTCCTGCACACGTACGTGCCGAAAAGCTTGCAACTAACGCCCAACTTGGTGCCGCAGAACTTCGGCGTGGCGACGCCGGCGCCGACGCTGGCGCTGGTCGTGTCGGGGCTCGTCGTCGGCCTCGCCCTCTTCTTCCTGCTCCAGTCCGGCTCGCGAGACTGAACGCCGGTGGACGAGCAATCGAACATCTGCAGGGTTCAGTGCTGAAGGTTCGTCAGAGGCTGCTCTGCAAACGCATCTAGTTTGTCCCTGGTTCACTGCCGGTGCCGGCCTCGGATCGGATCAGTGGCCTACCAGCTACTACTGGTACAGTCCATATTGTATTGTCCTGTGGCTTTGTGTTTGGACCATCTGTCGGCGATACGAACTAACATGCAGTGACCTCTTAATGAAAAACGTGCTCAGATCGCGAAAAAACCGAATGAACATGTAATATTATCCACATTTTAACCTAAAGGAACATGCGCTACATCAACAACCAAACAGACAAATCTTTTGGCGAAATTGCATAGTCGCAATTGTTAGTGAACATAGCATTCTTCTTCCCCCCTGCAGCATGCTTTTTCCATGATCCTGCTCCGCAGTGGCTGCACCCGACAAATTCAGGACGACGTTCTGAATGTCATGCAACTGACGAAAACCGTGACCTGGTGGCCGGCAACTTTCTTGCTCGTCAGCTTCCCTATCTGCCCTTGTACGAGCTGGACATTCCTTCAAGTCTGTATAAGTAGTACTACACGGATACCTGCAGCTCCATGGCTTGTACGACCGTACTGCATCTGATGATGTGCTATCTGACGGAGGAGGGACAGCGTTAGGTGGAACCGATCGATCATGGATGATTGGATGTCATAGGAACGGTAGTATTGCTTGCAGATTCCCCAGAAAAAAAAGGAGACAAGATGAGACTCCCTGTCACTGAAATATCAATTTTGCTTGTGTGAGTATTTTCCAAATGTGCAGTGATTCAGCATGATATCAGTTCCTTTGAGTAGGGGACTTTGCTCGAGTTACTTACTATTAGATGGACAAGATAACAATAATGCTGTGATCCTGATGCAGCAGGTGCTTATATATAGCAAAGTGGACCAACTCTGCCTGGTCTCCCGTGCTGCAGTGTGCAGATGGTTGCAGTCTAGTACAGTGCCTCTTCTTATGCAGCTGCATATGACATAATACACTAGCAAGCAAATTAAAACAGCACAGCCACCTCTAAGACTTCGCAAGATTAAATTTTCCCTACTGTACTCTTCGGAAAGAAAAATCTTTTCAAGAAAACTCATCTTAAAGAAAAGTATATCCATGTACTCTCCAGGCCTCTTCAGTGACCCAAAGCATTTTCAGTCACCGGAGTACCACCAGTGGAGTTCATGCGCGTCACAACTCACCACCGGACGTTTGAAGGCGTCAAGCAAAGTACAAGTACTGAGACAAAGTGACGTGAAGCTGTACTGCCCTGTCCCCATCCGCTTGCTTCACGGCGCAAGCTAGCAAAACGGCCCCGGATCACCAGATTCCGGTAGTAGCTGACACCACCGAGCACGGCTTTCTGTTAGAGGTTTCCGTGTTGCAAGGAGCAGTTCAATCAGAGTTAACCGAAGTTCTCGGAACGATGGATGGAGGAACGCGGAATGGGGAACGAGGAACGGCATTTGGAATGGATTTTTACACTATGGGAACGAAAATGTTCTCTGTTCCCGTTCCCGGAACGGCGTTCCCGGAACGGCGTTTCCGGAACGTGGAACGCAGCCACGTTCCCTGTGACTATGAATCAGAGTTCCAAAAGGAGTAACTTGCACAGGGTTTCTGCTGGAAAGTCAGTCCTTTTGATCATTGCACGCAAAGCTTTAATCCGGCTCTGTCAGTGACGCTAACCTATGGGCATTGTTTGTTTCTCGCGGTGGTTAAGAAAAGAAAGCGATGCAGTTTGAGACTCGAGTTCATTAATCTACGATTTTTTTCTCAGGTCATTGCGTGTCCACTGCCCCTACTGGCTGTATAAATAGGGAGGGCCACAGACAGCTGCAGCAGGGCTGCCACTCTCTCTCACAGTTCGAGCTCTTTATCACCTGCAGTCTCTCAGGTTCTTCTTGCTCCCACCACTCTTTTCAGTTAGCATGTAGGAGTACTAGCAGTAGCAATTCAGTTTATGCATCCCTTCGATTCAGACTGCTACTCTTGATTTTTTTCTGAAATGAGAAAAAAGAAAGATCTTTCTGATTTCAATCCCGTTTCTATCCCGCTTTTGCCACATGAGCTGATGATTCAACACAAATTCACTTTTTTCATCTCTTCGATTCAGACTGCTACTCTGAAAACTTTTCCGAAATGATAAAACAGAGAGACCTTTCTGAATTCGCTGTTGATTCCGTCTCTATCACACTTTTGCCACTTATAGTCTCGACGATTCAACAACATAAATTCGAGACAAATACAATATAAAGTCTAGGGTGATATTTCGAAGAAAAAAAAATCTAATCTTGACGGGTCAAGAACCCTGAAAGTCAAGGGCGAAGGGCCCACGGCGCAGAGACCGTGTCCGTCTAGGACTCCGCCTATCAATCTCTCCGGCCGCCGGAAATAAGTCAAGAACCCGTTTGTCCGCCATGATCGCGGCCGAGCGATAACCCACCCTGCCGTTGACCTCGTGGTGATCGATTCCGCAGGCGGCGACGGGAGGAGGAGATGGACGGGGAGCAGGCGGCGCGGTGGGCGGCGGCGCAGGAGGGGGTGCCCGTCGGCGCGGACCTCGTCGCTGCGGCGCTGCGGCAGCTGGAGTTCCTCGCGGCGGTGGACCGCCGCCGGTGGCTCTATGAGGGCCCGCTGCTCGACCGGGCCATACGCAGGTACGGATGATGCGAGAAATAATTTTCCCTTATTTTATCATTTCTCCTCCCCCTTGGCTTTTGGCTGTTGGAGAACGCAAGGGACGGTTCATGCTTTTTCTCGAGGTCGTCAACTGTTCATCTTTGTCGGGCCTGGATCATGATCAATAGATGAATCCCTGGGAGAATCATGAGAATATGAGATGGAAAATGATGAAACCGGAATCTTAATTGTGAAATTTCTTCTTCTGGTCTGGGAAAATAACAGTCTTGATGAAAATCGCTAGTTAGATAACAAAGTGCCGCAGGAATGCAGGTGCCTGAGCTTCAATTTTGGGGGGGTAGAATTCAGAAGATAGCTGAGAGCCTGAAACCAATTGCAAATACTCTTGTTTGTAGTTTTGGCCTTACCTGGAGATATTTAGTTGAAAATGCAGTCACATAAAAGTCAGTGTCGTGTTGAATTACTGATGGTTTGGTGATTTGATTTTTTTTAAACTAGGAAATTCCTCTACTGCTCCGGGAAACAGAACAATTCTGCTCTGATTCATGTCCTGAGATGTATACTCGTTGACCCTTTGTATTATTTTGCTGCTATGCTAGGTACAAAGCTTGTTGGCTTCCCCTTCTTGCAAAGCACACTCAGGCTCCTATTGTGGATGGACCCTTGGTTGTCCCTCTTGATTGTGAATGGATCTGGCACTGCCATCGCCTTAACCCGGTATGCATCTTTAGGAAGACAATCATCTTGATTCATGATGTTACTCCTACTGGATGGAATGATCTGAACACCACATTAGACATCTCCTGCAGTTTCTTATGCTATATAAGATATGACTGTATTAAAAAAACTCAGTGAAGTAATTGTCATATTGCACATCTTTCAGGTTCAGTACATAAGGGACTGCAAGAAAGTATATGGCAGAATACTGAACAATGACAATGTTGAGTCATCCATTGGAATAAAATCAAAGATTCAGTCAGAGAAGGTTTGGAAAGCGTTGTATCCTGAGGAGCCCTTTGAGTTAGGGTACACTAGTTCTTCTGAAACCACCATGGATGTGCACCCTGGAGCTACAGAGGGCATTTCCTATGATTTAATTTCAGCTGTTAAGAGACAATCTTCTTTCTATTATCAGGTATTTAAACAACCTTTACTCCACTATATGCTATGTACCAGTGTTCCTGATTACACGATAAATCCTAAAAATTGCTATTTCAATTTTGACTCCAGATAACTGAAATAGCATTTACTTTGTAGACGACATACTGTTTTTTTATGATCCAGGATATCAGAAAATTTTTCTTTTTTCTGGCAGGTTGGAACGCCAACCATGCATGACCAGCGTTTTCTTGTTGAAGCGTTAGCTCGATACAAGGGATTTTTATATCTGATCAAGATGAATCAAGACAAAGGAGTGCAGCGATTCCGTGTACCGACCTACGATGTGGATCTCATGTGGCACACTCACCAGCTGCATCCTGTTACTTACTGCAAAGATATGTTGAAGCTTCTTGGCAAAGTTCTGGAGCATGATGACACCGACGCTGATAGATCTGAAGGGAAGAAGCTTGATGTCGGATTTACAGAGACTACGGAACAGTTTGAGAGTATCTTTGGTGCAAGATACTGGAAGGCTGGATGTATGTACCGTGGCAACATGCCGTCTCCTGTTACATCCACTCCTCAGATATTCAATACTGAGGATGGTAATGGATCTGACATCTGCAAAGCCCATAATGATCTTAATGTTCTGGACATCACTTTTGTAGAGGTATGCTACTTTCTTCATTAAGTGACAGTTAGTACAAGGTACATAATTATATCTAGACAGGTCTGATCTGATGGTACAATTCAAAATGATGTGTGTTGTACATGTAACTACTATAACCAGTTGTTTCTGGACTGATAGTTGATATGATAATTGCATAAAATCTGAAGCAGCCAATTCTTCTGCCATGATGTTTCTACCATATATTAGTAGTGGACTTGAACATTTCCCTTTTTTGCAGTTATATTTGCAAATTGTGGACATCAAGAATTTACCATCATCTGCTGTTCCAAAAGAAAATGTGTATGTATGGTTCACCAAGAATCAATCAGATATGTTTATCAGTGACGGTGGCAGGTTGGATATTTCAACAGTTACAGGGAAGACTGGAGCTAGTTTGCAGTGTGAACCTACCGGAGAACTCATCCTTACAGTAATGGTTGATCAGGCATCTAAGAAACCAGAACCAATTGGGAAGGTTTCTATTCCACTGCAGCATCTTACAGGGCCTGATTCTAAGCTCTCCTTTGAATGGTGGTTTGAACTGAAAGCTCATGGTGGGCATGCCACTTCCCCTCCTGTTAGTCTTCGTGTTGCAGCCTCTGCTACTGTCCCATCTAGCGCTCAGAAGGTGTTTAGCATGGTCAGGGCAGAGCCTTTCTCTCTCAAGTCCTGTCTTTTGCCATATTCCATCAAGGATCAGAAGATGGGCAGCTCGACTCGTTTCTTGTATGATTGTGGTACCGAGCTTATCCGTCTTCAGATAAGGTAATTTTCTTGGATTGCAAAATGGATGAATTTTCTCTCCACAAAGGTTAACAGATTTGTAGAACTGTATGGCAGAAATTACATTTGATGCTGACCGGAACTACACTACTGCCACATAGTAGTACAGCTGCTTTCCTTCATGTTTAAAGTTTCTTTATATGGTTTTGCCGTCTGTTCAGTACATCTCCAAATGAAGGTTGAGTATGCAAAGTTGCAAATTGGTAGTTGCAGTAGGAGCCGATGGTCAGATTATAAAGACATCTTTAACTATTCATTCAGATCAGATCCGCAATTTATTTCATTATGAGGAGTCTGGAAGGACTTTAGTTACTGTTAATTTTTTTCATTATAGAACACTATGAAAAAGATAAGAATGTTCTTGGTGATAGGGACTGAAAGAGTTGAAACTCACAAGTTCTGTTTATCCAAATCCCAGATGAAGCAGGATAAAAAAATTATCTTCCTGTAAATAGAACAGTGTGTCAATTTACTACTAACCTGAATCATGCTAGTAAATGCGTCCAATGAGTAATGACTAACCTATGTCTCAGAAAGCACAAGGTAAAGAATGCTATGGCTTGCAAGCGGGAATTGGTTGGAGTACTGAAGTCGCGAAAGCAGCATCTTCAGCTAGCAGAATTCAGAGAAAATAAGTGGATGCTGAAAAATTCAAACCTGTCGATCAGCGGTAGCACTGATGGCAGTATGCTCGACCTCAAAGGTGACAACCAACTGGTAAGCTTAACTCAAATTCAATTCACAGTGATAACCACTTTCTATTCAAGTAGCAAACTTAAAGTTCTAGTACTTGTTTGAACAAATCAGATCAAGCTGTACCAAGGAAGGAAACTCGAATATGAACGCAAGTGCTGCAAGTGTCACTCCGAGGATGCCTCGGCTGTCACCGCTGTGAGGTTTTGTGCTGAGCACCCATATGGCAAAGCTGTGGCGTTGCTGGACACCAAATCTCGGTTGATCATGGTACACTTTTACTTGTAGCATCATTTTGGTAACCTGAATTATCTTTCTTTCTGCTAACACAACCATGTTTGTCATCGATAGGTGAATGAGGATGAGTTCCTACTTCCATGGATCACGATATCGTTCCTGTTCATGTATGCCGACTGCCAAGAAGGTGTGGAACTCATCAGTAGTGCAGTAGTTCAGAAGGCTGTAGTGTCCGGATCTGACACAGCCATAATTTCAGAGATACATACCCTTGAAGCTAGGAGCGCGGCAGTGGCTCCTGTGCTATGTGGCACTTGCAGCACGGCGTTGGGTGGTGAAAAGGTCACGGCAGGCTGCAAGACTGACCATGCTAGCTCTGGTGCTTGCCCGGCAGCAGTTGCAAGTGGCGAGGATGGCCACGCTGAGTCTGCTGGCTGTGGGAGCGGTTGTGGCGGCGGAAACTGTGGACCCATGGTGGTTGAAGATTCCAAGGCTGACAATGCCAAGACTGGAGGCTGTGGTTCTGGATGTGGTGGTGGCTGCGGTGGTGGGGGAGGCTGTGGCACCTTGTTGAAAGCGAGCACCATGACTGGTGAGTGTCAGGCCATGTCCAAGTCGGGAGGCTGTGGCTCCGGCTGTGGTAGTGGAGGCGGCTGTGGCACTGTGTTGAACTCCAAAGCTACGGTTAGGGATAGCATGATCATTGAAGGCTCCAAGGCAAGCCACATCAAGTCTGGTGGATGCGGTTCCGGCTGCGGTGGTGGCTGTGGAGGCGGTGGCTGCGGCACCCTGGTCAACTCCAGTGCTACAGCTGGCCAAGGCCTGGCCACGTCAACTGGCTGTGGTTCCGGTTGCGGTGGCGGTTGCGGCGCCATGGTCACTGAAGGCTCCAAGACCAGCCATGCCAAGTCTAGTGGATGTGGTTCTGGCTGCGGTGGCGGCTGCAGCACCCTAGTCAACTCTAGCACTGCGGCTGGCCAAGCCAAATCTGGTGGCTGTGGTTCTGGTTGTGGCAGCGGAGGCTGCAGCGCCATGGTCACTGAAGGCTCCAAGACCAGCCATGTCAAGTCCAGCAGATGTGGTTCTGGTTGCGGTGGTGGTTGTGGAGGAGGCGGCGGCTGCGGCACCCTATTCAACTCAAGCACCGCGGCCGGCCAAGCCAAATCCGGGGGCTGTGGCTCTGGCTGCGGCGGCGGAGGCTGTGGTGCCATGGTTACTGAAGGATCCAAGACCAGCCATGCCAAGTTCAGTGGATGTGGTTCTGGCTGTGGTGGCAGTTGCGGAGGAGGTGGCGGCTGCGGAACCCTATTCAACTCTAGTACTGCAGCCGGCCAAGCCAAATCTGGCGGCTGTGGCTCTGGCTGTGGCGGCGGAGGCTGCGGCAGTGGCGGCATGGTCATAGAGGGCTCCAAGAGCAACATGTCTGGAGGCTGTGGCTCCGGCTGCGGTGGTGGGTGCAGCAATGGCATCATATTCAACACGAGCTGCACAAAGGCTGGCGGCGAGGGCCATTCCAAGTCAGGCGGCTGTGGTTCAGGCTGTGGCGCCGGTTGCGGTGCCATGTTCAATGCATGATCCAAGATCCTGGTCGGCTGTTGCGGCTTGGCTGGCTGTCTAGTCACCGGCGATTGCAGCTTTGGTAGCTCAGGAGTGAAGAGTGAACTCCAAAGAGGACAGAGATGCACAACATGCTACTTATTAACATAAGCCGGAACCTTTCCTGGTCTTTAAAAAAAAAGATACACAACATGACCGCGTGCATTGGTGTGCGTTGAGGATTGAGGTGTCTTGTGCTTGTAAGATAAATAATCAAATGAATAAATAAATAATTGCTTGGTTTTACTGGCATACATCTCACTCTGACGAGAGTCTTGCCCAGATCTGGGCGTTGGGTTGGTCGTGGTTGCTATTAGTACTGTGATATGTGATATATTGTGTAATTAAAAAACTGCGAGAATGTACTGTTCCTATTAGTACAATTTCAATTATTTTTATGAGTTTTCAAATCTTCACTAAAGAAAGAAAAAAATGTTTAGGTTTAGTAGTGCTAACCTTTTTCTGCCGTGCTGTGTAATTAAGCCTTCGTATGTGCTTTCACACTAGTTTTTTCCACCCATTAGGTTGAACGATATCTACATACTCAACAGTTTTGCTCTAACACAAAATTTTCCAGACACTACGTTGTTCTCTATTTTAGCATAATGTAAACTGTACCAATTTTATTGATCGTCGCTTGTTCTCCATCCAAATAAACTGCAATATATGCAAGTATGCCACAGTGTCTATAGTCATCTTTCTATGTTTTCTTCTACAACTCCCTCCTTTCCTCTTTCTCATAATTTCATCGAATCAACCTGAATTCATCCTCTTTAAACGTCTTCAATGCAACCGCGTCTAAACTCATCTTTCTACCTTTCCCTTGACAACTTCCAACTTTCTTTCCCATATATTTCAATCAACCTTGACCCCAACAATGGTCCCCAGATCTCAACCCGTACTTCCATCTTACATGCAGGACCCACGTGTCAATGACTATTCTATTTTTCTTATTTTTTATTTTCTCCTTTTCTTTTATTTTTCTCTCCTCATCTCTTCCCCATTCCATCTTCTCTTTCCTGCTCGCAACCCCTGCCTCCTCCGACAGAGTCATCTCAATCGCCGTAGGTCCGCGTCCGTCCCCACGGAGGAGCTTCCCTGTAACAATCCGAAAATTCACATTTAAAAATCATTCGAATTCAAAACTATTTTCAAAATCTATTTGCATAAATTCATCTCTTGAGCCCAGATTCCTTTATCATCTAAACTCCATCTTTTATCTAATCTCAATCCAACTATTCCGCCTCACTACATCAACGCAACCAATGAACTTCCTCTCTAATCTCTCTTACTCTCACGTACCAAGAGGCATAAAAAGGTTGTCCACTTGTCCCTCCACTTGCTCACTTGCCAAGCTTCCTGCATCAAGCTCACGAATGGGTAGTTTGCATGCTGCCTACTTATTGCTGCCATAGCCTGCATGCTACAGTTCTAGCCTCAGATTCATACTAGGAAGCATGAAATTGCTGCCCACTTGTCCGCTTAAATGTCCACTTGTCCACTTGAATTACAACTTGCCTACTTAACTCACGCTAAAACTTCACCCAAGTACATGCATGACACCCAGCAGGCTGTTTCAGCTCGCTGCTGCATGCCGCGTGTAGGCTCATCCAGCTAGGCCCCCGGCCATGCTCGCTCTCGATCACGCTGCTGTCACCTCAGCACTCGCAAGTGGCCGCACGGCTACAACACCTCCATTGAAGGTGGTCGATGGAGCGCTGGCACAGCTCGCCGTTGCCCGCCTATAAAAAGGCGTCCCAAGCTGCTGCCCATCGCCATCACCGAGCTCGCTTAGCCATTCCGTTCTGCCAGCCCCCTCCCTGGCTCCGCAGCGCCGTTGCCACCCGCCTCCCGCCGGCCGCCGTGGCCAGGCCTCCTCGCGCCACCTCTGCTCAAGGTGAGGAGGGGGATCGAATCCCCTCATTCCTCTCGCCATTTTCCCCCTCCCCTGGCCGCCGCGGTCAGCAGTGCCACTGCCGCCCCCCTCCCTCCTCTGTTCTGTCGAGGGGAGGAAGAAGGACAATTTTGCCCCTGAGCCCCCTCCTCTCTCTCCCCCTTTTACCCAAAACCCCCTCTCTATGTTCTTTTCCAAAGAAGCTCCCTCCCTTCCCCTTTTAAAGAATTAATCCATCCACTATATATAAAATAGTTATAAATAGACCCCTGCCCTCTTTCTAAAGTGACTCTAATATTTTCAAAAATCCCGACCAAGTCCTTTCTCTCCTAAAAATATTCTTCCTATCTTCACCTCTTCACTTTTTCTGATTCGAGCTCAACGGTAAAACTTTTATTTATTTCTCTTTAATATGTGCTTGTTTGTGTCTGCCATAGAGCACGGGGTGACTGAGGAGGAACCCATTGAAGAGTTTGCAGAGCAGTACCTCGAGCCGGAGCCCAAAGACACGTGACGCGAGCAAGAACTCCCGGAAGGCTTTGAAGACGGCAAGTCCAATCTCCCCCTTTGATGCATATTTAACCCAATTTTACAAACACAATCTGTTGGCCTGTTTATAAAATTGCATGTTGTTTGTTGCTAAATCATGGTTGGATAGCCACCCCTTGATTACTATGATCATTCCTCAATGACCTAGGTTTATCTCTAAATATGATATGCTTTGTTTGGATAACAAACACTGCTATATTGCTTAGGACTTTATTGCTCATTTTAATTCACACAAATATGATTACCATGTGTTTTATCAGAGAAGAAATGCGTGAGTATTTTGAAAAGGAGACAAATGGGGTTTTTGGAAAATAAAAGAAAGAGATGCTTAGATGAGATGGATGGGTGTTTCTTGTGTGAAATGTCGTGTTGGGCTCGTACCTTAGTGGTTGAGCAAGGTTGGGATATATCTATCTTGTCATAATTAAGGACCGAGTTGATGTGTTATCTTGCCTAACTCAAATTATCGTACAACCACTCGACCGTTGTGTGTACCAATGGCTTAGCATAAATCTCACTAGCTAGTCTGTTAGTCATCAGGAGAGCTGGTGAGCAACGGGTGATCAAGGAGACAGGTTAAGATCTGGGTAACATGCCTCGATTATACCTCACTGGTAGGTCAATGACCCCTTGGTGGATCCCGTGTTGGCTAGTCAGGTCTAGCTAAGGTGGGTAATGGTTTTGATATGATCCGTATTGACACCAAGTGATCGTGCTATGGTACTCTACTTGTGGGTAAAGTGTACACCTCTACAGAGTTAAAACCTATTCGGATAGTCATGCCCACGACATTGGGCGAGTTACGGTTTGGTCACATAACTAGATTTTGGGATGGATGGTTTTATGGTGTGAGTGGTTTTTGGAAGGTGTCCGACAGTTGTGCCGTGAGCTACGGCGGATGAGGAGTCCGGTAGTAGTAAAACTTGGATCCTTAGTGTAGGATCAACTTCACTTATTCTTTGGTTACCAAAGAATTTTTTTGAGAAAACCTTTTCTAAAATAAATCTTTGCATGTGTAAAAATCTAGCTTTACTGCAAATTAACCTTAGCCTCGTCCTTGTTATATCATGTGCATAATCTGTGTTATCCCCCTTCGTGGATGGGGTTGGACCTGCTGAGTATTTTTGTACTCACCCCTATTTTGTTGCTTCAGAGGAAGACCCGGATTTCGTTGTTGAGGACGTCGAGTAGGTGGTCGCTTCCGCACCCAACGCTGTCTGTGGTGTTGGCCATTTACATGATGCTTCCCCTGACGAGATACTCTGAGCCCAATCCAGACTTCGTCTTAGTCGTGCTCTGGTGTATTATTGTGGCATTTTTAGTTCTTATTATCGTGTGTATCGAGTGCCGACCTCCATGGAGGTTGTACCGTGACTGAACTATCTGTTAAATAAATATATTATCAGCGTACTAAAACTAATATTTATATCACATTTAGTTACTACTTAAGCGGCGTTGGCAGGAGCTCAGTGTGAGGCCTCCGAACTCCACCCGTGGGACTAGGGGCCTTGGGGGTGATAGTAGGGGGGCCTCCCTAGAGTAGGGTCCCGAGAAGGGATCTTTTTTTTTTATGTTAAGTCGCTCAGCTTTATTTAGGGACTTGTAGCTCATCCAAATCGCAAGCCAACAAATTGTTTACAAATTCAGGGAGGGGAGCCACCCAGACAATCGGGTGATCCCTACTACGACCATACCGGGCCAGCCCATGAGCAAAACAATTACTTAAAACGAGAACACCGCCCATCGCCCGATCATGTTCCGTCGTCTGCAAAGCTTTCACCGAGAAGGGATCCTGATGGAGTACGTTTTTTTCTCTCTCTCGGTCCCTACTTTTCAAGTATAACGGATTTGAGTTGAGATTTTGTTAGATTTGCATCCCTAGCATATAAGACCAACCCAAATTTATGTGCACATATATTTGGACATCATAGGCCACCTCATTGGCGCGGTGCATCTCATCTAAACATAATAAAGACCAATCATAACCATACAATTGTCAAAAACCGAATCTTAATGTATATTAAATTTTCCGAATACAATTAGAAAATAGGTGGGGCCCATTTCACGTGTCGAGGGCGCCCATTATTCTAGTATCAAGCTTCAACTGCAACAAAGCACCAGAAGCTAAGGCATGCAATTTTTATGGAGAGCATAATGTGCTGTCACGCTCTGTTGACGTTGAAGTTTGCAGCACCCGCGTGTGGTGGTGGGCACGGCGGGGAGTCGCAGGGAGGCTTGTGCCCGCTCGGTCGGGAACCACCCGGTCTGCCTGGATGACCTCCAACAACAATCTCTGTAGATTCCAAATTAATCCGATCACTTAGAAATAATAATACTAGTTAGTTTATGGCAATGATCTCTTATTAACCAGCCAGATATATAGAGGGAGGAACTTCGTAGGATTGAACATTGATCTGGTGCAGGTTGTCGTTGAAGAAATTAAAAACATGGCGCTTTTCCAAGTAATGAAGAAACGAACACACTAACTTCTTTCTCTCGTAATAGAAAGAAAGATATATACGCGGCTCTCCCGCGTGTTCTAGAAAAAAAATCTGGACCATCGAAAGATGTGATGCGTGCACAGGGATACACTAGCAGCAGTTTTAATTTTCACAAACAGCAGGTGAAAAGTTCCAAATCACACAAAGTGCTGCTGCACCTGTACGTATATATAGTGTGCATTTCTCGTTCAAATTATACGCATCATCATCACGATTAATTATTAGTATATGCACGGTGTATTACTGTACTCGGGGTAATACGCCCGTGGACGTGTCCCGTCCCAAGCGCACGGCTCATGTTGAAACCTTCCAAATAAATCAATGGTAAGGGGAAATTAGCAACGGTTTGTGTTCAGAGAGGTCGATCTTGTAAGTCGTTTGATCAGCACATGATGTGGAACGGTGGATTACCTACGATGTCAAATTCGTCGTTTTATATCTAAAGCATTTTCAATGAAAATTCAGATAACACATTGCAGAGATATTAAGACTACTACATGTGCTCCCTCGGTGAACCAATCTACATAGCAATACACAAACAGTTTTCAAACAACATGCTACCAAAGTGCTTCAAATTTTCTCTATTCTACTCCAGTTTGCAGTTAGAATTACATAAAAGAACTTGACATTTCTCAAGTTTCATGCTCAGAGAAAAGAGCTCATACAAATTAATCAAGCTTCAACTGAGAAAATTAGTAGGAAGAAAAATAGATAAGATAAGAACTTACCTACTGACACAGCACGGGTGCAACGAGCATAGCTGCATTGTGCCCCTTCTGTGGATCTTGAGTTCTTTACTGACAGTAAATAGATCTTCTATTATCTCTTGTTGTTGTGGTTGAGTAGAAACCAGACCACTGTACTTGGTGATTTCTGGCCAGTCCATTGATGCCACCACCTACACAAATTCAAGAAAAGATACAACAACATCATTACTAGAACCAAGTAACAGCAGGAATATCACATTGTAAGATCAGATCATACAACTGAATAATGATTGGGAAATTGACAATTATGAGAAGAAACTAACAGCGGCAATGGATGACGCAGAGTCCTGTCCTGGTGGTGGGTGTGTGACATCAGCACCAAAGATGATAGTTGGGACTACTGACACAAAGGGTATGTCATTGCGTACAAAGGCTCACTCAAGAACTGTGTTGCGTCCTCCAACCTGCTTAAGGAAAAGAATCAATACATTCCTGCAAGAAAGAAATGAAACAAAGATTGATCTGCCTATTTAACAGTATATTATTGCCTGAAGATTCACATTTGTGCGCTTTTTTGTCTACAGGGAGCCTTCCGCATGTCAACAAACTTCGCACACCTGGTTCTGAAGAAAAAAAGCCAAATCAAAGGGGATCAAAACTCAAAATACTAAGGATATCCAATCCCTACACATGAACTCAGGAACGACACCCATTTCCAACCCAAACCCTAGAATAGGGACCAAATCAAATTGGGGGAAATTAGAGAGAGATAGGGGAGATATGTACCTCGACACTGATGAGCCAAAGCACCACAGGGCTGTAGCGAAAATGGCATCTCTTGCCATATTTCAATATAATGTTTTGGTGATTGATGTAGACAACACAACACTTGGACTAATATTATTGTTAAGATGACCATTCTCAGGCTTTTAGGTTCAAGTGATGACAAAGAGAAGATAGGCGTAGCTAGGGCCACACCTACGGTGGTCCAAAGGATGAAGAATTGAAGAGACCGTGAAGAAACCAAGTCAAAGAAATCAAGACAGAGATACTTTAGTATCACCGGTTGAACCAGCGCTGAGAAAATCACATACGTTGGTGCATTGACTTGGAGCACACCAGGAATTTTGGTTTCACCGGTTGAACCGACGTTAGGGAATTTGAATACGTCGGTGCAATGGACACAGTAGTTGAGGCAAGGTCTATACACCGGATGAATCGACGATTGGGTCTTCGTGAACGTCGGTGCAGTTGTCCAGAGAGTTTGTTTTTCAAAGTTCATAGGACAACTACACTCACCGGTTAAACCGACGCAGCATCGGTTGATTGCCCGTACACGTAATGGCTAGTTTTTGAGGCCGGCAGTTTAGTATCACCGGTTGAACCGACGATGGCTTTTGGAGGTGCGTCGGATTAACCGGCGTTAAGTGTTTTTCTGGCAGCTTTTCTCCAACGGCTATATTTCCTTGGGCTGCCTATATATACCCCCAAGGCTGGGTCATTTGAGGGTGCTGGAGACTATGGAAGCATAAAAGAGTTAAAGATCATCTCCAACCATCTTAGAGCTTCATTGTACATCATATAGGCTTAAGCACACTTGTGAGAGTGCTTAGTGCTTGTTTAGGCTTAGCTCTTGAGAGAACTAGCTTGAGAGAAAGTCTTGCTGCGGCAAGCATCTTGTGTACTCGTCGTGTGACCCTCTGACTTGGTGTGGAGCAGCAACGACACTTTATGCGGGGAAGGAGACCCCTCTTGGTGAGAAGCTCCGATAGTGAAGACGGTGCCGTTGGTGACGCTTCGAGAGAGACGGTGGCGGTGGCCTTGTCTTGGTGACTTGGGGTCACTTAGCCTTTGCTTGCCGGGAGCCTTGGTAGCGAACGCAAGACGGTGATCAAGCGAAGTGACTCGGCATTACACTTGTTCTTGTTGGACAAGTGGCCGTGGACGTAGGGAGGGACTTGGTGTCCTAACCGAACCACGTTAAATCGTGTGTCTTGGTGTCTTCACGGGAGTTTGCATATTCTCTAACTCACCTCTTTACTTACCGTATTACGTTTCCGCATTTACTCTATCTTGCGTGCTTTTACTTTCCTAGTTAGTTTGATTAGGATTGGCTATAGGTTGCAAGTCTTTTAGGGGTAAGTAGAGAGTAGCATAGATAAATCTTAATCATAACTAGCATGTGTAGGATGTGTTAGGTTTATCTTATGCAAATAGATTGAGCCCTAGGTTAGAAAGCGATTAGCGACCCTATTCACCCCCTCCTCCTCTAGGGTCGGACACCCCGGTGATCCTTACAAGGGCAGTGCCCCATCCTCCACGTACATAGCTGCCTAGCGCGCCGGTACCCGCTGCTCCCATTCACAGCCTCACCCGCGACGCTACACCTCATCACCTCCACAAATCCATCGGGCCTGCATCTGCTTTCACGCCCACATCGCGCCGCTGTGGACGGGCCCCACGAGACCCGAGCACGAGCGCAACCACAGCCGCACCTTCGATGCCCAGCCATGGGAGCAGATCAAAGGCCAGCAAGGGCCCAATGTGTAGAGGATGGAAGGTTGGGGGTGGCGATGCGGGGAGCAGATCAGCCAGGTCGGTGATGCCCGCGCCGCCACCGCCGCCACCGGCACCAAGGAGAGAGAGAAAGAAAGAGGGGGCCAAGCCAATATTGGATGATTGTAAGCATCCAAATTTGGTTCAATTTTTCAATTTTTGCAAATTTATTTGGACATAGTGAGGTGACAAAATGAAAAAATAGAGATAAAATAAATTTGAGGTGCTCAAATAACCGCCGCGACGATTTGGACAAGTATCAGCAGAATTAGCAGCACCGGTTAAACCGACGCGTAGCCATCGGTCAAACCGACAGTCATCGGATAAACCAACGCAGTGGCATCAGTGCATTGGACAACATTTCTGAAGATCAAGTGAAGAAACTCAGTAGCACCGGTTAAACCGATGGTGCACAAAAGGGCATCGGTGCATTCACCATACTATTACTCAGAGAGCATGTCAAGTGACCAGGAGCAAAGCCTTCAGCACCAGTTAAACTGACGGTGCATCGGAGCAAGGCATCGGTGCAATGCCAAGTCAGCAGCAGAGAGCTAAGATGAAAACTTAAAGACCGGTTAAACCGACACCAAGGCATCGGTTTAACCGATGACTGCTGAGTCAGCAATAGTGCATGTCAGAAGATTCAATGGCTAGTTTCGGCCAATGTGTGACCGGTTAAACCGATGGTACCCACCAGTTTAACTGACGCCTACGTAGAAAAAGGCATGACAGCTAGCAACGGCCCTATGGACTTAGTGGCCTATATATATGCTTCCCCCCGGCCATTTGAAGCTTGCTGGAGTTCTTAGAAGTCACACTGACACCAAATAACGTCTCCAAGCCATCCAAGTGCTTAGTGATCAAATCTTAAGTTCTTAGCACACTTTTGAGAGTGTTAGTACTAGGTTAGCTCTTAAGTGAGTGAAAAAATAAGGTGTTATGCCTTGTGAGCTAGTTCTAGAGTGAACCAAAATTGTATCTTGGTGCGCCGGCTGTAACACCCTAGGTGTCTGCACAGTAATTGTGTATATTTTATATGCATCATGTGCTTGAATTGCTTGAAAAGGATCTTTTTGTAAATATAAAAGGTTCTATGTGCAATTATGATTTTATGCAAGGTCCTTTCTGCAGTTATATTGAATAGGGTGTGAAATTATTGCTTTTGTGGAGGGTGCTTTTGCAAAATTCAGTGCATTTATTGCTTGGCAGGAAACTTTTCAAATCAGCCCAAGTTTGAAGTGAAATTTCATTGAAAAGGACAAGTTTCCTTTAAATTCAAATTCCCTTCTATGTTTTCTAATTTAGCTCTCTTTTCTTTGATCAAATAAATTTTTGTACAACATCAAAGTTGTAGGTCTTGAAAAGTTGAACAACTTTCATGTTGGGCACTTTTTCATTTGAGCCCTATATTAAAAGTTATCTTTGATTTACATCTGGGTCCCTGAAATTTTCTGAATTTGCGAACCAGTCCTTTTCTTCTTCCTCCTGTCTGCTTCTCTGTTTCCCGCCGCCGGTGCCGTGCGCCGCCCGCCCGCCGTGCTGGGTCGCCCCCGGCCAACTCCAACTTCGCCTCCGCTTCACGTGGCGCCCCCACAAGCTCCTGGACCCACCTCCCCACGCGCTGGACATCCCCTCCCCTCGCCACGCCACCCCGACGAGGCTCAGCGGCCGCCACCTCGCCGCCGCGGTGGCAAGCCCGCTGCAGCACCAAGGAACCCCAATTCGCGCGTGCCTCAGCTCCAGAAAAGGCCCTTCGTTCCGTTTCCCTCGCCCTCTCGCTCTTTCCCTGCCCAGACACCCCGTAACGCCGCCGCCGCTCCACCGAACGCCGGCGAGCCTCAAGCCCGCCGTCGAGCCGCGCCTCCACAGACGCTCCGCCCAAATCGACCCCACGTATAGCTTCGCCTCGACCCCGTGCAGCTTCTCGACCGCTTTTCCCCGCCCAAACCCCACGGGAACCACCCCGCCGCCGTGCTCCGAGCCCCCACTGCCGCCGCTCGCCGTGGACTGACCTCCTCCGGCCACCTCCTCACGAGCCAAGGGTGCCTAGAGGTCCGCGTTGGCCTGCTCGTCTTTTCCCCCAACCCCAACCTCGCCGCCGGCGCTCGCCATCGCCGGTAAAGGCCGGTCAACACCCGTGCCCTCTCTCTGACCGAGGCCAAGGACCGCGTGCTTGAATTTGAAAAAGCCCAGGGGGCTGTCTGCGATGTCAGTGACTCAGGGGAATAGTGCTATAGGGGCTTGTTTGTAATAGTTTGCTGTGATCTTTGAAATTCAATATCAATTCGTAGAAAATTCGTAAAATAGCAAATCTTGATGTTTTGGAATCCTCTTGAAGAGGTCTATGCAGTAGAACCATAATATGATAGGTGTTAGTTGCAAGTTTTTGCTGTAGAATTTGATTTGTGTTACTAGTGCATAAATTATTAGTTGATTTTATCTTTTTCTTATCTACTGTTTGAAGCCATGTCTTGCAGTGAAACTTTTATGGTAGTTTTTTCTTATAACACTAGTATTGCTATAAAAATTTCGTGGTCAGTTCTCTTGTGTATCTATTTAATTGATTTAATCCTTGTTTAGTAGACTTTATTTGTGGTAAATAGTTTATTTTCGTAATAAATAATGAAAATATTTCTGCATGTTCTTTTTGAGTAGTTTAGCTTGTTCAGGAAGTTTGAGCCTCAGTTCATGGCTAGAACAGGAGATAAAAATGAATCTTTTTAAATCTGATGTCTGTTTTGTTTATTTTCTCAGAATTAATTCTATATAGATAAAATCATGAAAAATTCACAGTGGCTACTTCATTTCTGTGTGAACCTCTTGTTAAATTTTGAGCTTCTTCTTTGCTCTAGTTTGACCTGTATAATTCAAGCTTGCTCTAGGTGTTATCTGAATGAATGAATTGTTGTGATTAATTGGCTACATGTCTTGGCATGATTTTTACAGGATAGCTTAATCTGTTCATGTTATGTTTAGGGTAATTTTTTCTAAATTTATTTCTGTTTGTGCTTTGAGTTGTGTATTTATTTAGCAAACCATGATTTCCTTGTTATAGGAAATCGCCCCAACTTGTTATAGGAAATCGCCCCCACCATGATTTTGACTCCAGATAACTGAAATAGCATTTACTTTGTAGACGACATACTGTTTTTTTATGATCCAGGATATCAGAAAATTTTTCTTTTTTCTGGCAGGTTGGAACGCCAACCATGCATGACCAGCGTTTTCTTGTTGAAGCGTTAGCTCGATACAAGGGATTTTTATATCTGATCAAGATGAATCAAGACAAAGGAGTGCAGCGATTCCGTGTACCGACCTACGATGTGGATCTCATGTGGCACACTCACCAGCTGCATCCTGTTACTTACTACAAAGATATGTTGAAGCTTCTTGGCAAAGTTCTGGAGCATGATGACACCGACGCTGATAGATCTGAAGGGAAGAAGCTTGATGTCGGATTTACAGAGACTACGGAACAGTTTGAGAGTATGTTTGGTGCAAGATACTGGAAGGCTGGATGTATGTACCGTGGCAACATGCCGTCTCCTGTTACATCCACTCCTCAGATATTCAATACTGAGGTTGGTAATGGATCTGACATCTGCAAAGCCCATAAGGATCTTAATGTTCTGGACATCACTTTTGTAGAGGTATGCTACTTTCTTCATTAAGTGACAGTTAGTACAAGGTACATAATTATATCTAGACAGGTCTGATCTGATGGTACAATTCAAAATGATGTGTGTTGTACTTGTAACTACTATAACCAGTTGTTTCTGGACTGATAGTTGATATGATAATTTCATAAAATCTGAAGCAGCCTATTCTTCTGCCATGATGTTTCTACCATATATTAGTAGTGGACTTGAACATTTCCCTTTTTTGCAGTTATATTTGCAAATTGTGGACATCAAGAATTTACCATCTGCTGTTCCAAAAGAAAATGTGTATGTATGGTTCACCAAGAATCAATCAGATATGTTTATCAGTGACGGTGGCAGGTTGGATATTTCAACAGTTACAGGGAAGACTGGAGCTAGTTTGCAGTGTGAACCTACCGGAGAACTCATCCTTACAGTAATGGTTGATCAGGCATCTAAGAAACCAGAACCAATTGGGAAGGTTTCTATTCCACTGCAGCATCTTACAGGGCCTGATTCTAAGCTCTCCTTTGAATGGTGGTTTGAACTGAAAGCTCATGGTGGGCATGCCACTTCCCCTCCTGTTAGTCTTCGTGTTGCAGCCTCTGCTACTGTCCCATCTAGCGCTCAGAAGGTGTTTAGCATGGTCAGGGCGGAGCCTTTCTCTCTCAAGTCCTGTCTTTTGCCACATTCCATCAAGGATCAGAAGATGGGCAGCTGGACTCGTTTCTTGTATGATTGTGGTACCGAGCTTATCCGTCTTCAGATAAGGTAATTTTCTTGGATTGCAAAATGGATGAATTTTCTCTCCACAAAGGTTAACAGATTTGTAGAACTGTATGGCAGAAATTACATTTGATGCTGACCGGAACTACACTACTGCCACATAGTAGTACAGCTGCTTTCCTTCATGTTTAAAGTTTCTTTATATGGTTTTGCCGTCTGTTCAGTACATCTCCAAATGAAGGTTGAGTATGCAAAGTTGCAAATTGGTAGTTGCAGTAGGAGCCGATGGTCAGATTATAAAGACATCTTTAACTATTCATTCAGATCAGATCCGCAATTTTTTTCGCGACTGAAAGAGTTGAAACGCACAAGTTCTGTTTATCCAAATCCCAGATGAAGCAGGATAAAAAAATTATCTTCCTGTAAATAGAACAGTGTGTCAATTTACTACTAACCTGAATCATGCTAGTAAATGCGTCCAATGAGTAATGACTAACCTATGTCTCAGAGAGCACAAGGTAAAGAATGCTATGGCTTGCAAGCGGGAATTGGTTGGAGTACTGAAGTCGCGAAAGCAGCATCTTCAGCTAGCAGAATTCAGAGAAAATAAGTGGATGTTGAAAAATTCAAACCTGTCGATCAGCGGTAGCACTGATGGCAGTATGCTCAACCTCAAAGGTGACAACCAACTGGTAAGCTTAACTCAAATTCAATTCACAGTGATAACCACTTTCTATTTAAGTAGCAAACTTAAAGTTCTAGTACTTGTTTGAACAAATCAGATCAAGCTGTACCAAGGAAGGAAACTCGAATATGAACGCAAGTGCTGCAAGTGTCACTCCGAGGATGCCTCGGCTGTCACTGCTGTGAGGTTTTGTGCTGAGCACCCATATGGCAAAGCTGTGGCGTTGCTGGACACCGAATCTCGGTTGATCATGGTACACTTTTACTTGTAGCATCATTTTGGTAACCTGAATTATCTTTCTTTCTGCTAACACAACCATGTTTGTCATCGATAGGTGAATGAGGATGAGTTCCTACTTCCATGGATCACGATATCATTCCTGTTCATGTATGCCGACTGCCAAGAAGGTGTGGAACTCATCAGTAGCGCAGTAGTTCAGAAGGCTGTAGTGTCCGGATCTGACACAGCCATAATTTCAGAGATAAATACCCTTGGAGCTAGGAGCGCGGCAGTGGCTCCTGTGCAATTTGGCACTTGCAGCACGGCGTTGGGTGGTGAAAAGGTCACGGCAGGCTGCAAGACTGACCATGCTAGCTCTGGTGCTTGCCCGGCAGCAGTTGCAAGTGGCGAGGATGGCCACGCTGAGTCTGCTGGCTGTGGGAGCGGTTGTGGCGGCGGAAACTGTGGACCCATGGTGGTTGAAGATTCCAAGGCTGACAATGCCAAGACTGGAGGCTGTGGTTCTGGATGTGGTGGTGGCTGCGGTGGTGGGGGAGGCTGTGGCACCTTGTTGAAAGCGAGCACCATGACTGGTGAGTGTCAGGCCATGTCCAAGTCGGGAGGCTGTGGCTCCGGCTGTGGTAGTGGAGGCGGCTGTGGCACTATGTTGAACTCCAAAGCTACGGTTAGGGATAGCATGATCATTGAAGGCTCCAAGGCAAGCCACATCAAGTCTGGCGGATGCGGTTCCGGCTGCGGTGGCAGCTGTGGAGGCGGTGGCTGCGGCACCCTGGTCAACTCCAGTGCTACAGCTGGCCAAGGCCTGGCCACGTCAGCTGGCTGTGGTTCCGGTTGCGGTGGCGGTTGCGGCACCATGGTCACTGAAGGCTCCAAGACCAGCCATGCCAAGTCTAGCGGATGTGGTTCTGGCTGCGGTGGCAGCTGCGGCACCCTATTCAACTCTAGCACTGCGGCTGGCCAAGCCAAATCTGGTGGCTGTGGCTCTGGTTGTGGTAGCGGAGGCTGCGGCGCCATGGTCACTGAAGGCTCCAAGACCAGCCATGTCAAGTCCAGCGGATGTGGTTCTGGTTGTGGTGGTGGTTGTGGAGGAGGCGGCTGCAGCGCCCTATTCAACTCAAGCACCGCGGCCGGCCAAGCCAAATCCGGGGGCTGTGGCTCTGGCTGCGGCGGCGGAGGCTGTGGTGCCATGGTTACTGAAGGATCCAAGACCAGCCATGCCAAGTCCAGTGGATGTGGTTCTGGCTGTGGTGGCAGTTGCGGAGGAGGTGGCGGCTACGGAACCCTATTCAACTCTAGTACTGCAGCCGGCCAAGCCAAATCTGGCGGCTGTGGCTCTGGCTGTGGCAGCGGAGGCTGCGGCAGTGGCGGCATGGTCATAGAGGGCTCCAAGAGCAACATGTCTGGAGGCTGTGGCTCCGGCTGCGGTGGTGAGTGCAGCAATGGCATCATATTCAACACGAGCAGCACAAAGGCTGGCGGCGAGGGCCATTCCAAGTCAGGCGGCTGTGGTTCAGGCTGTGGCGCCGGTTGCGGTGCCGTGTTCAATGCATGATCCAAGCTCCTGGTCAGCTGTTGCGGCTTGGCTGGCTGTCTAGTCACCGGCGATTGCAGCTTTGGTAGCTCAGGAGTGAAGAGTGAACTCCAAAGAGGACAGAGATGCACAACATGCTACTACTTATTAACATAAGCCGGAACCTTTCCTGGTCTTTAAAAAAAAAGATACACAACATGACCGCGTGCATTGGTGTGCGTTGAGGATTGAGGTGTCTTGTGCTTGTAAGATAAATAATCAAATGAATAAATAAATAATTGCTTGGTTTTACTGGCATACATCTCACTCTGACGAGAGTCTTGCCCAGATCTGGGCGTTGGGTTGGTCGTGGTTGCTATTAGTACTGTGATATGTGATATATTGTGTAATTAAAAAACTGCGAGAATGTACTGTTCCTATTAGTACAATTTCAATTATTTTTATGAGTTTTCAAATCTTCACTAAAGAAAGAAAAAAATGTTTAGGTTTAGTAGTGCTAACCTTTTTCTGCCGTGCTGTGTAATTAAGCCTTCGTATGTGCTTTCACACTAGTTTTTTCCACCCATGAGGTTGAACGATATCTACATACTCAACAGTTTTGCTGTAACACAAAATTTTCCGGACACTACGTTGTTCTCTATTTTAGCATAATGTAAACTGTACCAATTTTATTGATCGTCGCTTGTTCTCCATCCAAATAAACTGCAATATATGCAAGTATGCCACAGTGTCTATTGTCATCTTTCTATGTTTTCTTCTACAACTCCCTCCTTTCCTCTTTCTCATAATTTCATCGAATCAACCTGAATTCATCCTCTTTAAACGTCTTCAATGCAACCGCGTCTAAACTCATCTTTCTACCTTTCCCTTTACAACTTCCAACTTTCTTTCCCATATATTTCAATCAACCTTGACTCCAGCAATGGCCCCCAGATCTCAACCCGTACTTCCATCTTACATGCAGGACCCACGTGTCAATGACTATTCTATTTTTCTTATTTTTTATTTTCCCCTTTTCTTTTATTTTTCTCTCCTCATCTCTTCCCCGTTCCATCTTCTCTTTCCTGCTCGCAACCCCTGCCTCCTCCGACAGAGTCATCTCAATCGCCGTATGTCCGCGTCCGTCCCCACGGAGGAGCTTCCCTGTAACAATCCGAAAATTCACATTTAAAAATCATTCGAATTCAAAACTATTTTCAAAATCTATTTGCATAAATTCATCTCTTGAGCCCAGATTCCTTTATCATCTAAACTCCATCTTTTATCTAATCTCAATCCAACTATTCCCCCTCACTACATCAGTGCAACCAATGAACTTCCTCTCTAATCTCTCTTACTCTCACGTACCAAGAGGCATAAAAAGGTTGTCCACTTGTCCCTCCACTTGCTCACTTGCCAAGCTTCCTGCATCAAGCTCACGAATGGGTACTCCCTCCTTCCCCGTTTATAAGGCATGGTGGAACATGACACGGTCTTCTAAACAATATTTTGACCATTTATTTATCATATATTATATCACTTTTGATTATAAACTTATAATTATTGTAAACTATATTTGATTATGAATCCAATCATATAAGATTTGCATTATAAAAACAAAAATTTAATAGTCAAATTATTGGTCAAAGATGAGAATGTTTGAATCTTGATATACGTGTATGCCTTATAAACGGGGAAGGAGGGAGTAGTTTGCATGCTGCCTACTTATTGCTGCCATAGCCTGCATGCTACAGTTCTAGCCTCAGATTCATACTAGGAAGCATGAAATTGCTGCCCACTTGTCCGCTTAAATGTCCACTTGTCCACTTGAATTACAACTTGCCTACTTAACTCACGCTAAAACTTCACCCAAGTACATGCATGACACCCAGCAGGCTGTTTCAGCTCGCTGCTGCATGCCGCGTGTAGGCTCATCCAGCTAGGCCCCCGGCCATGCTCGCTCTCGATCACGCTGCTGTCACCTCAGCACTCGCAAGTGGCCGCACGGCTACAACACCTCCATTGAAGGTGGTCGATGGAGCGCTGGCACAGCTCGCCGTTGCCCGCCTATAAAAAGGCGTCCCAAGCTGCTGCCCATCGCCATCACCGAGCTCGCTTAGCCATTCCGTTCTGCCAGCCCCCTCCCTGGCTCCGCAGCGCCGTTGCCACCCGCCTCCCGCCGGCCGCCGTGGCCAGGCCTCCTCGCGCCACCTCTGCTCAAGGTGAGGAGGGGGATCGAATCCCCTCATTCCTCTCGCCATTTTCCCCCTCCCCTGGCCGCCGCGGTCAGCAGTGCCACTGCCGCCCCCCTCCCTCCTCTGTTCTGTCGAGGGGAGGAAGAAGGACAATTTTGCCCCTGAGCCCCCTCCTCTCTCTCCCCCTTTTACCCAAAACCCCCTCTCTATGTTCTTTTCCAAAGAAGCTCCCTCCCTTCCCCTTTTAAAGAATTAATCCATCCACTATATATAAAATAGTTATAAATAGACCCCTGCCCTCTTTCTAAAGTGACTCTAATATTTTCAAAAATCCCGACCAAGTCCTTTCTCTCCTAAAAATATTCTTCCTATCTTCACCTCTTCACTTTTTCTGATTCGAGCTCAACGGTAAAACTTTTATTTATTTCTCTTTAATATGTGCTTGTTTGTGTCTGCCATAGAGCACGGGGTGACTGAGGAGGAACCCATTGAAGAGTTTGCAGAGCAGTACCTCGAGCCGGAGCCCAAAGACACGTGACGCGAGCAAGAACTCCCGGAAGGCTTTGAAGACGGCAAGTCCAATCTCCCCCTTTGATGCATATTTAACCCAATTTTACAAACACAATCTGTTGGCCTGTTTATAAAATTGCATGTTGTTTGTTGCTAAGTCATGGTTGGATAGCCACCCCTTGATTACTATGATCATTCCTCAATGACCTAGGTTTATCTCTAAATATGATATGCTTTGTTTGGATAACAAACACTGCTATATTGCTTAGGACTTTATTGCTCATTTTAATTCACACAAATATGATTACCATGTGTTTTATCAGAGAAGAAATGCGTGAGTATTTTGAAAAGGAGACAAATGGGGTTTTTGGAAAATAAAAGAAAGAGATGCTTAGATGAGATGGATGGGTGTTTCTTGTGTGAAATGTCGTGTTGGGCTCGTACCTTAGTGGTTGAGCAAGGTTGGGATATATCTATCTTGTCATAATTAAGGACCGAGTTGATGTGTTATCTTGCCTAACTCAAATTATCGTACAACCACTCGACCGTTGTGTGTACCAATGGCTTAGCATAAATCTCACTAGCTAGTCTGTTAGTCATCAGGAGAGCTGGTGAGCAACGGGTGATCAAGGAGACGGGTTAAGATCTGGGTAACATGCCTCGATTATACCTCACTGGTAGGTCAATGACCCCTTGGTGGATCCCGTGTTGGCTAGTCAGGTCTAGCTAAGGTGGGTAATGGTTTTGATATGATCCGTATTGACACCAAGTGATCGTGCTATGGTACTCTACTTGTGGGTAAAGTGTACACCTCTACAGAGTTAAAACCTATTCGGATAGTCATGCCCACGACATTGGGCGAGTTACGGTTTGGTCACATAACTAGATTTTGGGATGGATGGTTTTATGGTGTGAGTGGTTTTTGGAAGGTGTCCGACAGTTGTGCCGTGAGCTACGGCGGATGAGGAGTCCGGTAGTAGTAAAACTTGGATCCTTAGTGTAGGATCAACTTCACTTATTCTTTGGTTACCAAAGAATTTTTTTGAGAAAATCTTTTCTAAAATAAATCTTTGCATGTGTAAAAATCTAGCTTTACTGCAAATTAACCTTAGCCTCGTCCTTGTTATATCATGTGCATAATCTGTGTTATCCCCCTTCGTGGATGGGGTTGGACCTGCTGAGTATTTTTGTACTCACCCCTATTTTGTTGCTTCAGAGGAAGACCCGGATTTCGTTGTTGAGGACGTCGAGTAGGTGGTCGCTTCCGCACCCAACGCTGTCTGTGGTGTTGGCCATTTACATGATGCTTCCCCTGACGAGATACTCTGAGCCCAATCCAGACTTCGTCTTAGTCGTGCTCTGGTGTATTATTGTGGCATTTTTAGTTCTTATTATCGTGTGTATCGAGTGCCGACCTCCATGGAGGTTGTACCGTGACTGAACTATCTGTTAAATAAATATATTATCAGCGTACTAAAACTAATATTTATATCACATTTAGTTACTACTTAAGCGGCGTTGGCAGGAGCTCAGTGTGAGGCCTCCGAACTCCACCCGTGGGACTAGGGGCCTTGGGGGTGATAGTAGGGGGGCCTCCCTAGAGTAGGGTCCCGAGAAGGGATCTTTTTTTTTTATGTTAAGTCGCTCAGCTTTATTTAGGGACTTGTAGCTCATCCAAATCGCAAGCCAACAAATTGTTTACAAATTCAGGGAGGGGAGCCACCCAGACAATCGGGTGATCCCTACTACGACCATACCGGGCCAGCCCATGAGCAAAACAATTACTTAAAACGAGAACACCGCCCATCGCCCGATCATGTTCCGTCGTCTGCAAAGCTTTCACCGAGAAGGGATCCTGATGGAGTACGTTTTTTTCTCTCTCTCGGTCCCTACTTTTCAAGTATAACGGATTTGAGTTGAGATTTTGTTAGATTTGCATCCCTAGCATATAAGACCAACCCAAATTTATGTGCACATATATTTGGACATCATAGGCCACCTCATTGGCACGGTGCATCTCATCTAAACATAATAAAGACCAATCATAACCATACAATTGTCAAAAACCGAATCTTAACGTGTATTAAATTTTCCGAATACAACTAGAAAATAGGTGGGGGCCCATTTCACGTGTCGAGGGCGCACATTATTCTAGTATCAAGCTTCAACTGCAACAAAGCACCCAGAAGCTAAGGCATGCAATTTTTATGGAGAGCATAATGTACTGTCACGCTCTGTTGACGTTGAAGTTTGCAGCACCCGCGTGTGGTGGTGTGCACGGCGGGGAGTCGCAGGGAGGCTTGTGCCCGCTCGGTCGGGAACCACCCTGTCTGCCTGGTCGACCTCCAACAACAATCTCTGTAGATTCCAAATTAATCCGATCACTTAGAAATAATAATACTAGTTAGTTTATGGCAATGATCTCTTATTAACCAGCCAGATAATATAGAGGGAGGAACTTCGTAGGATTGAACATTGATCTGGTGCAGGTTGTCGTTGAAGAAATTAAAAACATGGCGCTTTTCCAAGTAATGAAGAAACAAACACACTAACTTCTTTCTCTCGTAATACAAAGAAAGATATACACGCGGCTCTCCCGCGTGTTCTAGAAAAAAAATCTGGACCATCGAAAGATGTGATGCGTGCACAGGGATACACTAGCAGCAGTTTTAATTTTCACAAACAGCAGGTGAAAAGTTTCAAATCACACAAAGTGCTGCTGCACCTGTACGTATATATAGTGTGCATTTCTCGTTCAAATTATACGCATCATCTTCACGATTAATCATTAGTATATGCATGGTGTATTACTGTACTCACTTGGGGTAATACGCCCGTGGACGTGTCCCGTCCCAAGCGCACGGCTCATGTTGAAACCTTCCAAATAAATCAATGGCAAGGGGAAATTAGCAACGGTTTGTGTTCAGAGAGGTCGATCTTGTAAGTCGTTTGATCAGCACATGATGTGGAACGGTGGATTACCTACGGTTTCGAAACCTAGACTGGGTGCCGGGACCGGGGCCGGAGCCGGAGCACTGTTCCTCAGGTCGCCCTTGCAAGGAGGGCATCCACTGAGGAGAAGGGGAAGGAGCAGCAGCAACGGCAACAGCGCCGGCGGAAAGCTCTGGCGGCGGCCGTCTGTCGTTGGCATCTTTCCCCCGTAGATGATGAACAGCATCACCTGTCTCATCTGCATGTTCTGCTCCTATGCTACACGAATAAATAGATTGATTGGGAGCTCGGTCAACTATGGCGTCAACCGCGTACCTGCCTAGCACAACTCGGCCAGACTAATCTGTGCTCATTTATTTCGTTTTGGGGGTAGACTGGCAGCGACTCGCTGGCTGGTCTTGACGAAATGCTTGCCATCGAGTGGGGCAGCAGAGACCAAATTAAATTGTACGATTCTGCTTTAACATTTATGCATGGTTAGTCTCTACTCCTTTATAGTTTACTTTGGCTTAACTTCTCTAACTTTGACCATTTTTCCCCACATGCTGGCACAGCCGAACACCATCATCATCATGGCCGGTCTAGATAGGTCTACCCATATGCTTGCCAAAGATGGTTTGGGTATCTCCAAACAATCTACCATGAAAAATATAAGACATCACAATGCATAGAAATGAGAAGGCATGAATTATTAGGAGGAGGGGGGGGGGGGGGCGTTGCCGGCCTAGTTTTATTTGGGCACAAATTCAAAATAACTGAAAAAACGTGTTTATTGGTTGGACCCAGCTAACTTACGGCCGGTATTAATTTAGGCCGGCCGTACGGCCGCCCCTCGTTAAGAAAGTTTAATAGAATAAAAAAAAATCTGTTTTCCATATTTGGAAGTAACTCCAATCAATACATCAAAAAGCTAGTCTCACGAGCAATTTTCTATTAGAATTATACACACCACCCCCTCCTAATCTGCTCACATTACATTATTTCTACTTCATTAATACTACCATTCAACTCAATGGTTACATGAAGCAACTTTTTGAGACCAATTAAGCAAATTTATGAAGAAATCTAAGAAAATTAAAACAAACACAAAGGCAATTTTCACCCCAACTCTCGAACAAGCAGCAACTCTAGCGTGCAACTCGTGTCCAACTCCAGCGCCGGCAAGCAAGCAACTAACGCGTGTGCACTCTCCATCAAGCAAGTCCTCATGCCCAACTTGCCTTGGTCCTCAACACCATGTCTGCAACAAGTTTAATAGATTAGAGATGCATCTTCACATCCATAGCGGCAACTCTCCTACTGGACCTCAACACTCCTCCTGAAGAATTGGATATTGGAATAATACCTGGAGGCATGGCTGCAGCTGATGATGAAGCTGATGCTCTCGCTCAAAATGAAGGCGATGCTCAGGAAGCTGCAAGTACAACTTGTGCATTTGCCTATCTCTTCTTTCCTTCATTCAAGTGAATATGTAAATGTGTGCTGCACTTTACACAATCACTTCTCCAAATTGTCTGCATTCAAGAGAACTCCCATGACGAATGAACAAAAACATTTTGCTCAAGTATATGTTTTGATGATACTTTACTTGTACAACAATAAGCATTCTTGCTAGGAGTTGTAGGCATATTATAATAAAGTCAAGAGCAACTTAAAACAAATGAGTAGGCAAAAATAATTATTCAATGAAGTTGTCTAATGTAATATATGAATTTGCTTTCTGCTGAAACAATTATTGCCTAATTCAGAAACACATAATAGCATGACCGGTGAAAATGCTTTAGATATAAAAAATATTCAATAAAGTTGCCTAATCTAATGCAAGAATTTGCCTATGCTAAGAGGCATTATTGCCTAATGAAATATGTGAATTTGCCTTCTGTTAAAAAACCAACATAAAAATCCATGAACATATTGGATGCACCAAAGGTTGAACTCCGCCCTGTGTCGAGCTCCTCCACGCCAACCACCTCGATCCTGCGGTCGTTTGCTCTATGGTTGTGCCATTGCTGCCTCACCAGTTCCCCTACCCCGTACCCTACCGCTGCCCGCCTGCACGCCCTCGTGCTGCTGCCTGCACAATATACTTGGCTACTTATTTTAATGAATGTACCTGGCTACTTATTTCAATTATGAATCCAGCAGATAAAGATGATGTTTAGAGCTGATAACAATATACTTGGCTACTTATTTCAATGAAAATTCAGATAACACATTGCAGAGATATTAAGACTACTACGTGTGCTCCCTCGGTGAACCAATCTACATAGCAATATACAAACAGTTTTCAAACAACATGCAACCAAAGTGCTTCAAATTTTATCTATTTTACTCCAGTTTGCAGTTAGAATTACATAAAAGAACTTGACATTTCTCAAGTTTCATGCTCAGAGAAAAGAGCTCATACAAATTAATCAAGCTTCAACTGAGAAAATTAGTAGGAAGAAAAATAGATATGATAAGAACTTACCTACTGACACAGCATGGGTGCAACGAGCATAGCTGCATTGTGCCCCTTCTGTGGATCTTTAGTTCTTTACTGACAGTAAATAGATCTTCTATTATCTCTTGTTGTTGTGGTTGAGCAGAAACCAGACCACTGTACTTGGTGATTTCTGGCCAGTCCATTGATGCCACCACCTACACAAATTCAAGAAAAGATACAACAACATCATTACTAGAACCAAGTAACAGCAGGAATATCACATTGTAAGATCAGATCATACAACTGAATAATGATTGGGAAATTGACAATTATGAGAAGAAACTAACAGCGGCAATGGATGACGCGGAGTCCTCTCCTGGTGGTGGGTGTGTGACATCAGCACCAAAGATGATAGTTGGGACTACTGACACAAAGGGTATGTCATTGCATACAAAGGCTCACTCAAGAATTGTGTTGCGTCCTCCAACCAGCTTAAGGAAAAGAATCAATACATTCCTGCAAGAAATAAATGAAACAAAGATTGATCTGCCTGTTTAACAGTATATTATTGCCTGATGATTCACATTTGTGAGCTTTTTCCTCTGCAGGGAGCCTTCCGCATGTCAACAAACTTCGCACACCTGGTTCTGAAGAAAAAAAGCCAAATCAAAGGGGATCAAAACTCAAAATACTAAGGATATCCAATCCCTGCACAGGAACTCAGGAACGACACCCATTTCCAACCCAAACCCTAGAATAGGGACCAAATCAAATTGGGGGGAAATTAGAGAGAGATAGGGGAGATATGTACCTCGACACTGATGACCCAAAGCACTGCAGGGCAGTGCCCATCCTCCACATACATAGCCGCCTAGCGCGCCGGTACCCGCTACTCCCATTCACAGCCTCACCCGTGACGCCGCAGCCACGACCCTACACCTCATCGCCTCCACAAATCCATGGGGCATGCATCTGCTGTCACGCCCACGTCGTGCCGCCGTGGACGGGCCCCACGAGACCCGAGCACGAGTGCAACCACAGCCGCACCTTCGATGCCCAGCCATGGGGGCAGATCAAAGGCCAGCAAGGGCCCAATGTGTAGAGGATGGAAGGTTGGGGGAGGCGATGCGGGGAGCAGATCAGCCAGGTCGGTGATGCCCGCGCCGCCGCCGCCGCCACCGGCACCAAGGAGAGAGAGAAAGAAAGAGGGGGCCAAGCCGATATTGGATGATTGTAAGCATCCAAATTTGGTTCAATTTTTCAATTCCTGCAAATTTATTTGGACATAGTGAGGTGACAAAATGAAAAAATAGAGATACAATAAATTTGAGGTGCTCAAATAACCGCCGCGACGATTTGGACAAGTATCAGCAGAATTAGCAGCACCGGTTAAACCGACGCGTAGCCATCGGTCAAACCGATAGTCATCGAATAAACCGACGCAGTGGCATCAGTGCATTGGACAGCGTTTCTAAAGATCAGGTGAAGAAACTCAGTAGCACCGGTTAAACCGATGGTGCACAAAAGGGCATCGGTGCATTCACCGTACTATTACTCAGAGAGCATCTCAAGTGACCAGGAGCAAAGCCTTAAGCACCAGTTAAACTGACGGTGCATCGGAGCAAGCCATCGGTGCAATGCCAAGTCAGCAGCAGAGAGCTGAGATGAAAACTTAAAGACCGGTTAAACCGACACCAAGGCATAGGTTTAACCGATGACTGCTGAGTCAGCAACAGTGCATGTCAGAAGATTCAATGGCTAGTTTCGGCCAATGTGTGACCGGTTAAACTGATGGTACCCACCAGTTTAACTGACGCCTACGTAGAAAAAGGCATGACGGCTAGCAACGGCTCTATGGACTTAGTGGCCTATATATATGCTTCCCCCCGGCCATTTGAAGCTTGATGGAGTTCTTAGAAGTCACACTGACACCAAATAATGTCTCCAAGCCATCCAAGTGCTTAGTGATCAAATCTTAAGTTCTTAGCACACTTTTGAGAGTGTTAGTGCTAGGTTAGCTCTTAAGTGAGTGAAAAAATAAGGTGTTATGCCTTGTGAGCTAGTTCTAGAGTGAACCAAAATTGTATCTTGGTGCGCCGGCCATCCTTGAAGTCTTGGTGGCTCGCCGGCACGTCTTCGACCCTCCGGCTTGGTGTGGAGTGGCATCGACGGCTTTGTGCGGGGGACATGGAGACCTCCATCCTTCGTGGAGAAGCTCCTTAATGGAAAATGGGGCCAAGGTGATCGAGAACTTGGCAAGCCTTAGTGGCGTAGCCTTGGTGGCAAGTCAAGGGATTCCCGGAAGAGACTTGGTGGCTGAGAAGCGATACTCTTGATTGAGTGCTTCAACAACGTGGAGTAGGGGTGGCATTTGCCTACCGATACCACGGGATACATCCTTGTGTCAAGAGTTCTTTTCCTCTCATCCCCTCTTTATATTTCCGCATTTCATAATGCAACTTGTGTGCCTTTACATTCTTAGTGTAGTATCTTGTTAGGATTGGCAATAGGTTGCAAAACTCTTTTGGGATGATGGTTTTACACTAGAAGAACCATAGTTGCACATCTAGACAATATATTTTAGATTAAGTTTTTTTGAAAACTAGTTGGAGTCATAGGTTAAGGTTTTAAGTTGATTAATTCACATCCTCCCCCTCTTAGGCTAAGAGCACCCGATCACTTTCAGGGGTGAAAAAAATCTACCTACGCATACGACTCGATACGCGAGCATTCATCGCACAACAACATGTGGGCCCATAATCTTAACCATCACCTACGCCTTCCATTCGGGGTTGTGAGCCTGCTCCCTTGCACAGTTGTGCCACATGTCCATTCGTCGCTACAAGTTATAGTGCACGCGCGCTCTATAAAAATTTTGGATCATCAAGGTCCTACAAGTATACATCATTTGATCACATATTGCTAATCTGACCTTGAGCATCCGATCCACACAATACTCATGTCCTAGAAGTTACTAGCTAGGAGGATCACCATGGGCATCGCACCCAACACCCATGTCCTTTCCTGATAACAGCTGCCATCCCGGTCTCAACGGGGTTGCAAGTTAAGGTATCAACCTAACTAGGTGTCAGATCAAGACTTCCCATAAAGACATGTGGTTGTATGCTTTATGGCTAGGTGAGATGTTGCAATGAACTGGTTGTGAAGTAACCGATGCGAGTATCTCCGATAGGAACCTTACTTGGCAAACATGCCCAAGGTAGTCTCACTCCCGTATGAGGTATATGGACTCGTCCCCCCTAGATAATATGTTTACAGCCTAGAAAACAAGTATCTAAAAGAGATACCGTGATATGCATTGTTACTATGTTGGATACACAATGTTACTAGGTTGGATTAAAGGGAATTTTGGTACTGTGTCATGTGGCCCACATGCCCACATGCCGATGCAAGATGTGGAGCCAGTGTGTTCGTGTGAGAAGGATGACAAGGTGAATGGTGGGAGATTGCATTGAGGCCAGTTCCATATGCCAAGTGGAGAGGGTGACCTCATGTGTTGTTCTCTTATCTTCATGGTGGGATTAGATGCCCTAACAGGTCTGCTGAGTTAAGGGCAACCCAAAATGTACCTGTCCCAATGGGATCTGTCCTTGGGGTTGGGGGGGGGGCATTCTTTGGAGTTCTATTGGGAACCCATAAAATTACCGGCCTAGCCTAGATTTTGCAGAGGTGCTACAAGGATCCACTGTAAGTTGCATGTTGCATGCTTGTTTAACAGTGCGTTTTTGCGTCAACAAAGGTAGATGTAGATTCTGGCGACTCGCCACCCTTGAATAATATAGGAGGGTACTTATCGCTGAACAGCTTCTGGAAGATCAATCTTTAAAGGAATTTTCCACTATCTATCACCATAATTCGTTTTGTTTCTTAGTCTCCCTCTTCGCTCAAATCTGCTTGGGTACTGCATTCGGTAAAAGCCAACAACGCTAGAGGCAACGACCCATCCATGTTGTTTGCAGTATGTTTGCCCACTGGTCAACATTATTTCCTCTTCCTTTTTGTTTTGATTCGTTGCGTGGTGCATGCCTTGTAAAGGAGGATGCCTAATCAGGATATTTGTTAATTATACATGTTGTCCAAGTGGAGAAATTTATATCTCCATGTGTGTGTTCATGAACTAGACTCCCAAAAGGGAAACGTTCAAGTGGAAGATGTGTAAGATAATGCTCCACTTGGACAAGATAAACTACACAATTTCAGTATCATGGCGACCCTCTAGTTAATTTTTTCGTGCTCACCTTGCTACAACACAGAAGATATAAAGTTAATTGCTGGACACAATTCGTCCTGGTCCACCCGCGTGCATGGTGCTGAGAATCTCTGGTGTAAAGTGATCATCCATGCCAGCGCATGCAACCACTTTATACCCGTCAAAGTCTTTGCAGACCGTGGTCGTCTTGATTTCTCCGGTCGTGGATCATGGAAGTTGATCATAAGCTATACCATACCAGTTTCATTGTGAAGAAATGTGGTTCCAAGGAGGCACATGTGATGATATGGCAACATATTTTTGCTAAGTACCAGGTTTCCAACATCTATGTTGAAAAATAGAATGACACCGCATTGAGGTAGCACCTTTCATTGTGACCCATCAGTTGAGGAGATCATGTGTGGCGATCTCGCGAATCCATCCATCTCCCATGCCGAGCTCCGTTTCGCTCCAATCTCCAATCTCTTGGTCATCTCCTGCGCTTCTTTGATTCCATCTCATATTTCCTCTCCATACCACGCCTCCCTTCCATCCTGAGGTTGGATAAGGCATGGTAGGGCATCAACGGACAAAAAGGTTTGTCAGTGGTGGGTGGCTATGCATGCCTGCACCACAATTGGAGGTCCAGCGATTGGGGACCGAGAGAAGAAACAGTGATCCAAGAAGCTGGGTTTGATGTTATAATCCACACTGCTGGTGGAGTGAGTATCTTGTAATTAGCCAGGACTGGAAGTACATCAAAAATTCACGGGAGGAATTAATTCAGCATCTAGTGGATGCCCTCTTTATTCTTCCAAAAATTTTCTCCGAAGATTTCGTATGTCAAGGCTACTGTTTTTACACATCATCGATGCCTATGGCAAGTGGTCTAATTGTTTCTCTAAAAGGATGGATGTCCTTATTAATCGCAGGAGCTCTCTCAACAGCCAATTGGCTAATTGCAGTGTCGTGGATCAATAGATGAATATCTGAAGACTGATGACACTACTTCATTAGAGATGACGAAAGCTTTTGTTGAAAGTGTTATTGCTGTTTTTGTTGGACAGCATTTGAGATTCCCTATAGCAGATGATGCTAAGAGTTTGCTCAGAATTGGTGAGAATCAAGGTTTTCATGGCAAGCTTGGGCCAATTCACTCTCGGGGTGATCAAAAAGTACCAACCATATAATTCTTAAGGTTATGGCCTCACATGATCTTTTGATCTGGCATACATTCTTTGGTGCTGATGGCTCTAATAATGGCATCCATATTTTTAACCAAAAGACTATTTACCAAAGAACTAATGAAGCAAACTCCTCGACTTCAATACAAAGTAAACATGAATTAGTGTCACGCATACGACTATCTTGCAAACAGAATATACCCAGAGTGAGTTGTGTTTGTGTAAATAACCCTGCATGTCATCAACCAGGAAAAGTTACTTGCATAGAAAGAGGCCAGGAGAAAGGATTGAATGAGAATTTGATGTCCTGCATTGTCAGTTTTGTGTTCCGAAGCAACCAGCTCGCTTGTCTATATGACCGAGGGGACAACTCGAGAAAGTTGTGCCAACTTAACTTGCATCATATTTCACAATATGATAGTTGAAGATGAAAAATAAGAGGGCGTTGAAGAAATCTTCATTTGAATGAGGTCCCATGTAAATAGATTGATAAAGAACAAGAATTCTCTCCTAAAAAATATGGTACATTTGAAAGAGTGATAGAGAAAATTCAAAATTAGCGTTCAAAACAAATTTATAACTTAAGAAAGACTTGGTTGATCATATTTGGCAAAAGTTTGGACCTATTAAAATATCTTATTTGAGATATGCTATATGTAATCTATTTCATATAGGTTAGATGTGTACATTAATCTAATTTTTGTTGTCATATATATTTGACAATATTTGAAATTTTAGGACATGGTATACCATGTCTGTTTGTCAACATGAGCATGTTCTAGTATGCTAGAATAATTCATATGACACATTTGATCACAGTGCCTGGCATCATCAACAATAAATTATTATGGCTAGTCTATGGCTGGGTTGTATCATTCGTCAACCCGCCAAACTTATAAATATGGTACATGGAAATCATGAAATGAAACACTGTACTTACAACAAAGTCCGTCATCCACCCGCACTTATGGTGCTCAGAAACTCCAGTCCAAAGCGAGCATAAGTGCCTGCCACCACCTCGGGCGCTTTCTGCCGGTCCCCGTCGCTGCGGACCCTGCTCCTGCCCCTGTTGGTGCTGCCTGCCTAGCTCCGACATCCTACTCCCCCATTGCTGCCTGATCAGGCCAACAGGCACAATACTATATCGCAGACCAAGAGAACCAAAGGATTTCATGATCAGCCTCGTCAAAAGTTTGGGCTCAGTTACGGAGTTGTTGAAGTAGGCCAAGCGTCGCCAAATAAGACTTAATTAGTGACCTGAATCTAACGACGACTGCGTACATTGTACAACACGTGGTCTTCCGGTGTCATCACGCATCAACCCTAGCAGATCTCCAGCCCCAGGGTACCAGACGATCGAGGACGACAGATTGCTTCTCTGCCTACCAACACTGCAATGACGAGGAGTCAATCGAGGACGCGGCGGCGGCGGCGGCTCCTCATATATCAAGCCCGGGCCTATATATAGGATAGCCAGAGGATATGATGTCCGCTCCACGAGCCAGCAACTCTCGCCCCACTCAGATCACAACCAGTAGCTAGCTCCGCCATGTCCTGCTTCCGCACCAGCTCCCATGGCTCCTGGCTGATTCCCCTGCTGCTTCTTGCTGCTGCGGCGTTGGGAGCTGGTGCAGCCTCCTCGTGCCCCACACTACAAGGTTAATGACACCATCTATAAACTTGGTCATACATATATATAGAATAATTTTAACTTTGGATGAATTTAAGAACCCTTATATTTTAGTAAGGAGGTAGTATAGGTAAGAATGGGCAACAGTGAAAGTTGGACACTACTACAAAAACGTTGATTTGTCCCGGTTGGGAAACCGCTGTTGTCCCGGTTTCCCAACCGGGAACGCCTGTCCGGGACAAAAGGGGGTGCCCTTTTGTCCCGGTTGTGGCAACCGGGACAAAAGAGGACCTTTTGTCCCGGTTGGTAACACCAACCGGGACAAAAGGTGCAGCCAGCGCCCACGTGGCTGGCGCACCCTTTTGTCCCGGTTGGTGTTACCAACCGGGACAAAAGGTCTCTTTTTTTTTTCATGTTTTTCTTTTCTCGATTCTTTTTCTATTTCAATTATACTTTTGCATTTCAATTAAACTTATGTATTGGAATTCAGTGTGTATGATCTCCACTAATATATACATATATATATAGTTACTTATATAATATTTGTCCTAGATAGTTTTCATATATAAATTAATTCACTTATATATATATGTATACACATATCTATACATGTGAATTCCTTTACATATGAAAATGTCTAGGACCAATATTATATAAATATATATATATACACATATATATTATTGGAGTGCTTATATATATAATACATACATACTCCATCATATTTGCATAGGTATATTCGTTCTTAATTACATAGTAGAATTTGCCTTTTGGAAATTTAATACATACATACATACTCATAAATAGAAATTTAATACATAGACACACATATATATTTACATAGTTATATTCGTTCTTAATTACATATATACGCGTATATTGTCATATTTACTGTGATTGTCAATATTAGATATTCCATCATAGTAGAATTCGCCTTTTGGATCGAGGACTTGCTCAACAATAAATCCGGAGAATTGTTCTTGAATCGCCATAACCTTTTCCTCCGGTATGAGTTTATCGCGCATCTCCCCGACCTATGGAAAAAGGGGATAATTAATTTCGACTAATTAAAATACGAGTTCAAATATTAACAAGTTTTTTTACTTACTTCCTCCTCCCAATCTGTCCAGCCCTTTGGAGGACCTACCAGACCATGGATGTTCTCGCATACATAGTATGCGCACAATACAGTGCCTGGTTTCTGCCTCATACACTTTAAGAGAGAAGAAATTATCAGGTATTTACATGAATATATAATAAAACTAATGAATCGTGCAACGAATCATCCAAGCGCGTACCGGAAAATCTGTCTTGATCTTCAATTCCTTGTCAAATTTGCCTGGATGATTTTTAGCGAATTCTTTCCAAACCCTGTGCATGATTAGAACAATTATAGTCAAGTAACAAAGTGATTCAAATTATCAGTCACCGACGGAGTAGTGGTAGATTTACTTTTTCATCATGTTAAGAAGATTTTCGTATTGTTCTGGAGGTCTCCTCAATGAGTCCATAACCACGAGTAGGCTCTTCTCGGGAATTATGACAATTAGGATCCAGTGTTCACTGCAAGATTATACGGAGGCAGTTCTTGGTAGTTAAGGTTTAAACAATTCGATTACAGAATAGAAAGAGTTAGACGGAAGGAATCACTCACGCAAAGTTGTAAGGAAACAATATCATTTGCTTGTTGTGATAAACGCTTATGTACTTGAACAACATTTGGAATATCTCATCGGTATTGTCGCGTAGAAGCCTCCAATTACAAGTAATTGGGTCGATGAAGCCGAGGTGAGAGTATCCCTTTCTTCTGCAAGTATGTATCTCCATTCTACATGATACCGAATAAATCAAGAGATCAGTATGTTGAGATCATGCAAAACAATACGTAAGGAGAGTAAAATACTTACAGAACCCACAAGGCGACCATAGAGATGTCGAGGGCCTCCTGATGGAATAGTTGGTAAATTTCTTCCCAGTTTATCCATAGAATGGCCTCCCCCCGTAAGAAATCATCATCTTTAATCTTTGCGCCCTGCATGAAGATGCAATCGGCCATCGCACGCATGTAGTGCTGGTGCAGCTTATACATTTGCGTTGGAAGCACAGACACTACTTCGGGGGGTACAAGAGTTTTGCCGATCTCAAACGTCCATTTGACGACCACATCGGCCTTTGGAATATCTTCTCCCCCTGCAATCTGAGCGGCCGTCAGGTTTGATTCTTTCAGAAATGTAACAAAGTCTTGTTCTTGCGTCGTCTGTCCCACTACGAGAGGCTCTATTGATTGTTTCTTTTGGGCTCCGAGCTGTGGAACGTCGGACGACGACGACTTTGATTGTCTCTTCTTTTTCTCAGTAGTTTTGATAATTGTGCGTTCGTAGTCTGAAGGGGGGTCTCTCGGAATGAATTTTCTCTTATTTGCTTCGCACATTCCCTTAAAAAATTTCAAATCTATCGGATTTATCACTTTCTCGGGCTCCGGCTTCGGCTTCGGCTTGAAGTGCTCTTTAACTCTTTCTTGAGTTATCCGATCGCATTCTTCAAGGCTCATGTCCCAGGGTTTAATAGGAGCCTCCTTGGTTTTCTTCTTCTTTTCCTTCTTCTTTGGAGGCTCCCTAGCCGGTGCAGCTACCTTCTTTGCCGGCGGCCGTTTCTGCTTCTTTGCCGGCGGCGGAGGGGGTGACCATGGAGGCGACGGTGACGCTTGAGTGTTCATCGGCGCATGAGATGATGGTGATGGAGAATGTGCCGGTGAACCTTGCCGAGACAGTGCTGCCCTTGGGGAGTTTTGCGGAGATGCCGGTCTTGGAGAGGCATGCTGAGATGCCGGTCTTGGTGTTTGATCATCCGACTTTAGGACAATGTAGCGCTTATCCCATAGGATGTAGCCATGAATGGCTTCTGCTAGTGTCCTCTCCCCATCGCCTCCAGGAATATCAAGCTCGAGCGTCTCCCAACCCTGGCACACCTGCTCCACGCCAACTCTTGTGTATCTAGGCGGAATTTGCTGCCCGTGGTACACGTCGCCTGGTTCGGTTGGCATGGCGGTACCGTACGCAACAGTGAACATTAAGTTCTTAACGGCAGTCTGCAGGTCACAAGGTGTCCGGTGGGTGATCTCATCCACTGGAAATCGCTGCGGGGCCGACGCTTCAACTGCGGCCTGGATCCCCGTGGGCTCGGCAGCGGCGACGTCTGTGGAAGCGCAGCTACTTTTCCGCTGAGACAGGTGATCGGCTGCGACACTAGGCTCTGGAGGCAACGTTTGCGCTTGCTGTTGCTGGCTCATTGCTACGGCCACTTGGCGTTGTACCTCTTCCTCCAGTCTTTGATCGTGTGACATGAGCCGTTCCTCTAGCCTTCGCAGGTGCTCCCGCTCATCATTCTTTCTTCTTTGCCGGCTTCTATATGAATCAATGTAATCCCTGAACCCATACTTCCACGGAACCACGCCTTTGCCTCTTGTGCGGCCCGGATGCTCTGGATTCCCAAGGGCGTAAGTCAGCTCGTCCCTCTCTCTATCTGGCTGGAATGTTCCCTCGGCCGCTGCTTGTATGGCCTCCTGTAGTCTCTGGGCTGCTCGCTGGATGTTTGGCCCATAGATGCAGTCACCAGTCATTGGGTCCAAGCTTCCTCCGTGACCATAAAACCAGGTCCTTGACCTTTCAGGCCAGTTCATGGTCGCAGGTCGGATGCCTCTGTCAAGCAGATCCTGCTCCATCTTCTCCCATTTGGGTACTGCAAGCTTGTAGCCTCCTTGGCCTAGAGTGTGATGGTACACTTTCTTCGAGGCGTTGTCTTTGGCCTTCTGCACCTTTTGAAGCCCAAGCTCTGAAGACTTGTATTCCACAAATGCATCCCAGTGACCCCTGAGCTTTTCGAGCTCGCCGGTAAATACGGGTGTGGTCCCGGTCTTGATATATTTCTTCGTCAAAATTTTCTTGAATGATCGCAGTTGTTCGGCCATCTTACTCAGGGTCCAGCGCTTGCATATCTCTTCGGATTCAGCTGGAACCGTGAAGTTTTTCTTAAGCTCCCGCCAGCACCATTCTTTTTCTCTTTCGGGTACCGCATCCCGTTCCTCGCTTGGATTGGAAGCTTTCCAGAGCTTGAAGCTGATCGGGATGTGGTCCCTGACAATACATCCGGATTGTCTTATGAATTTTTTGGCGGCAGCTTCTGGAGCGATCGGTTCGCCATCTGGACCAACTTCCGTTATAATGAACCGCCCTTCCAGTTTTTTTGTTGGGCCTCGCTTCGTCTTTTTCTGCTGCGACGATGATCCAGACGGCTATAAAAAAACATTCATAGTATTCATATAGATTCAGATGAAAATATGATTGTCACTACAAATAATTATAGTTGTGATATGTACATTAGCACTTTGTTCAGCAGCAGCGTCATCCTGAATAGATGGTGCCTCAATTCCATCACCGGACATATTCAAATATATGTCGGTATTGCTGCCATCATCAGCTTGTTCAGCGACATCTCCTTGACCTTCGCCAATCATATTCAACAAGAACTGTTCGTCTTCCGCGTCTGTGTGTCGCGGGTCCATCGTAACTAAAATATGAATACAAATAAAACCCTTAAAAAATTATCTAAATAATCCACATATTTGCGAGCATTTGACTAAGTAACGGAGAATTGTTTGCATGTGTGCGCGTTTGTTGAAGAGTCATGCATGTGCCAGCTAAGCTGGGCCAGTTTATGATGTACCTGTGTTTGTATTGATCTCGTACGGATGCTATTTTGAAATTCCCCTCAAGATTGAGAGAAGGCTATTTGCTTTGTGAATCGACATAATGAATCATCTTCTTTAACTCTCCGTTGGAGAACCCAATTGCAACAAAATAATTGTATTTCTTTAGTCTCCGTTACTGGGTTAATTAGTACTTTAGTCGTCAAATCACTGCTTCTGCTGATATCTTTACTGTTTCTCTCTTTTAATTTATTCATTTTTTTACATAATACCGTTGTTGATATTCTGTAGTAATTTGTGGAACCCTAAGTATATGTCTTTTCACCCCTGTTCAAACTTCATCTATCTAAAGACTTATTAGTGTACCCTTTTATCACTACTACAAAAATAATTTGTAGGAACACCCCTTTTTTTAAGGAGCGAATCAAAAAATAACTCATTTCTACTGCTACAAGAAATCCTTAAATGTATGATAGATTTTTGGTGAAATTTACGAAAACTGCCATAAATAGACAGGATCTATGACAATTTATAAATTTTCATTATATATTTGCAAATAATCCATATGGACTCTAGTTTGGGCCCAGTTTCTGTGGCAAACATCTGAAAACATCACAAAATGAAAGTAGAAATCGTCACGAATTTAATATCTTGCTCAAATCACAATAAAATTTTTGCATAAGAATATTGTTGTACAAAAATATGAGGTGCCGAAATTGAACCTCTAACTCCCTTAACGATGCAAAAGTTTTACTACTTCTTTGCACTAAATTTGAGCACCTTGGCGGCGGCGTGAGGTCGGGGCGGGCTCTGGGCGGCGGCGTGAGGTCGGGGCGGGCTCTGGGCGGCGGCGTGAGGCTATGGCGGCGGTGCTCGGCTCGCGCGGTGGGGGGAGCAGGACGGCGGCGGCGGTGGCTCTGGGCGGCGGCGTGAGGTCGGGGCTCTGGGCGGCGGCGACGTCGATGGCGGCGGTGCTCGATCGGCTCGCGCGGTGGGGGGAGCAGGACGGGCGCAGAGATGAGAAACCAAGTGTTAGGAGAAGGGCGAAGGAGGAAGGAAATATATGGGGGGGGGCCTTTTGTCCCGGGTGAAGCCACGACCCGGGACAAAAGGTCCTTTTGTCCCGGGTCGTGGCTTCACCCGGGACAAAAGGCCCCCCCTTTTGTCCCGGGTGAAGCCACCACCCGGGACAAAAGGACCTTTTGTCCCGGGTGGTGGCTTCACCCGGGACAAAAGGGGTTTTTGGGCGGGCCGGGAAAATTCCCAGCCCGCGGCCCACCTTTAGTCCCGGGTGGATCTACCACCCGGGACAAAAGGGGCCCGTTTTCCCTCGTTCCCGCCTAATGTTATGTTTGTTTTTGTTTCTTTTTTACTTCTCATTTAAAATTGGCTTTCATATGTTAATTCAGATAATAAAATTATGATTCCAAAAATTATGGAACAAAATTTCTTATTATCTCTATATAAACTTGATACACGCAACAAAAATAATTAATTTTCATTCAAGTGATTGGGTCAATGAAATATCTAACTTTTTTGAAATCATATTTGTTATTTTGACCATGCAAAAATATATTAGGTGAATTTTTTTTTTCAAACTGTTGCTTTTCGATAGAAAGTGGATTCTATCACGATATTAACGTTTAAAAAGTGAATTTTAGATAAAATTAAGCAATTTCATGATATTAATGAGTAGTGTGTGTGAGTTTGAGAGATAGTGTGTGTTAGTGAGATTGTGTGTGTTAGTGAAAGAGTATAGTGTGTTAATGTGAATGTAATTTCATGAAATAAATAAAATTAGTTGAGTAATCCATTATTGAATGAAAATTATAATTGAGTCTAGTAATTAAGTGAAAAATATATAAAATAATATAAAGAACACATAAAATATAATTGTACAGTACATATATAATAAAAGTATTCGAATTGCGATTATGTTTTTATACAATAATATAAAATGATTCAAGTACATGAAGGATTAGCGGTAACAGACTTTCTCTTCACAAATGTCCCTTGATTATGATCACGGCGCAAGTATGGAGCATCATCATTGGCTAGCAGGATGCATGGATCAGCATTTACTTCGAAAGCTGGAATGGCAACAAAATTATTATATTCTTCTGAAAAGTCTGTCTTGTCCTCCACTCCAACGATGTTTCTCTTTCCTGATAGAACTATGTGTCGCTTAGGCTCATCCTTTTGCTTGTTGATCCCCTTCTTTGGCTTGCTGGACATGTCCTTAATGTAGAAAACCTGAGCGACATCCTGGGCTAGGACAAATGGCTCGTCTCTATACCCAAGATTGTTGAGATCAACTATTGTCATCCCATACTCATCTTTTGTTACCCCTCCTCCAGATAGCTTAACCCATTGGCAACGAAATAGAGGCACCTTGAAATTGGGACCGTAATCCAGCTCCCATATCTCTTCAATGTAGCCGTAATATGTGTCTTTTTTTCCATTATTGTCCGTGGCATCCATACGAACACCGCTGTTTTGGTTGGTACTCTTTTTATCTTGGGCTATCGTATAAAATGTGTTTCCATTTATCTCGTACCCTTGGTATGTTAAGATATTCCAAGATGGTCCCCTAGCCAATAAGAACAGTTGTTCACTTATATCCATGTTATGCATTAGATGCTTCCGCAACCAGCTACAGAAAGTGTTCATGTGCTCACGTGTAATCCATGCCTCAGACTTTTCCGGGAAATTGGAGAGCAGAATTTTCTTGTGTTCCTCGATATATGGGTCAACCAAGGATGATTGTTGAAGAACCGTATAATGCGCTTTCTTGAATGAGAAATCATCTGTGCAGACATAAGATTTCTTTCCTAATGTACCCTTTCCAGATAGTCTCCCCTCATATCGCGATTCAGGGACTCCAATCAGTTTAAGGTCATCAATAAAGTCAACACAAAAGTCAATGACCTCCTCAGTTCCGTACGCACTGGCGATGCTCCCTTCTGGACGAGCTCTATTACGAACACATTTCTTGAGTACCCCCATGAACCTTTCGAATGGGAACATATTGTGTAGAAATACTGGTCCGAGAATATCAATCTCTTTGACAAGGTGCACTAGAAGATGTGTCATGATGTTGAAGAAAGATGGTGGAAATATCAGCTCAAAGCCAACAAGACATTGCACCACATCGTTTTGCAGCTTTATCAAATTCTCCGGGTCAATTATCTTCTGAGAAACTGCGTTGAGGAAGGCACATATCTTCACGATGGTTAACCGGACGTTATCAGGCAGAATCCCCCGCAGCACAACCGGAAGAAGTTCGGTCATAAGCACATGGCAGTCATGGGACTTGAGATTTGTAAATTTCTTCTCTGCCAAATTTAAGATTCCTTTTATATTGGATGAGTATCCAGATGGAACCTTTATACTGCTCAAGCAGTCAAACATGGTTTCTTTCTCTTCCTTGCTAAGAGTATAGCTGGCAGGACTTAAGTATTGTCGTCCATTATCTCGCTGTTGTGGATGTAAGGCATCTCGTTCTTCCATACGTTGCAATTCTTGACGTGCTTCTACTGTATCTTTTGTCTTTCCGTACACTCCCAAGAATGCTATCAGGTTGACGCAAAAATTCTTCGTGAGGTGCATCACATCAATTGCATGACGAACATCTAAGACTTCCCAATATGGTAGCTCCCAAAATATAGATTTCTTCTTCCACATGGGCGCCATTCCATTTTCATTCGGAACAGGTTGGCTACCAGATCCCTTTCCAAAAACAACTTCTAGATCTTTTACCATGTTGAAGACGTCTTTACCACTACGGTGCATCGGTTTTGTTCGGTGGTCCGCTTGGCCTTTGAAATGCTTGCCCTTCTTTCGTACCGCATGCCTGATGGGAAGAAACCGACGATGACCCATGTATACAACCTTCTTACAGTGAGTCAACCATATATTATCGGTATCATCTAAACAGTGTGTGCATGCTTTGTATCCCTTGTTCGAATGTCCTGACAAGTTACTAAGAGCAGGCCAGTCATTGATCGTTACGAACAGCAATGCTCGTAGGTTGAAGTTTTCCTGTTTGTATTCATCCCACATCCGTACACCTTCATCGCCCCAGAGCAATAAGAGTTCTTCGACCAATGGTCTTAGGTACACATCAATGTCATTTCCGGGCTGCTTTGGACCCGGGATAAGCACTGGCATCATGATGAACTTTCGTTTCATGCAGAGCCATGGTGGAAGATTGTACAGACAAAGAGTCACAGGCCAAGTGCTATGACCACTGCTCATCTCACCAAAAGGATTCATGCCATCCGTACTCAAACCGAACCTTATGTTTCTCGCATCCAAATCAAATTTAGGGTACGTTCTATCTATTTTTCTCCACTGCGACCCATCAGCGGGGTGTCTCAACATCGAGTCTTTCTTGCGTTCCTCTTTGTGCCATCGCATCAACTTAGCATTATCTTTATTTCTAAACAGACGCTTCAAACGTGGTATTATAGGCAAATACCACATGACCTTCGCAGGAACTCTCTTCCGGGGAGGCTCTCCCTCGACATCTCCAGGATCATCTTTTCTAATCTTGTAACGCAATGCACTGCATACGGGACATGCATCCAAATTCTCGTACTCGCCTCAGTAGAGGATGCAGTCGTTGGGGCATGCATGTATCTTTTGCACTTCCAGTCCCAAAGGGCAAACAAGTTGTTTGGCTTCATACGTTGTGGCAGGCAATTCATTGTCCTTAGGAAGCATTTTTTTAACAAGTTTGAGTAATTCACCAAATCCCTTGTCGGATACACCATTTGTCGCCTTCCATTGCAGCAACTCCAAGGTGGTGCCAAGTTTCTTAAATCCATTTTGACAATCTGGGTACAACAACTTATGGTGGTCCTCTAACAACTTCTGGAACTTCAACCTCTCTGTTTCACTCTCACAGTCTGCCTGCACATTGTGCAATGCTTGCCCCAGATCGTCGCTGGGATCATTTTCTGCTACATCTACTTCGGGCTCTTCCATGGGAATATCGTCATCGAATGCACCGATTCCAGCATTCCCGGGAAAGTGGTCGTCAAAATCTTCTTCTTCATTGTCTTCCATGGTAACCCCCTGTTCTCCGTGCTTCGTCCAACAAACATACTTTTTCATGAAACCATTTGCGAAAATGTGGCTGTGTAGGATTCTTGAAGATGAGTAATCCTTGTTATTGTTGCAATGAACACACGGGCAGCACATAAAACCATTCTGCTTGTTTGCCTCAGCCACAGACAAAAAATAATGCAGGCCATCAATGAATTCTTTCGAACGTCGGTCAGCATTGTACATCCATTGCCGGTCCATCTGCATTTTAAATAAATCGATTTGAATTCTTTACACGTATCGAATAAATAAAATATATCAAACCTAAATTAAACTAAATGTAACATAACATGAATAATTAAAAGATATGCAATATCTATCATACATCTTGATTAATTAAAAGGGGTACTTAATCCATTACAGAACTTAACAAAGGAGTACTATACATGAAATTTAAAAATTCGGTCAACAACACATAGGTTTTCAACCGTCCTTGCGTTGGAACGCAGAATGTTCTAACGGATTTCTTGCTGGCGCAGAATAAGATGGCGGAGCTGAAACCTCCGAGTTTGGTGGTGACGAACCGTAACGCCGCAATAAATCCTCAAGATCAAACGGAGGTTCCTCGCCCCTTGCCATGCATTCTCTATATTCTTTTTCCAAATAACGGAGCGCTGCCCTATGAAAAGCACTAGGTTTTTTGGACCGACGACCTACTCGAGTTGTGCCCTTCTCTCCAGAAGGACAACGATCACCCCCACCGGCGCCACTCCCTCCAGCTGTTGAAGCCATATTTTACTGAAAAATACCTTTATTTTCCACAAAATTATAAATTCTTACCATTACAAAGCAAAAATTATTTACTATTACAATTACAATGATCAGATTAATAACTCTTGCAAATAACAATGAAATTATATAAAAAAAGACGAAATGTATCATTAATCCTCAAGAAATCTCTAATTAATTGAAAGAAATCTCTATAACTTCTAATTACTTTGACACCCTTCAGTTCCAGGAGTACACTCTTTTCAATATCCAGAAACCCTCTAGAAGAAAAATAAACCTTTATTTCTGAAAATGTATATGTCAGTAACCTCAACCCTGCGGTGATGACACTGCCTTTCGGGGGGACACGGTGCGGTACAAGGATGTCACCAATCGGCTAGTCGCAGCACCAACATTTACGATTAATAGGCACAGCACTTGGCACAGGCAGCATGCTCGTTCATATGCTCTCAGTACAACAACGGCATGCTGACTGCGTCAAATGCTGTCTTCTTATCAATCGGAAGTGCTGGTGATGCGACCAACCGATTTGCGACGTCCTTATAGCGCATCGTGTATCCCTGAAAGGTAGTGCCATCACCGTTGGATGGAGATTAACGACGTATACTTGTTTCGAAATAAAGATTTTTTTAGCTTCTAGATGGTTTCAATGTGAGCCTGATTAAATACATCACTAGAGTGTCAAAATAATCCATTCATAATACAAAAAATTCTATAATATACTCATTTCATTAATTCATTCACGAATAAAAAAAATCAACTATCCACAATATGGTCATATATACAAGTACATCACATGAAGTATCTACACTCATTCTAAAAATTTCTACTATCCATATACTAATCTAAATCTAAAAGAAAATTACGCCTACATATATATGCAATCTAGCTAGCAAAATAATGTCCAAGAAATGAGCTAGCTACACATTTTCTCTATTTCTAAAGTATGAAATGAGCTATACAAGCCAAGGAAGAAGAGAAAAACAAGCCCCAAACCTTTAGAGCAGATGGATGGACGGGGAATCAAAGATCTTCACAAATGTGGTGAAGAAATGAGCAAGAACTCCTCTATCCCGAGCCAAGAACAGAGAAAACAAGTGAGCTGAATGGCTCGGGCGGGGGGAGAGGGAAGGGGATAAGGGAAGGCCTTTTGTCCCGGTTGGAGGCACGAACCGGGACAAAAGGGGGGACTTTTGTCCCGGTTGGTGGTTCCAACCGGGACAAAAGGCTACGCGGGCCTTTTGTCCCGGTTGGAACCACCAACCGGGACAAAAGTCTCCCATTTTGTCCCGGTTGGTGTCTCCAACCGGGACAAAAGGCCCCCGTCCCCCCGCTGGCCCGGCTAGCCGTTGGACCCGGGACAAAAGCCACCTATTGTCCCGGGCCCAAAGGCTGCCGGGACAAATGGCCAGGAACAAAGGCTTGTTTTGTAGTAGTGGGAGAAACATTTCCAAAATTCGGTGCTAGAAGTAAAGTAACAAAAAAAAAACAATGCCGTAATTTTCGTGTCCGTTAGTTAAGACAAAACACTTGACTATTAATTTGGGCATCCATGCATGTCATCTGTACACAAATTTATAGGTAAACTCATGTCCAATGGCTAACAGGGATTAGATAATCTATTTTTTGGTTTGATATTATTGTATTACCAACACGTCATCTGTACACAAATTTATAGGTAAACTCATGTCCAATGGCTAACAGGGATTAGATAATCTATTTTTTGGTTTGATATTATTGTATTACCAACACGTCTATAACTATGTTTTTAATAATATCTATTTGAAAATGCAGGGGGCATGCCCGGTGCCGCGGCGACAGGCACGAGGATGCCGGTGGTGCACAAGCACGGTCCGTGCTCGCCGCTGGCCAACGAGAACGGGGAGGTGCCGTCGTCCCACATGGAGATCCTCGCTGCCGACCAGCGTCGCGTCCAGTACATCCACCGCCGTTTGTCATCGGAGACCACCACCGGCGAGGAGCCACCGTCCCAGCTCGTGCCCAGCAGCTCGCGGTCGTCGACCCCCTCGCCGTCGTCCGGATCAGTGTTGTCGTCACCACCCGCCATGCCGTCGAACCAGTCCTCGTTGTCGTCGTCGTCGTCAGGGAGCGCTCTGTACACAGGCTTCTACGTGGTGCCCATCGGCCTCGGCACGCCGACGCAGTGGTACACGGTGGCGCTGGACACCGGCAGCGACATGACGTGGGTGCAGTGCCGGCCGTGCTTCTCCTGCTACAAGCAGAAGGAGCCGATCTTCAGGCCGGCCAACTCGTCCACCTACGCCAACATCCCCTGCGAGTCGCCCTACTGCTCTGAACTCGACGCCAAAGTCTGCTCCCCCGGTCACAACTGCGCCTACAGCCTTAACTACACCGACTACTCCTACACCAGGGGCACCTACGGCCATGACGACCTCACCCTACGCACTGACACCATCAAGGTACACTACGCACCATGCTCATCGTATCCCAAGTGATTCCTCTGCAGTAACAGCAGAGGGACTCCCCTCACTGACGTATGGATCCCACCACCTTTAAACCCACATGTCAGTGGGTGAGTCGTCGCCTATATAGTTACCGTATTGCATTTATGGCTTGAGGTGCCCCTTAGGATATCCATTGCCCCTCTTTTAATTCAAAAATTTATACTAGCTTTTCAAGATGAGCTTCCAATTTGAAAAACTAATACAAACTTTTGAAACAAAAAGGAGCGGTGGATTCCCCTAGGGGGCACCCATTTGCACCCCTATTCATGGCCGCATGGGTATGTGATGCCTTTTGTTCGTGCAGGATTTCCGGTTCGGGTGCAGTCACAATATCTGGGGGCTGTTCGGGCAGTCGGCAGGGGTGCTGGGTCTCGGCCGCAGCAGGACGTCGCTGATGGTGCAAGCGTGGAGCAAGTACGGTGGCGTGTTCGCGTACTGCCTCCCGGCAGATCCAACCGGAACAGGGTTCCTGGACTTCGGGCCAGGCGCCGCCGCCATGGCTGCTGCTGCTGCGAAGGCACGCCTGACGCCGATGCTCACATACAAGGGGCCGAGGTACTACTACGTGGGCATGACGGGCATCAAGGTGGGCGGCCATCTGCTGCCCATCAGCCCCTCCGTCTTCTCCACCGCCGGCACGCTCCTCGACTCCGGCACGGTGATCACGCGGCTCCCTCCCTCGGCGTACAGGCCGCTGCGGGCGGCGTTCGCCAAGGACATGGCGGTTCTAGGGTACCAAAAGGCTCCCGGCTGGTTCGCGATGTTAGACACATGCTTCAACCTGACGGGGTTCCAGGGGATCGTGCCGCTGCCCACGGTGTCGCTGGTGTTCCAAGGCGGCGCGAGCCTGGACGTGGACGCTACGGGGATCCTGTACGTGGCCAACGCCTCGCGTGCGTGCCTAGCATTCGCGGCCAACCGCAGGGACACCGACATGGCCGTCATAGGGAGCACGCAGCAGAAGACGTACAGCTTCATGTACGACATTGGCAAGAAGGTCGCAGGGCCGTACCGGCAAATCCGGAGGCCCTGTGCGAAATAATGCACTGGAGCATTAGTGGCCTAGTGCAGAATCGCGAATGCCAAGCGTTAGTAGACGGCAAGCGCGATGTACTGTGTGAAAGCGCAAATGTTAGAAGTTCCACGTGTGACTGACAGTCAAATCATCACACAAGGCCCAATAACTATTTTTTATTCTAGAATTTTTATTGTTGCTGCAACAATTATTATTGTTTGCGTAAGAAAAAAATTATTACGGAACAAAAGAAATTTGTTCTAGCAACAAAACACAGTGACCTGGTTTATTGGGCCGACTTTAGACCCAAAACATGGAATTCTGGAGAGGTTGGGGTGTTGTGACAGGTCCACTCGGGGTCACACGCGTGACCCCGAGCAGCACCCGTGCAAAGGAAGCGGTAAGCGATACGCCTATGATGATTCATCTTCCAGGAGCAATTTGGGCCACGTTTTGCCACAAATTGGGTCAACAATCAACTAAATTAAATTCTCTATATAATTATACTTAATGTATACCTAATATTTTAGGGGCCCTTCGAATTTGGAGGCCCTGTGCGGTCGCACGGCCCGCACGGGGCCAAATACGGGCCTGGAAGGTCGTCGGCTTCACCCCGGGAGCTTGCTGATGATCTGGCTCGCTGGCCAGTGATCATACCATTCATAAGTCTGTGATTCCCGGTACGGTTAACCGTCCACATCACAAAGGTGGTCAGTGATGAGTGTCGTTAGTGCTGAAATAAAGGGTTGAAGATTATAGTGTTCTCTCAACTTTAAGATAGTATTTGGTTAACAAAATATAGTACTGTATGCGTGCACAAGTCGTCCCTAGCTATGAATACCTCCGAGCTATATATCGTGTCATCGTGTGAGCAATATCTTATGAATATTCATAATCAGCTGAAAATTCAATCAATCGTATCGGATTGAGAACTTAAAGCAAAGGATTGCAACATCTGGTATCAGCTTTTGAAAGCATTCTCAAGTTTACTACAATAGTAAAATAGCAGACTGATTTTAAAATGAAAAAAATCAAATTCAAAATTTTGCAAGTTCGAAACCTTTCCAAAATTTAAGCATAAGTTTCAGCTCCTAATAACTTCAATCTCGCGCACATGATCTCTTTAAGTCCAGCCCACACATCATCTTTCCAAAACCAAAACCCACCTTCCTTTCGTTTTCTTGTTCTTAGCTTGTCCAAAATTCGACACTTTTCTTCTTTTCTGGCCCGATTTGGCTTTGCCCTACATTAGCCCAGCTTCGTATTGATGTTTTCCTCCCTCCCTTTTTCTCCCCTATTTTCCTCACGGATAATATGGCACTTTATTCAGCATGCTAAACTATTGGTTAATCACAGTGCTCGTCCTTGAAATCCTTGCGAGCTTGTTAACTCTGGTCGTCATGGTGCAGTTGTTGCTGACGGATCACTACCGCATAATGCCCCTGCGGCCCTGTACCATTATATCGGTTCCAAAGGGTTTGTACTGGCGTTTTTTTTTTGAAATGATGCTACACAAGTGAATATGAAGAAGTATGTCTTGAGTACTATGCTAGTTCCAGAAACAATTGTGCAAATGCATTTGTATCAATGGTTATTGTAACCATCCGCAAAAAAAAAATGGTTATTGTAACCAACTAACAGTAAAGATGATTTTGTACGGCCATGGCCATCAACCGTAGGAACAATGGCATTTACATATATAGTCGGTTCTAAGAATTACCCAACAATACAGATATTTTTGTACAGTCGGCCTTGGGCATCAGCCTTAGGCCCAAAGGTCATTTTTATCATCAATAATTCGAATAACAACCGACGGGCCAAATTAGATTTGTACTGTCTGCTGCATCGCTTGGAACTTGATTTAATTTTTAGTTTTAATCTAATTTTGTCGGCATTAAACTGATTTAATTCTCAGGAATGTCAAAAATTTCACCCAAAATTCACATAAATAACAGGTTTTGAAAGATCAACCTTAAGAGAATTTTCCAATATCTATCTCCATATACTTGGTTTTTTTTCTTAGTCTCCCTCTTCATTCAAACCTGTTTGTGTGTTGCGTTCGATCGGAAAAACCCAACAACGACAGGATCGGTGAAATCCAACAATGGCAGAGGCAACGACCCCTCCATGTTGTTTACGGTCTATATGTCCACTTATCAACATTATTTCCTCTGCCTTTTTGTTTTGATTCGTTGCGTGGTGCATGACCTGTAAGAGGGGATGCCTAACACGGGAGATTTGTTAACTATACACGTTGTCAAAGTGGAGAACTTTATGTCACTATGTATCATGAACTAGATTACCAAAAGGGAAACACATTGAAGTGGAAGATGTAAAATAATGCTCCATTTGGACAAGATAATCAAGGTCAGAGCACGCGACTGCTTTATGCTAGTCAAGATCGCTCCAGAGTCCAGACCCTGGTCACGCTGAGCTTTTTGGCGCGTGGATCATGGGTTTGGTCATTACTAGTCTATATATATACTATATATATAGTAGTTTCATTGTCAATAAATGAGGTTCCATGTAGGCACATACGATGATATGGAAACATATTTATATATGATACCACTGCAGATCTAGATGTCATGTTTACACGCACTCAACTGTCAGATGACCACCAAAGAGACACAGGCATTATTAATCAACCCAAAATCTAACGACTCCGTACAGTACGCGGTGTTCTTGTAGGAGAAAAAGACCGCCGCCAAAGAGTTCAAAAAGAAAAAAAGGTTCTAGTGGGAGAAATAATGCTCCATTTGGACTAGATACATCACATCACAGCACTTGAATTGTTAGGCATCTCCCATTATTACTGCTGGCACGAACCATTGAAAAGCAGGAAAATAAGGCAGAAGAATGGCATTGATAAGAAGGCGAGGCTGCAGCTATGGAGTCATGGACCGGTCACTGCCTTTTGAGCTTCCATCTCAATGCACGTTGCACGCCCAAATCGGCTAGCCCCTTTCCGCCAGCCCAACCACGAACACAGTACAATCCCGTAGGTACTAACAGAGACTTTATTTGCTGTGAAGCTTCGAGACTTTGAATATCAAATTGGACTATGATGGGTACTAACAGAGACTTTATTTGCTGTTAAAGTTGTTGGTCCCAGTTCTTATTACGTGCTCATACTCGTCAGGCAAGCTCTATATAAAGTGCAAGTAGGTGCAACAGAAGAATCACCACACTTAGATCCTTGAAGCATCCACTAGCAAAATGGTTATCCTAGGGGCCCAGAAGAGGTCCTTCCTTCGGCTCGTTGCAACGCTCATCAGTATTCTGATTGCATGGCCCTGCTCATCATATTCCTTAGCCACAGCATCCACACTCCATAATTCATCTGAAACAGATCGGCAGGCCCTTTTGTGCCTGAAGTCCCAGCTGTCTAGCCCTGCTGGAGCCTTAGACTCATGGAGAGACGACTAACTCTCATTCTGCAATTGGCGAGGGATACCATGCAGTGGCAGCAAGGCAGCTCGTGTTGTTGCTCTTGACCATGAAGAGCTAAACAACAACAACAACATAGCCTTTTGTCCCAAACAAGTTGGGATAGGCTAGAGATGAAACCCAAAAGAAATAAGAAACAAGGATAAGAGAAACATAAAAAAAAATACAAGACAGAAGGTAGAGATAGGGGTAAATAGAAAAATAAGCAAAAGTCACGGTTCCGGCACATTGATTGATAGTCTTCAAGCGCTCCTATCCATAGCTAAATCCTTGGAGATATTCCACTCCTTGAGGTCTCTCTTAACCGACTCGCCCGAAGTCAGTTTAAGTCGACCTCTATCTCTCTTTACACTATCAACCCGCTTTAGAACCCCACTACGCACCGGCGCCTCAGGAGGCCTCTGTTGAACATGTCCAAACCATCTCAATCGTTGTTGGATCAATTTCTCCTCAATTGGTGCCACCCCGACCCTATCCCGAATATCTTCGTTCCTAACTCTATCCCTTCTTATGTGCCCAACGAACCAGCGCAACATACGCATCTCTGCTACACTCAATTGCTGGACATGTTGCCTTTTTGTAGGTCAACATTCAGCGCCGTATAACATCGCCGAGCGAATCACCGTCCTATAGAACTTACCTTTTAGCTTTTGTGGCACCTTCTTGTCACAGAGGATGACAGAAGCTTGCCGCCATTTCAACCAACCGGCTGAAATTCTATGCCTAACATCTTCATCAATGTCGCCATCCTTTTGTAGAATCGGTCATAAATACCGAAAAGTATCCTTCTTGGCCACCATTTGCCCATCGTGGCTAACATCTCCATCCTCATAACTAGTCATGCTGAAATCACACATCATGTACTCGGTCTTTGTCCTACTAAGTCTGAACCCTTTCGACTCTAGCGTGTGCCTCCATAGCTCTAACTTTCTATTAACCCCTGCCCTACTCTCATCAACTAGCACCACATCATCAGTGAATAGCATACATCAAGGGATATCACCTTGTATGTCCCTTGTGACCTCGTCCATCATTAAAGCAAATAAATAAGGGCTCAACGCTGACCCCTGATGTAGTCCTATTTTAATTAGAAAAATACTGGTATCGCCATCACATGTTCGCATAAACGTCATCGCATCCTTGTACATATCCTTGATGAGGGTAATGTACTTAGTTGGGACATTGTGCTTTTCCAAGACCCACCACATGACATGTCGGACCCGTTTCTGAGATCCACTATGCTTACCGTATCAGTCCCTGGATCAGTAGCTGATACGCATAGAGTCCTTACATAATGGCTCACAGGCCGCGAACTTTATTACACAGCGGTTCTTTATTGCATGGTCACCCAAGTTCTCCATCAGGTTTGGGTGCAAGAGAAACCCTATCTACACGTCCTCTTCTGCGTCGAAGTCGAATTCCGCATCTTCTGCTAAAAACCACAACGAAGAAGATATGAGTACATAGAGTACTCAGCAAGCCCTATCCTCATTACAAAGTTTGTTTAGGTACATAGGGTTAAAGCAAGGGAAGGCTTTGGGTTTATACTTGTGGAAATGCTGAGTTTAATGCAAGGGTGTGAACTGCTAGGTTTTCTTTTGAAATGAGAAAAGATAAGAATAAGAGTTTATGGAGTTGTGAGACTAAAGGGTTTGGGCCCTGGGGGAGATACTTCAATCCCGCCAGTTCCTGTGCTTAGAGATCTAAGCACAACTCAACCTAGTCTTTTCCAAAAGTCACGCACACAAAAGAAAACTCACACTAAAGCCTAATCACTATGACACCACCATAGCATGCCTAAGACCGCAGGCACGGCTATCCGGATAGATTATATCTCTGCAGAGTTTGTACACTTTCCCCACATGAAGTATGTAGGACCCATTTTTGAGATCCACTGTGCTTACCGTATCAGTCCCTGAATCAGTAGCTGATACGCACAGAGAATAGAAATGGTACAGAAACCATACATCGCATACATTACATAGAACAGAGTCTTAAACATAATATACATAGAGTTCTTACATAACAGTCACATGCCACGAACTTTATTACACAGCGGTACTTTATAGCGTGGTCACCCAAGTTCTCCAACAGGTTTGGGTGCAGGAGAAACCCTAACTACACGTCCGCTTCGGTGTCGAAGTCGAATTCCGCATCTTCGGCTGAAAACCACAACGAAGAAGGTATGAGTACATAAAGTACTCAGCAAGCCCTATCTTCATTACAAAGTTTGTTTAAATGCATAGGGGTAAAGGCAAGGAAAGGCTTTAGGTTTTTTTTTGCGGAAATGCTGAGTTTAATGCAAGGGTGTGAATTGCTAGGTTACTTTTGAAATGAGAAAAGATAAGAATAGAGCTTATTGAATTGTGAGACTAAAGGGTTTGGGCCCTTGGGGAGATACTTCAATCCCGCCAGTTCCCCGTGTTTAGAGGTCTAAGCACAACTTAACCTCTCTTGTAGGTTAAAAAGGTAGTTTATACGTTGAATCCCTTTTTATATCTTCACACAGCTTCTCTCAGTGTCTCAGTAACAGGATTTGAGAATCTTTTCCAAAACTTACGCACGCAAAAGAACTCACACAAAAACCTAATCACTGTGACTCCACCATAGCATGCCTGAGACCACAGGAACGTCTATCCGGATAGATTATATCTCTGTAGAGTTTGTACACTTTCCCCACACAATGTACTTGAGTTGCATCAAGCACAACTTGATCCCGTACTCACAGGTCATACAGCCAACAACCACCCACGGAACATCCAGGTGCCCAATTAGCGTACCGATGGTCAAGGATATTTTATTTGAACAAATTCACGACACGGTATGCCACACAGGTCCCTGTGCCGGGGCTAGACTCCGGTACGCCACACAGGTCCCGTGTCCGCTCCTGGCGTCCGTTGCACCCCGCCTCCAGGTGAATTGCGGCTCTAAGCCTATGGGCATGTGAACAAGTCCATCCTAGGTCGGACGTGTGGTTGCACTTAAGAATGCTAGGTGATAACCACAACGACAGTCCTTATGTGCTAGGGTAGACTCTCCTTAGCATATGTACAAAGTAGGCACATAGCCATGTCTCCCCGGCTCTAAAATAGTTTTTAAACCATTCACCCGTTATAAACCTTAACACACCATTAAATAACACACACACAGATAACACATTTGTAAAGTAAGAAAAGCATTATAAATATTATTTCATAAAGTTTTTGTATGAAGCTTCTAACCTAAGAAATTTATCATGCAAGGTATTACATCATCATTTTATAACTGATGATGATTTTGTCCTAGGGTTAACAAGGAATTTAGGTGGTCAAAACTCAAGGAATGGCTTTAATATCAAATTTCGGGTATTAACTATTCAGAAGAAAATACTTGTTCTATTTATCAAAATATTGCACCATGCTTTAAAAAGATCAGGTTTAATTGTTGGTCAGGTTTAATATTTGTAAAACACTAGGTTCAATATGATTAAGGAGGGACGATAGGACTTGCCTTCAGGCTCGTCGACGGGTCCTGCCTCGAAGTCCGGGTCCTCGGGGTCATCGTCGATAGCCTCGTCGTCTATTCCTACTCGTAAAGCGACGGACGGTCGTTACTAACGGCGCGAACGAGCTTATCAAACAATACAAACAAATAAACAAAAATCTGAAATAAAATCTAAAATGGAAAAATTAGGTATGGTTGGGTAGGGATTGATTTTAGATAAATTTAGGATCAAGAATCATCGAATTTGGATAAAAGATGAGAAAGTTATAGCCTTTAGATGTTGAAAGTCCCGGAAATTGGAAAACTAGAGAATATTCTAGAGAATATTCCAGGACCAGGGTTATAATGGTGATAAAACAGGTTTCGGAGGGCTTTCTGGTCAATTCCAAAGGGCTTGGAAAAGTTAAGGGGGTTTTCTGAAAATAAAGGGGTTCTTTTGTATTTATTTGAAAGGTTGAGGGCTTCGGTGCAGGAATTCCGGGGCGGAGGGGTTCTTTTGTAACAACTACACGGTTGACCGGTATCTACGGTCGACAGCCGTCGGATCTGGATCGGACAGTCCAGACCTGATCTGGAATCTGGATCGCCCGTTTACGATCGGACGTTCCGGACCCGATCTGGAATCTGGATCGCCCGATTACGATCAGACGTTCCGGACCCGATCTAGAATCTGGGACCATGGGGTCAGCGGCTGGGCTCACAGGGGCACGTGGCGGCTCCGGACCTCTAACCAAGTGGGGAACAGGGTCCGGGCCCGTGGTCCTCAACTGTCAGGAGGGGCTTTCTAACTATAACAAGTGGGTCCTAGGTCGACTGCTGCCCTGGCGCATGTGAACTCGGTCCAGTGGACCGGAGGCACAGAGGGGAAGAATGGCCAGTTCACCGCGGGCTCGCGGTGAGCCCGTGGGGGTGCCTCACCGGCGTACTCGGGTAGCACGAGGCTAGGGTGGTTGGGGTCACGGGGAAGGTCGATTGGCAGTGCGAGAAGGACTAGGGAGGTGCAGTGGAGCTTACCGGTGCTCTGATTTTGGGTGGAGCGGTGGTCGACGGCGGCCAATTTGTGCGGTAGAATGGTGTTGGCCAGAGAAGGGGAAAAACGGGGCGGTGGAGATGTTTGGGCTCGATTGGAGGCGGAGGAGGGGTGCTCGGGGTGTTGCCGAAATGGCAATAGGAGCACGAGGGAATAGAGATCCATTTATAGGCGGCCTAGGTCGGTTCGAGGAGGGGAGGGGCTTGGGAAACTTCCCCGAGCTCCATGGAGGTGGTGGTAGGGGCCGGGTGCGAGGCGGATGGGAAGGAGCGTCGCATGGCACTCAGCAGAGTAGGGGCCGGAAGGTGGAGTGAAGGCAGCGAGGGAAAAGAGCGAGTTCGTGCTTGACGGCCACGTGGCGTGGGCGCAGGTAGGGGCCGGGCGGGAGGAAGAAGACGATGGGCGGTGGCGCTTGAGCGCGGGTCACATTCGTGCTGGCGGAGGCGGGGAGGTGAGCGGCGGAGGCGGCTTTCGGCACGAGTGGGCTGGCTGGGCCGGGGGCGCGGGGGCTGGGCCGAGCGGCGGCCCAGGAGAGTAAAAGGGGCGGCCCGTTAATGTTTAAAGGTTCTAACATTTTTCAGATAAGGACGAATTTCAAATCTGAGAGAAAAGTTACTTCTACCATTTGAGTTTTATTTGCAATTCAAATTTTGAAATTTTATTTCACGGTTTTTGAAAGGTATTTAATTTTAAATGAATATAGGGTGTTACAAAACCTACCCCCCTAAAAGAATCTCGTCCTCGAGATTCAAGCTAGTGCTCGAATAGATAAGGGAATTCTTTCTTCAAATCATCTTCTCGTTCCCATGTTGCCTCGGCTTCCGTGTGATTGCTCCACTGTACCCGGCAAAACCTTACGGCGGTCCGTCTTGTTTGTCGGGTGGCTATGTCCAAAATCTTAATAGGTCTCTCTTGATATTGCAGATCTGGTTGTAGGTCCATGACTTCCATCGGGACTTGCTCCTCAGGCACTCTCAGACACTTTTTCAGTTGAGATACGTGAAAGATATTGTGTATATCTGACATCTCTTCTGGTAGCTCCAAATGATATGCTACAGCTCCCACTTTCTTTAATATTTTAAATGGTCCGATATACCTAGGTGCTAGCTTTCCTCGAACTTGAAATCTTCGGGTTCCTCTTATAGGTAACACCTTCAAATACACGTAGTCTCCTTCCTCAAAGTTCAGATCGCGTCTACGGGTATCAGCATAGCTTTTCTGCCTGCTCTGGGCAGCTTTCAAATTTTCCCGAATCTTAGCCACTTGCTCTTCGGCTTCTTGAATGCATTTGGGTCCAAAGTACGACCTTTCACCAACTTCAGACCACATGAGTGGCGTTCTGCATTTTCTCCCGTAAAGGGCTTCAAAAGGTGACATCTTTAATCTGGCTTGGTAGCTATTGTTGTAGGAAAACTCTGGAAAGGGTAGACTTTTCTCCCAGTTGCTTCCATAGGTGAGCACACAAGCTCTTAACATATCTTCTAGTACCTAACTCACTCTTTCTGTTTGTCCATCCGTTTGAGGGTGATAGGCAGAGCTGAAGTCTAACTTGGTCCCAAAGGCTTGATGCAGCTTTTTCCAAAATCTTGAAGTGAACTTCGCATCCCAATCGGACACAATTCTGCTCGGCACTCCATGTATTCTGACAATCCTGTTGATGTATAGTTGAGCCAACTTATCTCCGGTGTAGGTAGTGCTGACCGGTATGAAATGGGCTACCTTGGTGAGCCGGTCAACTATTACCCATATAGTGTTATGACCATTTGGGGTGCGGGGTATTCCAACGACAAAGTCCATTCCTACTTCGTCAAATTTCCACACGGGGATATGCAGGGGCTGTAAGAGTCCTGCAGGCCTTTGGTGTTCCACCTTGATTCTCCTGCATACGTCGCACCTGGCAACAAACTCTGCAATGTTCCTTTTCATTCCTCGCCGCCAGTATTTCTCTCTCAAGTCCATAAACATTTTTGTGACTCCAGGGTGAATAGAGTATGCAGACTTGTGTGGCTCATCCATGATGATTTGGCATAGGTCGCCTTTCTTTAGCACACATATTTGATTCTTGTACCACAAGATTCCTTTCTCATCGAGTCGGAATCCTGGGGCTTTGCCCTTTCCAGTTTACTCTTCATGGTGTTGAGGTATCTGTCCTCCTTCTGGGCTTGTCCAATCTGTTCCACCAGAGTAGGCTGTACTCTCAACATATTCGTTGTTCCCTGACTCACTATTTGTAGGTTCAAGCGTTTTAGCTTTTTGGCTAACTCAGGTTGGTGTGACTGCAGCCTCAAGGCATTACAGTGGGCTTTGCGACTTAACGCGTCTGCCACCACATTTGCTTTTCTTGGATGGTATTGCAAATCCAGGTTGTAATCCTTTATCAACTCCAACCACCTTCTTTGTCTTAAGTTCAGGTCTGGTTGGGTGAAAATGTATTTCAGACTCTTATGGTCTGTATATATCTCACACTTGTTCCCGATCAAATAATGTCTCCAAACTTTGAGTGCATGAACTACTGATGCTAGTTCCAAGTCATGCGTGGGGTAATTTTTCTCATGCTCTCTAAGTTGTCTTGATGCGTACGCTACTACTCTTCCATCTTGCATCAGCACGCATCCTAGACCTTGCCGAGAGGCATCGCAAAATACTAAAAAGTCCTTGTGGATGTACGGCAATGTTAGCACTGGGGCTGTAGTCAATGTTTTCTTCAACTGTCGGAAACTCTTCTCGCACGCTTCTGTCCAAACAAACTTATTATCCTTCTTTGTCAACTCTGTCATGGGTCTTGCTATCTTCGAGAATCCTTCGATAAACCTGCGGTAGTATCCAGCTAGACCCAAGAAACAATGGACTTCTGATACCGTCATCGATTGTTTCCAATTGGTGACCGCTTCTACTTTTGCCGGATCTACAGCTACTCCTTCCACGGATAATATATGACCGAGAAAGGCAATCCTTGTAAGCCAGAATTCACACTTGCTGAATTTGGCATACAGCTCATGGGCACTCAATTTTTCCAATACTACCCTTAGGTGTTGTTCGTGCTCTTCGGCACTCCTAGAGTAGATAAGTATGTCGTCAATGAATACTATGACAAATTTATCTAGCTCCACCATGAACACCTTGTTCATTAGGTTCATGAAATATGCAGGAGCATTAGTTAACCCAAAAGGCATTACGGTTAACTCGTATTGACCATAACGAGTCACAAATGCCGTCTTTGGCACATCACTTGGCCTTATCTTCAGCTGATAGTACCGAGACCTTAGGTCAATCTTGGAAAAATACTTGGCTCCTTGCAACTAGTCAAATAGGTCATCTATTCTGGGCAGTGGGTATTTATTCTTGATGGTGACTTCATTCAGTGATCTGTAGTCTATGCACATCATGAGGCTTCCATCTTTCTTTCGTACGAACAAAACCGATGATCCCCATGGTGATGAGCTTGGTCTTATATACCCTTTCTCCTATAGTTCCCGTAGTTGTTCTTTTAGCTCCTTCAATGAAATGGTCGCCATCCTATAGGGCCTCTTTGCTATAGGTCCAGTTCCGGGTAAGAGGTCGCTGATAAACTCTATGTCCCTATCAGGTGGCATTCCCGGTAGCTCTTCTGGGAATACATCAGGGTATTCGCATACTATGGGCACATCCTCTAGGGTCTTGGCCTCTACATTGCACACAATGGGCTTGGGTTTTGGTCCCTGTGGCTGGCATGCCACTTGCTTCCCTTTGTGGTTAACCAAGGTTATGGTTCGATCACCACATGATATGGTTCCTTTATGCTTGCCTAACCAGTCCGTTCCAAGGATCACATTGATTCCTTCGAACTGGAGGACCATTAGGTTCGCTAGGAACTCTATCCTCTTTATCATAATTCTAACCCGGGGACAACCCAAAAAGTATTTAATACTTGCCCCAAGTGAGTGCGTAATTAAGGGGGTCTTTAGTAAAACCGTGGGAATCTTGTGCTTGGCGACAAACTTCGATGCAATGAAGGAATGAGATGCTCCAGAGTCAAATAAAACTGTTGCAATGGTGGATTCGACAAGAAACTCACCGAGAACGACATCCGGTGCCTCTCGTGCTTCCTGATCGTGGATGCGGTTGACTCGGCTTCGTCCAAAAGATTGTGTCGGCCTCTTTTGCTATGCTGAGGCTTGTTGACCTCCACGACCTGCTCCTGACACGGCGGTCATTGCGCTTCCGCTGGAGTTTCCTTGGACTGGCACCTTGTACTGGTTCTGCTTATAAGGGCAGCTGGCGGCAAAGTGGCCGGGCTCTCGGCAGTTGTAGCAGGTCCGGTCATTGCTCACCACTTTGCTTGCCCCACCATTATTGTCCTTTTGCTGGTTGACTGAGCTCTAGCTTCTGAAGGTCGGGACTGACTGAGATGCTTGGGATTCGGGTGCCCTGAACTGCAGGGTGGGCTGGAACCTTGGCTTCTGGGGGTTGTAGCCAAAGCGGGACCTCTGGTTCCTCTCCTGCTGCTTCTGAATCTGTGCATTGAATTTGCGCTTGCGGTCATTTTCCAGCTCCGAACGGGCATTCTCCAAAAGGATGGCCCTGTTCATAAGTGTATTGAAATCTGAGTAGATATGAGTGACCAGTTGAGTCCTTAACGCCAAATTCAACCCTCTCCTGAAGCGGTCCTGCTTCTTCTTGTCCGTGTTGATGTCATCCATCGTGTAGTGGGACAACTTCATGAATTTCCGGATGTATTGGGTAACAGTCATGGCACCTTGCTTCAAATTGCGGAACTCATCCGCCTTCATCTCCATTATCCCCTCAGGGATGTGGTATTCCTTGAAGGCTTCTTGAAATTCTTCCCAGGTGATGTCCTCGGGATTCTCCGATGCGCTGCTGTAGTTATCCCACCACTCTCCAGCTATTCCAATGAGTTGGTGGGCTGCCAGGAGAACTCGGTCCCTTCCTCTGGCATGGATGACATCCAGCTTTTTATTGATCTCTCGAAGCCAGTCGTCAACCTCGAGGGGGTCTTCGGTGCTGTCAAAGGTGGGAGGCTTGAACTTCATGAATTTAGATAATCTTGCTTCTGGTCCGCGGGCGTTCTCGCAGTGTCCTGATCGGTTCTAGATGAGGGCTTCCGGCAACCGGGTCTGGTGAGTCATGACAGCAACCAGATCATTCATCGGAGGCTCGGGCAGTTCTTGTTCTTCGTCCTCCAGATCCCTCTCAACTTCTTCACTCTCTTCTTCTTCGGCTACATAATCCTCATCCATATCCTCATCGTCATAGTTGGCTCCTTTGTTGTAAGCCAACTCTTGTTGGACTTCCTCTTCTTCTTAGAGCGGTTTGCGTGAGCGGGGGCAGGTAACAGGTTCCTTTAGTTGACCTACCTGGCACGATTTGGTTGTGCCACTTGTCTTCCAGCACCATCTTTATTGGCCTGAGCGGCGCGCTCGCGGCGGGCTTGGATGCGAGCAGAAGGAGCACGCGGCATCTGTGTCCGGCACTAGCATAAGGTAAGAGTAGAGGTTCTAATAGGGGGTTTAACTAGATAAATTGTAAAGAAAATAAAACAAAGGTACACAATGCAAGCATACACACAAACAACACTTCAATACTTTACAAGCACAAACTCATACAACGTTTTTCCTACATGTAACCCACGGATCACACACACACACACAAATATATATATATATATATATATATATATATATATATATATATATATATATATATATAACATAGTTTTGCGTTATCCAAGTTACGCATATACATGACTCAGGGTTACCAACTATCTAACGGAGGCAGTTGTTCAAGGTGATGCCACACTCGCCACTGACCTAACCCAAACTCTTGCTAAAAGTCGACTCAGGTGTCGTCTCCCAGGTCTACAAAGTCTGCAAACCTAAGGGTAGGAAGGTGCTCTCCGAGGGACTCCACGGCACCGTCACTGTCGTAGAAGATCCAAATCTCCAGGTCCTCTTCCTCCTCCTCAAGTGTTGGCTGAGGCGGAGGTGGAACTCTGGCGTCGACGGCTCCAGGTGCATAACTAGTCTTCTTCACATTATCGCTCATGGGTACGTGAAGGGTCTCCTGTGGGCTACATGGCAGCGACGTGGTCCTCCATGAGCTCGGTGGCACTCTTGGTAGACCTGGTCAAGGATCCTGGCGAGGCTCTCCTCGGATTTCTCCCATGCCTCCATGATCATACGAATCTGTTCCTCTACTACTGCAAGCTGGGCTCTAGTTTGCTCTAACTCAGACCGTAGTGCTCGCTCTCGGTCCTTAGCACCTACGGCTCTCTGTACAGCCTCGGTCAGCAATGCAGAGAGGGTCCCTAGGTTAGAGAAGGGGGAGGTCATCTCGTCCTCATATGCTGCCATCTGCAAGAATTTTGAAAAGAGGCGAGTCTATAGAGATAAAAACAGCTTTTATACAAGAGAAGGAAAAGGAAAGACTACAAGAATTTTCGAAAATAGTTTTTAGTAAATTAGGTCCTATCTAGCGGCTAGACTTAGGGTCTCGTCCAACAGCCAAACCTAGGCTCTGATACCACTACTGTCGGACCCTATTTTCGAGATCCACTGTGCTTACTAAATCAGTCTCTGGATCAGTAGCTGATACGCACAGAGAACAGAAATGGTACAGAAACTATACATCGCATACATTACATAGAACAGAGTCTTAAACATAATATACATAGAGTTCTTACATAATGGCTCACAGGTCGCGACCTTTATTACACAGCGATACTTTATAGCGTGGTCACCCAAGTTCTCCAACAGGTTTGGGTGCAGGAGAAACCCTAACTACACGTCTGCTTCGGCGTCGAAGTCTAATTTCGCATCTTCGGCTGAAAACCACAACGAAGAAGGTATGAGTACAAAAAGTACTCAGCAAGCCCTATCTTAATTACAAAGTTTGTTTAAATGCATAGGGGTAAAGGCAAGGCAAGGCTTTAGGTTTTTTTTATGAAAATGCTGAGTTTAATGCAACGGTGTAAATTGCTGGGTTACTTTTGAAATAAAATAACATAAGAATAAGAGCTTATTGAATTGTGAGACTAAAGGGTTTGGACCCTGGGGGAGATACTTCAATTCCGCCAGTTCCTCGTGCTTAGAGGTCTAAGCACAACTTAACCGCTCTTGTAGGTTAAAAAGGTAGTTTATACATTGAATCCCTTTTTATATCTTCACACAGCTTCTCTTAGTGTCTCGGGTTCAAGAATCTTTTCCAAAAGTTACGCACAAAAAAGAACTCACACAAAAACCTAATCACTGTGACACCACCATAGCATGCCTGAGACCGCAGGCATGGCTATCCGGATAGATTATATCTCTGCAGAGTTTGTACACTTTTCCCACATGATGTACTTGAGTTGCATCAAGCACAACTTGATCCCGTACTCACAGGTCATACAGCCAACAACCACCCACGGAACATCCAGGGGCCCAATTAGCGTACCGATGGCCGAGGATATTTTATCTGAACAAATTCACGACACGGTACGCCACATAGGTCCCTGTGCCGGGGTCAGACTCCGGTACGCCACACAGGTCCCGTGTCCGCTCCTGGCGTCCATTGCACCCTGCATCCAGGTGAATTGCGGCTCTATGCCTATGGGTATGTGAACAAGTCCGTCCTAGGTCGGACGTGTGATTGCACTTAAGAATGCTCGGTGATAATCACAACGACAGTCCTTATGTGCTAGGGCAGACTCTCCTTAGCATATGTACAAAGTAGGCACATAGCCATGTCTACCCCGACTCTAAAATAGTTTTTAAACCATTCACCCGTTATAAACCTTAACACACCATTAAATAACACACACAGATCACACATTTGTAAAGTAAGAAAAGCATTAAAATATTATTTCATAAAGTTTTTGCATGAAGCTTCTAACCTAAGCAATTTATCATGCAAGGTATTACATCATCATTTTATAACTGATGATGATTATGTCCTAGGGTTAACAAGGAATTTAGGGTGGTCAAAACTTAAGGAATGGCTTTAATATCAAATTTCGGGTATTAACTATTAAGAAGAAAATACTTGTTCTATTTATCAAAATATTGCACCATGCATTAAAAAGATCAGGTTTAATCGTTGGTCAGGTTTAATATTTGTAAAATACTGGGTTCAATATGATCAAGGAGGGATGATAGGACTTGCCTTCAGGCTCGTCGATGGGTCCTGCAAGAATTCCGGGGCGGAGGGGTTCTTTTGTAACAACTACATGGCTGACCGGTATCTACGGTTGACAGCCGTCGGATCCGGATCGGATGGTCTGGATCTGATATGGAATCTGGATCGCCCGTTTACGATTGGATGTTCCGGACCGGATCTGGAATCTGGATCACCCGATTACGATCGGACATTTCGGACCCGATCTGGAATCTGGGACCGTGGGGTCAGCGGTTGGGCTCACAGGGGCACGTGGTGGCTCCGGACCTCTACCCGAGTGGGGAACAGGGTCCGGGCCCGTGGTCCTCAACTGTCAGGAGGGGCTTTCTACCTATAATAGGTGGGTCCTTGGATGACTGCTACCCTGGCGCATGTGAACTCGGTCCAGTGGACCGGAGGAACAGAGGGGAAGAATGGCCGGTTCACCGTGGGCTCGCGGCGAGCCCGCAGGGGAGCCTCGCCAGCTTGCTCGAGTAGCACGCGGCTAGGGTGGTTGGGGTCATGGGGATGGTCAATTGGCAGTGCGAGGAGGACTAGGGAGGTGCAGTGGAGCTTACCGGTGCTCTAATTTGGGTGGAGCGGTGGTCGACGGCAGCCAATTTGTGCGGCAGAATGGTGTTGGCCGGAGAAGGGGAAAAACGGGCGGCGGAGGTGTTTGGGCTCAATTGGAGGTGGAGGAGGGGTGCTCGGGGTGTCACCGAAATGGCAATAGGAGCGCGAGGGCACAGAGATCCATTTATAAGTGGCCTAGGTCGGTTCGAGGAGGGGAGGGGCTCGGGGAACTTCCCCGAGCTCCATGGCCATGGTGGTAGGGGCTGGGAGCGAGGCGGAGGGGAAGGAGCATCGCGTGGCGCTCAGCAGAGTAGGGGCCGGAAGGTGGAGTTAAGGCAGGGAGGGAAAAGAGCGAGTTCGCGCTTGACGGCCACGTGGCGTGGGCGCAGGTAGGGGCCGGGCGGGAGGAAGAAGACGATGGGCAGTGGCGCCTGAGCGCGGGTCGCGTTCGCGCTGGCGGAGGCGGGGAGGCGAGTGGCGGAGGCGGCTTTCGGCGCGAGTGGGCTGGCTGGGCCGGGGGCGCGGGGGCTGGGCCGAGCGGTGGCCCAGGAGAGGAAAAGGGGCGGCCCGTTAAGGTTTAAAGGTTCTAACATTTTTCAAATAAGGTTGTATTTCAAATCTGAGAGAAAAGTTACTTCTACCATTTGAGTTTTATTTGTAATTCAAATTTTGAAATTTTATTTCGCGGTTTTTGAAAGGTATTTAATTTTAAACGAAAATAGGGTGTTACAAAGTACTTGAGTTGCGTCAAGCACAACTTAATCCCGTACTCATAGGTCGTATAGCCAACAACCACCCACGGAACATCCAGGGGCCCAAATAACGTACTGATAGTCGAGGATATTTTATCTGAATAAAGTCACGACACGGTACGCCACACAGGTCCCTGTGCCGAGGCCAGACTCTGGGTCGCCACACAGGTCCCGTGTCCGCTCCTGGCGTCCATTGCACCCTACCTCCAGGAGAATTGTGGCTCTAAATCTATGGGTATGTGAACAAGTCCGTCCTAAGTCGGACGTGTGGTTGCACTTAAGAATGCTAGGTGATAACCACAACGACAGTCCTTATGTGCTAGGGCAAACACTCCTTAGCGTATGTACAAAGTAGGTACACAGCCATGTCTACCCCGGCTCCAAAAATAGTTTTCGAAACCATTCAACCGTTTATAAACCTTAACACACCATTAAATAAATCTCACACAAATCACACATTTGTAAAGCAGAAAAATATTGAAAATATTGTATTATAAGGTTTTTGCATGAAGCTTCTAACCTAAGCAATTTATCATGCAAGGTATTATATCATCATTTTATAACTAATGATGATTTTGCCCTAGGGTTAACAAGGAGTTTAGGGTGATTAAAACTCAAGGAATAGCTTTAATATCAAATTTGGGTATTAACTATTCAGAAGAAAAATACTTGTTTTAGTTACCAAAATATCGCACCATGCATTTAAATAAAATGTCAGGTTTAGTTGTTGGTCAGGTTTAATATTCGTGAAATTCTGGGTTCAACATGATCAAGGAGGGACGATAGGACTTGCCTTCAGGCTCGCCGACAGGTTCTTCCTTGTAGTCCGGGTCCTCGGGGTCATCATCAAACGCGTTGTCATTTATACCTACGTACGGACATCGAAAGCGTCACTATTGGTACGTGCGTTCGCGGATAAGTGATATAAACAAACAAACTATAATTTTGAAATAAAGTTTGAATTGGGCAAATTTGGTATGGTTGGAAAGATCTTGAATTTAGAAAATTTTAGGAACAAGAATCATCTCATTTGGATGAAAAATGAGGAAGTTATGGCTTGTAGAAGTTTGATTTCCTGAGAAATTGTGAAACCAGAGAATATTCTGGAACGGCCTCCGGACCCGCTCCCCACATGGTGGCAGGTCCGGTGCCGCCACGTGTCCACAAGGGCGAAGCGCTCAGGGGCGGCTACCACGGGTCCGGACCCCCGCGGACAGGTCCTGAACCCCCTCGAGTTGGTCCTAGACCCCCACGTGTGGAAGCCGGACCTCCAGGAGGCTTGAGCCTTCAAGCCAGCCAGGGGCCCGGATCCCACTCCCCACATGGTGGTAGGTCCGGAGCCGCCACGTGCTCCTGTGGGCACGGCCATACGGGGTAGCCGGAGATGGGGCAGAAAAAAAGGGGCACGAGGTGAAGAAGGAAGGGGGAGGTTTCGGAGGGGGTTTGGGGCTGGGCTGCGAGCGCGCGCGCGCGGGGAAATATTGTGTACGTGTGGTTGGGCTGGCATTGCCGCCACGGCGGGCGGCGACACGGTTCACGCGGTGCCGCAGCGGCGGAGATGGGGATACAACGAGCTGAGGGGTTAGGAGGCTTGGGGGCGGTGCGGGAAGGGCCGGGGTGGTGCAGTGGAGCTTACCGGTACTTTGATTTGGGTGGAGCGGCGGTCGGCGCCAATTTACGCGGCGGAACGGTGATGGCCTGAAATGGGGAAAACGGTGGGCGTGGGCGTTTGTGCTCGATTGGAGGCGGAGGGCGGTGCTCGGGGTGTGGCTGCGGCGGCTACAGGAGCGCGAGGAAGCAGGGACCCTATTTATAGGCGGTTTAGGTCGGTTCGGGGAGGGAAGAGGCTCGGGAAGCTTCCCCCGAGCTCCATGGTGGTGGCGGTAGGGGTCGGGTGCGAGGCGGAGGGGGAGGGGCGTCGCGTAGTGCTCAGCAGAGTAGGGGCCGGGAGGGGAAGCGAGACAGAGAGGGGAGAGGGTGCATTCGCGCTCGACGACCACGTGGCACGAGCGCGGGTAGGGGCCGGCGAGAGGAGGAAGACGATGGCAAAGGCTGGCGATGTGCGGGGCGCGTCCGCGCAGTGAAGGCGTGCGGGCGAGCGGCGGTGGCGGTTCTTCCAGCGCGAGCGGGCTGGCTCGCTGCAGGGCACGCGGGGCTGGACCGAAAGGCCGCCCATAGGGGAAGATAGGAGAGCGGGCCGCGCATGGGAAAAGAGGGAAGGGGCGGCCCGTTTAGTGTTGAAAGTTTCAAACATTTTTCAAATGGGGTTGGGTTCAAATTTTGAGAGAAATTCAAAATACTACCATTCTGATTTATTCGCGTCTTATTTGAAATTCGAGATTTCAAAATTTTTATTCCACGATTTTGAAAGGAATTTAAAAATAGAGTGTTACATGACATTTCTCGGTCATGGCTTTTTCAAGCCACTTGCAGAGCTAAACATAACATGAAAAATTCCTCCTTGCATTGCTGACCTTCATTTCATTGATACGATCGACATGGCTTACAATCAAATCAATGGCCCCATACCCCCAGAGATCGGCAATTTAACCCGACTGAAGTACCTCAACCTCAGCATGAACTCCATCACTGGGAGGATTCAAGATTCCATATCGTTTTGTTCCAAGCTTGAGGTTATCACACTAATGAACAACTCCATCGAAGGTGGGATCCCTCCAAGCCTTGCCAAGTTACAGCTCCTTCAGGAAATTGTTCTTGGTAATAACAACCTTGGCGGAAGAATCCCTTTGGGGATTGGATTGCTTCCAAAGTTGCAGTATCTGTTTCTCCCAAGTAACAACCTTGTGGGCAGTATCCCCGAATCCTTGGGCAGCAGTCCATCGCTCGCCATTGTAGTTCTTCGGAACAATAGCTTAACGGGTGGCGTTCCACTTATGTTGGCAAATTGCTCAACACTATACTACCTTGACCTCATGCAAAACAAGCTCAGCGGAAACATCCCCTCTACTCTCTTCAATTGCACATCACTTGTTACATTAGATCTCTCAGATAATGAATTCTCTGGGGTCATCCCATCATCCTCCATGATGTCCCCACCAATACAATATATTAGCTTAGCAAAAAAACAACTTCTCCGGAGTTATACCTGCCACATTTGGAAACTTTTCTTTTCTTTCCACCTTGCTCCTTTCTGAAAATAACTTGCAAGGAAGCATCCCTGAAAGTTTAGCAAGAATTCAGGTATGGGAAGCATTAGACATGACTTATAACAATTTATCAGGCGCAGTACCACAGAAACTTTACAACAAAACATCACTCTGCTACCTTGGCCTTAGTGTAAACCAACTTGTAGGAAGAATTCCTAGTGACATTGGCAACACTCTTCCGAACATCCTGTTGGGAATAATCATGACTTGGGTGTGTCTCGAGTTAGCAGCTATCACGTTCATGAGTCAGCCGAGTTTGTTGCTCGGGTAGTTGGTGCATGCTTGCATGTAGGCGTGCGTGCGTTGGTCTGCCGTGTACGTCGTGGAGAAGCTGCATGCGCGGGCCGCTGCCATCTGTTGGAGCAGCCGCGTCGTTCGCGCGCGGCCGGAGTATTAAAGTGGCGCAGCCGAAGCGATCCTAGACCGGTTCTAACACATCCAAACACTGGTCATGGAAGGAAACAAATTTGAGGGCTCACTGCCTGTCACCTTAGTCAATGCCTCCAAACTCCAAGTATTAGAACTCCGTGAAAATACATTCACTGGGGTAGTTCCTTCCTACTGGTCACTGGCCAACTTGATTCAGTTAGACCTTGGTGCAAACCAGCTTGAAACTATAGACTGGAGTTTCTTGTCTTCAGCATCAAACTCTACTGAACTTCAATTAATATATTTGGACAATAACAAGCTAGAAGGAACATTACCAAATTCCATTGGCAATCTCTCAAGGAGCCTTCAACAGTTGTTCCTGACAGAAAATAACTTTATTGGAACTATACCATCTGAGATAGGAAACCTCAAAAACCTCACAATTCTGCAACTAGGGGCAAACAAAGTCCTTGGAACCATTCCTGATACACTTGGAAACCTTGATAACTTGTTTATCTTAAACTTGGCACAGAATAATCTTTTTGGTGAGATCCCACAGTCAATTAGGAAATTGGAAAGGTTAGGTGAACTTTATGTACAGGAGAACAATCTAAGTGGATTAATCCCTCCGAGCTTAGGAGGTTGTAAGAGTTTGATGATACTGAACCTATCGCATAATGTTTTCCAAGGGAGCATCCCGTCTGAGCTCCTCAATATTTCTTCTCTTTCTAGAGGCCTAGACTTGTCCTACAATCAACTCACCGGATCCATATCATCGACCATTGGTGACCTGATTAATCTTGAATCCCTTGATATTTCGAACAATCAGTTATCCGGAGAGATTCCTCACACACTTGGTGAGTGCCTTCACCTGGAATCCATCCATCTAGAGGTGAACTTTCTTTCTGGAAGCATCCCATCATCAATTGCGAGCTTAAGAGGCATGACTGAGATGGAATTTTCCCAAAATAATTTGTCTGGTGAGATCCTAGTTTTTCTGTGTGGGACCGAAGCCGGTGTCCGGGGGGGTGAATGGGAGCCGATCAAAATCTCTTCGAAATTCGAATCGTCGGCCTATGTCCCAAAATCGCCCAAACCCTCAAACGTTCTGACCAAAGTTTGGAGTAGCTATTGAAAAGCTAAACCAACACAAAAGGCCTCGAACGAGCGAGCGAAACCACGAAGCAAATCGGAAGCAAAACCGAAAAACTGCAGAACTGATCTGCCTGGACCGGTCTGACCGGTGCGCTGGACCGGTCTAACCGGTCGTGCCTACCGGTCTGACCGGTAGCACCCAGAAAACCCCCGAAAACTTAGATTCAAACGGTGAATCTCGATCAAACGACCACGAAAATCGATGAAACTTGGGGGATAGTTTCGCCCCTACCCCGTGAACATATCCCCAAAAGATCTCTTCCTAAAGATCAACGAATCTTGAGAATTATGGAGGAGATCAAAAGGGATGGGGTTTTCTCTAGAACCCAAGAAATCGAATCCGAACGAACTAGTGATTCCAGAGGGTTTAGAACAAAGCTATAATCACAGCAATCACATCAAGGAACTCGTGGAACCATCGCAATCGTGTGCACCAAAAACGAAACCGAAATTCATCACAACCGGGCACAAAAATCAGAGAATTGAGTTGATTCAAAAGCCCAGAGGGCACAAGAAGGATAGGGCCTCCTTTCCCAATCAAATCCCTTACAAGGTTTCAACAATCCATGGACAAAATCAACTCAAACGAGAGGAACAGAGGGAGGGAGACGCAGGGGCGGCGGCCTGGGGAAACAGAGAATTCACGGACAAGTTCTAAAAGCCGCACATGACCTAACACAAGTGAAGGGGTATTTATACCAGCAGGACCGGTCAGACCGGTACGCTGGACCGGTCAGACCGGTTGGTTAGACCGGTCAGACCGGTGCCAGGGACCGGTCAGACCGGTTGGCCTGCAGCACCCCCTGTACACGATCTCATCCGACGGCCGAGGTTCTTTCTTCGAAACGAAGTCTTCTCCGCGATGCCGCCGTCTTGATGAAGATCCAGTCCGCGGTTTTGGAGGGTCCGCGAAACCCGGGTAGGTGGCCGGTTTTGAGAAAACCGCCAAAACCTCACGCGCGGGAAGATTCCCGCCTCCTCGCCGTGGCCCTAGACACCGTTCCCGCCTCGGCCTTCTGACGGCCCTAGACGCCTCCCGACGTCCATCTCCTCCTCGCCCGCACCAAGGCCCTAGACGCCGTCGACGCCCGTCGCCTCTGTCAGTCCCGAGACCGACGCCCGTCACCTCCACGACTTGGCGTCTTCAACTGCCGTCCGCCTCCTTGGTTTTGTGGCGCAAACCAAGAAACCCACCTTCCGTCGCCGCTTGCGCCCTCGATCCAGGAGTGGACGTCACAGCTGCCACCCGGTCCGAGCTCCGGTCCCGGCAGCCCTTCACCGCCGTCCACCGCACAGTCCATCGGCCACAGCACCTCCACGGCAGCTCCCCGTCGACACTCGACGCTCGTGTACCTGCAATCCAAAGACCAAGCGCACGATCACACCGTACGGTTGACAATTCACTCATCACAGGCAGGATAGATTACTCTCGTTCCTCAATCTCCCCCTTGATGAGTGCATTGTCAACACACCACAAACAAACCAAGAGAAGTGAAACCAAAGAAGAACAAAGAAGCACGAAAGAGAAGAACTCAAGCAAGTGACGAAAAGCTCAGAAAGGCAAGAACAGTCACTTACTCAAGCAAAGATCGATTCCCTAAGACAAGGGTAATGGCTCGACGCAATCGATCAAAAGCCAAAACATGACTCCTCAAAGACAGAGGTAACGCTCGACGCAGTCATGCAAGAAGCAGAAGGGAAAACGAGGAAACCAGGAGCCAAAACCAAAGCAGAAACTCCCAAGAAATGTTTTTCCCTCTCACAAGTGCAACTCTCCCAAAATGATGCACTCTCGAAGCCCTGTGCACAACAAGTTTTTCAAAAATCAAACAAGTCCCCCCCTTGTTCGATCACTTCTCTCAAAATTCTCCCCCTTGTTGGCACATGCACACATCAAGCCTACAAAGACCTAAAGCTCCCCCTGAAGCTGAAACTCCCCCTGAACAGATGCTATGCAATGAATGCAATGCAGGAGGTGTAAGTGAAAGCATTCAGAGATACAAGGATATGAGCAACATCTAGTAACAAGCACGTGTGCATCCATAAACAAGACCTGCATCTAGCTCAACAGGGTATATCAAATTAGTCTAGAGCTAGGCAAGTTCAGTTTAGGAGAAATAAAAGCATCACCCATGATCTAGCACTAACAAGTAAGGAATGGAAAACAGTGCTACTCAAACTCATACAGGTGAGCCAAACCAGCCAAAACAAATTGCCAACCTTCATTTTTCAATCAAATTTATATCATGCAATTCTTAATGCCAGGGGTTGAAAGCTTGTCATGCTTCACTTAGCAACGAGGCCAAGCCTATGCCAAAAGACAATCAGAAGCTTAAAGCACTCGTTTCAGTCATGCACAGCCTTGCCCGGGTTCTCACAAGTGCAGTGTGAGCCGTCCCGAAAGCTCGATCAGTGTGACAAGCAATCCCACCTGGATCTTTTCAATCCATTTCAAGAACAGTTCAAGCAATTTTATCAGATTTAGATCATTTCAAATATGAATTGCTGAACAAAAAGCCACACTAGCATGAATAAGATAGCAAAGCATGTCAACACGCCCTAACATGCTAGTAGCCAAAATAGGGTGATCATGTTTTCAGTTTTTCAAATCAAAATAGCTTAACTCAGATGATGTCATATACACAGTGGAGCAAGCTATACATGATCAAGTTTATCAACTCACACTAGCATGCACTAGAAGATCATAGCAATGTATACAAGAATGCTAGTGCAAGTGAGACAATGCAAAATGCAAAAATGTACAATGCATATGCACAATGCAACTACCAAACCTAGAAAACAAAGAGAAGCAAAACAAAGACCTACCAAGCTAACCAAAACAAAGGTCAGCGATCTAAAGGGGTAACAAACCCCAAGCTCCCCTCGCAAGCGAGCAAAAGTGTCTTGCTCTAGCGGTTTGGTAAGAATATCTGCGGTTTGCCTCTCTGAAGGGACATGGATCAGGTCTATGTGTCCTCTCTCATGGTTGTCTCGCAGGAAATGGAATCGGATGTCTATGTGCTTGGTTCTGGAGTGTAGGACAGGGTTCTTTGCAATGCTAATGGCTGACATGTTGTCTACAAAGATGGGAACCCTACCGAAACTCAAGCCATAATCCTGCATGGTTTGTTTCATCCAAAGTATCTGGGAGCAGCAGCTAGCAGCGGCAACATACTCGGCTTCTGTGGAAGAAAGCGCTACGCTAGCCTGCTTGCGAGAGGACCAAGACACCAAAGATGTACCGAGAAATTGACAAGTGCCGGATGTCGACTTGCGATCCAACCGACACCCACCGAAATCGGCATCAGAAAAGCCCACCAAAACCATAGAAGAATCCGTAGAATACCAAAGACCAAATTCAGGGGTGAATTTCAAATACCTGAAAATGCGTTTCACCACCTGCCTGTGGGAGGTGCGCGGCGAAGCCTGATACCGCGCGCAGAGGCAGACGCCGAACTGGATGTCCGGTCGCGTCGCCGTCAGGTACAGGAGAGAGCCGATCATGCTCCTGTACTCCTTCTGGTCCACCGCCTCGCCGTCCAAGTCCTCATCAAGCACCGTCGATGTGCTGATCGGAGTCGGCTGAGGAGACAGGTCGCTCATGTCGAACTTCCGCAGCAAGTCTCTAGTGTACTTGGCTTGATGGACAAAAGTGCCCTGAGGAGTTTGCTTGATCTGCAGCCCGAGGAAGAACTGCAGCTCACCCATCATGCTCATCTCGAACTCCCTGGACATCTGCTCAGAAAACTTGGAGACAAGAGCGTGAGAAGAGCCACCAAAGATAATATCATCCACGTATATCTGAACCAAAAGAAAATCAGTGCCAGATCGCATGAGGAACAAAGTTTTATCCACACATCCCATTTTAAAGCCCTGAGCCAGCAAAAAGGTTTTCAATCTATCATACCAAGCTCTAGGTGCCTGTTTCAAACCGTAAAGAGCTTTCTGAAGCTTATAAACACGGTTTGGAAACTTGGGATTTTCGAAACTAGGGGGTTGCTTCACATAAACCTCTTCTTCGATAAAACCATTCAAGAAGGCAGATTTAACATCCATTTGGAAAACCTTAAAACCCTTGGAAGCAACAAATGCAAGAAAGATTCGAATAGCCTCCAAACGAGCAACAGGAGCAAAGGTTTCCTCAAAATCAATACCCTCTTTTTGGCAAAACCCCTGGGCAACAAGACGAGTCTTGTTTCGAACAACCAAACCATCCTCACCCTGCTTGTTTTTGAAAACCCACTTAGTTCCGATGGGATTACAAGCAGGTGGAGGCTCGACTAAGACCCAAACTTGGTTTCTTTCAAAATTTTCAAGTTCCTCATGCATGGCATTGACCCAATTAGAATCAGAAAGAGCGTGTCCAATATCTTTGGGCTCAAAAGAGGCAACAAACGCTGAATGAGCAAAGCCAGCGATACTTGTTACCTTGGACCTGGTGACTCGCTCATTGAGATCACCTAGCATCTGTTGAGGTGGATGGCGACGCTGAATATGTCGCGGTGCTTCCCGGGTCGAAGTCGCCTCCTCCTCAACCAAAGTCGGTGCCTCCTCAGGTGCAGCTGGTGTAGCCTGAGTCACCTCCTCGAACAGCCCCCGGGAAGTAGATGTAGTCGGGTCGGGGCCGTCGTCATCGTCCGAGCTCGTAGCAAAGATAGCTGGGTCCACAGCTCGCGTGGTAGCCTCAGCCTCGCCATCTGCAGCTTCTTCCTCCTCATCTTCAAAGATGGAGGTGCCGAGCTCATCATCTCCTGCAACTTCAAAGACAGAAGAATTGCACGGTGCAGTCTTGTCGAAAGTGACTTCACAAGTCTCCCTGACGATGTTAGTATCAATAATCAACACACGGTACGCTCTAGAGTGAGAAGCATAACCGAGAAAAATACCGTCAGACGAGCGAGACATAAATTTATCAAGATTTCCATCTTTCAGCACAAAGCACCGGCAACCGAAAACTCTGAGATGGTCAACACGGGGCTGGCGTCCAAACCGCAACTCATAAGAAGTCCTGTGCATGAAAGCACGCAAGAAAATGTGGTTGGACACGTAACACGCGGTGTTAACCGCCTCAGCCCAGTATTTGCGAGGAGTCCTATGCTCATCGAGCATCGTTCTCGCCATCTCAACCAGCGTCTGATTCTTCCACTCTACAACTCCATTCTGCTGTGGAGTGTAGAGAGAAGAATACTGATGTTCAAGCCCTTGATCACTGCAAAAGGCGTCAAAACGAGCGTTTTTGAATTCTGTGCCATTATCACTGCGAATCGCTCGCATGGCCTGGGGTAGCTCGTTTTTCAACCTCAAGATCAAGTCTCGAACAAACTCGAAAGCCTCATCCATGGTTCTCATGAAAAAGACCCAAGAATAGCGAGAAAAGTCATCCACAATCAAAAGAACGTACCACTTCCCACCAACAGACATCACCCGAGAAGGACCTACTGTGTCCATGTGTAACAATTCTCCAGGGTGAGTGGTCATCACCTGATTAACAGGCGGATGAGAAGCGGCAATCATTTTCCCGTGGTGACACAGATGGCAAACAAGGTTCTTCTCAAACTTCAATTTGGGCAATCCTCGAATCAGACCAAGTGAGCTCAGTCTCGACAACAAATCGAAGCTCAAATGTCCTAGTCTCCTATGCCACTTCCACAAATCAGAAGAAGTACCAGCCATCAAGCAATGAGAAGGGCCAAAAGGAGTTCCAGAGAAGTCAACCAAGAAAACTCGATCGCGAGGTGTAATCCGACAAACCAAATCTCCCGTGGAATCCAAAACACGCGAACAGCCCTCCTTGAAGTGAATCTCAAACCCCTCATCAAGAAGTTGCGAAACAGAGAGCAAATTAAAACCAAGATTCGAAACCATAGCAACTTCTCTCAGGGTAAAGTGATCAGAAACTCGAACAGCGCCAAGTCCACGTACCTTTCCTCTTCCATTATCCCCGAACACAATGTACTCCTTTGAGCGCATCGGGGTGAGGCTGGAGAACCATTTGTCATTTCCGGTCATGTGGCGCGAACAACCGAAGTCCATGATCCACCTGTTCTCCAAGCCTCCGACCTGCACATCAGTAGTGAGACAAAGGGTGAGCAAATGTCTCAACACTGGGGTTAGCAAAGTGAGAAGCAAACCAGTGTCGAGCCATTTGCTCTACAGAAGAGTTAGCAAAACCAGACAAAGTGTATCCCCCGTCCCGTCTACCGCGTGACTGACGAACACCACCACGAGGAAAGCGTGGAGCCTCAAAACCTCCTCCAAAGCCTCGGTCTCGTGGTCCATAGCCATACTGAAAACGACCAGGAGCACGGCCGGCAAAGCGACCACCTGCTGGAGCACGGTAACCACCACCGTCTCCCTGACCTCCACCTACACGGCGCGCCCTAGCATCTCGCCTATCACCACGCCGAGAAGGACCATGCACCCGAGCAGAGTACATGTCCGCGTTCCGTCTCTCCTGCTCTCTCCTCACAGCCCGCATCCTCCTGAAGCAAAACTCCTCCAGGTGACCTTCCCTGTCACAGAACTCGCAGTGGTACCTCACCTCACGCTTGGGAGGTGGAAGCCTAGCCTGCGGACGGGGAGGAGCAGCCCTCTTCTTCTGGGCAACCTGGGCTGTGGCAGCAGGGAGCGTGTCGAGGGGGTTCCTCAGCACATTGGGCTTTGGAACCCAAACCTGCTTCTGCGGAGGTGCTTTCGGTGGTTCTTTAAGCACACCATCTGCGGAGTCAACAAGCGAAGGTTGCGTGCTCGTGCTAGCAGTGTTTCCAGCAGCCTTGCCAATCTTACCATACAACCTGTCAAAGTTTGACTTCGTGTATGTGTAACCGACCCCAAAACCATCACCATGCTTGAACTGCTTAATCATCATGCCCAACTGTGGCTCACTGCTAGAAACCCAACTCAGAATCGCCCTAAGATAGGTATTCTCATTCTCTAAGTTGGCTTTTTCTACCGCAAGACTATCCAAATTAGAGATCAAACCAGGGCAAACAGAGCAGTCAATAGGTGGGCTAGACTCTATGACCTTAGTCTTTCCAAAAGACTTGATCAAAGCGTTCTTCTCCTCTAGCTCCAACCTAAGCGTGGGACAAAGCTTACAAGCGCCAAGCAAAACTGGCCTAGACTTCATCTCCTCTAGCTCGCGCACAACAGTAGCAAACTTAGACTGCAACAAAGCTAGATCAGACTTAAAGATAGGACACTCCTCGCATTCAAGCACATCGCTAACAATGGGAGCGTCCTTGACAAGTTCAAGCTCATGCTTGGCCTTCGCTAGCTCGTGAGACACGTCAGAAAGCGAAGTCTTAGCAACATCTAAGTTCGCGACATTCTCATCATGCTTGGCATGGAGAGCAACAAGATCATTCATGGGAGATATGCAGCCAGCGCACTCATCCTCACTAGATTTCTCCCTAGCACAAGCCAGCTCAGCCCTAAGCTTTCTACGCTCTCTAGCTGCTTCCTTAAGCAGCCTCTTCTGGTTGTCGAGAGCGGCGTACAAGTCCCTAACCTCTGTATCAAGCAGGTCGATCGTGGAGTTTACCTCTGAATCGCTCTCGGATCCAGGAGAAGAGCCGGAGTGCGTCGGTGTAGCATGTCCACCTGAAGATGCACGAGCACCATCGGCATCGCCCGCCATGGTGCAGAAGCTCTTGCGCCGACCGGCCGCCAAGCAAAGGCCGATGAAGTCGGTGGCTTCCTTGTCCCGCTTCTTCTTCTTCTTGTCGTCGTCGTCGGAGGTCGGTGAAGAAGAGCGGTCGGTGTCGGAGCTCTTGTCGAGGTCGCTGAGCTGCGCCAGGAAGGCCTTCTCCCGCTTCTTGGCCTTGTACTGGAAGCGCTTCTTGAGCGACTCCTTGTCGAAGCGTCCTCCCCGGTCACGACTGCAGTGCTTGTGGCGCCGACGCTCCTTGTTGGAGCCTCCCTCGTCGCGGTCGCGGTGGCAGTAGTAGTCGAAGGAGTTGTTCTGGCCACCGCCGGACTTCTTGGGGCAATCGGCGACAAAGTGGTTCAGATCGTAGCAGTTGTAGCACCCGGGGTTCTTCTTCCTCTGCCTGTTGTGGTAGACGCGCTGGAACTTGCTGATCAGGAGGCACAAGTCGTCGTCGCCCAGCGTCTCCAGCTGCTCATCTGAAACAGAAGGCAAAGAGGCAAGAGAAAAGCCAAGAGCAGAGTTAGCGTTAGAGCCCGATCCACCACCTGGGCCAGTCACAAGAGCGACGCTCTTGGAAGGAGGGGCGCCATTGAGCTTGGCTCGTGTCTGGTTATCCATCTCCGTGGCCTTGAGCTTGCTGAAAAGCTCGTTCACCGTCAGAGTCTCATAGCCAGCAGACTCAATGATGGTGTTCACCTTGAGATCCCACACAGAGCGATCAAGTGCGTAAAGCAACTTAAGGGTCTTCTCGTGCTCTGTGTACTCAAGGGCACCAGCTGATCTGTTCGCATTGACCTTGTTCACAATCGACTGAAAACGACTGAACATCAGGTCAATGCTCTCACCCGGCTCCTGTGTGAAGTTCTCGTACTCACGCCGGTGAGTCTCGAACAGTTTGGCCTTCACCTGAGGTGTACCCTCGTGGTAGTTCTCAAGGCACGTCCAAATCTTGTGGGCTTCCTGAAAACCCTGGACGCGTGAGAACTCCGCACGAGAAACGCCAGCGAACAAGGCATTAACGGCCTTGGCGTTAGCCTCGTGCTGGGTCACCTGAAGAGGAGTGGTCCGAACAGCCAGCACCTCGTAGAGCTGGTTCGTGGTAATCTCCCAGACATCGGCTCCCATGCTCTGCAGTAAGGCTCTCATGCGAACCTTCCAGTAGGCATAGTCCTCGCCGGAAAACACCGGGATCTTACCAAGACTCGCCATGGTCGCCGAGTGGTTTTCGAACCGGTTAAGGTACTGAAAACCTCAACCAAGCTCTGATACCAATTGTGGGACCGAAGCCGGCGACCAGAGGGGGGGTGAATGGGAGCCGATCAAAATCTCTTCGAAATTCGAATCGTCGGCCTATGTCCCAAAATCGCCCAAACCCTCAAGCGTTCTGACCAAAGTTTGGAGTTGCTATTGAAAAGCTAAACCAACACAAAAGGCCTCGAACGAGCGAGCGAAACCACGAAGCAAATCGGAAGCAAAACCGAAAAACTGCAGAACTAATCTGCCTGGACCGGTCTAACCGGTGCGCTGGACCGGTCTGACCGGTCGTGCCTACCGGTCTGACCGGTGGCACCCAGAAAACCCCCGAAAACTTAGATTCAAACGGTGAATCTCGATCAAACGACCACGAAAATCGATGAAACTTGGGGGATAGCTTCGCCCCTACCCCGTGAACATATCCCCAAAAGATCTCTTCCTAAAGATCAACGAATCTTGAGAATTATGGAGGAGATCAAAAGGGATGGGGTTTTCTCTAGAACCTGAGAAATCGAATCCAAACAAACTAGTGATTCCAGAGGGTTTAGAACAGAGCTATAATCACAGCAATCACATCAAGGAACTCATGGAACCATCGCAATCGTGTGCACCAAAAATAAAACCGAAATTCATCACAACCGGGCACAAAAATCAGAGAATTGAGTTGATTCAAAAGCCCAGAGGGCACAAAAAGGATAGGGCCTCCTTTCCCAATCAAATCCCCTACAAGGTTTCAACAATCCATGAACAAAATTAACTCAAACGAGAGGAACAGAGGGAGGGAGACGCAGGGGCGGCGGCCTGGGGAAACAGGGAATTCACGGACAAGTTCTAAAAGCCGCACATGACCTAACACAAGTGAAGGGGTATTTATACCAGCGGGACCAGTCAGACCGGTACGCTGGACCGATCAGACCGGTTGGTTAGACCGGTCAGACCGGTGCCAGGGACCGGTCAGACCGGTTGGCCTGCAGCACCCCCTGTACACAATCTCATCCGACGGCCGAGGTTCTTTCTTCGAAACGAAGTCTTCTCCGCGATGCCGCCGTCTTGATGAAGATCCAGTCCGCGGTTTTGGAGGGTCCGCGAAACCCGGGTAAGTGGCCGGTTTTGAGAAAACCGCCAAAACCTCACGCGCGGGAAGATTCCCGCCTCCGCGCCGTGGCCCTAGACGCTGTTCCCGCCTCGGCCTTCTGACGGCCCTAGACGCCGCCCGACGCCCGTCACCTCCTCGCCCCGCAGCGAGGCCCTAGACGCCGTCGACGCCCGTCGCCTCCGTCAGTCCCGAGACCGACGCCCGTCACCTCCACAACTTGGCGTCTTCAACCGCCGTCCGCCTCCTTGGTTTTGTGGCGCAAACCCAGAAACCCGCCTTCCGTCGCCGCTTGCGCCCTCGATCCAGGAGTGGACGCCACAGCTGCCGCCCGGTCCGAGCTCCGGTCCCGGCTGCCCTTCACCGCCGTCCACCGCACGGTCCATCGGCCACAGCATCTCCACGGCAGCTCCCCGTCGACACTCGACGCCCGTGTACCTACAATCCAAAGACCAAGCGCACGATCACACCGTACGGTTGAAAATTCACTCATCACAGACATGATAGAGTACTCTCGTTCCTCATTCTGGAGACCTTTAACACCTTGCGGCTACTCAATTTATCATTCAACAACCTTGAGGGAGCTGTCCCTACCGGTGGTGTGTTCGGCAATTCAACCAAGGTACTCCTACAAGGAAACAAGAAGCTATGTGCAACTGATCCAGTGCTGCAGTTATCAGTTTGCATGTCGGCGACAGCAACAAGAAGAAACAAGACTTCCTACATCATATCAGTAGCTGTTCCACTTGCTAGTGCTGTGATGGTTTTGACTGCATGTTCTGCACTCAACAATCAACATCATCTGCAAGAAGAGAAGGATTCACTTCAGGAACCGTCTTGACCCACCATCAATTTGCCCACCATGCAAGGAACTGAAGACGATCTCGTACTCTGACATTGCCGATGCTACGAATGAATTCTCATCGGACAACCTACTTGGATCCGGGCAGTTTGGAACTGTATACAAAGGTACATTATTCAAGTTCGAGGCGCACCCTGTTGCAGTCAAGGTGTTCAAGCTCGATCAACTTGGAGCACCAAAGACCTTCTTCGCTGAATGTGAGGCTTTAAGAAACACTCGCCACCGCAACCTGATACGCGTGATCAGCCTGTGCTCAAGCCTGGACCAAATGGGAAACGAATTCAAGGCCCTGATTGACTGATTCTCGAGTACATGGGCAATGGCACCCTAGAAAGCTGGCTCCATTGTTCGAAGGTGGACACCCAGCAGAATAAAAGGACAGGCAGCAGGATGCTGAACCTAGGTTCAAGAATACTGGTGGCCGTGGACATTGCTGCTGCCTTGGACTACCTACACAACTGGTGCAGACCGCCTTTGGTCCACTGCGATCTGAAGCCGAGCAATGTGCTTCTGGTTGATGATATGGTTGCTCACGTCACTACCGGAAACCTCGTTTTTGCCGTGTGCGCCAAGGTTTGCCGAGTGCAAATTCACGGGCACACAACAAACATAAATTTTACCGAGTGTGCTCAAGAAAACACACGGCAAAATCAAAGCACACGGCAAAGTCATGCTTTGCTGTATGCTTTTTTTTTGGCACACGACAAAGAATACTTTGCCGTGTGCTTTTTTGTGACACACGGCAAAGCTAAACTTTGCCGTGTGTTTTATTTGGCACACGGCAAAGTAATAAAATTTATTTGTCTTCTCGCCTCGAAACTTTTTCTACACTTCACATACAACATGTGGTACTCCATGTTAAAATTTGATATATTTTTGTATTTATTTGTTATATTTAACTAATTAATTACATTTCAAGCAATTTTTTGAATCAAGTCAAATTTGAACCGTAAGTGATTCAAATAATTGAATAAAATAATTAAAAAATGATATTCATGTTATTTAACATAGTTTGAGGCCTTACCTATCAAATAAAAAGAAATTGCAAACATCTTGTCCAGAAAATACGATCACAAATTGTGCTTGAATGATTTTAAAATTCTAAAAAAATCAATTAAAGTCTGAAAATTATGAGATTTGTCAATATCTCATGATATCATATGTGGAGGTTGCGGTAAAAATTTAGACGGGTTTCGCAATTTTGTCACGTATGATGCTTACAATTGGAAACATCTGCGAAGAAGAATCAGAGAGTTGAAAAAGGATGCGGTTAGGTTTGGAGTGGAAGTGACGATCAAATTTGGGTTTGACTTCAAAATTTTTTCTATAGCCAATAGACAATATATATTGTTTCGTGTAAAATTTTGGTAATTTTTTGGAACCACTTGATAATTTTAATGTATCAAGTGCAATTATATAATTTATATAAATTGAATTTTGATCTATAACTGCATAAGATAATGCAATAATATGAGTAGAAGAATTAAATATATATAGTTGAGTGAATTTGATAAGTATATTGAAAGTACATGGTAATCAATTTGGAAGAATAAAAGAAGAAGGAAACAAAAAGAACAAAAATAGAAGGAAACAAAAAAATAAAAAAAGGTTTGCCGTGTGCTAGATCAAGGCACACGGCAAAGCACAAAGCTTTGCCGTGTGCCCCAGATCTGGCACACGGCAAAGTGAACTTCAAATTTCATAAACAATCTCGGATGAAGAAACTTCCAATACAAAAGTTGTAGATCTCGAAAAGTTATGAAACTTTATAGTTGACAACTTTTTAATTTGAATTCATTTAGGGTCTCAAACAAGCAATTTAGACTCGGTTTAGTATAGTATTTGGGGAAAGAAAATAAAGTATAGACACAATTTAGTGTGTGGTGTAGTGGTAGAGAAGGTTAGATGTAAGGGGGAAGTCGCGGGTTCGAAACCCGTCGAAACCCGCCGACCGCGTTGTGCACGAAAATTGGTTGCGAGTTTTGACTTTGGTGGAATGGGCTGTGACTGACCGGTGGGGTCCTCTTCGAATTAATTTTTTTTGATTTTCTATTTTTAAAATCAGTTTTCTGAAAACATTTATGCCGTGTGTTTTTTGACACTCGGCAAACTCTTTGCCGTGTGCCCGATAAATGGCACACGGCAAAGGTCCTATTTGCCGACGCCTATTTGTCGTGTGCCTTTTGCCGTGTGCAACACACGGTAAAGGGTTTGCCGTGGGTATTTTGGTCTTTGCCTGTGCCTTGGCACACGGGAAAGGACCCGTTTCCCGTAGTGCGTTAGCGACTTTGGATTGGCCAAGTTTCTGCACGGTTGCGATTCTTCAGCGAGGCTTATGAGTTCAGCAAACATTGCCGGGCCAAGAGGATCCATTGGGTACATCGCGCCAGGTGAGAACTTACTATTCATATACTCTTAACATCTATTATTATTACGCATGTAATTACACTACACTACGTTTTGAGGAAATTGGTCTTCATTGAGCTACCAATAATGCAAACTCAGATAACTTTTTTTTTCTGAAGAATGAGAATGAGCACGAGCTATATGTTTGCCTACATTTCGTCGCAGAATATGGGATGGGTCTGGAAATCTCGACGGCGGGCGACGTCTACAGCTACGGCGTCATCCTGCTGGAGATGATCACGGGGAGGCGCCCCACCGACGGTCCGTTCGAGGGCGGGCTGAGCCTCCGCGGGCTCGTCCTGGGCGCGCTCCCGCGGGACGTCAGCGAGGTCCTGGACGGCGGCCTCGTCGTCGTCCCGCCGCACCACGACGACGGCGATGGGGACAAGGCGATCATCCTCGGATGCGTCGAGCGGCTCGCCGAGCTCGGGCTGAGATGCGCCGCGGACTCGCCAGGAGACCGGCCGACGATCGGGCGCTGAGGTCGTGGCGATCAGAGAAGCATTTTCTTCGGCGCTGGAGGTTTCAGCGGCCCACACCCGGCGGCACCTGTTCCTGGGCTTGGCCCTGGTGCTGCTGCTTGTAACCGCCCGAAGTCAAGAGAACATTATTAATTGAGCAGTTTATAGATTCCCAAAAAAAAAGCAGTTTATAGTAGTAGTCGAGAACAAATTCAAAATATTAAATGTGGAGCAAAACAACACTCCATGGACGTACAGCCAGGGTTTTCCTAACCGACCGTTTGGACCAAACCGGCGCCCACCGGTTCCGGTTTACCGGACCGGTTTGACCGGTTACCGGTAAAAACCGGTCAAATTCAAATTTGAATTCAAAAAACTCAGTTCAACCGGTTCGTACCGGTATACCGGCCGGTTTGACCGGTTTGAATTCAAATCTAAATTTAAAATCGCATGTGTAACCGGTATACCGTAGGTTTGACCGGTTTACCTGCCGGTTTGACTGGTTTACCAAGTGGGCCTTAATGGGCCGTCTCATTTTTTTCCTTTTCTTTTTTGTTTTAACTTTAAATGCCCGAAAAGTATGTTAAACGAATGATTTTTTGAGAAAATTTGACAACATTAGATTCGTCGCACCTTGAAGTACTTTTAAGAATTTTTCATTTTTTTGAATTCAAATTTAAATTTTGAATTTGGGCCGGTTTCGTACAGCTAATACTAGTACAAAATAATAAACAGATATTATATTAGCAGAGAACAAATTCAAATTCGGGAAGAAAGGAAGATCAAGCTAGTTTAGTTTATTAACCAAGCACACTAATACGTCGAGCATGTAAATTACAGGAGCAGAGTACTCGCTTGCTCCTGCTACCCAGTTCTGCCCCGCTCCCAAACAAATCCACATCATCACCCAATGATCCGCCTAGCATCGCCGAGCCACCCGAGCCGCGCGGCCCCACCGACCCCGCTTCGCCGCGGCCCCCTCCGCCTTCCGCGTCCGCGCCAGGAACCCCGTCGTAGGGGTGGTAAAGGGCCCAACATTTTGAACTAGAAAATCTAAGGATCGGGCCCTAAAAGGGCCGAGCTCTAAACATATGTATTTTTGAACTAAAAATTTTAAGGACTTTATTGGGCTGTGAAGAGACCATTAGGGCCATGGCCCATTACCACCCCTACCCGGTCGTCCCCTGTGCCTCCTCCCCGCTGCGGCTGCTCGAGCTCTACGTCGTCGCCGGCGGCGCCCTCAACCCCGCCCACCTCAACGACCTCGAGCACGGCGGCATGCTCCTCATGTTCTTCCTCTTCGGCGCCCTCGCCCTCGCCTCCCATCTCAGCCCCAGGTCAGTTCGCCTCGCCGCCTTCGCCGTCGCCGTCGCCATCCGTGACGACCCGCGCCAGCTATCATCTTCTAGCAGACTAGTACGCTCCTACACGGATCAGCGACCACCAACGCGATCCACATGACCAAGAATCCAAGATCCCATTTTTTTTCTTTCTCGCCAAAATTTTCAACTTCAATTTCCTACTCGTTCCAACTTGACATGAGCACAAACTAAAAAATTTGAATCAGAAACAAGATTATTAGGATTGGGATTATTTGGGATGAACGAACACGACGATGATCTAGCTAGCTGGCTAACTGCCACGGCCGGGCATCGTACATACTACATGTGATTTCAAGGGGAAAGGAGGTGGGGTGGTTGGTTGGGTGGCGTACGAATCTTCCCCGCGGCGGATGGTTTTTGACCATTCCGGCGTCCGCATCCGGCGGTGGTGTTCTTCGTCGAGCGGTCGCCAGAGGAGAGGACCCACTGACTGACTATACCAGGATTGACTATTCCATGTGAGTGTGACCACCCAGCTGCTCCAACTCGGCTACCAAATGGCAGCAAGTACCTGTACTGGTGGTAGTTTCATGGCATGGCAGGGACTGCTTTTTCATGTGGAAGAAATTTCCTACTACTTCCCTAGTGCTCTGCCTTTTTGAAAGCATCTCGTGTGCCTTTCTTCATCAGGGAGCCAATAGGCAGCCAGAGTTTGCAAAAGTGAGGAAAATGTTTATGCACACACTGTTAGTTAGTGTTAGTGGATCCTCCTGTGTCTGCCAATAACAAGCCAGTCTACTAACTACTATTAATACTATATTAGTAGTTGTTAATTCTGTGACAGGGCATAAACTCTTTAATTTGCTGTGTTGACTACTCTTGGCCGGCAGCATCGCAGGTCACCATCAGCCACGTATTACGCGAGTTTTCTACTGCCGTGGCCGAGACTTTTAGGCAACCTGCCTCTTTCTTACATCATCACTCATGGAAACTTTCAAACCATGACACATGATGGGGGCACTGCCAAGCCTCGTTCCCAAGCACGCTGATCTGCTTGTCAGTGAGTCCAAGTTGCAAAAGGGGGTGAACGAGAACGAAGCTCTTCGCCGAGTACCCGAGGTAATGCACTTGGCAAAATAATAAACACTCGGCAAACACCCGATTTTGGGTAGTGAAGGGGGAGATCAGGTTCCTTCAAGCTGACCTGGAGGGCATGAAGGTTGCATCTTCAACCACGCGAACCACAATTTCTTTTGTTAATTGCACACGGTCACGCACCTGCTCCGCAGACCGCAGAGGCGTTCGTGCTTTCCTAGCAACCTCCCTAATCTAATATAATTCATTTGTTAATAATGATGTTGAGGTTTTGTCTAATTGTCTATGCAAGCGGCAAGCGGCTTCTTTCCTGGAGCCCCCCGTGAACTGTCAGTGGCATCCCGAGGCGTGCAACGTGCACACAGCCATTGCCCAGAATTTTCTTTTTTTCCCCGTCAGCAGGAGTCACGAGCCCTGCTCAAAATCTACCTTGAGCACCACCATTCAACTCCACACAGCACGCCACTACTGCTGCCCTCAGCTCACAAAAACACACAGCAAACTTGCTCCTTGGTTCCTAGAATCAGATCCACATGGAGGTCGTGACGGGGGCACTGCCGAGCCTCATTCCCAAGCTTGCCGACCTCATCGCCGGCGAGTACAATTTGCAGAAGGGGCTGAAGGGGGAGATCAAATTCCTTCAAGAAGAGCTTGAGTGCATGAAGGGTGCCCTCGAGGACATCTCCAGGACTCCGGCAGACCAGCTTCCCAATAATGACAAGATCTGGTCCAGGAATGTAAGAGAGCTTTCCTACGACATAGAGGATAGCATTGACACGTTCATGCTGCAATGCAAGGGTAAAAGGTTGGGCACACAGCATGGGCTCAAAAAGATCATTGATAGGAGCCTCAACTTGTTGGTGCAGCCAAAGGTTCGCCACAAGATTGCTACTGACATCAGAGAGATCAAGAGCCGCGTCATGGAGGTGCACGAGCGGCGCCGCAGGTATGAGGTCAACCTTGGTGGTGACAAACCTGTTACGGTCGACCCTCGTTTATTCACCCAGTACACAGAGGTGAAAGAGCTTGTTGGAATTCATGAGGTGAGGGATGAGTTAATCAATAATATGTTGACAGAAGAGAATAATGTTCACATGAAGCAAGGCAAGATAGTTTCCATTGTTGGATTTGGAGGCCTGGGAAAGACAACTCTTGCTAATGCAGTCTATGAAAAGATTAGGTCACGATTCGATTGCGCTGCCTTTGTTTCGGTGTCCCGGAATCCTCACATGGAGAAACTGTTCCAGGATATGTTCTATCAACTTGCCAAGAGAAATAATGCAAGGATCATTGTTACTGATGAGATCAGAGAATTCCTTCAGAGCAAGAGGTATGAAAACTTTACAGTACGCACACTAGTAGTAGGCATCAACTTGATTACTCCATAACTGCCATGTGCATGACAATGATGGCAGTAAAGGAGTTATTAAAAATGATCTTGCGTGTCCCCATTAAACCATGTACTACAACCACTAAATCTCTTTTGTAGCATTGATGGAGACTCCTGACTAAAAGGACTTGTAGTGCTAATCTAGTTGCTCTTTTAATACTCTAGCTATGGTAATGTAATAGCTCCCTAGTTAGCTTAATACCCTATCTAGCATAATTTTTTAATAGCTTGCCTTTCTATGTTTCCATATGCACAGATATATCATTGTTCTCGATGACATATGGGATATTTCAGTTTGGAAAACGATGAGATGTGCTCTGCCTGATAATAATGGTAGATACAGAATTATCACAACTACCCGTAATGTCAATGTTGCTGAAGAAGTTGGTGGTGCTTATGAGCTGAAACCTCTCTGCCTTCAGGACTCTAGAATATTATTGTATAAAAGAATATTTCACAATGAAGATAAAGACAAATGTCCTGATGAGCAGTTGGCTGAAGTCTCTGATAGAATACTAAAGAAATGTGCTGGCGTACCCTTAGCTATCATTACGATAGCTAGTTTACTGGCTAGTAAAGGAGGAATGATATTAGAGTGGTATGAAGTCAGCAACTCTGTGGGTACCGGATTGGAAAATAATCAAGATGTGAGGAGTATGAGAAATATTTTGTCACTTAGCTATTATGATATGCCATCCCATCTGAGGACTTGTTTTCTATATTTAAGTGTGTTTCCAGAAGATTATATGATTAACAAAGTTTGTCTGATAAACATGTGGATAGCTGAAGGTTTTATTCAATCTGGAAAACAAGGCCAAACCCTACTAGAAGTTGGAGAGAGTTACTTCAACGATTTGATAAACAGAAGTATGATCCAACCCGTGTATGATTGGTACTCTGGCGTGATAGAAGGATGCCGAGTACATGATATGATGCTTGATCTTATCTGTTCCTTGTCAAATGAAGAAAACTTTGTTACAGTCCTTAATGGTACAGAGAACACTTCTCCATCAAATACAACCCGGAGGTTGTCCCTTCAAAATGGCAAGGACGACCATTCTATGACTTGGGCTACAAAGAGCTTGCAAAAAGTGAGGTCAGTTTTTGTATTTCCATCTGCTCTTGATTCAATGCCGGCCCTTGACAGTTTCCGAGTTACACGTGTACTGGACCTGCAAGGTTGCAATCTTTCAGAGAGTTACAGCCTTAAGCACCTTGGGAAATTATTTCACTTGAGATACCTGGGACTACGTGGCACTGGTATTGCTGAAATCCCAGAGGAAATTGGAAACATGTCATCTCTACAAACCTTGGACGTAAAGAGCAATAAAATTTCTTGCTTGCCACCGACTGTTATTCGGCTAAGAAATTTGATGTTCCTCTACATTGACTGGTCTACAAGACTGCCAAACGGGATTGGCAACATTACATGCCTTGAAACGCTGTTACTGCGCATTGACGACTCCACCATGGACATTACAGAAGAGATAGGCCAGCTACTGGAACTGAGGTTGCTGCGTATTGTCTTGGACAAATGGAACAACAAGTTGGTGGAGCACCTAAACAAGCTGCAAAAGATCAAGAATCTGTATATAGAGGTCATCAATGGCCAACGCAGCATTGGTGGATTGGATGCCTGGGTTGCACCTCGACATCTTTGGAGATTGAATACAGTCCGGAGCTGCTGGTTCTCAACACTGCCGGCTTGGATGACATCAGTTCTTCACCTCTCTTTCCTGTGGATCGCCGTAAGGGAGCTGCAGCCAAAGGATCTCGAAATCCTCGGGAGGTTGCCAGCTCTCCGCTCTCTAGAACTGGAGGTGGACCATGTGAACCTTGGAATCCTAGGGAGATTCGTTGTTAGTGCTGGATTGTTCCCGTGTCTTGTACATTGCAAGTTCTGGGGATTTGTAGAGCCTGTGGTATTTCGGCAAGGAGCTATGCCGAGGATCAGAGAGCTTTATCTCGACCTGTTCTTCATGTGGGAGGCAGGAGAAACCATCAGCAGCGATGGCGGTCTTGTCATGGGCATGGAGAACCTGCCATTGCTGCAGGATGTGTTCATTGAGTTCCGATCTGAAGTGGCGAGCACTGAGGAGGTGGACCAGGCAAAGGCTACACTAAGGCGTGCAGCTGAAATTCATCCCAACCATCCCCGCCTTACTATATACTCTGATTAAGTTGATTAGGAAATATGGCTTGAGGTTTGAGGAAAATGTATCTATAGCTTTGTGATTGTGGCATTAGGAAATGGTATAATTTTTCTTCAGGCTCTAGCACTCGAAATGTTTGTTGAAATCTCACTTGTGACACCTGAGTTGTTAGCACTGCAATTTGCAAGTCAAAATTTGCACGGGTTTGTCTCATTTTATTAGCAACTCCGGAAATTCAGATGAGATAACGCAGGGCATCCAAACATCAGAAGGCAACTCAGACCACGCAGATTATCGATATGTCCAGACCCTAGAACTTTAATAAGATACAATGCACTATTCAGATGTGTGACTTACAGTGATGATGCCGGCTGGACTGCATGGTGCTGGTTCGCTGGGCAAAAACGAGATGGAAATAAAACATGAGCACGTCACAGTTAAAAAGTGAAAATAACAAATATTTGCACAAATGATGGCATAGCTCGGTGGTAAGGTGGTTGATTGTCTTACCTATGATGTTGGTTCGAGTCTTCATTTGGTCATTATTTTTGCTGAATTTATATTGGAGCTGACAGACATGGTGCTAAGTTAGTTTAGTGCATGTTCAGTGCATGTATTGAAAAGGTAAATACTGAAGGTAGCCTTAAACAAAGACTTTGTTTAGTGGTAAGGCATCTGAATATAACCCTCGCTGTCTGGGTTCAAATCCCGTTTATGCTCTTTTTTGTTCCATAATGCTATTTTTTTAATATACCTGGAAGCATAATGCTATTTTTATTTTGAGAAGCCGAATGTGCGCTCATGTTTATCCATATCCAATGTAAAGGAGAAAATTCAAGCTAGCAAGTCACACCTCTGAATAGTGCATTGTATGGAGCCACTTGTTTTACCTTTGCCTTCGCCTTGGCCGCCACCCTACGATTCAACGATTTCCTAATATGGAGGCTGACGACACTGCCGCAACTCCTACATAGGCAGCTGCTGAACATGCAGATCCTGGGCCCCTTTCCGGACCTAGGTCACATAGAGCCGGGCCTACCGGTGGCAACACCGGCCGGCACACATGCGCTCGCTTGCAACCTACGCCCGCCCTGGAACCCAGCTATTCCAGGCATCTAGGCACGATCCGTGCCGATTCTAGGCTTGTGGACGCCTATCGGCCTATGAAGGTTTGTTATTCGCCAATTTGAGACGGCGATGTACGAGATATCAGCATTGCTGCAATCCTAGTCCGTCACTCCGTCTAATCCGAATAGAGTTTTGGGATATTAAATGATTTTTTTTTCGCGACCGTGCCTGGGCACGTTTTTCATTAAGAAGAGAAGAGAAGTGTTACAAAAGAGTCGATTATAGAACCACAACCGACTGCAGAAAAACCCACAAAGACGATTACACGACCCCTATTGAGCGACCCGGAAGCCTACCTAATTTACAAAGCACCGACTCGAGGCACCTGAACCCTGCTTGAAACCAATCAGTAATCTCATCGTACACCCTCGTAAGTACATCATCAACTGTACGCACTCGTCGATCGAAGGTCCTGTCATTCCGCTCTTTCCAAAGCATCCAAGAAGTGAGAATTACCAGGCTGTCGAAACAACGGCGGTTGGCCTTAGATAATTGTTTCCTCGCTGTGGACCACCAGGAAACAAAGAAAGTGGACTGGGCGTTCGGCGCCAAAGACAGCCAATCCGATCTACGCAGCATGCGAAACCAAACTTCTCTCGTAAATGGACAAGCAATTAGCAGGTGATCCACTGTCTCCGACATTTGTGCACACAACGCACAGGAATCGTCATCTTGTAACCCATGCTTTTTCCTTCGAGCTGCTGTCCAACAGCGGTCATGGATCACCAACCAGATGAAAAATTTGCATTTTCCTGGCGCACGAGACTTGCGGAGGAGCTTAGCTCCCTCCACCGGGTGTTGACCAAAGAAGAAGGACCGATACACAGAAGCAGTAGAGAAAACTCTGTCCGATGTCCATTTCCAACATATTTTATCCATCAAGTTTTGATCAAGCTGTAGATCTCTAGTCCGATCCCAGATGAGGAAGAAATCCAAGATTACCTAGACGGTTAAAGCTCCAGTTATGTCTCGGACCCAGGCGTCACCATTTAGCGCTTGCGCGACAGTTCTTTGTTTCTTAATCCGAGGACCAACTGCACTGCTTAGGCATGGAGCAAGATCAGACACAGAGTGACCTAGCAACCAACGATCTGTCCAGAATAGTGCCTTTTGCCCATTTCCCACCTCGACATAGATTGATGCCTGGAACATTGCTTCGACCACGGTCTCTGTCTCCGCGGGGAGGTCACTCCACGATCGAGAGTCATCAGTACGTTTTAACCAAAGCCATCGCAAGCGTAAGGCGTACCCAAAGCGATTTCAAATCGTGTTCTCCCACTTTTATTTTATTCATTTTTCCATCTAACTTTATCTAAATAATTTAAAATTTATGTTGACATAGTAAAGTCGTGGTTCCTATAAAAAATAAAATACTAAATTTTTTCACAAACATATAGGAGGTCTAGTAGTAGTAGTGATGTTGCTGCCACCGTTGTAGTTTTGTGAGGTATCATAATATGAAATTTTAAAATGGCATTTTGGGATACCAAATGATTTTGAAAGAATTTGTCTTATCAATTTTTCCACACATGCTAAATTTGAATTTCAAATTATGAAAATTTCAAATAGAATTTTGGTATGTTCAAAGACCCACCAAATACAAGTGCCACCAACCACTTTGTACTGCAACGAACAAATTAGTCTATTGCAACATAAAAAATTCGTGGCAATAGTAACATGATATTGCATCCAGTAAGGATGGTGTTGCAACAAGTAACTAAAAATTGCAACGCCACAAAATTTATTACAACCCTAAAAAACCGTGGCAACAAGAACATGCAACTGCAACAATTTCAGAATTCTTGTTGCAATTACCACCTAGCAATTGCAACACTATTTAAGATTATTGCAACCTAGAATAACCTTGACAACGGTTAGAAGTAAAAGCTACCAAATCCAATATAGTTGCAATTGCACCAAGTAATTGCAACAAAAATCAATACTAATGCAACTCTAAAGCGTCATGGCAATAACGCCAACTAATTGCAACACAATTCTAAAATGGTTGCAGTAGCGCACTCCTATTGCAACGACAAACCACACATATTGCAACACATTTAATCCATTGCCTTATAAACACATGTTGCAACCATTTTACGGAAAGGTTGCAATACGTCCCCCCTATGGCTACCAAATCAGTGGTGTTGCAATCGTCTGGCGTGGCATTAGAGGCGAATCCTTATAGTGCCTTAACTGGATGGATGGGGTAGGGCTGGAGGCTGGAGTCACAGCGGAGTCCCGCACACGCTTCTCTGGCAGGGGGCTAGAAATAGCAAAGCAATATCGTCAGAGTCCAAGAACCCGATTCTTTAATAACAATGATATAACGTGTACAAAAAATATACCTGTTATCGTTGTCAGCTGATGGCGCCTTGCGCTTACGCAACTCTGGCAATTCCGCACGAACTTCGCTCGTCGCAATGCTTCCTTGGACCATCGCTGTTTGACTCCCGTCATCCCCATCTCCTCCGGGAAGGTCTATCAACCATACATGATTCTTCTTGGTTAGTTTCAATTATGGATACCCAAACAATTGAAACACAAAATAAAGAAATCGATGCAGATTTGGGTTAGCTTGTGCAGCAGGTACAACTTCAGGAAGTGGAGGCCTACTCCAATAATTTTCTGGATTAACCTGTACAACAAGTCCTGAATTAATGAGACTACGGGAAACAAAGTACTCGCTATTCATTGCGAATCAACTACTTTACAGTACCTCTCAAGGCCGCTTGTTTAATCGGAAGTCTCCCCCGATTTTTGGCACCTCGGTTACTCCCAAGAGTACTCGATTTACCCGACGCATGACATCTGCTTGGGTAATTTTGTCAAGAGTAAAGCGTGATGGATCTTCCTCACCTATATACATGTATCCAAAATTTGCTCATTGTTGGAGTGGCTGGATTCGTCGGCACATCCAGTTTGCGACTATCGACGCTCCAGTCAATTTCTTTTTCCTCTTCAAATGATCTATCTTGCCAAGAAGATCATTGATCTGGGCAAGATTATCTCCTTTCGAATTCCAACTGAGTTTGAAATTGGTGGACCAGGTGTTCTGAGCGGGAGAGCTGGTGCTTGGTTTTTCATATAAAACCAAAAATTCTTCCAGTCGATAACTTTGGAAGTCAATTTATATCGGATATATTTCAATCCTACACCCTAACGCAACTACAAACCCGCTCCCCCAACTACATCTATGGTGGTTGCGTTCGGTTGGGGTTTCAGATGGAAAAGATGTTGAAATAGATCGAAATGCGGTTCAATCCCAAGATAAGCTTCGCAAAGATGAACAAAAATTGAAATGTAGAGGATAGAGTTTGGGGTCAAGTGATGCGCTTGAATCTCCCAATGATGCAAAAGGCCTCGGAAGAATAGAAGTGGGGATTCCGAGACCATGCAAGATATAAGATTGAAATATTATGGTTTCTTGTGGTCCTTCGCGAGGGGACGCATCTCCTAAAGCTTTACACCAATAAACTACCTCGCGAGGTTGAAGCAATTTCTCTTCAACAAGACCAAGGAGGTGGAAGTCAGAGCACTTACTTGCTCTTCATCCTTCTTTCTCCGCCAGACTTGATGCTCCACGGGTTTTCTCGTTCCCCTTCCCAAGTGCCTTTTTTGTTGCCATCTGGATATGGGAGAGATTTTTCTTGCTCACTCGCTTGGGGGCTAGTGGTGACTAGTTTCTCATTGCAAAGGAGGCGAGAGCAGAGGAGAGTTGGCGATGGTAATGGCGGCAGATTCAACTACGCAAATGGAGAAAACGTACTAAACCTAGTTTTTACCGAATGGTTAAATAACCTAGTCAGTGGCAATTTCGAGAATATTAGATAGATGAAGAGTCATGCACCAATTACGATTTATTTTGAGCAATAAATTCTAGGATTTTTTCTTATTTGGAATATTTCGAATTTATCAGGGCATTCTGTATGCCACAACTTTAGATCCTTAATTCCAAATTTGCAGGAATTGGCTCTAAGGCTCGGGGGCTGCAGGGTACATGTCATAAATGGTATGTTTTTTAAAGCAATTGGAGAGTCAAAAGAGGATTTGGAAGATTTTTTGAAGACTGATTTGACCCTCAGCCTGATTATGCGATTCAACCTAAGGCTCGGGGGCTACTCCATATGGAGCGTGAGTTCATCGCGCACCATATAAAAGAAGATTTGGGGCTTGAGCACCTCATAGCCTCGATACACTCAAAGAAGTACTCGGAAGACTACTCAAAGCACTCGACAAAGCATTGAAGGATTCCAGAAGCACTCGAAGCACTCGGCAACGTCATTAGAAGTACTCGACGCATGCAGGATTTGACTACGAAGAGCTCAGGGGCTTGTCAGACCCGGTGCAGCGGAACTGCTCACAGGCGTGGAATATTCTAGAGTAAAGGATAGTGCATGGAATGTACTTTTCCTCGCATGTAGCTACTCGTATAGAAGTCGGACTAGTCGATGTAAAAGGAAACTACCCGATCCCATTGGAGTAGGACTCTGCTAGTATTCTTTTAGAACTTTCCTTATAACCCTGTCCCCCAGACTATATAAGGGTGGGCATGGACCCCTCCAATATAATACAATCACGTAAGACAATACAAACCACCACACAGGATGTAGAGTATTATGTTCCGGTGGCCCAAACCTGTCTAAATCTTTATGTTTCTTACGCCATCGCGTTTTGATCTTGGCGAGTCCCTGCCTACAATCAATCTCCTCGGGGTATCCCTCGAAAAGCTTGGCGGTTAAACACCGACACCCTCAGCTTCCAACTTCCCTCCCTCTCTCGCCTTCTTCTTGTCAGCACTCAGTAGAAGCATGGTGTAACCTTTCTAGTTCCCTCACCTGTCTGGTTGTTGGTAGGCCTGCCAGGTGTCGCAGGTGGTCAACTCTATGTTGTTAATTATCTATGACATATTATAATATTGCACTGGTATGAAAGTATTTGTGGACGGTTCAATTGTCCATTCCGAAATTATCGAACCAGCGGTTCAATCGGTTCTTTACAATTGGACTAGTAAACCAGCGAACCGACAGCCTCACTGATTCGATCTTCAGTCCAATTCTAATAACTATAACTAGCAGGCCTCGGCGGTTTTTTTTTAGAGTTGGTTTTGGGTGCCTTCTGGTTAAAGCCTTGCCCGGCATCCGCCGGTGCCAACAACGGCTGTGCTCTTTCGTGTAGTTCACCTCGTTGGGGGTGTTGTTGTTGCCACCAAACCCATATAGTCTTTGCCAGGTGAAAATTTGATCTGCTCCTCCACAGGTGACGGACGATGGTGCACCGCCATCTGGGTCGTTTCTTCCTTGCAGGCATCGTCTCGCAGGACCTTCACGCGCGCTCTCGTTGGATTCACGTTGTTAGGCAGTCCGATGCGGGCGATCATGGTGTTTTCTCTCGCAGGTCCTAGTCTAACTAGGTCGGGGTGGTGTCGTGATTTCTTTAGTGCGTTTGTGGTTGAGTTCTTGTTTTTCTTTAAGTGGCATGGCATTCTTGTATCTTTGCGCTTTGGGGTCTTTCCCGAGGTTGCGTTGATGTACTTCTCCTCTTCCTGAATAAAAAACATGCTACGCACGTTCTTAATTTTTTTAAAAAAATTAGATATATATTAGCCTACAAATTCGTGCTCCGCACAGCCTGATTAGAATTAATATAAGAATGAGTTTTATAGCTAAAAATTAGAAGAGAAAAGTTCAATTTACACCATCAAACAATCGTAAAAGTCCGATTTCAACCTCCAACTACAAAACCGGATAACATAGACCATCCAATTGTTGAAACCGGGCAAATTTGGCCCTTATGGTGGTTTCGAAGGTGGTTTCATATTTTTGAAAAAAGTAAAAAATTCTAATTAGATCTAAAAAATCAACTAATTCATTTTAAATCAAAATAATATGAAACTAGTATCAAAATATTTCTAAAAATATAACCTATCTATTATTGCTCTATTTGAATCATAGTTGTTCTAATTAGTTGTGTAAATAACCTTGCATGTCATCAACCTGGAAAAGTTATTTGCATAGAAAGAGACCAGGAGAAAGGATATTGAATGAGAATTTAATGTCCTGCATTGCCAGTTTTGTGTTCCGAAGCAACCAGCTTGCTCGTCTATATGACCGAGGAGACAACTCAAGAAAGTCGTGCTAGCTTAACTTGCATCATACTTCACAATATGATAATTGAAGACAAAAAATTAGAGGATGTTGAAGAAATCTTCATTTGAATGAGCTCCCTTGTACATAGATTGATAATGAACAAGAATTCTCTCCTGAAAAATATGGTACATTTGAAAGAGTGATAGAGAAAATTCAAAATTCCTGATATCAAGGAGCGTTCAAAACAGATTTATGAAGGACTTGGTTGATCATACTCCATCCATTTCAAATTGTAGCTCATTTGACTTTTTTGACCTTAAATTGTAGCTCGTCGTATATATCCGACGTGATTCCACTGTAGTACCAGCAGAGGGACTCCCCTCACTGATGTATGGGTCCCACCACCTTCAAACCCACATGTCAGTGGGTGAGTCGCCTATATAGTTACCGCAGGGCATTCATGGCTTGAGGTGCCCCTTAGGGTTTCCGTTGCCCCTTTTTAGTTCAAAATTTTTTACTAGTTTCTCAAAATGAGCTTCCACTTTCAAAAACTAGTACAAACTTTTGAATTAAAGAGGAGAGGTGGATACCCTTAGGGGCACCCATTTGCACCCCTATTCATGGCCGCATGGGTATGTCATGCCTTTTGCTCGTGCAGGATTTCCGGTTCGGGTGCAGTCACAATATCTGGGGGTTGTTCGGGCAGTCGGCAGGGGTGTTGGGTCACGGTCGCGGCAGGACGTCGCTAATGGTGCAAGCGGGGAACAAGTACAGCGGCATGTTCGCGTACTGCCTCCCGGCAGATCCATCCAGGACAGGGTTCCTGGATTTCGGGCCAGGCGCCGCCGCCATGGCGGCGGTGGCTGTGAAGGAAGCACGCCAGACGCCGATGCTCACCTACAAGGGGCCGAGGTACTACTACGTGGGCATGACAGGCATCAAGGTGGGCGGCCACTTGCTGCCCATCAGCCGCTCCGTCTTCTCCGCCACCGGCACGATCGTCGACTCCGGCACGGTGATCACGCGGCTCCCTCCCTTGGCTTACAGGCAGCTGCGGTCGGCGTTCGCCAAGGACATGGCGGCTCTAGGGTATCAAAAGGTTCCCGGCTGGTTCGAGATGTTAGACACATGCTTCAACCTGACCGGGCTCCAGGAGATCGTGCTACTGCCCACGGTGTCGCTGGTGTTCCAAGGCGGCGCGAGCCTATACATGGATGCTACGGGGATCCTGTACGTGGCCAATGTCTCGCATGCGTGCCTGGCATTCGCGGCCAACAACAGGAACAGCGACGTGGCTGTCATCGGAAGCACGCAGCAGAAGACGTACAGCTTTATGTACGACATTGGTAAGAAGGTCGTCGGCTTCACACCCGGAGCTTGCTGATGATGATCTGACTCGCTGGCCAGTGATCATACCATTCATAAGTCTGTAATTCCCGGTTAACCGGCCAGATCACAAAGGTTGTTAGTGATGAGTGTTAGTGCTAAAATAAAGGTTGAAGATTATAGTGTTATCCCAACTTTGCGATAGAATTTGGTTCCCAAAATAAAGTACTGTATGCATGCACAAGTCGTCCCTATGAATACCTCCGAGCTATATATTGTGTCATCGTGTGAGCATATCTTATGAATAATCATAATCAGCTGAAAATTCAATCAATCGTATCGGATTGAGAACTTAAAGCAAAGGATTGCAACAGATGGTACCAACTTTTGAAAGCATTCTCAAGTTTACTACAATATAATAAAATAGCAGACTGATTTTGTAACAAAACGAAAAAACAAATTCAAAATCTTGCGAGTTCAAAACCTTTCCAAAATTTAAGCATCAATTTGAGCTCCTAAACTCAATCTCACGCACATGATCTCTTTTAGTCCAGTCCACACTTCATCTTTCCAAAACCAACCCACACCTTTCTTAGATTTTCTTGTTCTTAGCTTGTCCAAATGCGACAATTTTCTTCTTTTCTGGCCCGATTTGGCTTTCACTTACATTAGCCCAGCTTCATAGTGATGTTTTCCTCCCTCCCTCTTTCTCCCCTGTTCTCCCCGGACATGCTATACATTCTACGCCGGGGCTTTTAGTTCTCTTGCCCCATTTGTTTCAGTTTCTGGTCAATTTTGAAGGCTCAATTTTGAGAATTTTAAAAGTAGGATTATTTCCAGAATCGAGAGTCCAGATGATTATGGATTCTTGATTCTGGATTCTATGAGTCTCTGACTTTTGGATTTCTCAAAGTCGACCGTAAGCTGAAACAAACAGGGCCTTTGTTGCCTGAGCAGAAGCTAATTAGCAAGCAGAAAGAAGAATATGTTACTCGTAAGGCCAGGATCAGTCTCGGATAATATGGCACTTTATTTGGCATGCTAAACTACTAGTTAATCATGGTGCTTGTCCTTGCGATCTTGTTAACTCTAGTCATGGAGAGTGAGTAAAGGTCGATCATGGATGACGGCGCAGATGTCGCTGGCCGATCACTGCCGCATATTGCCCCTTTACCATTATATTGGTTCGAAAGGGTTTGTACCGGCTTTTTTTTTGAAATGATGTTACACAAGTGAATGAAGAAATATGTCTTGAGTACTGCATGTTCCACAAACGATTGTGCAATTGCATTTGTACCACCATTGGTTGTTGTAACCAACTAACAGCAGGAACAATGGCATTTACATATATAGTTGGTTCTAAGAATTACCCGACGATACAGATATTTTTGCACAAGAGGCCTTGGGCATCAGACTTAGGCCCAAAGGTCATTTGCATCACTGATTCGAAACAAGAACCGATGGGCCAAATTAAATTTGTATCGTCTGCTTTAAATTCATTAAACTCATTCAATTCTCATGAGTGTCAAAAATTTCACCCAAATTCACTGAAATGACATGTTTTGAAAGATCAACCTTAGAATTTCCCAATATCTATCTCCATATACTTGGTTTTGTTTCTTAGTCTTCCTCTTCATTCAACCCTGTTTGTGTGTTGCGCTCGGTAAAACCTAACAACGACAGGTCCGGTAAAACCCAACAACGACAGGTCCGGTAAAACCCAATAACGGCAGAGGCAACGACCCCTCCATGTTGTTCACGGTCTGATCAACATTCTTTTCCTCTGCCTCTTTTGTTTTGATTTGTTGCGCGGTGCATGCCCTGTAAGAGGGGATGCCTAACACGGTAGCGAGATTTGTTAATTATATATGTTATCGAAGTGGAGAACTTTATATCACTATGTGTCATGAACTAGATTAACAAAAGGGAAACACATTGAAGTGGAAGATTTAAAATAATGCTCCACATGGACAAGATAATAAAGGTCAGAGCATGCGACTACTTTATGCTAGTCAAGGTCGCTCCAGACCCTGGTCATGCCGAGCTTTTTGGCGCGTGGATCATGGGTTGGTCATTAGTCTTAGCCTATACTATATATAGTAGTTTCATTGTCAATAAATGAGGTTCCATGTAGGCGCATATGATGATACCACTGCAGATCTAGATGTCATGTTTACATGCACTCAACTCTCAGATGACCACCAAGAGACCACAAGCATTAATCAACCCAAAATCTAACGACTCCGTACAGTACACGGTGTTCTAGTTGGAGAACTCCAAAATAGTTCAAAAAGAAACTCCAAAAGAGTTCAAAAAGAAAAAAGGTTCTAGTGGGAGAAATGCTCCATTTGGACTAGATACATCACAGCACTTGAATTGTTTTTTTTAGGACCACAGCACTTGAATTGTTAGGCATCCCCCATTATTACTGCTGGCACGAACCATTGAAAAGCAGGCCAGAAAATAAGGCAGAAGAATAAAATTGATAAGAAGACGAGTCTGCTGTGGAGTCATGGATCGATCATTGCCTTTTTGAGCTTCCATCTGACAATGCACATTGCACGCCCAAATCGGTCGGTCCCTTTCTGCCAGGCCATCCACGAATACAACTACTACAACACAATGAAGGTTGGAGACTTTATAACAAATTGGACTACCCAAGCATGATGATATCCTGTGGAAGGTAATCACATGAACATCCACAAACTAATGAAGTAGATTTTGGTACTGTAGCATATTTCGTTATTATTTGACAATTAATGTCCAATCATGGACTAATTAGGCTTAAAAGATTCATCTCGTATGAATCAGTTATACTGTGTAATTAGTTCTTTTTTCAACTGCATTTAATACTCATTACATGTGTCCGAAGATTCGATGTGACGGATACTGTAGAACTTTTTTGCCAACTAAACAGGGCTTCGATCACTACCTTTTAACATAAGTAAATTTATGAGATGAGATTTCTGCAGCAAGATTTATTTTGAAAATTAATCTCCTTATCTTTCATGTTTTTATACCTACAATTACTATTCAAAATACTTAGTTCAGCAGATGGTCCTACAAAAAATATATTAACTAGCACAGGAATCTCTTGTTTCTGTTATGCACAGTAACAAGAGACATGCATGATTACAGAACAGCCGTCCTCATGCCATATCATTTTACCTAAGTAGGTTTCAATCTTATCTTTTGCTTGGATAAAAAATAGTGTTAGATTTAGTCTCACATCGAAAATTGATGGTGGCGAGCACAACATATAAGGTGGGACCGCAGTTCTCACCCATCAGGCTAGTCTTTTGGGTTGAGTTTTAAGCATGAGGTCTTGGTTGGTTGGGCGCCGACTCGTGAGTATAGCGGGCTGAGCCGGTTTCTGTTGCGCACTCTAACAAAAAGGAATTTAAGCACTGTGAATATATTTCCTTCCTTGACTGTCTTATTTCGTTATGTGCGCATACTTGTCAGGCAAGCTCTATATAAAGTGCAAGTAGGTGCAGCAGAAGAATCACCACACACTCAGATCCTTGAAGCATCCACTAGTAGCAAAATGGCTATCTTAGGGGCCCAGAAGAGGTCCTTCTTCCTTCGGCTTGTGGCAACGCTCATCAGTATTCTGATTGCATGGCCCTGCCCACCATATTCCTTAGCCACAGCATCCACACTCCATAATTCATCTGAAACAGATCGACAAGCCCTTTTGTGCCTGAAATCCCAGCTGTCTAGCCCTGCTGGAGCCTTAGACTCATGGAGAGACGACTCACTTTCATTCTGCAATTGGCGAGGGGTCTCATGCAATGGCAGCAAGGCAGCTCGTGTTGTCGCTCTTGACCTTGCAGAGCTAAACATAAAAGGAAAAATTCCTCCTTGCATTGCTGACCTTCATTTCATTGATACGATCGACATGGCTTACAATCAAATAAATGGCCCCATACCCCCAGAGATAGGCAAATTGACCCGGCTGAAGTACCTCAACCTCAGCATGAACTCCATCACTGGGAGGATTCCAGATTCCATATCATTTTGTTCCAAGCTTGAGGTTATCAGACTAATCAACAACTCCATCGAAGGTGAGATCCCTCCAAGTCTTGCCAAGTTACAGTTCCTTCAGCAAATTGTTCTTAGTAATAACAACCTTGGCGGAAGAATCCCTTTGGGGATTGGATTGCTTCCAAAGTTGCAGTATCTGTTTCTCCCAAGTAACAACCTTGTGGGTAGTATTCCTGAATCCTTGGGCAACAGTCCATCGCTCGCCATTGTTGTTCTTCGGAACAATAGCTTAACGGGTGGCCTTCCACTTATGTTGGCAAATTGCTCAACACTGTACTACCTTGACCTCATGCAAAACAAGCTCAGTGGAAACATCCCCTCTACTCTCTTCAATAGCACATCACTTGTTACATTAGATCTCTCAGATAATGAATTCTCTGGGGTCATCCCATCATCCTCCATGATGTCCCCACCAATACAATATATTAGCTTAGCAAAAAACAACTTCTCCGGAGTTATACCTGCCACATTTGGAAACTTCTCTTTTCTTTCCACCTTGCTCCTTTCTGAAAATAACTTGCAAGGAAGCATCCCTGAAAGTTTAGCTAGAATTCAGGTATGGGAAGCATTAGACATGGCTTATAACAATTTATCAGGCACAGTACCACAGAAACTTTACAACAAAACATCACTCAGCTACCTTGGCCTTGGTGTAAACCAACTTGTGGGAAGAATTCCTAGTGACATTGGCAACACTCTTCCGAACATCGAAACACTGGTCATGGAAGGAAACAAATTTGAGGGCCCGCTGCCTGTGACCTTAGTCAATGCCTCCAAACTCCAAGCATTAGAATTCCGTGATAATGCATTCACTGGGGTAGTTCCATCCTACTGGTCACTGCCCAACTTGATTCAGTTGGACCTTGGTGCAAACCAGCTTGAAACAATAGACTGGACTTTCTTGTCTTCGGCATCAAACTCTACTGAACTTCAATTAATATATTTGGACAATAACAAGTTAGAAGGAACATTACCAAATTCCATTGGCAATCTCTCAAGGAGCCTTCAACAGTTATTCCTGACAGAAAATAACTTCACTGGAACTATACCATCTGAGATAGGAAACCTCAAAAACCTCACAATTCTCCAATTAGGGGGGAATAAATTCCTTGGAACCATTCCTGATACACTTGGAAACCTTGACAACTTGTTTATCTTAAGCTTGGCACACAATAATCTTTTTGGTGAGATCCCACAGTCAATTGGGAAATTGGAAAGGTTAGGTCAACTTTATGTCCAGGAGAACAATTTAAGCGGTTCAATACCTCCGAGCATAGGAGGCTGTAAGAGTTTGGTGATACTGAACCTATCGCATAATGTCTTCCAAGGAAGCATCCCGCCTGAGCTCCTCACCATTTCTTCTCTTTCTGGAGGCCTAGACTTGTCCTACAATAAACTCACCGGATCCATATCATCTACCATTGGCGACCTGATTAATCTTGAATCCCTTGATATATCCAACAATCAGTTATCCGGAGATATTCCTCACACACTTGGTGAGTGCCTTCACCTGGAATCCATCCATCTAGAGGTGAACTTTTTTTCTGGAAGCATCCCATCATCAATTACGAGCTTAAGAGGCATGACTGAGATGGACCTTTCCCAAAACAATTTGTCTGGTGAGATCCCAGTTTTTCTGGAGACCTTTACCACCTTGCATCTCCTCAATTTATCATTCAATAACCTTGAGGGAGCAGTCCCTACCGGTGGTGTGTTCGGCAATTCAAGCAAGGTACTCCTGCAAGGAAACAAGAAGCTATGTGCAACTGATCCAGTGCTGCAGTTACCAGTTTGCATGTCGACAGCAACAAGAAGAAACAAGACTTCCTACATCATATCAGTAGCAGTTCCTCTTGCCAGTGCTGTGATGGTTTTGACTGCATGTTCTGCACTCATCATCATCTGCAAGAAGAGAATTCACTTCAAGAACCGGCGTCTTGACCCACCATGCAAGGAACTGACGAAGATCTCGTACTCTGACATTGCCGATGCGACGAATGAATTCTCATCGGACAACCTAGTTGGATCCGGACAGTTTGGAACTGTATACAAAGCTACATTCAAGTTCGAGGCGCACCCAGACCCAGTTGCGGTGAAGGTGTTCAAGCTCGACCAACTTGGAGCACCAAAGACCTTCTTTGCTGAATGTGAGGCGTTAAGAAACACTCGCCACCGGAACCTGATACGCGTGATCAGCCTGTGCTCAAGCCTGGACCAAATGGGAAACGAGTTCAAGGCCCTGATCCTTGAGTACATGGGCAATGGCACCCTGGAAAGCTGGCTCCATTCTTCGAAGGTGGACACACAAGAGAACAAAAGGACAGGCAGGATGTTGAACCTAGGTTCAAGAATCCTGGTAGCCGTGGACATTGTTGCTGCCTTGGACTACCTCCACAACTGGTGCAGACCACCTTTGGTCCACTGCGATCTGAAGCCGAGCAATGTGCTTCTGGACGATGACATGGTTGCTCACGTTAGCGACTTCGGATTGGCCAAGTTTCTGCACGGTTGCGATTCTTCAGTGAGGGTTATGAGTTCAGCAAACATCGCCGGGCCAAGAGGATCCATTGGATACATCGCGCCGGGTGAGAACTTATTCATGCATACTCCCTCCGTTTCGAATTGTAGGTTGTTTTAGCAAATCTAGATGTATAAATTTTATCATGCATCTATATATAGCATTTATCTAGACACACAGCAAAATCTATGTATTAGATTTACCAAAACGACCTACAATTTTAAACAGATGCAGTACGCATGTAATTTAAATACAATATGTTTTGAGGAAATTGATCTTCACTGAGCTACCAATAATGCAAAATCAAATAACTTTTTTCTAAATAATGGGAATGACCACTAAATGTTTGCCTGTATTTCCACAGAGTACGGGATGGGTCTGGAGGTCTCGACAGCGGGCGACGTCTACAGCTACGGCGTCATCCTGCTGGAGATGATCACGGGGAGGCGCCCCACCGACGGCCCGTTCGAGGGCGGGCTGAGCCTCCGCGGGCTCGTCGAGGCCACGCTCCCACGGAACGTCGGCGAGGTCCTGGACAGCAGCCTGCTGCTACTCGCCCCGCACCACGACGGCGCCGGCGAAGTCGAAGCAGCAGGACGACGCGGCTCCGACGGGTGCTACGAGGATTGGGCGGCCCTCGGAGTCCGGAGCTGCGTCGAGCGGCTCGCCGAGCTCGGGCTGAAGTGCGCCGCGGACTCGCCGGGAGACCGGCCGGCGATCGGCCGCGTCTACGCTGAGGTCGTGGCGATCAGAGAAGCGTTTTCCTTGGCGATGGAGGTTTCAGCGGCCCACGGGTAGCAGGCCAGGCCCATCCGGCGGTACGGTACATCGCGGTTGTGGGTGCTGTGGGCTGGTGTGCTGGCCTCGCTGCCCCTGGGCTGCGTGACCCGTTGTTGCAACACGGCCTGAGCTCACACGGGCATGGGCGCTGTGTCTAATCGGGCTGGATTGTACGGCACCACCTTAATCGGGCCACCTGCATGGAAATACGAGCCCAGCCCAAAAGCTATAATCACATTCTTTGTGAGATAATCTCTTAATCATGTGCTTGTATAGTTTTCTTTAAGGGTTAATTAAATGCGTGCCATTGCAAATATGTAAATTAGGCGATATACAATACTATTCACCTATTTAGAGCATGCCATTACAATTCATTACAAGTTCAAACCATGGCATTTTCTATGTTTTTTATTGTCTTAGGCCCACCCATAGCCTGCAGGTCATCGTATTTTCATAAAGCTCAAAATGCCCTTGTTACGTCTGTTTCTCTCCACTCGCTGACACACAGACCCCATATGTCATCCCCTTTCTCTAGTCGTTCTTCCTAATAAATCTTACTCGGGGTGCGGGCGGGGCACCTGAACCACTCGGTGATCTGCTAGCTGCTTCGGTACGTGTTCTTACTCATGGTGTGGGCGGGGCACCTGAACCACTATGTTGATTTTGCTAGCCATTAGAGCAATGGCTCTATGGAGGCGGTCTATATATACGCCTCACCCCAGGTTCTTTGAGGTTGCTGGAGTCCTGAGAAACCACACACACATTGAAGAAACATCTCCAAGTCATCCAAGAGCAAATTGATCACATCCTTATGTTAAGCACATACTTTGTTAGTGAGAGTGCTAGGTTAGCTCAAGACTAAGCGTAAGAGCAAGGTATTGTGCCTTTGTGAGCTAGTTCTTGAGTGAACCAAATTGTCTCTCGGTGTGCCGGAGCCTTGGAGTCATGAAGACTCACCGGCAACGTCCAGCTTGGTGTGGAGAGGCATCGATGATCTTTGTACAAGAGATATGGAGACCTCCATCATTTGTGGAAAAGATCCTTGGTAGAAAACGGGATTAAGGTGGTCGGGAACTTGGCGTGAGCCTTTGTGGCCTACAATCTTCATGGCAAGCCAAACTATCCCCGGAAGAGATTTGGTGGTCGAGAGCGATACTCTTGATGGAGTGTTTCAATAACGTGGAGGTGGTTTAGTGCCTACTGATATCACGAGATACATTCTTGTGTTGGCGAGATAGACAAAAAGAGATGTGGTGGGGGTATTTTTGGTGGGTCCAAGAACATCAAAAATGTAGAAAATGTCATGATTCAAACAAGATAAGAATTATAGTAACATATTTACGAATAGACGAATTGTAGTAGTATATCTCGAAACTTGCATATTTGTAATGGCACCTAATTAACCCTTTTTTAAATATCGTACTATATGAAAAGAGAGGGAGTGAAAGGATTTTTTTTTAAAGTTCCAATGCCCAGGGATCCATTACGAAAAATTTCAAAAATTGGGTCTCAATTCGCAAGTCGCAAGTCTTTTAGAATTTGACATCCTAACCCACCAGACCACAATAATCGAAGTGCCTCAGTTCAACAGCTGCAATGTTGACACGTCGTGGGACCTAGGTAGAATTAGAAAAACAATCTCAATCACCCACGTTAATTGTCCTTTCTCTAGTTGCACTGACACAGAAACGCCCCGCGCCCATCCGTGCCTCGTTCCTCACTGCAGTATTTTATTGCCCTCGAGTCGAATCAAGTTGATTTTTGACCTGAAAACAAAACGTCGGTAGTCACTATGTGCTTTCGTATTTGGGTAGCCCGCAGATTCGGGCTAAGTTTAGTCCCACCCTGTAAACACAAAAACACAAAATTTTGTGAAGGAATCTTGCTAATTTAAAGTACTAAATAAAGCCTATTTATAAAATTTTTTGCATGGATGGGCTGTAAATCACGAGACGAATCTAATGAGCTTACTTAATACATGATTTGCAACAGTGATGCTACAGTAACCATCCACTAATTATTGCTTAATCATGGATTAATTAGCATCATTAGATTCGTCTCGCGATTTACAACCCATCTGTACAAAAAAGTTTTGTAAATAGACTTCATTTAGTACTTCAAATTGGCAAGATTCCGTTGCAAAAAAATTTTATGTTTACATGTAAAAGGAACTAAATAGGGCCTCGATTTTACCGCATCTTGGAGCTGTCCTAAGAGCAAGGGCAATGGTATTCGCCTGGGCTGCAAGGCCGGCTGAGAGTGGTGGCCCCGTTGCCATTCAATGCGTCGCAGGCAGCAACCACCAATGAGAGGAGCCGCGCAGTCTCTCCGCCCGCTTAAGCGGGCGTTTTGCCAGACGCCGACTCCCTTCTCTCTCCTTCCACATAGGATCCAGCCGGTTCTCAGCTCTTTATAATACTTGCTCTAAGTGGTTTTATGAGTAGGAGGGGATCCCAAAGTCAATTTAAATCATGGACCCACGGCCGCATTCACTTCCCGTCCGCTGCTCGCGCCCACCGGTCCACGGACGCGCCGGTGCCACCAGCCTCCAGGGGTGGTAATTAATGAGTCGTGGTTTTAGTGATTTCTTCACCATTTAATAAAATTTTTAAATTTTTTAGTTAAAATTGAATAAAATTAGAGTCTAATTTTTTTATGGTCCGATATTTAAATTTTCTAATTCAAAATATTGAGTCTTTTACCACCCTACCCGCCTCTGTCTCTCCCTCTCTGTGTTTAATTTCTTATACACTAGCAATCTTGTAACAATCTTTGTATTTCGGCTGTTTGGATATTGTTCTGGAAGAGAGAATAATTCGGAACAAGCCGGAATAAGACAAGCCCAAGGGAGAGAGAACATGTTGGATGTTGTATTGTTCCGGCCCACGTTTATTTATTTATTTGGCTTGGGGTTGGTGCGCGGCGGGATCGATGCATGGATGCTGCCGCGCCGCCTGCTCTGCCCTACTCTCTCTAGGATCTCCGCCTGGCCCCTGCCCAATCGATCCTCTGCTTCCCAATCGTGCCCCGCTGCCTGTACTCGCTTGTACACACACGAGCGCCGCCGCGAGCTTGCTCCTGCTACCCGGCTGCTCCGCTCTGCTGCTCACTTGCCGCCGCTAACCAGCTCGGGGGAGCGAGTCGGGAAGAGAGAGGGAGAGGGATAGACAGAGAGGACACCATCATCGCCCTCGCCCCCGGCCGGAGAGGCCAAGGCAGCGGAGGAGATCATCATCATCCCTCGGCTCCATCGCCCACGTACGTACGCGCTGCTCTGATCCGAGCTCGCTGGATCTCCGCCGGCAGTTTAAATGGCAGCTGCTTGTTGGTACATGTTTACAGGAACTTTTTTTTTAACCTGTTTACAGGAACTTTGAATGGTCCCGTCGTAAGCCGACTAGTGGCAGAGGACAACAAGTGCGAAGCAACAAGCAACTGACAGTTGCTATGGTGCCACGTCGTCTAACCTATCAGTTCCTAACAGAAATTACTGATAATTTCTCAAAGGAGAGAGAACTTGGTGAAGGCGCCTTCGGACAGGTCTTCAGGGTAAGATAATCATAGGCATACCTGGTTTTGTAGAAAATATAGTGAAGTATGACAAAGACAAACAAAAAATCGACTCTGCCACTGCATTTTTCTGATTGCCAAATCTGATAGGTGGTAACAACAAAAATGTCAAGTTATTGAGTGCTGATGCATTTTTTTTGGATAGGGAGTGAGGAAAAATGGAGAAGACGATATTGCAGTGAAGTTGTTACATAATAGACTGGGACTTGACAATCGGCAGTTCCAGAATGAGCTCAATAATCATATGATGCTCAACCATCCAAACACAGTACGCTTTGTTGGTTATTGCAATGAAACACATCAGGTGCCTGTAGAGTTTAAAGGAAGAGTAGTTTTGGCTGATAAGACCTATAGAGCACTCTGTTTCGAGTATTTGCGCAATGGGAACCTTAAACAGCATCTTTCTGGTATGACGATGCTTCAATTCAATATATACGTGTATATGATGTTAATGAAGCTTGAGGAAAAATACTAGTGTATATGTGCAGTTGAATGATGCTTTGTTTGTTCATATTTTTGCAGATGAATCAAGTGGACTTGACTGGAACACACGTTACAAAATCATAAAAGGGATTTGCGAGGGTTTAAAATATATTCACAAGGGAATGGGAAAACCTATTTACCACTTGGATCTGAAACCTGAAAACATTTTACTAGATGAGGATATGGTACCTAAACTTGCAGATTTCGGTTTGTCTAAGATCCCCAAAGAAGACAAAACCCGAATCACAGCGAATTCCTATGGCACATGGTTGATTACATGCCTACATATAGTTACATAAGAATAAATTTCTAATGATTAAAATGTGCTTACAAGAAAACGCCGGCTTTGATTCCATGCAGGGGTTACATTCCACCAGAGTACATCGAGAGAAACATAATCTCTAATAAGTTTGACATATTCAGCTTGGGTGTTATCATAATAAAGATAGTAACTGGACCTATGGGCTACACTGAAAGCGCTGGCATGTCAGATGAGAATTTCATTGAACTGGTAATAAATGTTATATCTTTTAGCGGTATCTAGTCAGTTAATTTCTAATAAAGATGTGTGATACAGTTTATATTTATATAATAATATAATCCAAGCATACATAACTACTTACTTATTTCACAGGCTCAAGGAAAATGGAGGAACAGGTTGCAAGCAAAATGGAATGGTTGCTTACTCGAAGCATATTGCCAACAATTAAAGAGGTGTGTTGAGTTAGCACTGAACTGCGTGGAGAGAGAAAGAAACAGCAGACCCGATATAGTGTCTATCATCAACAAATTAAGTGCGACGGAAAATTTGATTAATGCGGTAAAAGTTGACCAACAGGACAAGGTAATTAAGATATTCATTAGCATATTTTATTCTGATCAGCTTCTTGTAAATGCATACAATAGAAAAAAAATGCCAATCCAGAAACCGATCGATAACAAAGGACAAGTCCCATTTGAATAGCGATGATCCCCCTTATGAAAAATTGCCCTGCTTCCTTGCTTTATCCCTTTCGTTGCCCTTTACCCTTCAACCATAAGAAATGCTATAACTTTTGATGGTCGCTAGTCAGTTAGTTTTCAATAGAGATATATGATAGATACGATACAGTTTACATTTATATAATATAATCCCAGCTTACATAACTACTTACTTATTTGACAGGCTCGAGGAAAATGGATGAACTGGCTGCAGTCGAAATGGAATGGTTGCTTGCTAGAACCATATTGCCAACAAGCAAAGAGGTGCATTGAGTTTGCATTGGACTGCGTGGAGAAAGATAAGGTAAGTGAGACGGACATTATGATTAACGAGTTAAAAGTTGGCCAAGAGAACAAGGTAATTATATAATATCTCCACTACAATATGCTTTTAGGATAAAAAATGTTAAAAGAAAACTTTTCGAATGAAAAAATTCGAGCATATAACAAAATATTAACTTTTGTGGAAAAATTTTGAACTTTTCGATGAAAGATTTCGAACGAAATTCTCCCTCACCGCAGGACACATCAGGGACCTCAAACAAGATAAGTATGTCTGAATGTTTAATATGCTTATACGCCTACAAAAGTTTCCTCCTTTTAAAATGGATTTATCAATAACACACACAAAAAACTCTTTGTATTGTTTTTAGGAAAAAGTCCCTTTTGCCTTTCTCAACTTTAGACGAAATCCGTTTTCTCGCCTAAACAATGAAACTGTCCGACCGGACTTCTTGAACTCCTGAAACCGGTCACGTGACCTCCCAGAGCGGTTTGAGGCTAATGTGGCAGCGCTTTTCTCTTTTTCTTTTATGTTTATTTTGATTGAATCTTTGAAAAATCGTGATAAATCACAAAAAATTCATAAAATGGGAAACCTAATTTTGTTGGACTCCACATAGGTGAACATATTATATGATATACTTTAGTACAATTTTTTTGGCTATAGCTTTAGATATTTTTTTATGTAATTAATTTATAGCTACGGTTTCTGTCGTCCAATAATGGTGAAAATTTTATGGTGGGCTAATCATTATATAATTGGGTTGTAGTAAAAAATTATGATTATTGCATCATGTATAACTGAGATATTAATTTATCTATATAAACCTAGATAAATCTAGACGAATCTACAGATAAACATAGATAATTCTATAACTTAGTCATACATGGTCAAATAATCATAAATTTTTACTATTGTTCAATCATATAATGATTAACCCAACATAAAAATTTCACTGTAATTGGACGACGAAAACTGTAGCTATAAATTAATTATAAAAAATTATATATCTAAAGCTACTGTAAAAAATTGTATTAAATTATGCCATATAATATGTTCACTAGATATATCTACTCATGTATAGTCCAACAAAATTGAATTTCCTATTTTATGATTCTTTTATGATTTTTCAAAATTCAATCAAAATAAATATAAAAGAAAAAGAGAAAAACCGCCGCCGCGTCAGCCTGAAACTTCTCAGGGAGGTCATGTGACTGGTTTCATTTGTTCAAGGAGTCTGGTCGGACGAACTTCTCAGGGAGGTCATGTGACTGGTTTCATTTGTTCAAGGAGTCTGGTCGGACGGTTTTGTTGTTCAGGGAAAAAACAAATTTCATCCCAAGTTGAGGGAGGCAGAAGAGACTTTTTTCTTGTTTTTTACCTTTATGCAAAAGCACAGAAAATAAAATCATAATATGGTAATCTCAACCTTAACAGGAGGAGGGTGCTGCTTCGAAAAGAAAAAGAAAGGAGGAGGATGCTGCGCTGAGCAGGGAGGAGGTTGTGGCGATCATGGGAGCGATAGGCTTGGAAGTGAGAGGGCGGCGTGGGGACGGGCTTGCCGCATCGATGGGCTACGGCGAGTTGTCCCGTCTGTTCGAATCGGATGAGCCAAGCTTCGACGAGGTGAAGAGTGCCTTCGCAGTGTTCGACAACGACCATGATGGGTTCATTAGCGCTGTAGACCTGCAGTTCGTGCTAGCGAGGCTCGGTGTCGTCGAGGACGCCGTCACATGCCACGCCATGATCGTTGCAGCAGGCGGCAATTGCTGCGACGGCAGGATGAACCTGGCCCAGTTCCTCCAGCTCCTCGAGAATGGCTTCAGGAGTGACACTGGCGGAGGGCGAGCGAAGCGTTCCTGTCTACACAGGGACTAAATGTGATATAAATATCAGTTCTAAAAAAATAACACTTACATTAATTACATTAGATGATTTGGCCTCGAAGACTAAACGAACTTTATATTCAGGAGAACGATTTAAGCGGTTCTGTTCAATACCTCCGAGCTTAGGAGGATGTAAGAGTTTGGTGATACTGAACCTATCACATAATGTCTTCCTAGGGAGCATCCCACCTGAGCTTCTTACCATTTCTTCTCTTTCTGGAGCTCTGGGCTTTTGAGGAAATTAATTTTCACTGAGCTACCAATGCAAACTCAAATATCTTTTTCTTTCGGAAGAACTAGGCGTATAGCCGCGCATTTGCACGGCTAGTAATGAAAATTCAAAATTTGCATGTCGTTGTATCCTTACTTAAGGGTTATACTATTTTTTAACCATACATCATCCTGTTCATTATCATAAATTATGTCTTATTGTTGATTAAAACAATTCAACTATGATTTACCTATAATAACATTTTGATTTGTTGAGATTTAATAATATTATGCAGATAATTATTCTTATTTTCATTTTATTTTGATTGATTGTTGTTAGCTTTAGTTTTTATTAATAGTATATATTTGTAACTGATACATAGCTAAATTGTATTTTATATTTAATTTTTCATAATGACATTGGTAGGTGATTTTTAATTAGGCACAGGGGTATTTTAGGCTAATTTTTATCGTAATGGAAGTGGTGGGTAATTTTTTATTTTTCTATTTTTCTCCGATTAACATGGAAATTTCTAAACCTTGAGAGCGAATGTGGAGGCTCCGTTTATTGGTCAAATAATAAGATAATAATAGATGAGAATGACCAGCTATACACATATGTTTGCCTGCATTTCGTTGCAGAAAACGGGATGGGTCTAGAGATCTCGACGGCAGGAGACGTCTACAGCTACGGCATCATCCTGCTGGAGATGGTCATGGGGAGGTGCCCGACCGACGGCCCGTTCGTGGGCCGGCTGAACCTCTGCGGGCTCGTCGGAGGCCCTCGGATCGGAGCTTGGAGTTGCGTCGAGCGGCTCACTGAGCTCGGGCTGAGATGCGCCGCGGACTCGCCGGGGGACAGGCGGGCGATCGGACGCGTCAGCATGGTGGTAGGGGTGGTAAAGGGCCCAAGATTTTGAATTAGAGACTGGGCTCTAATCTTATACTCCCTCCGTCCCGAATTAATCGCACGTTTACGATTCAAAATTTTTCCCACAATAAAAGGTCGACTTGCACAAAGTTACATGCACAACAGCAGACGGCAGTACACGGTGCACTACCGAGGCTTCTGGACGAGCATTAAACAAAGAAAAAAATCGACTTAAATAAATTGACGAAAGCCTGGGATGCTCTCGTCCACTCATTCCCTTCTTCCCTTTCACGGCACAGCAACAACGACGCTACTATCCACACGCTCATACTAGTCCGTACTAATGCTTCTCCCATGCGTATGTACAGCGTTTGAACTTTATAGGGGCATTTTCGTAATTTTATCTACATCGTTGGTTTTCGTGCCCCATCCTAAAAATGCAAATATTATAAGACTGCATGGTGCTGGTTCGCTGGGCAAAAACGAGATGGAAATAAAACATGAGCACGTCACAGTTAAAAAGTGAAAATAACAAATATTTGCACAAATGATGGCATAGCTCGGTGGTAAGGTGGTTGATTGTCTTCCCTATGATGTTGGTTCGAGTCTTCCTTTTGGTCATTATTTTTGCTGAATTTATATTGGAGCTGACAGACATGGTGCTAAGTTAGTTTAGTGCATGTATTGAAAAGGTAAATACTAAAGGTAGCCTTAAACAAAGACTTTGTTTAGTGGTAAGGCATCTGAATATAACCCTCGCTGTCTGGGTTCAAATCCCCTATTTTTTTAATAAACCTGGAAGCATAATGCTATTTTTATTTTGAGAAGCCGAATGTGCGCTCATTTTTATCCATATCCAATGTAAAGGAGAAAATTCAAGCTAGCAAGTCACACCTCTGAATAGTGTATTGTATGGAGCCACGTGTTTTACCTTTGCCTTCGCCTTGGCCGCCGCCCTACGATTCAACGATTTCCTAATATGGAGGCTGACGACACTGCCGCAACTCCTACATAGGCAGCTGCTGAACATGCAGATCCTGGGCCCCTTTCCGGACCTAGGTCACATAGAGCCGGGCCTACCGGTGGCAACACCGGCCGGCACACATGCGCTCGCTTGCAGCCTACGCCCGCCCTGGAACCCAGCTATTCCAGGCATCTAGGCACGATCTGTGCCGATTCTAGGCTTGTGGACGCCTATCGGCCTATGCAGGTTTGTTATTCGCCAATTTGAGACGGCGATGTACGAGATATCAGCATTGCTGCAATCCTAGTCCGTCACTCCGTCTGATCCGAATAGAGTTTTGGGATATTAAATGATTTCAAATGGAAATATCATCAATAGCAAAGTTGTACAACTCAACGAGTTCTCCCACTTTTATTTTATTCATTTTTCCATCTAACTTTATCTAAATAATTTAAAATTTATGTTGACATAGTAAAGTCGTGGTTCCTATAAAAAATAAAATACTAAATTTTTTCACAAACATATAGGAGGTCTAGTAGTAGTAGTGATGTTGCTGCCACCGTTGCAGTTTTGTGAGGTATCATAATATGAAATTTTAAAATGGCATTTTGGGATACCAAATGATTTTGAAAGAATTTGTCTTATCAATTTTTCCACACATGCTAAATTTGAATTTCAAATTATGAAAATTTCAAATAGAATTTTGGTATGTTAAAAGACCCACCAAATACAAGTGCCACCAACCACTTTGTACTGCAACGAACAAATTGGTCTATTGCAACATAAAAAATTCATGGCAATAGTAACATGATATTGCATCCAGTAAGGATGGTAGTTGCAACAAGTAACTAAAAATTGCAACGCCACAAAATTTATTACAACCCTAAAAAACCGTGGCAACAAGAACATGCAACTGCAACAATTTCAGAATTCTTGTTGCAATTATCACCTAGCAATTGCAACACTATTTAAGATTATTGCAACCCAGAATAACCATGACAACGGTTAGAAGTAAAAGCTACCAAATCCAATATAGTTGCAATTGCACCAAGTAATTGCAACAAAAATCAATACTAATGCAACTCTAAAGCGTCATGGCAATAACGCCAACTAATTGCAACACAATTCTAAAATGGTTGCAGTAGCGCACTCCTATTGCAACGACAAACCACACATATTGCAACACATTTAGTCCGTTGCCTTATAAACACATGTTGCAACCATTTTACGGAAAGGTTGCAATACGACCCCCCCTATGGCTAACAAATCAGTGGTGTTGCAATCATCTGGCGTGGCATTAGAGGCGAATCCTTATAGTGCCTTAACTGGATGGATGGGGTAGGGCTGGAGGCTGGAGTGACAGCGGAGTCCCGCACACGCTTCTCTGGCGGGGGGCTAGAAATAGCAAAGCAATATCATCAAAGTCCAAGAACCCGATTCTTTAATAACAACGATATAACGGGTACAAAAAAATATACCTGTTATCGTTGTCAGCTGATGGCGCCTTGCGCTTACGCAACTCTGGCGATTCCGCACGAACTTCGCTCGTCGCAATGCTTCCTTGGACCATCGCTGTTTGACTCCTGTCATCCCCATCTCCTCCGGGAAGGTCTATCAACCATACATGATTCTTCTTGGTTAGTTTCAATTATGGATACCCAAATAATTGAAACACAAAATAAAGAAATCGATGCAGATTTGGGTTAGCTTGTGCAGCAGGCACAACTTCAGGAAGTGGAGGCCTACTCCAATAATTTTCTGGATTAATCTGTACAACAAGTCCTGAATTAATGAGACTACGGGAAACAAAGTACTCGCTATTCATCGAGAATCGACTACTTTACAGTACCTCTCAAGGCCGCTTGTTTAATCGGAAGTCTCCCCCGATTTTTGGCACCTCGGTTACTCCCTCGAGTACTCGATTTACCCGACGCATGACATCCGCTTGGGTAATTTTGTCGAGAGTAAAGCGTTATGGATCTTCCTCACCTATATACATGTATCCAAAATTTGCTCATTGTTGGAGTGGCTGGATTCGTCGGCACATCCAGTTTGCGACTATCGACGCTCCAGTCAATTTCTTTTTCCTCTTCAAATGATCTATCTTGCCAAGAAGATCATTGATCTGGGCAAATTATCTCCTTTCGAATTCCAACTGAGTTTGAAATTGGTGGACCAGGTGTTCTGAGGGGGAGAGTTGGTGCTTGGTTTTTCATATAAAACCAAAAATTCTTCCAGTCGATAACTTTGGAAGTCAATTTATATCGGATATATTTCAATCCTACACCCTAACGCAACTACAAACCCGCTCCCCCAACTACATCTATGGTGGTTGCGTTCAGTTGGGGTTTCAGATGGAAAAGATGTTGAAATAGATCGAAATGCGGTTCAATCCCAAGATAAGCTTCGCAAAGATGAACAAAAATTGAAATGTAGAGGATAGAGTTTGGGGTCAAGTGATGCGCTTGAATCTCCCAATGATGCAAAAGGCCTCAGAAGAATAGAAGTGAGGATTCCGAGACCATGCAAGATATAAGATTGAAATATTATGATTTCTTGTGGTCCTTCGCGAGGGGACGCATCTCCTAAAGCTTTACACCAATAAACTACCTCGCGAGGTTGAAGCAATTTCTCTTCAACAAGACCAAGGAGGTGGAAGTCAGAGCACTTACTTGCTCTTCATCCTTCTTTCTCCGCCAGACTTGATGCTCCATGGGTTTTCTCGTTCCCCTTCCCAAGTGCCTTTTCTTGCTCACTCGCTCGGGGGCTAATGGTGACTAGTTTCTCGTTGCAAAGGAGGCGAGAGTAGAGGAGAGTTGGCGATGGTAATGGCGGCGAATTCAACTACGCAAATGGAGAAAACGTACTAAACCTAGTTTTTACCGAATGGTTAAATAACCTAGTCAGTGGCAATTTCGAGAATATCATATAGATGAAGAGTCACGCACCAATTACGATTTATTTTGAGCAATAAATTCTAGGATTTTTTTTCTTATTTGGAATATTTCGAATTAATCAGGGCATTCTGTATGCCATGACTTTAGATCCTTAATTCCAAATTTGCAGGAATTGGCTCTAAGGCTCGGGGGCTGCAGGGTACGTGTCATAAATGGTATGTTTTTTGAAGCGATTTGAGAGGCAAAAGAGGATTTGGAAGATTTTTTGAAGACTAATTTGACCCTCAGCCTGATTATGCGATTCAACCTAAGGCTCGGGGGCTACTCCATATGAAGTGTGAGTTCATCACGCACCATATAAAAGAAGATTCGGGGCTTGAGCACCTCATAGCCTCGATACACTCAAAGAAGTACTCGGAAGACTACTCAAAGCACTCGACGAAGCATTGAAGGATTCCAGAAGTACTCGAAGCACTCAGCAACGTCTTTAGAAGTACTCGACGCATGCAGGATTTGACTACGAAGAGCTCGGGGGCTTGTCAGATCTGGGGCAGCAGAACTGCTCACGGGCGTGGAATATTCTAGAGTAAAGGATAGTGCATGGAATGTACTTTTCCTCGCATGTAGCTACTCGTATAGAAGTCGGACTAGTCAATGTAAAGGAAACTACCCGATCCCATTGGAGTAGGACTCTGCTAGTATTCTTTTAGAACTTTCCATATAACCCTGTCCCCCAGACTATATAAGGACGGGCAGGGACCCTTCCAATATAATACAATCATGTAAGACAATACAAACTACCACACAGGATGTAGAGTATTATGTTCCGGTGGCCCAAACCTGTCTAAATCTTTATGTTTCTTACACCATCGCGTTCTGATCTTGGCGAGTCCCTGCCTACAATCAATCTCCCTCCCTCAGCTTCAGCACTTCCCTCAGCTTCCAACCTCCCTCCCTCTCTCGCCTTCTTCTTGTCAGCACTCAGTAGAAGCATGGTGTAACCTTTCTAGTTCCCTCACCTGTCTGGTTGTTGGTAGCCCTGCCAGGTGTCGCAGGTGGTCAACTCTATGTTGTTAATTATCTATGACATATTATAATATTGTACTGGTATGAAAGTATTTGTGGACGGTTCAATTGTCCATTCCGAAATTATCGAACCAGCGGTTCAATCGGTTCTTTACAGTTGGACCAGTAAACCAGCGAACCGACAGCCTCACTTATTCGATCTTCAGTCCAATTCTAATAACTATAACTAGCAGGCCTCGGCATTTTTTTTAGAGTTGGTTTTGGGTGCCTTGTGGTGAAAGCCTTGCCCGGCATCCGCCGGTGCCAACAACGGCTGCGCTCTTTCGTGTAGTTCACCTCGTTGGGGGTGTTGTTGTTGCCACCAAACCCATTTAGTCTTTGCCAGGTGAAAACTTGATCTACTCCTCCGCAGGTGACGGACGATGGTGCACCACCATCTGGGTCGTTTCTTCCTTGCAGGCATCGTCTCGCAGGACCTTCACGCGCGCTCTCGTTGGATTCACGTTGTTAGGCAGCCCGATGCGGGCGATCATGGTGTTTTCTCTCGCAGGTCCTAGTCTTCCTAGGTCGGGGTGGTGTCGTGATTTCTTTAGTGTGTTTGTGGTTGAGTTCTTGTTTTTCTTTAAGTGGCATGGCGTTCTTGTATCTTTGCGCTTTGGGGTCTTTCCCGAGGTTGCGTTGATGTACTTCTCTTCCTGAATAAAAAACATGCTACGCACGTTCTTATTTTTTTAAAAAAATTAGATATATATTAGCCTACAAATTCGTGCTCCGCACAACCTGATTAGAATTAATATAAGAATGAGTTTTATAGCTAAAAATTAGAAGAGAAAAGTTCAATTTACACCATCAAACAATCATAAAAGTCCGATTTCAACCTTCAACTACAAAACCGGATAACATAGACCATCCAATTGTTGAAACCGGGCAAATTTGGCCCTTATGGTGGTTTCGAAGGCGGTTTCATATTTTTGAAAAAAGTAAAAAATTCTAATTAGATCTAAAAAATCAACTAATTCATTTTAAATCAAAATAATATGAAACTAGTATCAAAATATTTCTAAAAATATAACCTATCTATTATTGCTCTATTTGAATCATAGTTGTTCTAATTAGTTGTGTAAATAACCTTGCATGTCATCAACCTGGAAAAGTTATTTGCATAGAAAGAGACCAGGAGAAAGGATATTGAATGAGAATTTAATGTCCTGCATTGTCAGTTTTGTGTTCGGAAGCAACCAGCTTGCTCGTCTATATGACCGAGGAGACAACTCAAGAAAGTCGTGCTAGCTTAACTTGCATCATACTTCACAATATGATAATTGAAGACAAAAAATTAGAGGATGTTGAAGAAATCTTCATTTGAATGAGCTCCCATGTACATAGATTGATAATGAACAAGAATTCTCTCCTGAAAAATATGGTACATTTGAAAGAGTGATAGAGAAAATTCAAAATTCCTGATATCAAGGAGCGTTCAAAACAGATTTATGAAGGACTTGGTTGATCATACTCCATCCGTTTCAAATTGTAGCTCGTTTGACTTTTTTGACCTTAAATTGTAGAGCGTCGTATATATCCAACGTGATTCCACTGTAGTACCAGCAGAGGGACTCCCCTCACTGATGTATGGGTCCCACCACCTTCAAACCCACATGTCAGTGGGTGAGTCGCCTATATAGTTACCGCAGGGCATTCATGGCTTGAGGTGCCCCTTAGGGTTTCCGTTGCCCCTTTTTAGTTAAATTTTTTACTAGTTTCTCAAAATGAGCTTCCACTTTAAAAAACTAGTACAAACTTTTGAATTAAAGAGGAGAGGTGGATACCCTTAGGGGCACCCATTTGCATCCCTATTCATGGCCGCATGGGTATGTCATGCCTTTTGCTCATGCAGGATTTCCGGTTCGGGTGCAGTCACAATATCTAGGGGTTGTTCGGGCAGTCGGCAGGGGTGTTGGGTCTCGGTCGCGGCAGGACGTCGCTAATGGTGCAAGCGGGGAACAAGTACAGCGGCATGTTCGCGTACTGCCTCCCGGCAGATCCATCCGGGACAGGGTTCCTGGATTTCGGGCCAGGCGCCGCCACCATGGCGGCGGTGGCTGTGAAGGAAGCACGCCAGACGCCGATGCTCACCTACAAGGGGCCGAGGTACTACTACGTGGGCATGACAGGCATCAAGGTGGGCGGCCACTTGCTGCCCATCAGCCGCTCCGTCTTCTCCGCCGCCGGCATGATCGTCGACTCCGGCACGGTGATCACGCGGCTCCCTCCCTTGGCTTACAGGCAGCTGCGGTTGGCGTTCGCCAAGGACATGGCGGCTCTAGGGTATCAAAAGGCTCCCGGCTGGTTCGAGATGTTAGACACATGCTTCAACCTGACCGGGCTCCAGGGGATCGTGCTGCTGCCCACGGTGTCGCTGGTGTTCCAAGGCGGCGCGAGCCTAGACATGGATGCTACGGGAATCCTGTACGTGGCCAATGTCTCGCATGCGTGCCTGGCGTTCGCGGCCAACAACAGGAACAGTGACATGGCTGTCATCGGAAGCACACAGCAGAAGACGTACAGCTTTATGTACGACATTGGTAAGAAGGTCGTCGGCTTCACACCCGGAGCTTGCTGATGATGATCTGACTCGCTGGCCAGTGATCATACCATTCATAAGTCTGTAATTCCCGGTTAACCGGCCAGATCACAAAGGTTGTTAGTGATGAGTGTTAGTGCTAAAATAAAGGTTGAAGATTATAGTGTTATCCCAACTTTGAGATAGAATTTGGTTCCCAAAATAAAGTACTGTATGCATGCACAAGTCGTCCCTATGAATACCTCCGAGCTATATATTGTGTCATCGTGTGAGCATATCTTATGAATAATCATAATCAGCTGAAAATTCAATCAATCGTATCGGATTGAGAACTTAAAGCAAAGGATTGCAACAGATGGTACCAACTTTTGAAAGCATTCTCAAGTTTACTACAATATAATAAAATAGCAGACTGATTTTGTAACAAAACGAAAAAACAAATTCAAAATCTTGCAAGTTCAAAACCTTTCCAAAATTTAAGCATCAATTTGAGCTCCTAAACTCAATCTCGCGCACATGATCTCTTTTAGTCCAGTCCACACTTCATCTTTCCAAAACCAACCCACACCTTTCTTAGATTTTCTTGTTCTTAGCTTGTCCAAATGTGACAATTTTCTTCTTTTCTGGCCCGGTTTGGCTTTCGCTTACATTAGCCCAACTTCATAGTGATGTTTTCCTCCCTCCCTCTTTCTCCCCTGTTCTCCCCGCGTCGTGAAGCAGCAGTGTGCGGACATGCTATACATTCTACGCCGTGGCTTTTAGTTCTCTTGCTCCGTTTGTTTCAGTTTCTGGTCAATTTTGAAGGCTCAATTTTGAGAAATTTAAAAGTAAGATTATTTCCAGAATCGAGAGTCCAGATGATTATGGATTCTTGATTCTGGATTCTATGAGTCTCTGACTTTTGGATTTCTCAAAGTCGACCGTAAGCTGAAACAAACAGGGCCTTTGTTGCCTGAGCAGAAGCTAATTAGCAAGCAGAAAGAAGAATATGTTACTCGTAAGGCCAGGATCAGTCTCGGATAATATGGCATTTTATTTGGCATGCTAAACTACTAGTTAATCATGGTGCTTGTCCTTGCGATCTTGTTAACTCTAGTCATGGAGAGTGAGTAAAGGTCGATCATGGATGACGGCGCAGATGTCGCTGGCCAATCACTGCCGCATATTGCCCCTTTACCATTATATTGGTTCGAAAGGGTTTGTACCGGCTTTTTTTTGAAATGATGTTACACAAGTGAATGAAGAAATATGTCTTGAGTACTGCATGTTCCACAAACGATTGTGCAATTGCATTTGTACCACCATTGGTTGTTGTAACCAACTAACAGCAGGAACAATGGCATTTACATATATAGTTGGTTCTAAGAATTACCGGACGATACATATATTTTTGCACAAGAGGCCTTGGGCATCAGCCTTAGGCCCAAAGGTCATTTGCATCACTGATTCGAAACAAGAACCGATGGGCCAAATTAAATTTGTATCGTCTGCTTTAAATTCATTAAACTCATTCAATTCTCATGAATGTCAAAAATTTTCACCCAAATTCACTGAAATGACATGTTTTGAAAGATCAACCTTAGAATTTCCCAATATCTATCTCCATATACTTGGTTTTGTTTCTTAGTCTTCCTCTTCATTCAACCCTGTTTGTGTGTTGCGCTCGGTAAAACCCAACAACGACAGGTCCGGTAAAACCCAATAACGGCAGAGGCAACGACCCCTCCATGTTGTTCACGGTCCGATCAACATTCTTTTCCTCTGCCTCTTTTGTTTTGATTCGTTGCACGGTGCATGCCCTGTAAGAGGGGATGCCTAACACGGTAGCGAGATTTGTTAATTATATATGTTATCGAAGTGGAGAACTTTATATCACTATGTGTCACGAACTAGATTAACAAAAGGGAAACACATTGAAGTGGAAGATTTAAAATAATGCTCCACATGGACAAGATAATAAAGGTCAGAGCATGCGACTACTTTATGCTAGTCAAGGTCGCTCCAGACCCTGGTCATGCCGAGCTTTTTGGCGCGTGGATCATGGGTTGGTCATTAGTCTTAGCCTATACTATATATAGTAGTTTCATTGTCAATAAATGAGGTTCCATGTAGGCGCATATGATGATACCACTGCAGATCTAGATGTCATGTTTACATGCACTCAACTCTCAGATGACCCCAAGAGACCACAAGCATTAATCAACCCAAAATCTAATGACTCCGTACAGTACGCGGTGTTCTAGTTGGAGAACTCCAAAAGAGTTCAAAAAGAAACTCCAAAAGAGTTCAAAAAGAAAAAAGGTTCTAGTGGGAGAAATGCTCCATTTGGACTAGATACATCACAGCACTTGAATTGTTTTTTTTTTTGAGGGCCACAGCACCTGAATTGTTAGGCATCCCCCATTATTACTGCTGGCATGAACCATTGAAAAGCAGGCCAGAAAATAAGGCAGAAGAATAACATTGATAAGAAGACGAGTCTGCTGTGGAGTCATGGATCGATCATTGCCTTTTTGAGCTTCCATCTGACAATGCACGTTGCACGCCCAAATCGGTCGGTCCCTTTCTGCTAGGCCAACCATGAATACAACTACTACAACACAATGAAGGTTGGAGACTTTATAACAAATTGGACTACCCAAGCATGATGATATCCTGTGGAAGGTAATCACATGAACATCCACAAACTAATGAAGCAGATTATATTCCATCTTGACATTGAACATCAAATTGGACCATTCAAAAAACGTACACTAATGCCTCACCTTGTCTGTCATCATACTCTCGAGCTCGTTCGTTCGTGTATGCTTCAAAGACATTCCAACTTTCTTACATCATTGCGTGGGTGCTCGTTAGTAGGTTTATTGAGTTGAAAGAATGTCTACTGAGCCTTGAAAGTTTGTATGTATTTGTCGCAAATAAACCCTTTACAATAGAATGGTAGTGCCTATTTGAGTCAGAAAAACCATTATGGCATGCATGCCGTCAATAATATGTTTATTTTGACTGTGTTTAGTTCGCGAAAAAGTTTGGGTTTTGGTACTGTAGCATATTTTGTTATTATTTGACAATTAATGTCCAATCATGGACTAATTATGCTTAAAAGATTCATCTCGTATGAATCAGTTATACTGTGTAATTAGTTCTTTTTTCAACTACATTTAATACTCCTTACATGTGTCCAAAGATTCGATGTGACGGATACTGTAGAACTTTTTTGCCAACTAAACAGGGCTTCGATCACTACCTTTTAACATAAGTAAATTTATGAGATGAGATTTCTGCAGCAAGATTTATTTTGAAAATTAATCTCCTTATCTTTCATGTTTTTATACCTACAATTACTATTCAAAATACTTAGTTCAGCAGATGGTCCTACAAAAAATATATTAACTAGCACAGGAATCTCTTATTTCTGTTATGCACAGTAACAAGAGACATGCATGATTACAGAACAGCCGTCCTCATGCCATATCATTTTACCTAAGTAGGTTTCAATCTTATCTTTTGCTTGGATAAAAAATAGTGTTAGATTTAGTCTCACATCGAAAATTGATGGTGGTGAGCACAACATATAAGGTGGGACCGCAGTTCTCACCCATCAGGCTAGTCTTTTGGGTTGAGTTTTAAGCCTGAGGTCTTGATTGGTTGGGCGCCGGCTCGTGAGTATAGCGGGCTGAGCCGGTTTCCATTGCGCACTCTAACAAAAAGGAATTTAAGCACTGTGAATATCTTTCCTTCCTTGACTGTCTTATTTCGTTATGTGCGCATACTTGTCAGGCAAGCTCTATATAAAGTGCAAGTAGGTGCAGCAGAAGAATCACCACACTCAGATCCTTGAAGCATCCACTAGTAGCAAAATGGCTATCTTAGGGGCCCAGAAGAGGTCCTTCTTCCTTCGGCTTGTGGCAACGCTCATCAGTATTCTGATTGCATGGCCCTGCCCACCATATTCCTTAGCCACAGCATCCACACTCCATAATTCATCTGAAACAGATCGACAAGCCCTTTTGTGCCTGAAATCCCTGCTGTCTAGCCCTGCTGGAGCCTTAGACTCATGGAGAGACGACTCACTTTCATTCTGCGATTGGCGAGGGGTCTCATGCAGTGGCAGCAAGGCAGCTCGTGTTGTCGCTCTTGACCTTGCAGAGCTAAACATAACAGGAAAAATTCCTCCTTGCATTGCTGACCTTCATTTCATTGATACGATCGACATGGCTTACAATCAAATAAATGGCCCCATACCCCCAGAGATAGGCAAATTAACCCGGCTGAAGTACCTCAACCTCAGCATGAACTCCATCACTGGGAGGATTCCATATTCCATATCATTTTGTTCCAAGCTTGAGGTTATCAGACTAATCAACAACTCCATCGAAGGTGAGATCCCTCCAAGTCTTGCCAAGTTACAGTTCCTTCAGCAAATTGTTCTTAGTAATAACAACCTTGGCGGAAGAATCCCTTTGGGGATTGGATTGCTTCCAAAGTTGCAGTATCTGTTTCTCCCAAGTAACAACCTTGTGAGTAGTATTCCTGAATCCTTGGGCAACAGTCCATCGCTCGCCATTGTTTTTCTTCGGAACAATAGCTTAACGGGTGGCCTTCCACTTATGTTGGCAAATTGCTCAACACTGTATTACCTTGACCTCATACAAAACAAGCTCAGTGGAAACATCCCCTCTACTCTCTTCAATAGCACATCACTTGTTACATTAGATCTCTCAGATAATGAATTCTCTGGGATCATCCCATCATCCTCCATGATGTCCCCACCAATACAATATATTAGCTTAGCAAAAAACAACTTCTCCGGAGTTATACCTGCCACATTTGGAAACTTCTCTTTTCTTTCCACCTTGCTCCTTTCTGAAAATAACTTGCAAGGAAGCATCCCTGAAAGTTTAGCTAGAATTCAGGTATGGGAAGCATTAGACATGGCTTATAACAATTTATCAGGCACAGTACCACAGAAACTTTACAACAAAACATCACTCAGCTACCTTGGCCTTGGTGTAAACCAACTTGTGGGAAGAATTCCTAGTGACATTGGCAACACTCTTCCGAACATCGAAACACTGGTCATGGAAGGAAACAAATTTGAGGGCCCGCTGCCTGTGACCTTAGTCAATGCCTCCAAACTCCAAGCATTAGAATTCCGTGATAATGCATTCACTGGGGTAGTCACTGCCCAACTTGATTCAGTTGGACCTTGGTGCAAACCAGCTTGAAACAATAGACTGGACTTTCTTGTCTTCGGCATCAAACTCTACTGAACTTCAATTAATATATTTGGACAATAACAAGTTAGAAGGAACATTACCAAATTCCATTGGCAATCTCTCAAGGAGCCTTCAACAGTTGTTCCTGACAGAAAATAACTTCACTGGAACTATACCATCTGAGATAGGAAACCTCAAAAACCTCACAATTCTCCAATTAGGGGGGAATAAATTCCTTGGAACCATTCCTGATACACTTGGAAACCTTGACAACTTGTTTATCTTAAGCTTGGCACACAATAATCTTTTTGGTGAGATCCCACAGTCAATTGGGAAATTGGAAAGGTTAGGTCAACTTTATGTCCAGGAGAACAATTTAAGCGGTTCAATACCTCCGAGCATAGGAGGCTGTAAGAGTTTGGTGATACTGAACCTATCGCATAATGTCTTCCAAGGAAGCATCCCGCCTGAGCTCCTCACCATTTCTTCTCTTTCTGGAGGCCTAGACTTGTCCTACAATAAACTCACCGGATCCATATCATCTACCATTGGTGACCTCTTTAATCTTGAATCCCTTGATATATCCAACAATCAGTTATCCGGAGAGATTCCTCACACACTTGGTGAGTGCCTTCACCTGGAATCCATCCATCTAGAGGTGAACTTTCTTTCTGGAAGTATCCCATCATCACTCATGAGCTTAAGAGGCATGACTGAGATGGACCTTTCTGTAGGACCGGAAAATGCGACCAGAGGGGGGGTGAATGGGAGCAACTCAAAAATAATTTCGCACGGAAGCAAACAGATCAAACTCCCAAATTTCAAGAACTTTAGCAAATTAGATCCAAACGCGAGGAAACTCAAAACATAGGTTTACAAGATCACTAGAAATCTATTCTCAAAATATTATGCAAGGAAATTAAATATAAAATACGGATCAAGAAAACCTAGATTGAAACCGACGATAAACCTGACGAAGAACAAATAGGCACGATGCAATGAAACGAAGAACAATACTTAATGATAAAGTATTAAACCAAGTACTTGTTCTTACAGAATTGCATCTAGCCTCCGCCCGATCGTCCTCCCTCTCTTGATTAGAGAGATCAACAAAAATCCCTCACTAGGAATTAAACCCTAGGCTAGACTGGAGAGAAGAGTGCACGCAAGAAGAGCTTCAGGGAGGCGGCTACTGTTCACAGCGGCTACTGTAGCGCGGAACTGTTCACGGCGGCTACTGTAGCAACGCCCCCCAAAAAAACCCTAAAAACGCATACCCCTCAATCCTAGGTGCCGCATATTTATAACCCATAGGGTGCCACTATCTAAATTACAAATTTGCCATTACGTAAATCAAATTAACGTAATCGGCGCGTATCACGCAATATCATCCTCCACGGCAAACAATCTCGATGTCCGCGATCCTTCCATCTAGCACCATGACGTCCCGTGATCTCGCCGCACGATGATCCGGAATCTTCTCGCGATCGACAATTGTCCCCATCTTCGGCCACGTCCGCCGCAACGAACGTCCGGGATCTTGGTTTTGTGGCTTAACCAAGAAACCGTCCACCAACGTTCTCTCGCTGTGTCGTCAGGTATAGTAGACATACACCGCACGATCTCAAATCCCTCGAACGCAAGTCTTGATCCACCCTTCACCGCTCTCAGTCCATCGGCGTGGCATCATATCTTCATTCTTCACACGTCGCCGCATGTTCAGTCTCCACCTATCACCTGCAACGACACCAACCAAGAGAAACGTCACACGCACACTGTGTTGTTCAATCACTCATCACAAGGTCCTAGCCCCACGGGCATCTCAATCTCCCCCTTGATGAGTGCTAGCAACAAAAGCTAGGCTCGACACAATCAAGACAAATACAAGAGTAACTGAAAAGCTCCAAAGCTGACAAACTCCCCCTGTCAAAATGCTCAAACTCAACCTCCCCCTGAGACTCAGCAACATTTCAAAAGCATAATCTCAGCAAGAAAAATTAACTCCCCCTGCAAAATGAATTTGTGTCACTCATTCTCCCCCTTGTTGACAAAGCACTCCATCAAGTAAAAGATACATGAGGGGACGGCACAGATAGAAGCTTCAGAGACATATATCAAATACTTATACCAGCGAACCAGCAAAACCAGCTGTTCAGAAAAGCAGCAACACAATGCAATGACCATAGAAATTTAAATTAGAGCCTTTTGAAAACCAATTAGTCAGACCATGCAAACAAATTCAAGGCCAGTATCAAGCTGAAGACAAGACATATAGCAAGCTCACACGATGGGTAACAAAGCTTCCAATCAAAGTTCACTGCAAATGCTTGAATCAGGTCTATGCCATGAAAGACAAACCCGTGGCACACACAACACCTGCGACTGGGGCAAGCTGTGAGTAACCAACTTAGGCTGCCATGCCTAAAGCACAAGTCTGTATATACAAACCCAAATCTCAGCATCATATATATATATATATATATATATATATATATATATATATATATATATATATATATATATATATATATATATATTGTTCCCAATGTTATATGCTGAATACTGAACCCATTTTTCTTTTGTTGTCCCTGCTGATCTGGGATCTTTTGACAGCCCCTGGACTATAGAGTGCCCGGTTCATGTGTGTCTTTGCGACACAAAGAACATTTGTTCTTTCATAGGCCCAAAAGAAGCTACATTCACAGTGACGAACCGGTCTTTGACCCATTGAAAGGAGCCAAAACCGAACCGTGAGCAAGATATATGTCGAGTATTCAACCAGATACTAGAACAAGAACATGTAAACAAGCCTGATAAAATCATGAAGTATCTGTGTGCTGTTTTCAAAACAAAATATGGTCACCCAAAGCATCACAACCTCTCCAAAGGCATTTATCACAAATTCGCTGAAACAAGTATAAGGCATATGTAACCGAAGCGACAAAAACATTGATACTAGAAAGGATAACACACACCAAACTCACCACGCAAACGTGCAAACGTGGCTTGATCGAGTGGTTTAGTTAAAATATCAGCCAACTGCTGACTAGTATCAACATGCTTAAGCTCAATATCACCCTTTTCAACATGATCTCTTAGAAAATGATAACGAACATCAATATGTTTCATTTTAGAATGCAGCACAGGATTCTTAGCAACACTGATGGCACTGGTGCTATCACACAATAGAGGAACATGAGAAAACGACAAACCAAAATCGCGAAGGGTAGCTATCATCCATAAAAGCTGAGAACAACAACTAGCAGCAGCAACATACTCGGCCTCTGTAGTAGATTGAGCAACATTGGATTGTTTTCTAGAGGACCAAGAAACAAGAGAAGAACCCAAAAACTGGCAAGTACCTGATGTAGATTTTCTATCCAAACGACACCCAGCAAAATCAGCATCCGAATAACCACACAAACTGAGCGTCGAAGAAACAGAGTACCAAAGACCAAATTCAGGAGTGAAACGAAGGTACCTCATTATGCGCTTCACCGCCTGACGGTGAGAGGTCCTGGGAGACGCCTGAAAACGAGCGCACAGGCACACAACAAAGTGTATATCCGGTCTCGTCGCAGTCAAGTACAAAAGTGACCCAATCATGCTTCTATATTCCTTCTGATCCACGGATTCTCCATCTTCATCAGCATCCAAAGCTGCGCTAGTCGGAATGGGCGTTGAAATTGGCTTAGCATCAGCCATGTCAAACTTCTTCAGGACATCCATTGTATATTTTCCCTGATGCACAAATGTCCCTTCCTGTGTTTGTTTAATTTGCAATCCTAGGAAAAAGGTCAACTCACCCATCATAGACATCTCAAACTCCTTACTCATTGATTCTGCAAACTTTGCAACAAGAAAATGAGACGAACCACCAAAAATGATATCATCCACGTATATCTGAACTATTAGAGAATTATTGCCTTGTCTGAGGAGAAATAAAGTTTTATCAACAGAACCCATTTTGAACCCATTTTCAAGTAGAAAAGTTTTCAGTCTAGCATACCAAGCACGAGGTGCTTGCTTCAACCCATATAAAGCCTTTTGTAACTTGAAAACATGATTAGGAAATTTAGGATGTTCAAAACCAGGGGGTTGTTTAACATAAACTTCCTCTTCTATATACCCATTCAAAAAGGCACCCTTCACGTCCATTTGATAAAGCTTAAAACCACGTGAGGCAGCAAAAGCAAGCAAAATGCGAATAGCTTCTAAACGAGCAACAGGAGCAAAAGTTTCACCATAATCAATACCCTCCTTTTGACAGAAACCCTGAGCCACCAATCTGGCTTTGTTTCTGACAACAAGACCATCTTCCCCTTGTTTGTTCTTAAAAACCCATTTAGTACCAATTGGTTTGCAAGAAAAAGGTGGATCAACCAAAACCCAAACCTGATTCCGTTCAAAATTTTCTAACTCCTCATGCATGGCATTGACCCAATTAGAATCAGACAGCGCATGTCCAACATCACGGGGTTCAAAAGAGGCAACAAATGCAGAATGCGCAAGGACACATTGATTTCTAGATTTATACCTTGTTGTGCGCTCATTCAAGTTACCTATCATTTGTTGAGGTGGATGGCGACGCTGAATATGTCGAGGTGCTGTTCTAACAGAAGTTGCCTCCCCCTCAATTGTAGCTGGTTCATGATCAACAGTAGGTATAGCTGGAGGATCTGCTGTGGATGTGAAAAGCTCTGAAGGCCCTTCGTCTATCGTGCTGCTAGGCGTCTGAATGGGAGTTGCCTTGAGCACAGCTGGATCCTCTGTTGCATCATCATCATCGTCAAGTCCATCAACCTCATCTTCAAAAATGTTTTGTCCAATCTCATCATCACCTGCACACTCAAAAGCAGAAGAGAAACAAGGCATCGTCTCGTCGAAGGTGACCTCACATGTCTCCTCGATGCGATTAGTATCAAGATTAAGAACCCGGTAAGCTCGCCCTTGCAAAGCATACCCCAAGAACAACCCATCAGAAGAACGTGATTCAAATTTGTCCAAATTTCCTTTTTTCAGAATAAAGCATTTACAACCAAATACGCGAAAATGAGAAACTTTTGGACAACGACCATATCTCAACTCATAAGATGTTTTCCCCAGAAAAGCTCTCAGAAAAATACGATTAGCAACATAGCAAGCGGTATTAATCGCCTCAGCCCAAAAACGTCTAGGGGTTTTATGTTCATCAAGCATTGTCTTAGCCATCTCAACAAGCGTTCGATTTTTCCTTTCAACAACACCATTCTGAGGGGGGACATACGGTGAGGAAAACTGATGATCAAGACCCTGTTCTGAACAAAAAGCTTTCATTCGAGCATTCTTGAATTCTGTGCCATTATCACTGCGAATTGCTCTAACGACATTATTGGATAACTCATTTTTCAGCTTTAGAACAAGATCATGAATAAATTGAAAAGCCTCATCCTTGGATTCCAAAAAGAACACCCATGAATAACGAGAAAAATCATCCACAATGACGAGCACATACCACTTCCCACCAGCAGAACGGACACGGGCTGGACCTACAGTATCCATATGTAACAACTCACCCGGTCGTTCTGTCATCACCTGAGTCACAGGTGCATGAGAAGCCGCAATCATTTTGCCATGTTTGCAAGGAGCACAAACCAAATCTTTCTCAAACTTGAGTTTCGGTAAACCATCTATCAAACCCATCGAACTCAAACGGCATAGTAAATCAAAGCTCAAGTGACCCAAACGACGATGCCACTTCCAAATGGGGAGAGAACCATGAGCAACCAAACAACGAGCTTGTCCAAAAGATTTAGAGAAATCAACCATGAAAATTCGTCCAAAGGGGGAGATTTGACAAACAAGGTTACCGATAGAATCTAGAACTCGCGAATTGCCTTTCTTAAAACGCACTTCAAAACCATCATCAAGAAGTTGTGAGACAGAAAGCAAGTTATAATGTAAGTTCCGTACCTTCGCGACGTCCTTTAGCATGAATTTATTGGTTACCTTGATACACCCATGTGCCATCACTTTTCCTTTACTATTGTCCCCGAATGTAATGTATTCTTTACCGCTCGCGGGGGTGAGGCTGGAGAACCATCTATCATCTCCGGTCATGTGACGCGAACAACCAGAGTCCATTATCCATATGTTCTCCTCGCCTCCATCCTGCAATCAATAACGAACACGAGAGTGAGCTAATGACTCAACACTGGGGTTAGGATAATGCAATGAAAACCAGTGCTGGGCCATTTGCTCAAAAGAAGCATTAGCAAAATCAAATCTCTCGAAAGAACGAAGATGCCCACGAGGGGGAAAATGTGGCATGTCATTCCTATATGACGCAGGGGCACTATTACGTGAGCGAAAACTAGAAAAGCGAACAACTGGCGCACGTCTAGAGTCACTACGATCATAGGCACCATGTGCAGGGTACCGATCACGTCGTTCAGCACGCTTCCTACGGAAGCAAAACTCCGCCAAATGACCATCACGATCACAAAAATCGCAATGGTAAATATTTTGAGTAGGAGCAACGACAACCTTAGCCTTAGAAGTGGAACCAGAAAAATCAGGCTTAAGGTTATCCAAATGTTCACAAGTTGGTGGCCATGTGTTATTCAGGCTTTTAAAGTGTTTGGGTTTAACCCTCCAAACCTGCTTTTTAGGAACAGACTTGGGAGGTTCTACCACAAAACCTTCAGGTGAGACCGGTGGACTCTTCTCACTGGGAGTAGGCCCATTGTTCTCACCATCTGCATTCTTTTTACCAAAAGTACGCTTCAAATCATAACCAACACCAAAATGTTCACCCCTTTTAATTTGTGCAATAGTCATACCAATCTGGGGCTCACGCACAGAACACCAACCAAGGATTGTTCTCAAATGAGTGTTTTCTTCTTCTAAAGCAGCATTGTCCTTCTTTAAGATGGAAATTTCAGCAACAAAAGTAGGACAAGTCAAACACTCAGGTAAAACAGGACAAGTGTGTTTCTCCAACTGAACAATATGACATTTAGCAACATTCAACTCAGTTTGCAAAATTGGACAAGTAGCACAAGCACCAAGTAAAACAGAACGAGAGCGAAGTTCTTCCAATTCAATCTTAGCACAATCAAATTTATCAACTAAAACAGCATGCTTAGATTGCAATTCAGAAATAGAAACCATATGAATAGAACATTCCTCACATTCTACAGCAACAGGTGTAGCATCTTTTAGTGTTTTTAATTCAGCAGATATTCTATCATGATCAGCCTTAAGTCTTGCTAGAATTTTATTTTGTTTATCAACAAGTTTAGTCAACTCTTCAATTTCTTCTTCAGCAGAATTTTGTACCTCATTATCAGAAGAGTCGTTGCTACAGTCATATGCATCACCCTCATTTAAAGCCATAGTGCACATGCCTCCCTTGATGTCAGCAAGAAAACAGAGTCCTCCATCATTGGTCTTTTTGGGCTTCTCATCTTCGGACTCTGAATCACTAGAGTTGTAGGAGGCATCTGAATCAAAGCTACCCAGCGAAGAAAAGAGAACATGTGCAGCCTTCTTGATTTGCTTGTCAGTAAACTTCTGTTGTCCCTTCTTTCTCCCACGCCTATCACTCTTGTTCTTCCTGTCCCTTGATTGTTCCTGGCGCCTGTAGCTGTTGCCATGCTCCGGTGCCTTCACCTTGCTTGGACAATCAGCAATGAAGTGTCCACGCTCACCACAGTTGAAGCATCCTTCTGAACGCCTTCTATTTCGCCTGTTTTCATATACCCGCTTGAACTTGTTGGTGAGCAAAACAAGCTGATCATCATCAAATACCTCCAACTCATCATCTGCAATATGGCACAAGGAGGACAAAGCAAAACTAGGAGTAGATGAAAGATTAGCATTAGTGTTAGTACTCCCAGAAACCAAAGCCATTGGAATATTTGAAGAAGAACCAGCTGTGGGATTGTTAAGCTTTTTTCGAAATTGGATGTCGATCTCTTTGGATTTAAGCTTACTGAAAAGCTCATCAGTTGTAAGAGTCTCATAATTAGTAGACTCAACAATCGCTTCCACTTTTGTGCCCCAAACATCCAAGTCGAGTGCATGCAACAATTTGAGAGCCCTTGCATGATCATCATACGGCATAACCGTTATGTTGGCTTTCATTTTGTTGACAAGACTCAAAAATCGAGCGAAAAGATTTTCGATAGACTCACCAGGCGATTGCATAAAATTATCATATTCGCGCCTGTAAGTTTCAAATAACCGGATCTTCACTGCGTTGGTGCCCTCATGAAAATTTTGTAGAGTAGACCAAATCTCATGAGCAACTTGTTTGTCAGAAACACGATCAAATTCAGATTTGCTCAAAGCAGCAAAGAGAAAATCTACAGCTTTGTTATTGTTTTCATATTTTGTAGCGTGAGCTGCATTTGAGGGATCAACTGGAATCACATAAGTCGTATCAATTGTAATATTCCAAATCGCAATCCCTTTCCCCTTGAGAAAGGCACTCATGCGAGCCTTCCAGTACGGGTAATCGGTTCCATCAAAAGCAGGTGGATGTGAAGACGAAGTCATGATCGCCACAAGTGAATTTCACAACAGATTAGGTATGAGAAAACCTTAACCGGCTCTGATACCAATTGTAGGACCGGAAAATGCGACCAGAGGGGGGGTGAATGGGAGCAACTCAAAAATAATTTCGCACGGAAGCAAACAGATCAAACTCCCAAATTTCAAGAACTTTAGCAAATTAGATCCAAACGCGAGGAAACTCAAAACATAGGTTTACAAGATCACTAGAAATCTATTCTCAAAATATTATGCAAGGAAATTAAATATAAAATACGGATCAAGAAAACCTAGATTGAAACCGACGATAAACCTGACGAAGAACAAATAGGCACGATGCAATGAAACGAAGAACAATACTTAATGATAAAGTATTAAACCAAGTACTTGTTCTTACAGAATTGCATCTAGCCTCCGCCCGATCGTCCTCCCTCTCTTGATTAGAGAGATCAACAAAAATCCCTCACTAGGAATTAAACCCTAGGCTAGACTGGAGAGAAGAGTGCACGCAAGAAGAGCTTCAGGGAGGCGGCTACTGTTCACGGCGGCTACTGTAGCAACGCCCCCCCCCCCCAAAAAAACCCTAAAAACGCATACCCCTCAATCCTAGGTGCCGCATATTTATAACCCATAGGGTGCCACTATCTAAATTACAAATTTGCCATTACGTAAATCAAATTAACGTAATCGGCGCGTATCACGCAATATCATCCTCCACGGCAAACAATCTCGATGTCCGCGATCCTTCCATCTAGCACCATGACGTCCCGTGATCTCGCCGCACGATGATCCGGAATCTTCTCGCGATCGACAATTGTCCCCATCTTCGGCCACGTCCGCCGCAACGAACGTCCGGGATCTTGGTTTTGTGGCTTAACCAAGAAACCGTCCACTAACGTTCTCTCGCTGTGTCGTCAGGTATAGTAGACATACACCGCACGATCTCAAATCCCTCGAACGCAAGTCTTGATCCACCCTTCACCGCTCTCAGTCCATCGGCGTGGCATCATATCTTCATTCTTCACACGTCGCCGCATGTTCAGTCTCCACCTATCACCTGCAACGACACCAACCAAGAGAAACGTCACACGCACACTGTGTTGTTCAATCACTCATCACAAGGTCCTAGCCCCACGGGCATCTCACTTTCCCAAAATAATCTGTCTGGTGAAATCCCAGTTTTTCTGGAGACCTTTAACACCTTGCAGCTCCTCAATTTATCATTCAACAACCTTGAGGGAGCTGTCCCTACTGGTGGTGTGTTCGGCAATTCAAGCAAGGTACTCCTACAAGGAAACAAGAAGCTATGTGCAACAGATCCAGTGCTGCAGTTACCAGTTTGCATGTCGGCGACAGCAACAAGAAGAAACAAGACTTCCTACATCATATCAGTAGCAGTTCCTCTTGCCAGTGCTGTGATGGTTTTGACTGCATGTTCTGCACTCATCATCATCTGCAAGAAGAGAATTCACTTCAAGAACCGGCGTCTTGACCCACCATGCAAGGAACTGACGAAGATCTCGTACTCTGACATTGCCGATGCGACGAATGAATTCTCATCGGACAACCTAGTTGGATCCGGACAGTTTGGAACTGTATACAAAGCTACATTCAAGTTCGAGGCGCACCCAGACCCAGTTGCGGTCAAGGTGTTCAAGCTCGACCAACTTGGAGCACCAAAGACCTTTGCTGAATGTGAGGCGTTAAGAAACACTCGCCACCGGAACCTGATACGCGTGATCAGCCTGTGCTCAAGCCTGGACCAAACGGGAAACGAGTTCAAGGCCCTGATCCTTGAGTACATGGGCAATGGCACCCTGGAAAGCTGGCTCCATTCTTCGAAGGTGGACACACAAGAGAACAAAAGGACAGGCAGGATGCTGAACCTAGGTTCAAGAATCCTGGTAGCCGTGGACATTGCTGCTGCCTTGGACTACCTCCACAACATGGTTGCTCACGTTAGCGACTTCGGATTGGCCAAGTTTCTGCACGGTCGTGATTCTTCAGCTAGGGTTATGAGTTCAATAAACATCGCCGGGCCAAGAGGATCCATTGGATACATCGCGCCGGGTGAGAACTTATTCATGCATACTCCCTCCGTTTCGAATTATAGGTTGTTTTAGCAAATCTAGATGTATAAATTTTGCCATGGATCTATATATAGCATTTATCTAGACGCACAGTAAAATCTATGTATTAGATTTACCAAAACGACTTACAATTTTAAACGGATGCAGTACACATGTAATTTAAATACAATATGTTTTGAGGAAATTGATCTTCACTGAGCTACCAATAATGCAAAATCAAATAACTTTTTTCTAAAGAATGGGAATGACCACTAAATGTTTGTCTGTATTTCCACAGAGTACGGGATGGATCTGGAGACTGGAGGTCTCGACTCTCGACAGCAGGCGACGTCTACAGCTACGGCGTCATCCTGCTGGAGATGATCACGGGGAGGCGCCCCACCGACGGCCCGTTCGAGGGCGGGCTGAGCCTCCGCGGGCTCGTCGAGGCCGTGCTCCCACAGAACGTCGGCGAGGTCCTGGACAGCAGCCTGCTGCTACTCGCCCCGCACCACGACGGCGCCGGCGAAGTCGAAGCAGCAGGACGACGCGGCTCCGACGGGTGCTACGAGGATCGGGCGGCCCTCGGAGTCCGGAGCTGCGTCGAGCGGCTCGCCGAGCTCGGGCTGAAGTGCGCCGCGGACTCGCCGGGAGACCGGCCGGCGATCGGCCGCGTCTACGCTGAGGTCGTGGCGGTCAGAGAAGCGTTTTCCTCGGCGATGGAGGTTTCAGCGGCCCACGGGTAGCAGGCCAGGCCCATCAGGCGGTACAGTACAGTGTGGGTGCGGGTGCGGGTGCGGGTGCTGTGTGCCGGTGTGCTGGCCTCGCTGCTCCTGGGCTGCGCGACCCGTTGTTGCAGCACGGCCCGGCCCGGCCCGGCCGCACATGGGCACGGGCACTGCGCCTAGTCGGGCTGGATTGTATGGCACCACCTTAATCGGGCCACCCGCATGGAAATACGAGCCCAGCCCTAAAGCTATAATCACATTCTTTGTGAGATAATCTCTTAATCATGTGCTTGTATAGTTTTCTTTAAGGGTTAATTAGATGCGTGCCCTTGCAAATATGTAAATTAGGAGATATACAATACTATTCACCTATTTAGAGCATGCCATTACAATTCATTACAAGTTCAAACCATGTCATTTTCTATGTTTTTTATTGTCTTAGGCCCACCCGCAGCCTGCAGGTCATCGTATTTTCATAAAGCTCAAAATGCCCTTGCTACGTCTGTTTCTCTCCACTCGCTGACACACATACCCCATATGCCATCCCCTTTCTCTAGTCGTTCTTCCTAATAAATCTTAGGCAATTTTTGATGCTGGACATCACGAGAACGCTTATTTGGCTGGAACACACCGCCAACCGGAATTTTGCTGAGTACCACTACAATTTCGCGTTTGTTTGACAGGGGACACCGCATCGATTAGAATAAGCATTTTCAGAGATCGGGTGACAGAAACTTGCAAAAATGACTACTAATGCCCCTGGACCGCAGTTGGTCGAGCCAGCCCAGCGCCGGCGACTGCTCCCTCCGGCGGCGCCGACCCTGGCGCCCCCCTTCCTGCGCCAGCTCCGGCCCAGGGCGGCGGCGCAAGGGCGAATCGGATCGGGCCGAATCCGCGCGCCCCCTGCTCGAGCGGATCGGGCGTCGGCAGGCCTCCATGGCATCGGCGGGGCGTTGCGGCGGCGGATCAAGCTCCCCGGCATGGATCGAGCTCCCCGAGGCGAGGCATCGTGCGGATCGAGCTCCCCGGGGCGAGGGGGATCGAGCTCCCCGGTGTGGATCGAGCTCCCCATCCACTCCTCTTTCCCCGCGCTGGCTGCCGCAACAACGCCGCCGACAAGCGCGCCTTGAGCTCGAAGTCGACTTTGACAAACAGTGCCACCAGGGTGTGCAGCTCTAGATCCGCTCGGCCATGGGGGACGACGCGTGAAGCTGCCCAGATCTCTGCTCCGACGAGGCCACCGCGTGTTGGAGCGGCGAGCGGAGTGAAGGGGGCTGAGCTTGGGGAGAGCAGAGGGCAGCGGCGTATGGTACACTACCGCCTCCCTACGATACGCACTCGTGCTGGTCGGTCTCCCCCCTTCGCCGGCTCTCATCCCGCTCCCCACACCGCCGTAGCGCCATGGCCCTCGATGGCGCCGTGGAGCGGCTTCTGGGGCGGCCGGGCCGTCCTCACCGGCGGCGACGCCTACCGCGGCGGCACGCCAGTCGTCGTCAAGATGGACAACCCCAACTGGTCCATCTCCGAGATTGACGGCGACGACCACGGCGCCGGCTTCTTCCTCGGCGGGCGGAGGCGCCGGAGGAGGGGCAAGAACGCGAAGCAGGTCACCTGGGTGCTGCTATTCAAGGCGCACCGCACCGCCGGCTGCCTCGCGTGGCTCGCCTTCGCGGCCGTCGCGCTTGGGGGTGCCGCGCGACGCCGAGGCGCCTGCTACCGCGCCCGCGCTGCCGTGGCATTCCCGCCGGTTCTACGCCTTCATCCGGGCGTTCCTCCTGCCAACGGCCGGCGCCTCGCCACTCCTGCCGCCATGTCCTTCGCAACTCTCCACGCGGCGTGGGTGCGCTTCCGCGCCGCCTATGTCGCCCCGCCGCTCCAGCTCCTCGCCGACGCCTGCGTCGTGCTCTTCCTCGTCTAGAGCGCCGACCGCCTTGTCCAGAGCCTCGGCCGTCGCCGCGCCATGGCTCGACCAACTGTGGTCCAGGGGCATCAGCAGTCATTTTTTAAAATTTCTCTCACCCGATCTCTGAAAACGCTTATTCTAATCGATGTGGTGTCCCTGGCAAACAAACGCAAAATTGTAGTGGTACTCAGCAAAATTCCGGTTGGCGGTGTGTTCTAGCCAAATAAGCATTCTCGTGATGTCCAGCATCAAAAATTGCCTAAATCTTACTCGTGGTGCGGGCGGGGCACCTGAACCACTCGGTGATCTGCTAGCTGCTTCGATACGTGTTCTTACTCATGGTGTGGGCGGGGCACCTGAACCACTATGTTGATTTTGCTAGCCATTAGAGCAATGGCTCTATGGAGGCGGCCTATATATACGCCTCACCCCAGGTTCTTTGAGGTTGCTGGAGTCCTGAGAAACCACACACACGTTGAAGAAACATCTCCAAGTCATCCAAGAACAAATTGATCACATCCTTATGTTAAGCACATACTTTGTTAGCGAGAGTGCTAGGCTAGCTCAAGATTGAGCGTAAGAGCAAGGTATTGTGCCTTGTGAGCTAGTTCTTGAGTGAACCAAATTGTCTCTCGGTGTGCCGGAGCCTTGGAGTCATGAAGACTCACCGGCAATGTCCAGCTTGGTGTGGAGAGGCATCGATGATCTTTGTACAAGAGACATGGAGACCTCCATCATTTGTGGAAAAGATCCTTGGTAGAAAGCGGGATTAAGGTGGTCGGGAACTTAGTGTGAGCCTTTGTGGCCTACAATCTTCATGGCAAGCCAAACTATCCCCAGAAGAGATTTGGTGGCCGAGAGCGATACTCTTGATGGAGTGTTTCAATAACGTGGAGGTGGTTTAGTGCCTACCGATATCATGAGATACATTCTTGTGTTGGCGAGATAGACAAAAAGAGATGTGGTGGGGGTATTTTTGGGCAATACGAAAATCCAGTAGCTTGTTGGTGGGTCCAAGAGCATCAAAAATGTAGAAAATGTCATGATTCAAACAAGATAAGAATTATAGTGACATATTTACGAATAGACGAATTGTAGTAGTATATCTCGAAACTAGCATATTTGTAATGTCACCTAATTAACCCTTTTTTAAATATCATACTATATGAAAAGAGAGGGAGCGAAAGGATTTTTTTTTTTTGAAAGTTCGAATGCCCAGGGATCCATTACGAGAAATTTCAGAAATTGGGTCTCAATTCGCAAGTTTTTTAGAATTTGACATCCTAACCCACAATAATCGAAGTGCCTCAGTTCAACAGCTGCAATGTTGACACGTCGTGGGACCTAGGTAGAACTAGAAAAACAATCTCAATCACCCACGTTTATTGTCCTTTCTCTAGTTGCACTGACACAGAAACCGTCCGCAGAAACCGTCCGCTGCTCGCGCGCCCACCGGTCCACGGGCGCGGCGGTGCCACCAGCCTCTAGGGGTGGTAATTAATGAGTGGTCGTTCTAGTGATCTCTTCTCAGTTTAATAAAAATTTTAAATTTTTTAGTTTAAAATTATGTAAAATTAGAGCCCAGTTTTTTATGATCCGATCTTTAAATTTTCTAATTCAAAATGTTGAGTCTTTTACCACCCTACCCGCCTCTGTCTCTCCCTCTCTGTGTTTAATTTCTTATACACTAGTAATCTTGTAACAATCTTTGTATTTCGGCTGTTTGGATATTGTTCTGGAAGAGAGAATAATTCGGAACAAGCCGGAATAAGACAACCGAAGGGTGAGAGAACATGTTGGATGTTGTATTCGTTCCGGCCCACGTTTATTTATTTATTTGGCTTGGGGTTGGTGCGCGGCGGGATCGATGCATGGATGCTGCCGCGCCGCCTGCTCTGCCCTACTCTCCCTAGGATCTCCGCCTGGCCCCTGCCCAATCGATCCTCTGCTTCCCAATCGTGCCCCGCTGCCTGTACTCGCTTGTACACACACGAGCGCCGCCGCGAGCTTGCTCCTGCTACCCGGCTGCTCCGCTCTGCTGCTCACTTGCCGCCGCTAACCAGCTCGGGGGAGCGAGTCGGGACTCGGGAAGAGAGAGGGAGAGGGATAGACAGAGAGGACACCATCATCGCCCTCGCCCCCGGCCGGAGAGGCCAAGCCAGCGGAGGAGATCATCATCATCCCTCGGCTCCATCGCCCACGTACGTACGCGCTGCTCTGATCCGAGCTCGCTGGATCTCCGCCGGAAGTTTAAATGGCAGCTGCTTGTTGGTACATGTTTACAGGAACTTTTTTATTTTTTTTTTGAACCTGTTTACAGGAACTTTGAATGGTCCCGTCGTAAGCCGACTAGTGGCAGAGGACAACAAGTGCGAAGCAACAAGCAACTGACAGTTGCTATGGTGCCACGTCGTCTAACCTATCAGTTCCTAACAGAAATTACTGATAATTTCTCAAAGGAGAGAGAACTAGGTGAAGGCGCCTTCGGACAGGTCTTCAGGGTAAGATAATCATAGGCATACCTGGTTTTGTAGAAAATATAGTGAAGTATGACAAAGACAAACAAAAAATCGACTCTGCCACTGCATTTTTCTGATTGCCAAATCTGATAGGTGGTGACAACAAAAATGTCAAGTTATTGAGTGCTGATGCATTTTTTTGTATAGGGAGTGAGGAAAAATGGAGAAGACGATATTGCAGTGAAGTTGTTACATAATAGACTGGGACTTGACAATCGGCAATTCCAGAATGAGCTCAATATTCATATGATGCTCAACCATCCAAACACAGTACGCTTTGTTGGCTATTGCAATGAAGCACATCAGGTGCCTGTAGAGTTTAAAGGAAGAGTAGTTTTGGTTGATAAGACCTATAGAGCACTTTGTTTTTAGTATTTGCGCAATGGGAACCTTAAACAGCATCTTTCTGGTATGACGATGCTTCAATTCAATATATATGATGTTAATGAAGCTTGAGGAAAAATACTAGTGTATATGTGCAGTTGAATGATGCTTTGTTTGTTCATATTTTCGCAGATGAATCAAGTGGACTTGACTGGAACACACGTTACAAAATCATAAAAGGGATTTGCGAGGGTATAAAATATATTCACAAGGGACTGGGAAAACCTATGTACCACTTGGATCTGAAACCTGAAAACATTTTACTAGATAAGAATATGGTGCCTAAACTTGCAGATTTCGGTTTGTCTAAGATCCCCAAAGAAGACAAAACCCGAATCACAGCAAATTCCTATGGCACATGGTTGATTACATGCCTACATATAGTTACATAAGAATAAATTTCTAATGATTAAAATGTGCTTACAAGAAAACGCCGGCTTTGATTCCATGCAGGGGTTACATTCCACCAGAGTACATCGAGAGAAACATAATCTCAAATAAGTTTGACATATTCAGCCTGGGTGTTATCATAATAAAGATAGTAACTGGACCTATGGGCTACTCTGAAAGCGCTGGCATGTCAGATGAGAATTTCATTGAACTGGTAATAAATGTTATATCTTTTAGCGGTATCTAGTCAGTTAATTTCTAATAAAGATGTGTGATACAGTTTATATTTATATAATAATATAATCCAAGCATACATAACTACTTACTTATTTCACAGGCTCAAGGAAAATGGAGGAACAGGTTGCAAGCAAAATGGAATGGTTGCTTACTCGAAGCATATTGCCAACAATTAAAGAGGTGTGTTGAGTTAGCACTGAACTGCGTGGAGAGAGAAAGAAACAGCAGACCCGATATAGTGTCTATCATCAACAAATTAAGTGCGACGGAAAATTTGATTAATGCGGTAAAAGTTGACCAACAGGACAAGGTAATTAAGATATTCATTAGCATATTTTATTCTGATCAGCTTCTTGTAAATGCATACAATAGAAAAAAAATGCCAATCCAGAAACCGATCGATAACAAAGGACAAGTCCCATTTGAATAGCGATGATCCCCCTTATGAAAAATTGCCCTGCTTCCTTGCTTTATCCCTTTCGTTGCCCTTTACCCTTCAACCATAAGAAATGCTATAACTTTTGATGGTCGCTAGTCAGTTAGTTTTCAATAGAGATATATGATAGATACGATACAGTTTACATTTATATAATATAATCCCAGCTTACATAACTACTTACTTATTTGACAGGCTCGAGGAAAATGGATGAACTGGCTGCAGTCGAAATGGAATGGTTGCTTGCTAGAACCATATTGCCAACAAGCAAAGAGGTGCATTGAGTTTGCATTGGACTGCGTGGAGAAAGATAAGGTAAGTGAGACGGACATTATGATTAACGAGTTAAAAGTTGGCCAAGAGAACAAGGTAATTATATAATATCTCCACTACAATATGCTTTTAGGATAAAAAATGTTAAAAGAAAACTTTTCGAATGAAAAAATTCGAGCATATAACAAAATATTAACTTTTGTGGAAAAATTTTGAACTTTTCGATGAAAGATTTCGAACGAAATTCTCCCTCACCGCAGGACACATCAGGGACCTCAAACAAGATAAGTATGTCTAAATGTTTAATATGCTTATACGCCTACAAAAGTTTCCTCCTTTTAAAATGGATTTATCAATAACACACACAAAAAACTCTTTGTATTGTTTTTAGGAAAAAGTCCCTTTTGCCTTTCTCAACTTTAGACGAAATCCGTTTTCTCGCCTAAACAATGAAACTGTCCGACCGGACTTCTTGAACTCCTGAAACCGGTCACGTGACCTCCCAGAGCGGTTTGAGGCTAATGTGGCAGCGCTTTTCTCTTTTTCTTTTATGTTTATTTTGATTGAATCTTTGAAAAATCGTGATAAATCACAAAAAATTCATAAAATGGGAAACCTAATTTTGTTGGACTCCACATAGGTGAACATATTATATGATATACTTTAGTACAATTTTTTTGGCTATAGCTTTAGATATTTTTTTATGTAATTAATTTATAGCTACGGTTTCTGTCGTCCAATAATGGTGAAAATTTTATGGTGGGCTAATCATTATATAATTGGGTTGTAGTAAAAAATTATGATTATTGCATCATGTATAACTGAGATATTAATTTATCTATATAAACCTAGATAAATCTAGACGAATCTACAGATAAACATAGATAATTCTATAACTTAGTCATACATGGTCAAATAATCATAAATTTTTACTATTGTTCAATCATATAATGATTAACCCAACATAAAAATTTCACTGTAATTGGACGACGAAAACTGTAGCTATAAATTAATTATAAAAAATTATATATCTAAAGCTAATGTAAAAAATTGTATTAAATTATGCCATATAATATGTTCACTAGATATATCTACTCATGTATAGTCCAACAAAATTGAATTTCCTATTTTATGATTCTTTTATGATTTTTCAAAATTCAATCAAAATAAATATAAAAGAAAAAGAGAAAAACCGCCGCCGCGTCAGCCTGAAACTTCTCAGGGAGGTCATGTGACTGGTTTCATTTGTTCAAGGAGTCTGGTCGGACGAACTTCTCAGGGAGGTCATGTGACTGGTTTCATTTGTTCAAGGAGTCTGGTCGGACGGTTTTGTTGTTCAGGGAAAAAACAAATTTCATCCCAAGTTGAGGGAGGCAGAAGAGACTTTTTTCTTGTTTTTTACCTTTATGCAAAAGCACAGAAAATAAAATCATAATATGGTAATCTCAACCTTAACAGGAGGAGGGTGCTGCTTCGAAAAGAAAAAGAAAGGAGGAGGATGCTGCGCTGAGCAGGGAGGAGGTTGTGGCGATCATGGGAGCGATAGGCTTGGAAGTGAGAGGGCGGCGTGGGGACGGGCTTCCCGCATCGATGGGCTACGGCGAGTTGTCCCGTCTGTTCGAATCGGATGAGCCAAGCTTCGACGAGGTGAAGAGTGCCTTCGCAGTGTTCGACAACGACCATGATGGGTTCATTAGCGCTGTAGACCTGCAGTTCGTGCTAGCGAGGCTCGGTGTCGTCGAGGACGCCGTCACATGCCACGCCATGATCGTTGCAGCAGGCGGCAATTGCTGCGACGGCAGGATGAACCTGGCCCAGTTCCTCCAGCTCCTCGAGAATGGCTTCAGGAGTGACACTGGCGGAGGGCGAGCGAAGCGTTCCTGTCTACACAGGGACTAAATGTGATATAAATATCAGTTCTAAAAAAATAACACTTACATTAATTACATTAGATGATTTGGCCTCGAAGACTAAACGAACTTTATATTCAGGAGAACGATTTAAGCGGTTCTGTTCAATACCTCCGAGCTTAGGAGGATGTAAGAGTTTGGTGATACTGAACCTATCACATAATGTCTTCCTAGGGAGCATCCCACCTGAGCTTCTTACCATTTCTTCTCTTTCTGGAGCTCTGGGCTTTTGAGGAAATTAATTTTCACTGAGCTACCAATGCAAACTCAAATATCTTTTTCTTTCGGAAGAACTAGGCGTATAGCCGCGCATTTGCACGGCTAGTAATGAAAATTCAAAATTTGCATGTCGTTGTATCCTTACTTAAGGGTTATACTATTTTTTAACCATACATCATCCTGTTCATTATCATAAATTATGTCTTATTGTTGATTAAAACAATTCAACTATGATTTACCTATAATAACATTTTGATTTGTTGAGATTTAATAATATTATGCAGATAATTATTCTTATTTTCATTTTATTTTGATTGATTGTTGTTAGCTTTAGTTTTTATTAATAGTATATATTTGTAACTGATACATAGCTAAATTGTATTTTATATTTAATTTTTCATAATGACATTGGTAGGTGATTTTTAATTAGGCACAGGGGTATTTTAGGCTAATTTTTATCGTAATGGAAGTGGTGGGTAATTTTTTATTTTTCTATTTTTCTCCGATTAACATGGAAATTTCTAAACCTTGAGAGCGAATGTGGAGGCTCCGTTTATTGGTCAAATAATAAGATAATAATAGATGAGAATGACCAGCTATACACATATGTTTGCCTGCATTTCGTTGCAGAAAACGGGATGGGTCTAGAGATCTCGACGGCAGGAGACGTCTACAGCTACGGCATCATCCTGCTGGAGATGGTCACGGGGAGGTGCCCGACCGACGGCCCGTTCGAGGGCCGGCTGAACCTCTGCGGGCTCGTCGGAGGCCCTCGGATCGGAGCTTGGAGTTGCGTCGAGCGGCTCACCGAGCTCGGGCTGAGATGCGCCGCGGACTCGCCGGGGGACAGGCAGGCGATCGGACGCGTCAGCATGGTGGTAGGGGTGGTAAAGGGCCCAAGATTTTGAATTAGAGACTGGGCTCTAATCTTATACTCCCTCCGTCCCGAATTAATCGCACGTTTACGATTCAAAATTTTTCCCACAATAAAAGGTCGACTTGCACAAAGTTACATGCACAACAGCAGACGGCAGTACACGGTGCACTACCGAGGCTTCTGGACGAGCATTAAACAAAGAAAAAAATCGACTTAAATAAATTGACGAAAGCCTGGGATGCTCTCGTCCACTCATTCCCTTCTTCCCTTTCACGGCACAGCAACAACGACGCTACTATCCACACGCTCATACTAGTCCGTACTAATGCTTCTCCCATGCGTATGTACAGCGTTTGAACTTTATAGGGGCATTTTCGTAATTTTATCTACATCGTTGGTTTTCGTGCCCCATCCTAAAAATGCAAATATTATAAGACTGCATGGTGCTGGTTCGCTGGGCAAAAACGAGATGGAAATAAAACATGAGCACGTCACAGTTAAAAAGTGAAAATAACAAATATTTGCACAAATGATGGCATAGCTCGGTGGTAAGGTGGTTGATTGTCTTCCCTATGATGTTGGTTCGAGTCTTCCTTTTGGTCATTATTTTTGCTGAATTTATATTGGAGCTGACAGACATGGTGCTAAGTTAGTTTAGTGCATGTATTGAAAAGGTAAATACTAAAGGTAGCCTTAAACAAAGACTTTGTTTAGTGGTAAGGCATCTGAATATAACCCTCGCTGTCTGGGTTCAAATCCCCTATTTTTTTAATAAACCTGGAAGCATAATGCTATTTTTATTTTGAGAAGCCGAATGTGCGCTCATTTTTATCCATATCCAATGTAAAGGAGAAAATTCAAGCTAGCAAGTCACACCTCTGAATAGTGTATTGTATGGAGCCACGTGTTTTACCTTTGCCTTCGCCTTGGCCGCCGCCCTACGATTCAACGATTTCCTAATATGGAGGCTGACGACACTCCCGTGGCAACACCGGCCAGCACACATGCGCTCGCTTGCAGCCTACGCCCGCCCTGGAACCCAGCTATTCCAGGCATCTAGGCACGATCCGTGCCGATTCTAGGCTTGTGGACGCCTATCGGCCTATGCAGGTTTGTTATTCGCCAATTTGAGACGGCGATGTACGAGATATCAGCATTGCTGCAATCCTAGTCCGTCACTCCGTCCGATCCGAATAGAGTTTTGGGATATTAAATGATTTCAAATGGAAATATCATCAATAGCAAAGTTGTACAACTCAACGAGTTCTCCCACTTTTATTTTATTCATTTTTCCATCTAAATTTATCTAAATAATTTAAAATTTATGTTGACATAGTAAAGTCGTGGTTCCTATAAAAAATAAAATACTAAATTTTTTCACAAACATATAGGAGGTCTAGTAGTAGTAGTGATGTTGCTGCCACCGTTGCAGTTTTGTGAGGTATCATAATATGAAATTTTAAAATGGCATTTTGGGATACCAAATGATTTTGAAAGAATTTGTCTTATCAATTTTTCCGCACATTCTAAATTTGAATTTCAAATTATGAAAATTTCAAATAGAATTTTGGTATGTTCAAAGACCCACCAAATACAAGTGCCACTAACCACTTTGTACTGCAACGAACAAATTGGTCTATTGCAACATAAAAAATTTGAGGCAATAGTAACATGATACTGCATCCAGTAAGGATGGTAGTTGCAACAAGTAACTAAAAATTGCAACGCCACAAAATTTATTACAACCCTAAAAAACCGTGGCAACAAGAACATGCAACTGCAACAATTTCAGAATTCTTGTTGCAATTACCACCTAGCAATTGCAACACTATTTAAGATTATTGCAACCCAGAATAACCATGACAACGGTTAGAAGTAAAAGCTACCAAATCCAATATAGTTGCAATTGCACCAAGTAATTGCAACAAAAATCAATACTAATGCAACTCTAAAGCGTCATGGCAATAACGCTAACTAATTGCAACACAATTCTAAAATGGTTACAGTAGCGCACTCCTATTGCAACGACAAACCACACATATTGCAACACATTTAGTCCGTTGCCTTATAAACACATGTTGCAACCATTTTACGGAAAGGTTGCAATATGACCCCCCTATGGCTACCAAATCAGTGGTGTTGCAATCGTCTGGCGTGGTATTAGAGGCGAATCCTTATAGTGCCTTAACTGGACGGATGGGGTAGGGCTGGAGGCTGGAGTGACAGCGGAGTCCCGCACACGCTTCTCTGGCAGGGGGCTAGAAATAGCAAAGCAATATCATCAGAGTCCAAGAACCCGATTCTTTAATAACAACGATATAACGGGTACAAAAAATATACCTGTTATCGTTGTCAGCTGATGGTGCCTTGCGCTTACGCAACTCTGGCGATTCCGCACGAACTTCGCTCGTCGCAATGCTTCCTTGGACCATCGCTGTTTGACTCCCGTCATCCCCATCTCCTCCGGGAAGGTCTATCAACCATACATGATTATTCTTGGTTAATTTCAATTATGGATATCCAAACAATTGAAACACAAAATAAAGAAATCGATGCAGATTTGGGTTAGCTTGTGCAGCAGGCACAACTTCAGGAAGTGGAGGCCTACTCCAATAATTTTCTGGATTAATCTGTACAACAAGTCCTGAATTAATGAGACTACGGGAAACAAAGTACTCGCTATTCATCGCGAATCGACTACTTTACAGTACCTCTCAAGGCCGCTTGTTTAATCGGAAGTCTCCCCCGATTTTTGGCACCTCGGTTACTCCCTCGAGTACTCGATTTACCCGACGCATGACATCCGCTTGGGTAATTTTGTCGAGAGTAAAGCGTTATGGATCTTCCTCACCTATATACATGTATCCAAAATTTGCTCATTGTTGGAGTGGCTGGATTCGTCGGCACATCCAGTTTGCGACTATCGACGCTCCAGTCAATTTCTTTTTCCTCTTCAAATGATCTATCTTGCCAAGAAGATCATTGATCTGGGCAAATTATCTCCTTTCGAATTCCAACTGAGTTTGAAATTGGTGGACCAGGTGTTCTGAGGGGGAGAGTTGGTGCTTGGTTTTTCATATAAAACCAAAAATTCTTCCAGTCGATAACTTTGGAAGTCAATTTATATCGGATATATTTCAATCCTACACCCTAACGCAACTACAAACCCGCTCCCCCAACTACATCTATGGTGGTTGCGTTCAGTTGGGGTTTCAGATGGAAAAGATGTTGAAATAGATCGAAATGCGGTTCAATCCCAAGATAAGCTTCGCAAAGATGAACAAAAATTGAAATGTAGAGGATAGAGTTTGGGGTCAAGTGATGCGCTTGAATCTCCCAATGATGCAAAAGGCCTCAGAAGAATAGAAGTGAGGATTCCGAGACCATGCAAGATATAAGATTGAAATATTATGATTTCTTGTGGTCCTTCGCGAGGGGACGCATCTCCTAAAGCTTTACACCAATAAACTACCTCGCGAGGTTGAAGCAATTTCTCTTCAACAAGACCAAGGAGGTGGAAGTCAGAGCACTTACTTGCTCTTCATCCTTCTTTCTCCGCCAGACTTGATGCTCCATGGGTTTTCTCGTTCCCCTTCCCAAGTGCCTTTTCTTGCTCACTCGCTCGGGGGCTAATGGTGACTAGTTTCTCGTTGCAAAGGAGGCGAGAGTAGAGGAGAGTTGGCGATGGTAATGGCGGCGAATTCAACTACGCAAATGGAGAAAACGTACTAAACCTAGTTTTTACCGAATGGTTAAATAACCTAGTCAGTGGCAATTTCGAGAATATCAGATAGATGAAGAGTCACGCACCAATTACGATTTATTTTGAGCAATAAATTCTAGGATTTTTTTTTCTTATTTGGAATATTTCGAATTAATCAGGGCATTCTGTATGCCATGACTTTAGATCCTTAATTCCAAATTTGCAGGAATTGGCTCTAAGGCTCGGGGGCTGCAGGGTACGTGTCATAAATGGTATGTTTTTTGAAGCGATTTGAGAGGCAAAAGAGGATTTGGAAGATTTTTTGAAGACTAATTTGACCCTCAGCCTGATTATGCGATTCAACCTAAGGCTCGGGGGCTACTCCATATGAAGTGTGAGTTCATCACGCACCATATAAAAGAAGATTCGGGGCTTGAGCACCTCATAGCCTCGATACACTCAAAGAAGTACTCAGAAGACTACTCAAAGCACTCGACGAAGCATTGAAGGATTCCAGAAGTACTCGAAGCACTCAGCAACGTCTTTAGAAGTACTCGACGCATGCAGGATTTGACTACGAAGAGCTCGGGGGCTTGTCAGATCTGGGGCAGCAGAACTGCTCACGGGCGTGGAATATTCTAGAGTAAAGGATAGTGCATGGAATGTACTTTTCCTCGCATGTAGCTACTCGTATAGAAGTCGGACTAGTCAATGTAAAGGAAACTACCCGATCCCATTGGAGTAGGCTCTGCTAGTATTCTTTTAGAACTTTCCATATAACCCTGTCCCCCAGACTATATAAGGACGGGCAGGGACCCTTCCAATATAATACAATCATGTAAGACAATACAAACTACCACACAGGATGTAGAGTATTATGTTCCGGTGGCCCAAACCTGTCTAAATCTTTATGTTTCTTACACCATCGTGTTCTGATCTTGGCGAGTCCCTGCCTACAATCAATCTCCCTCCCTCAGCTTCAGCACTTCCCTCAGCTTCCAACCTCCCTCCCTCTCTCGCCTTCTTCTTGTCAGCACTCAGTAGAAGCATGGTGTAACCTTTCTAGTTCCCTCACCTGTCTGGTTGTTGGTAGCCCTGCCAGGTGTCGCAGGTGGTCAACTCTATGTTGTTAATTATCTATGACATATTATAATATTGTACTGGTATGAAAGTATTTGTGGACGGTTCAATTGTCCATTCCGAAATTATCGAACCAGCGGTTCAATCGGTTCTTTACAGTTGGACCAGTAAACCAGCGAACCGACAGCCTCACTGATTCGATCTTCAGTCCAATTCTAATAACTATAACTAGCAGGCCTCGGCATTTTTTTTAGAGTTGGTTTTGGGTGCCTTGTGGTGAAAGCCTTGCCCGGCATCCGCCGGTGCCAACAACGGCTGCGCTCTTTCGTGTAGTTCACCTCGTTGGGGGTGTTGTTGTTGCCACCAAACCCATTTAGTCTTTGCCAGGTGAAAACTTGATCTACTCCTCCGCAGGTGACGGACGATGGTGCACCACCATCTGGGTCGTTTCTTCCTTGCAGGCATCGTCTCGCAGGACCTTCACGCGCGCTCTCGTTGGATTCACGTTGTTAGGCAGCCCGATGCGGGCGATCATGGTGTTTTCTCTCGCAGGTCCTAGTCTTCCTAGGTCGGGGTGGTGTCGTGATTTCTTTAGTGTGTTTGTGGTTGAGTTCTTGTTTTTCTTTAAGTGGCATGGCGTTCTTGTATCTTTGCGCTTTGGGGTCTTTCCCGAGGTTGCGTTGATGTACTTCTCTTCCTGAATAAAAAACATGCTACGCACGTTCTTATTTTTTTAAAAAAATTAGATATATATTAGCCTACAAATTCGTGCTCCGCACAACCTGATTAGAATTAATATAAGAATGAGTTTTATAGCTAAAAATTAGAAGAGAAAAGTTCAATTTACACCATCAAACAATCATAAAAGTCCGATTTCAACCTTCAACTACAAAACCGGATAACATAGACCATCCAATTGTTGAAACCGGGCAAATTTGGCCCTTATGGTGGTTTCGAAGGTGGTTTCATATTTTTGAAAAAAGTAAAAAATTCTAATTAGATCTAAAAAATCAACTAATTCATTTTAAATCAAAATAATATGAAACTAGTATCAAAATATTTCTAAAAATATAACCTATCTATTATTGCTCTATTTGAATCATAGTTGTTCTAATTAGTTGTGTAAATAACCTTGCATGTCATCAACCTGGAAAAGTTATTTGCATAGAAAGAGACCAGGAGAAAGGATATTGAATGAGAATTTAATGTCCTGCATTGTCAGTTTTGTGTTCCGAAGCAACCAGCTTGCTCGTCTATATGACCGAGGAGACAACTCAAGAAAGTCGTGCTAGCTTAACTTGCATCATACTTCACAATATGATAATTGAAGACAAAAAATTAGAGGATGTTGAAGAAATCTTCATTTGAATGAGCTCCCATGTACATAGATTGATAATGAACAAGAATTCTCTCCTGAAAAATATGGTACATTTGAAAGAGTGATAGAGAATTCAAAATTCCTGATATCAAGGAGCGTTCAAAACAGATTTATGAAGGACTTGGTTGATCATACTCCATCCGTTTCAAATTGTAGCTCGTTTGACTTTTTTGACCTTAAATTGTAGCGCGTCGTATATATCCAACGTGATTCCACTGTAGTACCAGCAGAGGGACTCCCCTCACTGATGTATGGGTCCCACCACCTTCAAACCCACATGTCAGTGGGTGAGTCGCCTATATAGTTACCGCAGGGCATTCATGGCTTGAGGTGCCCCTTAGGGTTTCCGTTGCCCCTTTTTAGTTAAATTTTTTACTAGTTTCTCAAAATGAGCTTCCACTTTAAAAAACTAGAACAAACTTTTGAATTAAAGAGGAGAGGTGGATACCCTTAGGGGCACCCATTTGCATCCCTATTCATGGCCGCATGGGTATGTCATGCCTTTTGCTCATGCAGGATTTCCGGTTCGGGTGCAGTCACAATATCTAGGGGTTGTTCGGGCAGTCGGCAGGGGTGTTGGGTCTCGATCGCGGCAGGACGTCGCTAATGGTGCAAGCGGGGAACAAGTACAGCGGCATGTTCGCGTACTGCCTCCCGGCAGATCCATCCGGGACAGGGTTCCTGGATTTCGGGCCAGGCGCCGCCACCATGGCGGCGGTGGCTGTGAAGGAAGCACGCCAGACGCCGATGCTCACCTACAAGGGGCCGAGGTACTACTACGTGGGCATGACAGGCATCAAGGTGGGCGGCCACTTGCTGCCCATCAGCCGCTCCGTCTTCTCCGCCGCCGGCATGATCGTCGACTCCGGCACGGTGATCACGCGGCTCCCTCCCTTGGCTTACAGGCAGCTGCGGTTGGCGTTCGCCAAGGACATGGCGGCTCTAGGGTATCAAAAGGCTCCCGGCTGGTTCGAGATGTTAGACACATGCTTCAACCTGACCGGGCTCCAGGGGATCGTGCTGCTGCCCACGGTGTCGCTGGTGTTCCAAGGCGGCGCGAGCCTAGACATGGATGCTACGGGAATCCTGTACGTGGCCAATGTCTCGCATGCGTGCCTGGCGTTCGCGGCCAACAACAGGAACAGTGACATGGCTGTCATCGGAAGCACACAGCAGAAGACGTACAGCTTTATGTACGACATTGGTAAGAAGGTCGTCGGCTTCACACCCGGAGCTTGCTGATGATGATCTGACTCGCTGGCCAGTGATCATACCATTCATAAGTCTGTAATTCCCGGTTAACCGGCCAGATCACAAAGGTTGTTAGTGATGAGTGTTAGTGCTAAAATAAAGGTTGAAGATTATAGTGTTATCCCAACTTTGAGATAGAATTTGGTTCCCAAAATAAAGTACTGTATGCATGCACAAGTCGTCCCTATGAATACCTCCGAGCTATATATTGTGTCATCGTGTGAGCATATCTTATGAATAATCATAATCAGCTGAAAATTCAATCAATCGTATCGGATTGAGAACTTAAAGCAAAGGATTGCAACAGATGGTACCAACTTTTGAAAGCATTCTCAAGTTTACTACAATATAATAAAATAGCAGACTGATTTTGTAACAAAACGAAAAAACAAATTCAAAATCTTGCAAGTTCAAAACCTTTCCAAAATTTAAGCATCAATTTGAGCTCCTAAACTCAATCTCGCGCACATGATCTCTTTTAGTCCAGTCCACACTTCATCTTTCCAAAACCAACCCACACCTTTCTTAGATTTTCTTGTTCTTAGCTTGTCCAAATGTGACAATTTTCTTCTTTTCTGGCCCGGTTTGGCTTTCGCTTACATTAGCCCAACTTCATAGTGATGTTTTCCTCCCTCCCTCTTTCTCCCCTGTTCTCCCCGCGTCGTGAAGCAGCAGTGTGCGGACATGCTATACATTCTACGCCGTGGCTTTTAGTTCTCTTGCTCCGTTTGTTTCAGTTTCTGGTCAATTTTGAAGGCTCAATTTTGAGAAATTTAAAAGTAAGATTATTTCCAGAATCGAGAGTCCAGATGATTATGGATTCTTGATTCTGGATTCTATGAGTCTCTGACTTTTGGATTTCTCAAAGTCGACCGTAAGCTGAAACAAACAGGGCCTTTGTTGCCTGAGCAGAAGCTAATTAGCAAGCAGAAAGAAGAATATGTTACTCGTAAGGCCAGGATCAGTCTCGGATAATATGGCATTTTATTTGGCATGCTAAACTACTAGTTAATCATGGTGCTTGTCCATGCGATCTTGTTAACTCTAGTCATGGAGAGTGAGTAAAGGTCGATCATGGATGACGGCGCAGATGTCGCTGGCCAATCACTGCCGCATATTGCCCCTTTACCATTATATTGGTTCGAAAGGGTTTGTACCGGCTTTTTTTTGAAATGATGTTACACAAGTGAATGAAGAAATATGTCTTGAGTACTGCCTGTTCCACAAACGATTGTGCAATTGCATTTGTACCACCATTGGTTGTTGTAACCAACTAACAGCAGGAACAATGGCATTTACATATATAGTTGGTTCTAAGAATTACCGGACGATACAGATATTTTTGCACAAGAGGCCTTGGGCATCAGCCTTAGGCCCAAAGGTCATTTGCATCACTGATTCGAAACAAGAACCGATGGGCCAAATTAAATTTGTATCGTCTGCTTTAAATTCATTAAACTCATTCAATTCTCATGAATGTCAAAAATTTTCACCCAAATTCACTGAAATGACATGTTTTGAAAGATCAACCTTAGAATTTCCCAATATCTATCTCCATATACTTGGTTTTGTTTCTTAGTCTTCCTCTTCATTCAACCCTGTTTGTGTGTTGCGCTCGGTAAAACCCAACAACGACAGGTCCGGTAAAACCCAATAACGGCAGAGGCAACGACCCCTCCATGTTGTTCACGGTCCGATCAACATTCTTTTCCTCTGCCTCTTTTGTTTTGATTCGTTGCTCGGTGCATGCCATGTAAGAGGGGATGCCTAACACGGTAGCGAGATTTGTTAATTATATATGTTATCGAAGTGGAGAACTTTATATCACTATGTGTCACGAACTAGATTAACAAAAGGGAAACACATTGAAGTGGAAGATTTAAAATAATGCTCCACATGGACAAGATAATAAAGGTCAGAGCATGCGACTACTTTATGCTAGTCAAGGTCGCTCCAGACCCTGGTCATGCCGAGCTTTTTGGCGCGTGGATCATGGGTTGGTCATTAGTCTTAGCCTATACTATATATAGTAGTTTCATTGTCAATAAATGAGGTTCCATGTAGGCGCATATGATGATACCACTGCAGATCTAGATGTCATGTTTACATGCACTCAACTCTCAGATGACCCCAAGAGACCACAAGCATTAATCAACCCAAAATCTAATGACTCCGTACAGTACGCGGTGTTCTAGTTGGAGAACTCCAAAAGAGTTCAAAAAGAAACTCCAAAAGAGTTCAAAAAGAAAAAAGGTTCTAGTGGGAGAAATGCTCCATTTGGACTAGATACATCACAGCACTTGAATTGTTTTTTTTTTTTGAGGGCCACAGCACCTGAATTGTTAGGCATCCCCCATTATTACTGCTGGCATGAACCATTGAAAAGCAGGCCAGAAAATAAGGCAGAAGAATAACATTGATAAGAAGACGAGTCTGCTGTGGAGTCATGGATCGATCATTGCCTTTTTGAGCTTCCATCTGACAATGCACGTTGCACGCCCAAATCGGTCGGTCCCTTTCTGCTAGGCCAACCATGAATACAACTGTAACACCCGTATTTTCAAATTAGGAACCTAAGTAAATTTAATTAGGTTTGTTATAGGCTCGATAAGGTTTTATTTAATTTTATCTTGAATTTAGAGCATTTGCCGGAAGTTAAATAAAATACCTAGCCATAAAATAAATGTAAGGAAAATAGGTTTGTGCATCTCATGCTGCTTTGCATTTTTATTTGCTTGTTGTTCAACTTAAGTTCAAATCTTTGAGTTTGAATTTAATTTGAAAGTGTTTGAATCATTTTGGAAAAATGGAAAGTCTTTTCTTTTTCTCCCACTCTTTCAGCCCGGCCCACCTTTCTTTTTTTTCTCTTTTCTCCTTTTTCGCGGGCCGTTTTCTTTTGTTTTGGCCCAGCTGGCGCCCCACCTCTTTCCTCCCCGCCGGCCCGTTCGCCTCGCCTTTCGGCCCGTTCCGGCCCAGCGCCCTTTCCCCCTCCCTGACTCACCGCCAGGCGGGCCCCGCCTGTCGGGAGCGTCCCCTTCCCCCGACCGAGCCGGACTCAAGCTTAGAGTCCGACTCGATCCCGCGCGCCCCGCCGCGTTTCCCCTCGGGCCCGCACGCCCAGGCGCCTCGGCCGCCCCTATAAAAGCAACGCCAGGCCCCCCCCTAGAACCCTAAACCGCAGCCGCAGCCGCAGCCGCCGCTTTCGCAAAAAAACCTAGCCCGCGCCGCCGCCATTGTTGAAGCTTCTCGGAGCTTCGCCGCGCCGCCGTTCCGTTTCGATTCCTCATCGACATCACTGCTCCGGAGCTCCGCCGTGGTGAGAGGAACCTCGCTGATCTTTTATCTCCCTCCCTCTCGCTCTATTTCGGCCGCAGTCGCTCGCCGGAGATTTCGCTCCGCCATGCACCGCCGCTAGCCCGCTCCGCTGTCCTAGCGCCCTTCCAAACCCCCTAATTGAGCTCGCGAACTCGCGAGCTCGCTAACCGTGCAACCCGCGCTCGAGAAGAGCCCCGGATGGCCGTTTTGGCCTACTCCGGCCATCCCGCCGCCGCCGTCTTAACTCACCGCCGGCCGCTTCCGCCGCCGCCAGCCCGCCCCAAAGCACCCTAACCGTTAGATCTAAATCGGACGGTCCAATTTAGATCGGATCCAAGTCAAATATTCAGATACCGGTCAACCGTGTCGGTTTTGCACTAAAGCCCCTCTGTTTTTCCAAAATTAACCCGCCGTCCTCTTCTGTTGAAAAATATTTACAAAACAGCCCCTGTTTTTATGATCTAGCCCCTGCGTATAAGGTTTAATTACGAATTAGCCCTTAGATCTTGTTTTAGCCTTAACTTTCTCGTTTTAGATCCGTTTTCGATGATCTTTGCGCTCACGCGATCGTTGCAACGAGTAGAATAGTTTAGTAACCTCTTTTTGTACTGTTTTTGTTGATTGGTGTACTGTTTCTTATTGTTTGTACTTGTTTGCTTGCATGTGCGTGTGTGTGCGATAGACGATCCGCAGTTCGAGGAGCAGCAGCAAGATCAAGGCTTCGGAGGACCGGACCAGCAGCAGTTTGAGGAAGGCAAGTGACCCTAACCACCTTTCTGTCTATGCTTATTTACAAGAGTATTATGATGATTTAATTGGAACATGGAGAACCACCCAAGAAAACAGTACAACCACAATACTATATGGCTCTGGTCTTGGCTAAGTAACTAGATGATCTATATGTCGTGCTGGGGCGGTGATTGGTGGATTTTTCGGGTTATCGTGCTTTGAGGAGCGGGTGAAGGAAGCTTCGTCTTCTGAGGCACCGCAGAAAAAGGGACCAGTGCATACATATAGTGATTCTTTGGAAAGGCCTCGTAGCGTCCCTATGCAATCACACCTCGGAAGTGTGGTATTGTGCCTAGCTAGCACATTGCGTGGTTGGGTTCAAAGTTCTTCGGAACTTTTACGCGAATTGTGGTGAAAGTGTACAACCTCTGCAGAGTTAAAACTAACCGGTTAGCCGTGCTCACGGTCAAGAGCGGCTTGGACCCTCACATGATAATTGAACTTGAAGTTGATCTAAATCGATGATCTAATTTATGGTTAATTGTTGTTTATCTTTGTATATGCTTATCTTGTGGGTTTAATGGTATATACTTTTATCTAGCTAATGCTTGCTAATAAAACATGATCAACTAAAATTGCTGAGTGCAGTTAAACCGTGTCAGCTATCCCTTGAATTAGCCATGCATATATATTATAGTTGTTTTCTTGCCACTTGTTGAGTACCAACCATAAGTGTACTCACCCTTGCATACTTGCTGCTCAGACCGTAATAACAACTGTCCGGAGTTTCCAGAAGACTTCGAGGATTTCTAGGCGTATGTCTCCCAGTCATCTGCCTGTGCTGAAGAAGTTTCCGCTGCTACTCTATAGTCGTTTATTTATTCGCTTTAGATCTTCGGTTTTGTAATAAAGTCTTTAATACTCTCTTTACGTTTGCACTAGTTGTGATATTCACTTTATGTTTAATCATATGTGTGTAAACTGATCCTGGCGCACATATGAGATGCATTCGGTTTGCCTTCATAAACCGGGTGTGACAGAAGTGGTATCAGAGCAGTGTTGACTGTAGGACGTTAGCCTAGATAGAAATGGTCGAGAAATTAAGGTCTATCTTGCTTAGTGGCCATGCTCTTTCATGTTTTTTTTGCTTAATCTTTATTGCTAGCTTTTAATCTCATCCTTGATCACATACTTGTCTTTTCTTTCAAGTATGTTCTAAAACTTTTCAATCCTGTTCTTCAGATGGCCAGAACTAGGCAGACTGCTCGCAAGCGCACTGGAGGTCGTGCCTTCGCCCGTCGTACCGTACCTGCACCCGCTGAGCCAGTACCACCCCCAGCCCCAGCTCCAGTTCCAGCTCAGCCGGAGGAAGAGGTTGAGGAAGTGCCCGGGAGGGATTACTTCTTCGACGAAGACCAAGAAGGCAACATCCGGGAAGTTGATGCGGACGGGAACATACAGCCATCTCCACCGTCGCCGACGCCAGCACACGATCTAGGCCCGCCACTGGCCTATTTCGACGCTCAGGTTCCAGCGACCGCCGTCGCTGAGGGAGAAGAAGAGGAGGAGCCCCAGGAGATGTCAGAAGATGAAGCCCCAGCACCGCCGCCAGCACCTCCTGCTCCAGCAGCTTCAGCGCCTGCACCAGCTGGAGGAGACCCAGAAGGCCCAGAGGACCCGGACGATGAGGATGATGATGAAGACCCGCCAGAAGAAAGGGGACTGTACTGCGTCTACACCTCAACCCACGAGGAGGGTCACTTCCCCCTGCTGCTTCGGGACACGCTGGAAGAGCTTCACAACCCCGTGGCTCCCCTGTACAAGACAAGGCATTATGAAGACCCAGCGCTCGGCGACTACTTCGTCACTCGGGTCCACATAAGGGTGGATACTGGATCCCGAGGCATGATGACCGTCTCCGCACATGATTCCTCGACACCCATGGCGACCTACCGTGCCTCAGTAAGCCATGCTGCCATGAGGGCTCTCTGGTCTCTCAATCACACTAACCGCCGAGACTTGGAGAGCACAGACTATCAGCACCTTCCTCGCCGTGTCCGTGGGACCGAGCATACGGAGTTGACACTTGGAGAGGACGAGGAGAACCGCGTCAATGTCACAGTGCGAGCTCTCGCTGGAGTTGACACAGACTTAAGGAATGTCGTCAACCAGCTGGACGACACCCAAGACCGACTGAGAGAAGCTCACCACAGGATTCGCCAGCTAGAGGCCCAGCTCGCAGGAGAGGCGCCTCCACCTGTTCCAGAGGGGGAGCCTCCGCATCCCGCCTTGTCACCCCCGCGCAAGAGGCTTCGTTTCGGCGACCGTGGCTACCAGAACCGTTTCTATTAGATGATAGGCTTAAGAGTTTAGGTTGAGTCTTGTAAAGAGTCTTTTTGTAATCGCTAGCTAGTGAACGTTTGCTTAAGTGTGTTAGTTAATCAGTGTGTTTCAATGCTTGGTTTTGTGAACAATTGTGAGTTGGCTTTTTGAAATGATTGTGGTGTAATTATGGAGTGATGACCATAATTGCATCAAGTTTTTAATAAAGTTAGCTAGTTAGTAAAGCTTGGGGTTATCCATTTTAATTTATTTTGTCTCTATCTCGTCCTTGCACCTATATTTTACCATGATTATTTCATGAGTCTTACTTGTCTAACCGGTCAGATGGTGAACACCAGGTCCGGATCAGGAGTTGATCAGCCACCAGTGCAGCGTCAGAGAAGAGGCAACAACCAGCAACCCAACAACATGAGTGGAGGCAACAACCAGAACAACGGGCCACCGCCACCACCACCAGCAGGGATGGAGCAGTTCCTTGCTGCGCAGACACAGCTGCTGACTCAAATGGCCAACGCCATGGCCAATCTACAAGCTCAAGCGAACCAAGCTCCAGTACCACAGCCGCCACAGAGGGATCGCCACCGTGACTTCATGAGTCACAGACCTCCTACTTTCTCCCACTCACCAGATCCTCTTCACGCCGATGACTGGCTCAAGACCATTGATAAGATGCTGAACATAGTTCAGTGTACAGACAGGGAGAAGGTACTGTATGCTTCAGGTAGATTGGAAGGAACTGCAGCAGACTGGTGGGATGCATATACCGCCGCTCATGCTGATCAAAACAATATCACCTGGGATGAGTTCAGGACTCAATTCAGGGAGCATCATATACCTGAGGGTTTGATGAAGCTGAAGAGGCAGGAATTTCTAGCTCTGAAGCAAGGTGGAATGACCGTAAGTGAGTATCGGGACAAGTTCATCCAGTTGTCCCGTTATGCCTCCGCAGACGTGGCCACAGATGGGCAGAAGCAGGACTACTTCAGGCTAGGGTTGCTTGCACCTATCAGATATCAGTTGTTGGTGCACAGGTTTGAAAGCTTCCAGAAACTGGTGGACAATGCCATCGCCGTGGAGAATGCTCGCAAGGAGATGGGCGAGCAGAAGCGGAAGTTCGAGTCACAAAGCCAGTCTGGCAACTCGCGCCCGCGCTTTGGACCCCCACAAGGAAACCAGATTCGCCCAGGAGGACAGAATGCCAACTTTGGGCAGAACCAGTATCAGTACCCGCGCCAAGTTCAGCAGAATCAACAGAATCAGCAGTCGGCGCAACGTTTCAACCCCCAGCAGAACCGTCAGAACACTCCTGTCGGCAACCCCGTGAGGAACAACAACACAGCCCCTACTGGGTCCACCGTGTGTTTCAAGTGTGGTGGACATGGTCATTATGCGAACCGTTGTCCCAATCCTCCTCAAAACACTCCTGCTCAGAACAATGCTAGTGGACAGAGGCAGACTCCGCAGCAGCAGCCCAGGAACAACAATCAGACCCCGCAGAGCAACAGAGGACAGCAGAACTACGTCCATGGCAGGGTCAACCATGTGGCTGCAGACACCGCTCAGGAGGCTCAGGACGCTGTATTCGGTATGTTCTTAGTCAACTCAGCCCCTGCATCAGTTTTATTCGATTCTGGAGCATCGCATACTTTTATATCTACTCAATACATGGCCAAGCACTCCATACCGCTTTGCACCATGCCTAGAGCTATGCTAGTAAACTCACCCGGGGGAACTATGAGAGCTATGTACCAGTGCCACGGAATTAAAATTCAGATTATGGGTAGAGAGTTTGATGCAAGACCTATAGTTCTGGATTCGGATGGAATTGATGTTATCCTTGGGATGGACTGGTTAACCAAGCACGATGCTGTCATTCAATGTGCCAAGAGATCAGTGCTCCTTACCAGCCCAGCAGGTGAAAGGTTTGAGTTCTTTGCAACCACTCCAACACCAGCAGATTGTACGGTGAACCAGATGAAGGCTGCTCTGATAGAGGACATCAGGATAGCATGCGAGTACTCAGATGTGTTCCCCGATGACTTGCCAGGTATGCCACCTGAACGTGACATTGAGTTCATTATAGATCTTTTACCTGGTACTGCACCTATTGCTAAGAGACCATATAGGATGTCCGCTGGTGAACTAGAAGAACTTAAGAAACAATTAAAGGAATTGTTAGATAAGAAATTTATTCGTGCTAGTTCATCACCATGGGGAGCCCCAGTGATCTTTGTGGACAAGAAGGATGGTACACAGAGGATGTGTGTGGACTACAGGTCATTAAATGAAGTTACCATCAAGAACAAGTATCCGTTGCCTCGTATAGAAGATTTGTTTGACCAGCTGAGAGGAGCCAAGGTATTCTCTAAGATTGATCTGAGGTCAGGGTATCACCAGTTGAGGATACGACCCTCGGATATTCCCAAGACCGCTTTCACTACCAGATATGGGTTGTATGAATATACGGTTATGTCATTCGGGTTGACCAATGCACCAGCTTACTTCATGTACCTGATGAATAAGGTGTTTATGGAGTACCTCGACAAGTTCGTAGTGGTGTTCATTGATGATATATTGGTGTACTCCAAGAATGAGGAAGAACATGAGGAACACTTGAGGCTTGTTTTGCAGAAGCTCAGGGAGCATCAGTTGTACGCCAAGCTCAGCAAATGTGAATTTTGGTTGAACGAGGTTTCATTTCTTGGTCATGTCATCACAGATGGAGGAATTGCAGTTGATCCCAGCAAGGTCAGAGATGTGTTGAAGTGGGAACCACCTCAGACAGTGTCAGAAATCCGGAGTTTCTTAGGACTCGCAGGCTACTACAGAAGATTTATAGAAGGCTTCTCCAAGATAGTGAAACCCCTTACCTCGCTACTGGAGAAAGGAAAAGAGTTTGTATGGTCAGAGGAGTGCCAAGCCAGTTTTGAAGAATTAAAGAAGCGACTGACTACAGCTCCCGTGTTGGCTATGCCAGACATTCACAAGAGTTTTGATATATATTGTGATGCATCTCGTCAGGGACTTGGTTGTGTGCTAATGCAAGAGGGACATGTGATTGCTTATGCGTCTCGACAGTTAAGGAAGCATGAGCAGAACTACCCCACTCATGATTTGGAGTTAGCAGCCGTGGTGCATGCCTTGAAGATATGGAGGCACTATTTGCTGGGACATAGGTGTCAGATCTACACAGATCACAAGAGTCTGAAGTACATATTCACTCAGAATGATCTCAACCTGAGACAGAGAAGATGGTTAGAGCTCATAAAGGATTATGACCTGGAGATACACTACCATCCAGGGAAAGCTAATGTGGTTGCAGATGCTTTGAGCCGCAAGAGCCATGTAAATGCAATGAGAGTTAGGCAGATGCCCCAGGAATTGTGTTGGGAGTTTGAGAAACTCAACCTTGGTTTTGTTGGTCACACCGAGGGAATCACCATAGAAGTCGAGCCGACTCTTGAGCAAGAGATACGGAAGGGTCAGCTTGAGGATGATAAGATCAAAGAGATCAAGGAGCTGATGGAAAAAGGCAAGGCACCTGATTTTACTGAGGATGAACATGGAACTGTGTGGTTCAGAAAGAGGATATGTGTGCCAGAGGTGGATCATCTGCGAGAAAAGATTCTAAAAGAAGCCCATGATTCCGCCTATTCGATTCATCCAGGCAGTACCAAAATGTACCAGGACTTGAAAGAAAGATATTGGTGGTATGGTATGAAGCGTGATGTTGCAGCTCACGTGGCCATATGTGATGTGTGTCAGAGAGTCAAGGCAGAACATCAGAGACCAGCCGGTTTGTTGCAACCATTGAAAATACCAGAATGGAAATGGGAAGAAATTGGTATGGATTTCATTGTGGGGTTACCACGTACAAAGGATGGCTATGATTCCATATGGGTTATTGTGGATAGGTTGACAAAGGTAGCTCACTTCATCCCAGTGAAGACTACTTACTCAGGAGCTAAACTGGCAGAGCTATACATATCCAGGATTGTCTGCTTACATGGGGTACCTAAGAAGATTGTGTCCGATAGAGGTACTCAGTTCACGTCACGGTTTTGGCAGAAGTTGCATGAGTCAATGGATACGAAGCTAAACTTCAGTTCAGCGTACCACCCGCAGACGGATGGGCAGACAGAAAGGACCAATCAGGTGTTAGAGGACATGCTTAGGGCTTGTGCTCTAAAGCACGGAGGCAGTTGGGATAAGAGCTTGCCGTACGCAGAGTTTTCATACAACAACAGTTACCAGGCCAGCTTGAAGATGGCACCGTTTGAGGCACTATATGGAAGGAAGTGCAGAACTCCATTATATTGGAGTGAGACGGGAGAAAGCCAGTTGTTCGGTCCAGAGATCATCAAAGAGGCCGAACGACAAGTACAGATTGTTAGAGATAATCTGAAAGTGGCACAGTCGAGGCAGAAGAGCTATGCAGACAAGGGACGTAGAGAGTTGATCTTTGAAGAAGGAGATTTTGTGTATCTCAAAGTATCACCTATCAGAGGTTTGCGCAGATTCAAAGTTAAAGGGAAGTTGTCACCTCGTTACATCGGACCATTCAAGATCTTGGCCCGGAGGGGTGAAGTAGCTTATGAGCTAGAACTACCGGCCCGATTATCCGATGTGCACAATGTGTTCCATATATCTCAGTTGAGAAAGTGTTTGAGGGTGCCAGATGAGAAATTGCCCCTGGAGGAACTGAATGTGCAAGATGATCTGACTTATACCGAGTATCCAGTCAAAATTCTGGACACGTTAGAGAGGATTACTCGGAGTAAGAGGATACGGATGTGTAAAGTTCAGTGGAGTCATCATGCAGAGAATGAGGCTACTTGGGAAAGAGAAGATGAGTTACAGGCAGAATTCCCCCAGCTCTTTGCTAGCCCAGCCGAATCTCGAGGACGAGATTCCTTTTAAGGGGGGTAGGTTTGTAACACCCGTATTTTCAAATTAGGAACCTAAGTAAATTTAATTAGGTTTGTTATAGGCTCGATAAGGTTTTATTTAATTTTATCTTGAATTTAGAGCATTTGCCGGAAGTTAAATAAAATACCTAGCCATAAAATAAATGTAAGGAAAATAGGTTTGTGCATCTCATGCTGCTTTGCATTTTTATTTGCTTGTTGTTCAACTTAAGTTCAAATCTTTGAGTTTGAATTTAATTTGAAAGTGTTTGAATCATTTTGGAAAAATGGAAAGTCTTTTCTTTTTCTCCCACTCTTTCAGCCCGGCCCACCTTTCTTTGTTTTCTCTTTTCTCCTTTTTCGCGGGCCGTTTTCTTTTGTTTTGGCCCAGCTGGCGCCCCACCTCTTTCCTCCCCGCCGGCCCGTTCGCCTCGCCTTTCGGCCCGTTCCGGCCCAGCGCCCTTTCCCCCTCCCTGACTCACCGCCAGGCGGGCCCCGCCTGTCGGGAGCGTCCCCTTCCCCCGACCGAGCCGGACTCAAGCTTAGAGTCCGACTCGATCCCGCGCGCCCCGCCGCGTTTCCCCTCGGGCCCTCACGCCCAGGCGCCTCGGCCGCCCCTATAAAAGCAACGCCAGGCCCCCCCCCCTAGAACCCTAAACCGCAGCCGCAGCCGCAGCCGCCGCTTTCGCAAAAAAACCTAGCCCGCGCCGCCGCCATTGTTGAAGCTTCTCGGAGCTTCGCCGCGCCGCCGTTCCGTTTCGATTCCTCGTCGACATCACTGCTCCGGAGCTCCGCCGTGGTGAGAGGAACCTCGCCGATCTTTTATCTCCCTCCCTCTCGCTCTGTTTCGGCCGCAGTCGCTCGCCGGAGATTTCGCTCCGCCATGCACCGCCGCTAGCCCGCTCCGCTGTCCTAGCGCCCTTCCAAACCCCCTAATTGAGCTCGCGAACTCGCGAGCTCGCTAACCGTGCAACCCGCGCTCGAGAAGAGCCCCGGATGGCCGTTTTGGCCTACTCCGGCCATCCCGCCGCCGCGCGCCGCCGTCTTAACTCACCGCCGGCCGCTTCCGCCGCCGCCAGCCCGCCCCAAAGCACCCTAACCGTTAGATCTAAATCGGACGGTCCAATTTAGATCGGATCCAAGTCAAATATTCAGATACCGGTCAACCGTGTCGGTTTTGCACTAAAGCCCCTCTGTTTTTCCAAAATTAACCCGCCGTCCTCTTCTGTTGAAAAATATTTACAAAACAGCCCCTGTTTTTATGATCTAGCCCCTGCGTATAAGGTTTAATTACGAATTAGCCCTTAGATCTTGTTTTAGCCTTAACTTTCTCGTTTTAGATCCGTTTTCGATGATCTTTGCGCTCACGCGATCGTTGCAACGAGTAGAATAGTTTAGTAACCTCTTTTTGTACTGTTTTTGTTGATTGGTGTACTGTTTCTTATTGTTTGTACTTGTTTGCTTGCATGTGCGTGTGTGTGCGATAGACGATCCGCAGTTCGAGGAGCAGCAGCAAGATCAAGGCTTCGGAGGACCGGACCAGCAGCAGTTTGAGGAAGGCAAGTGACCCTAACCACCTTTCTGTCTATGCTTATTTACAAGAGTATTATGATGATTTAATTGGAACATGGAGAACCACCCAAGAAAACAGTACAACCACAATACTATATGGCTCTGGTCTTGGCTAAGTAACTAGATGATCTATATGTCGTGCTGGGGCGGTGATTGGTGGATTTTTCGGGTTATCGTGCTTTGAGGAGCGGGTGAAGGAAGCTTCGTCTTCTGAGGCACCGCAGAAAAAGGGACCAGTGCGTACATATAGTGATTCTTTGGAAAGGCCTCGTAGCGTCCCTATGCAATCACACCTCGAAAGTGTGGTATTGTGCCTAGCTAGCACATTGCGTGGTTGGGTTCAAAGTTCTTCGGAACTTTTACGCGAATTGTGGTGAAAGTGTACAACCTCTGCAGAGTTAAAACTAACCGGTTAGCCGTGCTCACGGTCAAGAGCGGCTTGGACCCTCACATGATAATTGAACTTGAAGTTGATCTAAATCGATGATCTAATTTATGGTTAATTGTTGTTTATCTTTGTATATGCTTATCTTGTGGGTTTAATGGTATATACTTTTATCTAGCTAATGCTTGCTAATAAAACATGATCAACTAAAATTGCTGAGTGCAGTTAAACCGTGTCAGCTATCCCTTGAATTAGCCATGCATATATATTATAGTTGTTTTCTTGCCACTTGTTGAGTACCAACCATAAGTGTACTCACCCTTTCATACTTGCTGCTCAGACCGTAATAACAACTGTCCGGAGTTTCCAGAAGACTTCGAGGATTTCTAGGCGTATGTCTCCCAGTCATCTGCCTGTGCTGAAGAAGTTTCCGCTGCTACTCTATAGTCGTTTATTTATTCGCTTTAGATCTTCGGTTTTGTAATAAAGTCTTTAATACTCTCTTTACGTTTGCACTAGTTGTGATATTCACTTTATGTTTAATCATATGTGTGTAAACTGATCCTGGCGCACATATGAGATGCATTCGGTTTGCCTTCATAAACCGGGTGTGACAACAACTACTACAACACAATGAAGGTTGGAGACTTTATAACAAATTGGACTACCCAAGCATGATGATATCCTGTGGAAGGTAATCACATGAACATCCACAAACTAATGAAGCAGATTATATTCCATCTTGACATTGAACATCAAATTGGACCATTCAAAAAACGTACACTAATGCCTCACCTTGTCTGTCATCATACTCTCGAGCTCGTTCGTTCGTGTATGCTTCAAAGACATTCCAACTTTCTTACATCATTGCGTGGGTGCTCGTTAGTAGGTTTATTGAGTTGAAAGAATGTCTACTGAGCCTTGAAAGTTTGTATGTATTTGTCGCAAATAAACCCTTTACAATAGAATGGTAGTGCCTATTTGAGTCAGAAAAACCATTATGGCATGCATGCCGTCAATAATATGTTTATTTTGACTGTGTTTAGTTCGCGAAAAAGTTTGGGTTTTGGTACTGTAGCATATTTTGTTATTATTTGACAATTAATGTCCAATCATGGACTAATTATGCTTAAAAGATTCATCTCGTATGAATCAGTTATACTGTGTAATTAGTTCTTTTTTCAACTACATTTAATACTCCTTACATGTGTCCAAAGATTCGATGTGACGGATACTGTAGAACTTTTTTGCCAACTAAACAGGGCTTCGATCACTACCTTTTAACATAAGTAAATTTATGAGATGAGATTTCTGCAGCAAGATTTATTTTGAAAATTAATCTCCTTATCTTTCATGTTTTTATACCTACAATTACTATTCAAAATACTTAGTTCAGCAGATGGTCCTACAAAAAATATATTAACTAGCACAGGAATCTCTTATTTCTGTTATGCACAGTAACAAGAGACATGCATGATTACAGAACAGCCGTCCTCATGCCATATCATTTTACCTAAGTAGGTTTCAATCTTATCTTTTGCTTGGATAAAAAATAGTGTTAGATTTAGTCTCACATCGAAAATTGATGGTGGTGAGCACAACATATAAGGTGGGACCGCAGTTCTCACCCATCAGGCTAGTCTTTTGGGTTGAGTTTTAAGCCTGAGGTCTTGATTGGTTGGGCGCCGGCTCGTGAGTATAGCGGGCTGAGCCGGTTTCCATTGCGCACTCTAACAAAAAGGAATTTAAGCACTGTGAATATCTTTCCTTCCTTGACTGTCTTATTTCGTTATGTGCGCATACTTGTCAGGCAAGCTCTATATAAAGTGCAAGTAGGTGCAGCAGAAGAATCACCACACACTCAGATCCTTGAAGCATCCACTAGTAGCAAAATGGCTATCTTAGGGGCCCAGAAGAGGTCCTTCTTCCTTCGGCTTGTGGCAACGCTCATCAGTATTCTGATTGCATGGCCCTGCCCACCATATTCCTTAGCCACAGCATCCACACTCCATAATTCATCTGAAACAGATCGACAAGCCCTTTTGTGCCTGAAATCCCTGCTGTCTAGCCCTGCTGGAGCCTTAGACTCATGGAGAGACGACTCACTTTCATTCTGCGATTGGCGAGGGGTCTCATGCAGTGGCAGCAAGGCAGCTCGTGTTGTCGCTCTTGACCTTGCAGAGCTAAACATAACAGGAAAAATTCCTCCTTGCATTGCTGACCTTCATTTCATTGATACGATCGACATGGCTTACAATCAAATAAATGGCCCCATACCCCCAGAGATAGGCAAATTAACCCGGCTGAAGTACCTCAACCTCAGCATGAACTCCATCACTGGGAGGATTCCATATTCCATATCATTTTGTTCCAAGCTTGAGGTTATCAGACTAATCAACAACTCCATCGAAGGTGAGATCCCTCCAAGTCTTGCCAAGTTACAGTTCCTTCAGCAAATTGTTCTTAGTAATAACAACCTTGGCGGAAGAATCCCTTTGGGGATTGGATTGCTTCCAAAGTTGCAGTATCTGTTTCTCCCAAGTAACAACCTTGTGGGTAGTATTCCTGAATCCTTGGGCAACAGTCCATCGCTCGCCATTGTTTTTCTTCGGAACAATAGCTTAACGGGTGGCCTTCCACTTATGTTGGCAAATTGCTCAACACTGTACTACCTTGACCTCATACAAAACAAGCTCAGTGGAAACATCCCCTCTACTCTCTTCAATAGCACATCACTTGTTACATTAGATCTCTCAGATAATGAATTCTCTGGGATCATCCCGTCATCCTCCATGATGTCCCCACCAATACAATATATTAGCTTAGCAAAAAACAACTTCTCCGGAGTTATACCTGCCACATTTGGAAACTTCTCTTTTCTTTCCACCTTGCTCCTTTCTGAAAATAACTTGCAAGGAAGCATCCCTGAAAGTTTAGCTAGAATTCAGGTATGGGAAGCATTAGACATGGCTTATAACAATTTATCAGGCACAGTACCACAGAAACTTTACAACAAAACATCACTCAGCTACCTTGGCCTTGGTGTAAACCAACTTGTGGGAAGAATTCCTAGTGACATTGGCAACACTCTTCCGAACATCGAAACACTGGTCATGGAAGGAAACAAATTTGAGGGCCCGCTGCCTGTGACCTTAGTCAATGCCTCCAAACTCCAAGCATTAGAATTCCGTGATAATGCATTCACTGGGGTAGTCACTGCCCAACTTGATTCAGTTGGACCTTGGTGCAAACCAGCTTGAAACAATAGACTGGACTTTCTTGTCTTCGGCATCAAACTCTACTGAACTTCAATTAATATATTTGGACAATAACAAGTTAGAAGGAACATTACCAAATTCCATTGGCAATCTCTCAAGGAGCCTTCAACAGTTGTTCCTGACAGAAAATAACTTCACTGGAACTATACCATCTGAGATAGGAAACCTCAAAAACCTCACAATTCTCCAATTAGGGGGGAATAAATTCCTTGGAACCATTCCTGATACACTTGGAAACCTTGACAACTTGTTTATCTTAAGCTTGGCACACAATAATCTTTTTGGTGAGATCCCACAGTCAATTGGGAAATTGGAAAGGTTAGGTCAACTTTATGTCCAGGAGAACAATTTAAGCGGTTCAATACCTCCGAGCATAGGAGGCTGTAAGAGTTTGGTGATACTGAACCTATCGCATAATGTCTTCCAAGGAAGCATCCCGCCTGAGCTCCTCACCATTTCTTCTCTTTCTGGAGGCCTAGACTTGTCCTACAATAAACTCACCGGATCCATATCATCTACCATTGGTGACCTCTTTAATCTTGAATCCCTTGATATATCCAACAATCAGTTATCCGGAGAGATTCCTCACACACTTGGTGAGTGCCTTCACCTGGAATCCATCCATCTAGAGGTGAACTTTCTTTCTGGAAGTATCCCATCATCACTCATGAGCTTAAGAGGCATGACTGAGATGGACCTTTCTGTAGGACCGGAAAATGCGACCAGAGGGGGGGTGAATGGGAGCAACTCAAAAATAATTTCGCACGGAAGCAAACAGATCAAACTCCCAAATTTCAAGAACTTTAGCAAATTAGATCCAAACGCGAGGAAACTCAAAACATAGGTTTACAAGATCACTAGAAATCTATTCTCAAAATATTATGCAAGGAAATTAAATATAAAATACGGATCAAGAAAACCTAGATTGAAACCGACGATAAACCTGACGAAGAACAAATAGGCACGATGCAATGAAACGAAGAACAATACTTAATGATAAAGTATTAAACCAAGTACTTGTTCTTACAGAATTGCATCTAGCCTCCGCCCGATCGTCCTCCCTCTCTTGATTAGAGAGATCAACAAAAATCCCTCACTAGGAATTAAACCCTAGGCTAGACTGGAGAGAAGAGTGCACGCAAGAAGAGCTTCAGGGAGGCGGCTACTGTTCACGGCGGCTACTGTAGCGCGGAACTGTTCACGGCGGCTACTGTAGCAACGCCCCCCCCCCCCCCCAAAACCCTAAAAACGCATACCCCTCAATCCTAGGTGCCGCATATTTATAACCCATAGGGTGCCACTACCTAAATTACAAATTTGCCATTACGTAAATCAAATTAACGTAATCGGCGCGTATCACGCAATATCATCCTCCACGGCAAACAATCTCGATGTCCGCGATCCTTCCATCTAGCACCATGACGTCCCGTGATCTCGCCGCACGATGATCCGGAATCTTCTCGCGATCGACAATTGTCCCCATCTTCGGCCACGTCCGCCGCAACGAACGTCCGGGATCTTGGTTTTGTGGCTTAACCAAGAAACCGTCCACCAACGTTCTCTCGCTGTGTCGTCAGGTACAGTAGACATACACCGCACGATCTCAAATCCCTCGAACGCAAGTCTTGATCCACCCTTCACCGCTCTCAGTCCATCGGCGTGGCATCATATCTTCATTCTTCACACGTCGCCGCATGTTCAGTCTCCACCTATCACCTGCAACGACACCAACCAAGAGAAACGTCACACGCACACTGTGTTGTTCAATCACTCATCACAAGGTCCTAGCCCCACGGGCATCTCAATCTCCCCCTTGATGAGTGCTAGCAACAAAAGCTAGGCTCGACACAATCAAGACAAATACAAGAGTAACTGAAAAGCTCCAAAGCTGACAAACTCCCCCTGTCAAAATGCTCAAACTCAACCTCCCCCTGAGACTCAGCAACATTTCAAAAGCATAATCTCAGCAAGAAAAATTAACTCCCCCTGCAAAATGAATTTGTGTCACTCATTCTCCCCCTTGTTGACAAAGCACTCCATCAAGTAAAAGATACATGAGGGGACGGCACAGATAGAAGCTTCAGAGACATATATCAAATACTTATACCAGCGAACCAGCAAAACCAGCTGTTCAGAAAAGCAGCAACACAATGCAATGACCATAGAAATTTAAATTAGAGCCTTTTGAAAACCAATTAGTCAGACCATGCAAACAAATTCAAGGCCAGTATCAAGCTGAAGACAAGACATATAGCAAGCTCACACGATGGGTAACAAAGCTTCCAATCAAAGTTCACTGCAAATGCTTGAATCAGGTCTATGCCATGAAAGACAAACCCGTGGCACACACAACACCTGCGACTGGGGCAAGCTGTGAGTAACCAACTTAGGCTGCCATGCCTAAAGCACAAGTCTGTATATACAAACCCAAATCTCAGCATCATATATATATATATATATATATATATATATATATATATATATATATATATATATATATATATATATATATATATATATATTGTTCCCAATGTTATATGCTGAATACTGAACCCATTTTTCTTTTGTTGTCCCTGCTGATCTGGGATCTTTTGACAGCCCCTGGACTATAGAGTGCCCGGTTCATGTGTGTCTTTGCGACACAAAGAACATTTGTTCTTTCATAGGCCCAAAAGAAGCTACATTCACAGTGACGAACCGGTCTTTGACCCATTGAAAGGAGCCAAAACCGAACCGTGAGCAAGATATATGTCGAGTATTCAACCAGATACTAGAACAAGAACATGTAAACAAGCCTGATAAAATCATGAAGTATCTGTGTGCTGTTTTCAAAACAAAATATGGTCACCCAAAGCATCACAACCTCTCCAAAGGCATTTATCACAAATTCGCTGAAACAAGTATAAGGCATATGTAACCGAAGCGACAAAAACATTGATACTAGAAAGGATAACACACACCAAACTCACCACGCAAACGTGCAAACGTGGCTTGATCGAGTGGTTTAGTTAAAATATCAGCCAACTGCTGACTAGTATCAACATGCTTAAGCTCAATATCACCCTTTTCAACATGATCTCTTAGAAAATGATAACGAACATCAATATGTTTCGTTTTAGAATGCAGCACAGGATTCTTAGCAACACTGATGGCACTGGTGCTATCACACAATAGAGGAACATGAGAAAACGACAAACCAAAATCGCGAAGGGTAGCTATCATCCATAAAAGCTGAGAACAACAACTAGCAGCCGCAACATACTCGGCCTCTGTAGTAGATTGAGCAACATTGGATTGTTTTCTAGAGGACCAAGAAACAAGAGAAGAACCCAAAAACTGGCAAGTACCTGATGTAGATTTTCTATCCAAACGACACCCAGCAAAATCAGCATCCGAATAACCACACAAACTGAGCGTCGAAGAAACAGAGTACCAAAGACCAAATTCAGGAGTGAAACGAAGGTACCTCATTATGCGCTTCACCGCCTGACGGTGAGAGGTCCTGGGAGACGCCTGAAAACGAGCGCACAGGCACACAGCAAAGTGTATATCCGGTCTCGTCGCAGTCAAGTACAAAAGTGACCCAATCATGCTTCTATATTCCTTCTGATCCACGGATTCTCCATCTTCATCAGCATCCAAAGCTGCGCTAGTCGGAATGGGCGTTGAAATTGGCTTAGCATCAGCCATGTCGAACTTCTTCAGGACATCCATTGTATATTTTCCCTGATGCACAAATGTCCCTTCCTGTGTTTGTTTAATTTGCAATCCTAGGAAAAAGGTCAACTCACCCATCATAGACATCTCAAACTCCTTACTCATTGATTCTGCAAACTTTGCAACAAGAAAATGAGACGAACCACCAAAAATGATATCATCCACGTATATCTGAACTATTAGAGAATTATTGCCTTGTCTGAGGAGAAATAAAGTTTTATCAACAGAACCCATTTTGAACCCATTTTCAAGTAGAAAAGTTTTCAGTCTAGCATACCAAGCACGAGGTGCTTGCTTCAACCCATATAAAGCCTTTTGTAACTTGAAAACATGATTAGGAAATTTAGGATGTTCAAAACCAGGGGGTTGTTTAACATAAACTTCCTCTTCTATATACCCATTCAAAAAGGCACTCTTCACGTCCATTTGATAAAGCTTAAAACCACGTGAGGCAGCAAAAGCAAGCAAAATGCGAATAGCTTCTAAACGAGCAACAGGAGCAAAAGTTTCACCATAATCAATACCCTCCTTTTGACAGAAACCCTGAGCCACCAATCTGGCTTTGTTTCTGACAACAAGACCATCTTCCCCTTGTTTGTTCTTAAAAACCCATTTAGTACCAATTGGTTTGCAAGAAAAAGGTGGATCAACCAAAACCCAAACCTGATTCCGTTCAAAATTTTCTAACTCCTCATGCATGGCATTGACCCAATTAGAATCAGACAGCGCATGTCCAACATCACGGGGTTCAAAAGAGGCAACAAATGCAGAATGCGCAAGGACACATTGATTTCTAGATTTATACCTTGTTGTGCGCTCATTCAAGTTACCTATCATTTGTTGAGGTGGATGGCGACGCTGAATATGTCGAGGTGCTGTTCTAACAGAAGTTGCCTCCCCCTCAATTGTAGCTGGTTCATGATCAACAGTAGGTATAGCTGGAGGATCTGCTGTGGATGTGAAAAGCTCTGAAGGCCCTTCGTCTATCGTGCTGCTAGGTGTCTGAATGGGAGTTGCCTTGAGCACAGCTGGATCCTCTGTTGCATCATCATCATCGTCAAGTCCATCAACCTCATCTTCAAAAATGTTTTGTCCAATCTCATCATCACCTGCACACTCAAAAGCAGAAGAGAAACAAGGCATCGTCTCGTCGAAGGTGACCTCACATGTCTCCTCGATGCGATTAGTATCAAGATTAAGAACCCGGTAAGCTCGCCCTTGCAAAGCATACCCCAAGAACAACCCATCAGAAGAACGTGATTCAAATTTGTCCAAATTTCCTTTTTTCAGAATAAAGCATTTACAACCAAATACGCGAAAATGAGAAACTTTTGGACAACGACCATATCTCAACTCATAAGATGTTTTCCCCAGAAAAGCTCTCAGAAAAATACGATTAGCAACATAGCAAGCGGTATTAATCGCCTCAGCCCAAAAACGTCTAGGGGTTTTATGTTCATCAAGCATTGTCTTAGCCATCTCAACAAGCGTTCGATTTTTCCTTTCAACAACACCATTCTGAGGGGGGACATACGGTGAGGAAAACTGATGATCAAGACCCTGTTCTGAACAAAAAGCTTTCATTCGAGCATTCTTGAATTCTGTGCCATTATCACTGCGAATTGCTCTAACGACATTATTGGATAACTCATTTTTCAGCTTTAGAACAAGATCATGAATAAATTGAAAAGCCTCATCCTTGGATTCCAAAAAGAACACCCATGAATAACGAGAAAAATCATCCACAATGACGAGCACATACCACTTCCCACCAGCAGAACGGACACGGGCTGGACCTACAGTATCCATATGTAACAACTCACCCGGTCGTTCTGTCATCACCTGAGTCACAGGTGCATGAGAAGCCGCAATCATTTTGCCATGTTTGCAAGGAGCACAAACCAAATCTTTCTCAAACTTGAGTTTCGGTAAACCATCTATCAAACCCATCGAACTCAAACGGCATAGTAAATCAAAGCTCAAGTGACCCAAACGACGATGCCACTTCCAAATGGGGAGAGAACCATGAGCAACCAAACAACGAGCTTGTCCAAAAGATTTAGAGAAATCAACCATGAAAATTCGTCCAAAGGGGGAGATTTGACAAACAAGGTTACCGATAGAATCTAGAACTCGCGAATTGCCTTTCTTAAAACGCACTTCAAAACCATCATCAAGAAGTTGTGAGACAGAAAGCAAGTTATAATGTAAGTTCCGTACCTTCGCGACGTCCTTTAGCATGAATTTATTGGTTACCTTGATACACCCATGTGCCATCACTTTTCCTTTACTATTGTCCCCGAATGTAATGTATTCTTTACCGCTCGCGGGGGTGAGGCTGGAGAACCATCTATCATCTCCGGTCATGTGACGCGAACAACCAGAGTCCATTATCCATATGTTCTCCTCGCCTCCATCCTGCAATCAATAACGAACACGAGAGTGAGCTAATGACTCAACACTGGGGTTAGGATAATGCAATGAAAACCAGTGCTGGGCCATTTGCTCAAAAGAAGCATTAGCAAAATCAAATCTCTCGAAAGAACGAAGATGCCCACGAGGGGGAAAATGTGGCATGTCATTCCTATATGACGCAGGGGCACTATTACGTGAGCGAAAACTAGAAAAGCGAACAACTGGCGCACGTCTAGAGTCACTACGATCATAGGCACCATGTGCAGGGTACCGATCACGTCGTTCAGCACGCTTCCTACGGAAGCAAAACTCCGCCAAATGACCATCACGATCACAAAAATCGCAATGGTAAATATTTTGAGTAGGAGCAACGACAACCTTAGCCTTAGAAGTGGAACCAGAAAAATCAGGCTTAAGGTTATCCAAATGTTCACAAGTTGGTGGCCATGTGTTATTCAGGCTTTTAAAGTGTTTGGGTTTAACCCTCCAAACCTGCTTTTTAGGAACAGACTTGGGAGGTTCTACCACAAAACCTTCAGGTGAGACCGGTGGACTCTTCTCACTGGGAGTAGGCCCATTGTTCTCACCATCTGCATTCTTTTTACCAAAAGTACGCTTCAAATCATAACCAACACCAAAATGTTCACCCCTTTTAATTTGTGCAATAGTCATACCAATCTGGGGCTCACGCACAGAACACCAACCAAGGATTGTTCTCAAATGAGTGTTTTCTTCTTCTAAAGCAGCATTGTCCTTCTTTAAGATGGAAATTTCAGCAACAAAAGTAGGACAAGTCAAACACTCAGGTAAAACAGGACAAGTGTGTTTCTCCAACTGAACAATATGACATTTAGCAACATTCAACTCAGTTTGCAAAATTGGACAAGTAGCACAAGCACCAAGTAAAACAGAACGAGAGCGAAGTTCTTCCAATTCAATCTTAGCACAATCAAATTTATCAACTAAAACAGCATGCTTAGATTGCAATTCAGAAATAGAAACCATATGAATAGAACATTCCTCACATTCTACAGCAACAGGTGTAGCATCTTTTAGTGTTTTTAATTCAGCAGATATTCTATCATGATCAGCCTTAAGTCTTGCTAGAATTTTATTTTGTTTATCAACAAGTTTAGTCAACTCTTCAATTTCTTCTTCAGCAGAATTTTGTACCTCATTATCAGAAGAGTCGTTGCTACAGTCATATGCATCACCCTCATTTAAAGCCATAGTGCACATGCCTCCCTTGATGTCAGCAAGAAAACAGAGTCCTCCATCATTGGTCTTTTTGGGCTTCTCATCTTCGGACTCTGAATCACTAGAGTTGTAGGAGGCATCTGAATCAAAGCTACCCAGCGAAGAAAAGAGAACATGTGCAGCCTTCTTGATTTGCTTGTCAGTAAACTTCTGTTGTCCCTTCTTTCTCCCACGCCTATCACTCTTGTTCTTCCTGTCCCTTGATTGTTCCTGGCGCCTGTAGCTGTTGCCATGCTCCGGTGCCTTCACCTTGCTTGGACAATCAGCAATGAAGTGTCCACGCTCACCACAGTTGAAGCATCCTTCTGAACGCCTTCTATTTCGCCTGTTTTCATATACCCGCTTGAACTTGTTGGTGAGCAAAACAAGCTGATCATCATCAAATACCTCCAACTCATCATCTGCAATATGGCACAAGGAGGACAAAGCAAAACTAGGAGTAGATGAAAGATTAGCATTAGTGTTAGTACTCCCAGAAACCAAAGCCATTGGAATATTTGAAGAAGAACCAGCTGTGGGATTGTTAAGCTTTTTTCGAAATTGGATGTCGATCTCTTTGGATTTAAGCTTACTGAAAAGCTCATCAGTTGTAAGAGTCTCATAATTAGTAGACTCAACAATCGCTTCCACTTTTGTGCCCCAAACATCCAAGTCGAGTGCATGCAACAATTTGAGAGCCCTTGCATGATCATCATACGGCATAACCGTTATGTTGGCTTTCATTTTGTTGACAAGACTCAAAAATCGAGCGAAAAGATTTTCGATAGACTCACCAGGCGATTGCATAAAATTATCATATTCGCGCCTGTAAGTTTCAAATAACCGGATCTTCACTGCGTTGGTGCCCTCATGAAAATTTTGTAGAGTAGACCAAATCTCATGAGCAACTTGTTTGTCAGAAACACGATCAAATTCAGATTTGCTCAAAGCAGCAAAGAGAAAATCTACAGCTTTGTTATTGTTTTCATATTTTGTAGCGTGAGCTGCATTTGAGGGATCAACTGGAATCACATAAGTCGTATCAATTGTAATATTCCAAATCGCAATCCCTTTCCCCTTGAGAAAGGCACTCATGCGAGCCTTCCAGTACGGGTAATCGGTTCCATCAAAAGCAGGTGGATGTGAAGACGAAGTCATGATCGCCACAAGTGAATTTCACAACAGATTAGGTATGAGAAAACCTTAACCGGCTCTGATACCAATTGTAGGACCGGAAAATGCGACCAGAGGGGGGGTGAATGGGAGCAACTCAAAAATAATTTCGCACGGAAGCAAACAGATCAAACTCCCAAATTTCAAGAACTTTAGCAAATTAGATCCAAACGCGAGGAAACTCAAAACATAGGTTTACAAGATCACTAGAAATCTATTCTCAAAATATTATGCAAGGAAATTAAATATAAAATACGGATCAAGAAAACCTAGATTGAAACCGACGATAAACCTGACGAAGAACAAATAGGCACGATGCAATGAAACGAAGAACAATACTTAATGATAAAGTATTAAACCAAGTACTTGTTCTTACAGAATTGCATCTAGCCTCCGCCCGATCGTCCTCCCTCTCTTGATTAGAGAGATCAACAAAAATCCCTCACTAGGAATTAAACCCTAGGCTAGACTGGAGAGAAGAGTGCACGCAAGAAGAGCTTCAGGGAGGCGGCTACTGTTCACGGCGGCTACTGTAGCGCGGAACTGTTCACGGCGGCTACTGTAGCAACGCCCCCCCCAAAAAAAACCCTAAAAACGCATACCCCTCAATCCTAGGTGCCGCATATTTATAACCCATAGGGTGCCACTATCTAAATTACAAATTTGCCATTACGTAAATCAAATTAACGTAATCGGCGCGTATCACGCAATATCATCCTCCACGGCAAACAATCTCGATGTCCGCGATCCTTCCATCTAGCACCATGACGTCCCGTGATCTCGCCGCACGATGATCCGGAATCTTCTCGCGATCGACAATTGTCCCCATCTTCGGCCACGTCCGCCGCAACGAACGTCCGGGATCTTGGTTTTGTGGCTTAACCAAGAAACCGTCCACCAACGTTCTCTCGCTGTGTCGTCAGGTACAGTAGACATACACCGCACGATCTCAAATCCCTCGAACGCAAGTCTTGATCCACCCTTCACCGCTCTCAGTCCATCGGCGTGGCATCATATCTTCATTCTTCACACGTCGCCGCATGTTCAGTCTCCACCTATCACCTGCAACGACACCAACCAAGAGAAACGTCACACGCACACTGTGTTGTTCAATCACTCATCACAAGGTCCTAGCCCCACGGGCATCTCACTTTCCCAAAATAATCTGTCTGGTGAAATCCCAGTTTTTCTGGAGACCTTTAACACCTTGCAGCTCCTCAATTTATCATTCAACAACCTTGAGGGAGCTGTCCCTACTGGTGGTGTGTTCGGCAATTCAAGCAAGGTACTCCTACAAGGAAACAAGAAGCTATGTGCAACAGATCCAGTGCTGCAGTTACCAGTTTGCATGTCGGCGACAGCAACAAGAAGAAACAAGACTTCCTACATCATATCAGTAGCAGTTCCTCTTGCCAGTGCTGTGATGGTTTTGACTGCATGTTCTGCACTCATCATCATCTGCAAGAAGAGAATTCACTTCAAGAACCGGCGTCTTGACCCTCCATGCAAGGAACTGACGAAGATCTCGTACTCTGACATTGCCGATGCGACGAATGAATTCTCATCGGACAACCTAGTTGGATCCGGACAGTTTGGAACTGTATACAAAGCTACATTCAAGTTCGAGGCGCACCCAGACCCAGTTGCGGTCAAGGTGTTCAAGCTCGACCAACTTGGAGCACCAAAGACCTTTGCTGAATGTGAGGCGTTAAGAAACACTCGCCACCGGAACCTGATACGCGTGATCAGCCTGTGCTCAAGCCTGGACCAAACGGGAAACGAGTTCAAGGCCCTGATCCTTGAGTACATGGGCAATGGCACCCTGGAAAGCTGGCTCCATTCTTCGAAGGTGGACACACAAGAGAACAAAAGGACAGGCAGGATGCTGAACCTAGGTTCAAGAATCCTGGTAGCCGTGGACATTGCTGCTGCCTTGGACTACCTCCACAACATGGTTGCTCACGTTAGCGACTTCGGATTGGCCAAGTTTCTGCACGGTCGTGATTCTTCAGCTAGGGTTATGAGTTCAATAAACATCGCCGGGCCAAGAGGATCCATTGGATACATCGCGCCGGGTGAGAACTTATTCATGCATACTCCCTCCGTTTCGAATTATAGGTTGTTTTAGCAAATCTAGATGTATAAATTTTGCCATGGATCTATATATAGCATTTATCTAGACGCACAGTAAAATCTATGTATTAGATTTACCAAAACGACTTACAATTTTAAACGGATGCAGTACACATGTAATTTAAATACAATATGTTTTGAGGAAATTGATCTTCACTGAGCTACCAATAATGCAAAATCAAATAACTTTTTTCTAAAGAATGGGAATGACCACTAAATGTTTGTCTGTATTTCCACAGAGTACGGGATGGATCTGGAGACTGGAGGTCTCGACTCTCGACAGCAGGCGACGTCTACAGCTACGGCGTCATCCTGCTGGAGATGATCACGGGGAGGCGCCCCACCGACGGCCCGTTCGAGGGCGGGCTGAGCCTCCGCGGGCTCGTCGAGGCCGTGCTCCCACAGAACGTCGGCGAGGTCCTGGACAGCAGCCTGCTGCTACTCGCCCCGCACCACGACGGCGCCGGCGAAGTCGAAGCAGCAGGACGACGCGGCTCCGACGGGTGCTACGAGGATCGGGCGGCCCTCGGAGTCCGGAGCTGCGTCGAGCGGCTCGCCGAGCTCGGGCTGAAGTGCGCCGCGGACTCGCCGGGAGACCGGCCGGCGATCGGCCGCGTCTACGCTGAGGTCGTGGCGGTCAGAGAAGCGTTTTCCTCGGCGATGGAGGTTTCAGCGGCCCACGGGTAGCAGGCCAGGCCCATCAGGCGGTACAGTACAGTGTGGGTGCGGGTGCGGGTGCGGGTGCTGTGTGCCGGTGTGCTGGCCTCGCTGCTCCTGGGCTGCGCGACCCGTTGTTGCAGCACGGCCCGGCCCGGCCCGGCCGCACATGGGCACGGGCACTGCGCCTAGTCGGGCTGGATTGTATGGCACCACCTTAATCGGGCCACCCGCATGGAAATACGAGCCCAGCCCTAAAGCTATAATCACATTCTTTGTGAGATAATCTCTTAATCATGTGCTTGTATAGTTTTTTTTAAGGGTTAATTAGATGAGTGCCATTGCAAATATGTAAGTTAGGAGATATACAATACTATTCACCTATTTAGAGCATGCCATTACAATTCGCTACAAGTTCAAACCATGCAATTTTCTATGTTTTTTATTGTTTTAGGCCCACCCGCAGCCTGCAGGTCATCGTATTTGCATAAAGCCCAAAATGCCCTGCTACGTCTGTTTCTCTCCACTCGCTGACACACAGACCCCATATATCATCCCCTTTATGTAGCCGTTCTTCCTAATAAATCTTACTCGTGGTGCGGGCGGGGCACCTGAACCACTCGGTGATCTGCTAGCTGCTTGATACGTGTTCTTACTCATGGTGTGGGCGGGGCACCAGAACCACTATGTTGATTTTGCTAGCCATTGGAGCAACGGCTCTATGGAGTTGGCAGCCTATATATACGCCTCACCCAGGTCTTTTGAGGTTGCTGGAGTCCTGAGAAACCACACACATGTTGAAGAAAAAACTCCAAGCCATCCAAGAGTAAATTGATCACATCCTTATGTTAAGCACATACTTTGTTAGTAAGAGTGCTTGGCTAGCTCAAGATTGAGTGTAAGAGCAAGGTATTGTGTCTTGTGAGCTAGTTCTTGTATCTCAGTGTGTCAGAGCCTTGGAGTCATGAAGACTCACCGGCAATGTCCGGCTTGGTGTGGAGAGGCATCAATGATCTTTGTGCAAGAGACATGGAGACTTCCATCCTTCGTGGAGAAGTTTCTTAGTGGAAAGCGGGATCAAAGTGATCGAGAAATTGGCGCGAGCCTTTGTGGCCTATACTTCGTGGCAAGTCAAAGTATCCCCAGAAGAGATTTGGTGGTCGAGAAGCGATACTCTTGATGGAGTGTTTCAGTAACATGGAATAAAGGTGGTTTAGTGCCTACCGATACCACAGGATACATCCTTGTGTCGGCGAGATAGACACAAAGAGATGTGGTGGGGTTATTTTGGGCAATACGAAAATCCAGTAGCTTGTGGGTGGGTCCAAGAGCATCAAAGATGTAGAAAATGTCAGGATTCAAACAAGATAATAATTATAATGACATATTTACGGATAGACGAATTATAATGGTATATCTCGAAACTTGTATCTTTGTAATGTCATATATCCAATTAACCCTTTTTTAAATATTGTACTAGACGAAAAGAGAGGGAACGAAAGGATTTTTTTTGAAAGTTCGAATGCCCAGGGATCCATTACGAGGAATTTTAGAAATTGGGTCTCCTTTCGCAAGTCTTTTAGAATTTAACATCCTAACCCACCAGGCCACAACAATCGAAGTGCCTCAGTTCAACAGCTGCAATGTTGACTCGTCGTGGGACCTAGGTAGAATTAGAAAAACAATCTCAATCACCCACGTTAATCGTCCTTTCTCTAGTTGCACTGACAGATAAACGGCTAGCGCCCATCCGTGCCTCGTTCCTCACTGCAGTATTTTATTGCCCTCGAGTCGAATCAAGTTCTGTAGTCGATTTTCGACCTGAAAACAAAACGTCGGTGGTCACTATGTGCTCTGTTCGTTTTTGGGTAGCCCACGATTCGATTTTACCGCACCTTGGAGCTGTCCTAAGTGGTTTTATGAGTAGGAGGGGATCCCAAAGTCAGTAGAAACCATGGACCCAAGACCGCATTCACTTCCCGTCCGCCGCTCGTCCGCCCACCGGTCCACGGCGCGGCGGTGCCGCCCGCCTCTGTCTCTCCCTCTCTCTGTTTAATATCTTATACACTAGTAATCTTGTAACAGTATTTCTATTTCGGCTGATTCGATATTGTTCTGTAAGAGAGAATAATTCAGAACAAGCAGGAATAAGACAAGCCGAACGGACAGGGAATGTGTTGGATGTTGTATTCGTTCCGGCCCACGTTTATTTATTTATTTGTTTGGCTTGGGGTTGGTGCGCGGCGGGATCGATGCATGGATGCTGCCGCGCCGCCTGCTCTGCCCTACTCTCCCTAGGATCTCCGCTGTCTGTACTCGCTTGTACACACACGAGCGCCACCGCGAGCTTGCTCCTGCTACCCGGCTGCTCCGCTCTGCTGCTCACTTGCCGCCGCTAACCAGCTCGGGGGAGCGAGTCGGGAAGAGAGAGGGAGAGGGATAGACAGAGAGGACACCATCATCGCCCTCGCCCCCAGCCGGAGAGGCCAAGGCAGCGGAGGAGATCATCATCATCCCTCGGCTCCATCGCCCACGTACGTACGCGCTGCTCTGATCCGAGCTCGCTGGATCTCCGCCGGCAGTTTAAATGGCAGCTGCTTCTTGGTACATGTTTACAGGACCTTTTTTTATTTTGAACCTGTTTACAGGAACTTTGAATGGTCCCGTCGTAAGCCGACTAGTGGCAGAGGACAACAAGTGCGAAGCAACAAGCAACTGACAGTTGCTATGGTGCCACGTCGTCTAACCTATCAGTTCCTAACAGAAATTACTGATAATTTCTCAAAGGAGAGAACACTTGGTGAAGGCGCCTTCGGACAGGTCTTCAGGGTAAGATAATCATAGGCATACCTGGTTTTGTAGAAAATATAGTGAAGTATGACAAAGACAAACAAAAAATCGACTCTGCCACTGCATTTTTCTGATTGCCAAATCTGATAGGTGGTAACAACAAAAATGTCAAGTTATTGAGTGCTGATGCATTTTTTTGGATAGGGAGTGAGGAAAAATGGAGAAGACGATATTGCAGTGAAGTTGTTACATAATAGACTGGGACTTGACAATCGGCAATTCCAGAATGAGCTCAATAATCGTATGATGCTCAACCATCCAAACACAGTACGCTTTGTTGGCTATTGCAATGAAGCACATCAGGTGCCTGTAGAGTTTAAAGGAAGAGTAGTTTTGGCTGATAAGACCTATAGAGCACTTTGTTTCGAGTATTTGCGCAATGGGAACCTTAAACAGCATCTTTCTGGTATGACGATGCTTCAATTCAATATATATGATGTTAATGAAGCTTGAGGAAAAATACTAGTGTATATGTGCAGTTGAATGATGCTTTGTTTGTTCATATTTTCGCAGATGAATCAAGTGGACTTGACTGGAACACACGTTACAAAATCATAAAAGGGATTTGCGAGGGTATAAAATATATTCACAAGGGACTGGGAAAACCTATTTACCACTTGGATCTGAAACCTGAAAACATTTTACTAGATGAGAATATGGTGCCTAAACTTGCAGATTTCGGTTTGTCTAAGATCCCCAAAGAAGACAAAACCCGAATCACAGCAAATTCCTATGGCACATGGTTGATTACATGCCTACATATAGTTACATAAGAATAAATTTCTAATGATTAAAATGTGCTTACAAGAAAACGCCGGCTTTGATTCCATGCAGGGGTTACATTCCACCAGAGTACATCGAGAGAAACATAATCTCAAATAAGTTTGACATATTCAGCCTGGGTGTTATCATAATAAAGATAGTAACTGGACCTATGGGCTACACTGAAAGCGCTGGCATGTCAGATGAGAATTTCATTGAACTGGTAATAAATGTTATATCTTTTAGCGGTATCTAGTCAGTTAATTTCTAATAAAGATGTGTGATACAGTTTATATTTATATAATAATATAATCCAAGCATACATAACTACTTACTTATTTCACAGGCTCAAGGAAAATGGAGGAACAGGTTGCAAGCAAAATGGAATGGTTGCTTACTAGAAGCATATTGCCAGCAAGTAAAGAGGTGTGTTGAGTTAGCACTGAACTGCGTGGAGAGAGAAAGAAACAGCAGACCCGATATAGTGTCTATCATCAACAAATTAAGTGCGACGGAAAATTTGATTAACGCGGTAAAAGTTGACCAACAGGACAAGGTAATTAAGATATTCATTAGCATATTTTTTTCTGATCAGCTTCTTGTAAATGCATACAATAGAAAAAAAATGCCAATCCAGAAACCGATCGATAACAAAGGACAAGTCCCATTTGAATAGCGATGATCCCCCTTATGAAAAATTGCCCTGCTTCCTTGCTTTATCCCTTTCGTTGCCCTTTACCCTTCAACCATAAGAAATGCTATTGCTTTTGATGGTCGCTAGTCAGTTAGTTTTCAATAGAGATATATGATAGATACGATTCAGTTTACATTTATATAATATAATCCCAGCTTACATAACTACTTACTTATTTGACAGGCTCGAGGAAAATGGATGAACTGGCTGCAGTCGAAATGGAATGGTTGCTTGCTAGAACCATATTGCCAACAAGTAAAGAGGTGCATTGAGTTTGCATTGGACTGCGTGGAGAAAGATAAGGTAAGTGAGACGGACATTATGATTAACGAGTTAAAAGTTGCCCAACCGAACAAGGTAATTAATAATATCTCCACTACAATATGCTTTTAGGATAAAAAATGTTAAAAGAAAACTTTTCGAATGAAAAAATTCGAGCTTATAACAAAATATTAACTTTTGTGGAAAATTTTTGAACTTTTTGATGAAAGATTTCGAACGAAATTCTCCCTCACCGCAGGACACAACGGGGACCTCAAACAAGATAAGTATGTCTGAATGTTTAATATGCTTATACGCCTACAAAAGTTTCCTCCTTTTAAAATGGATTTATCAATAACACACACAAAAAACTCTTTGTATTGTTTTTAGGAAAAAGTCCCTTTTGCCTTTTTCAACTTTAGACGAAATCCGTTTTCTCGCCTAAACAATGAAACTGTCCGACCGGACTTCTTTAACTCCTGAAACCGGTCACGTGACCTCCCAGAGCGGTTTGAGGCCAATGTGGCAGCGCTTTTCTCTTTTTCTTTTATGTTTATTTTGATTGAATCTTTGAAAAATCGTGATAAATCACAAAAAAATCATAAAATGAGAAATCTAATTTTGTTGGACTCCACATAGGTGAACATATTATATGACATACTTTAGTACAATTTTTTGGCTATAGCTTTAGATATATTTTTTATTTAATTAATTTATAGCTATGATTTCTGTCGTCCAATAATGGTGAAAATTTTATGGTGGGCTAATGATTATATAATTGGGTTATAGTAAAAAATTATGATTATTGCATCATGTATAACTGAGATATTAATTTATCTATATAAACCTAGATAAATCTAGACGAATCTACAGATAAACATAGATAAATCTATAACTTAGTCATACATGGTCAAATAATCATAAATTTTTACTACTGTTCAATCATATAATGATTAACCCAACATAAAAATTTCACTGTAATTGGACGACGAAAACTGTAGCTATAAATTAATTACAAAAAATTATATATCTAAAGCTACAGTAAAAAATTATATTAAAGTATGCCATATAATATGTTCATTAGATATATCTACTCATGTATAGTCCAATAAAATTGGATTTCCTATTTTATGATTTTTTAAAATTCAATCAAAATAAATATAAAAGAAAAAGAGAAAAACCGCCGCCACGTTGCTCAGGGAGGTCACGTGACAGGTTTCATTTGTTCAAGGAGTCTGGTCGGACAGTTTTGTTGTTCAGGGAAAAAACAAATTTCATCCAAAGTTGAGGGAGGCGGAAGAGACTTTTTTCTTTTTTTACCTTTATGCAAAAGCACAGAAAATAAAATCATAATATGGTAATCTCAACCTTAACAGGAGGAGGGTGCTGCTTCGAAAAGAAAAAGAAAGGAGGAGGATGCTGCGCTGAGCAGGGAGGAGGTTGTGGCGATCATGGGAGCGATAGGCTTGGAAGTGAGAGGGCGGCGTGGGGACGGGCTTGCCGCATCGATGGGCTACGGCGAGTTGTCCCGTCTGTTCGAATCGGATGAGCCAAGCTTCGACGAGGTGAAGAGCGCCTTCGCAGTGTTCGACAACGACCATGATGGGTTCATTAGCGCTGCAGACCTGCAGTTCGTGCTAGCGAGGCTCGGTGTCGTCGAGGACGCCGTCACATGCCACGCCATGATCGTTGCAGCAGGCGGCAATTGCTGCGACGGCAGGATGAATCTGACCCAGTTCCTCCAGCTCCTCGAGAATGGCCTCAGGAGTGACACTGGCGGAGGGCGAGCGAAGCGTTCCTGTCTGCACAAGGACTAAATGTGATATAAATATTAGTTTTAAAAAATAATACTTACATTAATTACATCAGATGATTTGGCCTCGAAGACTAAACGAACTTTATATTCAGGAGAACGATTTAAGCGGTTCTGTTCAATACCTCCGAGCTTAGGAGGATGTAAGAGTTTGGTGATATTGAACCTATCACATAATGTCTTCCTAGGGAGCATCCCACCTGAGCTTCTTACCATTTCTTCTCTTTCTGGAGCTCTGGGCTTTTGAGGAAATTAATCTTCACTGAGCTACCAATGCAAACTCAAATATCTTTTTCTTTTGGAAGAACTAGGCGTATAGTCGTGCATTTGCACGGCTAGTATTGAAAATTCAAAAATTTGCATGTCGTTGTATCCTTACTTAAGGGTTATACTATTTTTTTACCATACATCATCCTGTTCATTATCATAAATTATATCTTATTGTTGATTAAAACAATTCAACTATGATTTACCTATAATAACATTTTGATTTGTTGAGATTTAATAATATTATGCAGATAATTATTCTTATTTTCATTTTATTTTGATTGATTGTTGTTAGCTTTAGTTTTTATTAATAGTATATATTTGTAACTGATACATAGCTAAATTATATTTTATATTTAATTTTTCATAATGACATTGGTGGGTGCTTTTTAATTAGGCACAGGGGTATTTTAGGCTAATTTTTATCGTAATGGAAGTGGTGGGTAATTTTTTATTTTTCTATTTTTTTCCGATTAACATGAGAATTTCTAGACTTTGAGAGCGAATGTGGAGGCTCCGTTTGTTGGTCAAATAATAAGATAATAATAGATGAGAATGACCAGCTATACACATATGTTTGCTTGCATTTCGTTGCAGAAAACGGGATGGGTCTAGAGATCTCGACGGCAGGAGACGTCTACAGCTACGGCATCATCCTGCTGGAGATGGTCACGGGGAGGTGCCCGACCGACGGCCCGTTCGAGGGCGGGCTGAACCTCTGCGGGCTCGTCGGAGTCCCTCGGATCGGAGCTCGGAGCTGCGTCGAGCGGCTCGCCGAGCTCGGGCTGAGATGCGCCGCGGACTCGCCGGGGGATTGGCGGGCGATCGGACGCGTCAGCATGGTGGTAGGGGTGGTAAAGGCTTAAGATTTTGAATTAGAGACCGGGCTCTAATCTTATACTCCCTCCGTCCTGAATTAATCGCACATTTACGATTCAAAATTTTTCCCACAATTAAAGGTCGACTTGCACAAAGTTTCATGCACAACAGCAGACGGCAGTACATGGTGCACTACCGAGGCTTCTGGACGAGCATTAAACAAAGAAAAAAATTGACGGAAGCCTGGGATGCTCTCGTCCACTCATTCCCTTCTTCCCTTTCCCTGCACAACAACAATGACGCTACTATCCACACGCTTATACTAGTCCGTACTAATGCTGCTCCCCTGCGTATGTATAGCGTTTGAGCTTTATAGGGACATTTTCGTAATTTTATTTGCATCGTTGGTTTTCGTGCCCCATCCTAAAAATGCAAATATTATAAGACGGATGGAGTATAATTTAAATTAAATAATTTAAGAATTTTATTGAGCTGTGAAAAAACTAATAGCGTCATAGCCCATTACAACCCCTACACAGAGGTCGTTGCGAGCAGAGAAACGTTTCCTTCGACGCTAGAGGTTTCAGCAGGCCCGGCCCACCCAGCGACACGGTGCGGGTGCTTCGGGCCTCGATGTTCCTGGGCTGGCCCTAGCGCTGCGTGAAACCGATCGGGCACTCAAGCCAAGAAGAGAAGATTACTAATTAGCAGTTTATAGCAGTAGTCGAGAAAGCAAATCAAAATATTAAATGTGGATACTCCATGGACGTACGGCTAATACTAGTACAAAATAATACAGTAATAGACAAATATTATATTAGCAAGAGAACAAATGCAAATTCGGGAAGAAAGCAAAATCAAGCTAGTTTAGTTTATTAACCAAGCACACTAATACGTCGAGCATGCATGTAAATTACAGGACAAATAAATAAATACATAAATAAATAAATGTGGGCTGGAACGGATGATAGACAACACATGGTTACAGGATGGGTGCAGTAAGGAAGGCCATGTTTAGTTCCCAAAAAAATTTCTACAGTATTCATCACACCGAATCTTCGGACATATGCATAGAGTATTAAATGCAGTTAAAAAAATAATTAATTATACAGTTTAACTGTAAATAATAAGATAAATCTTTTAAACCTAATTAGTCTATAATTAAATATTAATTGCTAAATAATAATGAAAGTACTACAGTAAAAAAATTTAAAAAATTTCACGAACTAAACAAAGTCTAAGAAGTCGAAACACGGTTCACACGAGTCCAATTAATGAAATCGCTGATCTGCTGCGGATGTCGTTGCATCACGCCCGGCCCGGACTGGCTGCAGGAGAGTATCTATCTTTCCAACACAGCTAGTAGCAGCAGCAGTTATAGCATTAGAGTAAGTATTATAGCAAGTTGCAAGCAGTCTAAATGCTGAGAGGAAGAAGATAGAAGGGAGAGAGTGGAGATGTGGGCTGCAAGTTTGCAACCATTTTTGACACAAGAATCAGAAAAACTTGTGAAATAGACAAATATGCCATGTATTAATGGTGAAAAACTAAACCACCATATTAATAGACTATAAGATAAACTGCATAGATCCTTGCAGTCAGCAATGAAGCTAGATCGTCAGGCTTGCTCTTATGGAGTGGACGGAGAGGTCCTCGTGGGAGCGCATCTGGATCGGCTCCACTTGGCGCTACAGCTACGGCATCATCCTGCTGGAGATGATCACCGGGAGGCGCCCGACCGACGGCCCGTTCGAGGGCGGGCTGAGCCTCCGCGGGCTCGTCGAGGCCGTGCTCCCACGGGACGTCTGCGAGATTCTGGACGGCGGCCTCGTCGTCGTCGTCCCGCCGCACCACGACCCCGGCTAAGCAAGACGCGGCTCCGATCGTCACGATGAGGAGGACCGGGCGATCGTCCTCGGGTGCGTCGAGCGGCTCGCCGAGCTCGGGCTGAGATGCGCTGCGGACTCGCCGGGAGACCGGCCGGCGATCGGCCGCGTCTACGCGGAGGTCGTGGCGATCAGAGAAGCGTTTTCCTCGGCGCTGGAGGTTTCTGCGGCCCACGGGTAGCAGGCCGGGCTCACCCGGCAGCACGGTGCGGGTGCGGATGCTGTGGGCCTCGGCTGTTCCTGGGCTGGCCCTGGCGCTGCTTGAAACTGATCTGGCATTGAAGTCAGGAGAACATTATTAATTAAGTACTAGGTTATACTAGTAGTAGTCGAGAACACAAATCAAAGTAGTGTTAAATGCGGAGCAAAACAATACTCCATAGACAAAACAATACTCCATAGACGTACAGGTATTATGGCTGGTTGGAATCCCACTGAGTCTGATGTGGAAGAGAAAAATTAAGAAAGAGAAAAAAGCAGACGTCTCACGAGACGCCGGCAAGCAGCGGGCGGATGCTCGGGTGTAGGGCTCCTATTTGCTGTGCAATTGTCTTGTTCAACGCTTATTGGCTGCTGCCGCTTGCCCAGCTTGCTGATGCTGTAGCTTCAGCATTAAATACTAGCCACGCTAGCTTGCTTTGCGCCCCCTGCCGCCGCATCTATTAGCCGTGCTCTAATACTATGAAAGAATAAAAAATGTTATATTAGCAGAGAACTAATTCATATTCTGGAGGAACGGAAAATCAAGCTAGTTTAGTTTATTAACCAAGCGCACTAATACGTTGAGCATGCATATAAATAAGATTTTAAATAGTCGGCTATAGCTTCCGCTATAGACCGTTATAGCTTTTAGAAAGAGCAGCCGCTATGGCATTTAGCCCGTTAAAACCGGCTATAGCCCGCTAAACGTCAGTTATATATCGCTAAATGCCGTAACGGAATTTCTGTCGCTATAAATAAATAAATAAATAAATAAATAAATAAATAAATGTGGTCCGGAACGGATGCAAGATCCAACACATGATTGCAGTCAAATTTTAGGAGCGAGCAGTAGCTTCATTAAACAATCATCGGTTTGCTCAAGTACCCCTCGTGGTTGGGAGGCTTGGAGGGAATCACAAGTCTCCGCCGACCGCATTCACTGCCCCCACCGCATCCGCGGCGCGGCGCTGGCACAGGCCCCGAGCCGAGCCGAGCCGAGCCGAGTCCACGACGCCGCCTGCCGCTGTGCCGTGCAGCTGCAGCCGCATCGATCGCTTCCATCGCGACAGACAAGGTGATTGGGCAGGGGGAGTGGAGATCCCAGAGCAGAGTACACAAGAGCGGAGCAGAGCAGCAGGCGGCCAAGGCCCCAACCCCAGCGAGGCCACGCCGCCGCCTCGTCTCTCCTGCTCTGCCCCGCTGTACTCGCTCGTACACACACGAGCGCCACCGCACGCTGCCCCGCCGCTACACCAGCTCGGGTTGGGCGTGGTCCGACCCACAGCAACGACTCGGACGGCGGCAACAGAGCGTGCGAGAGACAGAGGACACCACACCATCGTCGCCTCTCCCCTCTTCTCCCTTCCCTTTACGCTTCCCCGATTCTGATTCCGCCCCTTGCCATCATCACCCAATCATCCGCTCCGCCTCCGCCTAGCACCGCCTCGCCTCACTCGATCCCCGGCAGCCGCCTCCGCACCTCCTCCTCTCTCCAGGCCGGCCGCGCCCAAAAGTCAACCCGCGATCCGCCAGCCCCGGGAGCTCCACCCTCCGGCGCGGCGGCCCCACCAACCAACACCGCCCGCCGGCGCTCCCCCGATGGGTTCCTTCAAGGGCCACGCGCTCCCCGGCACGCTGTTCCTGCTCGTGGGGCTGTGGCGGGCCTGGTCCGCGGCGTCGCGCTTCGCCGCAGCGCCCTCCGCCTTCCGCGTCCGCGCCTGGAACCCCGTCCCCTGCGCCTCCTCGTCGTCGCCGCTGCGGCTGCTCGAGCTCTACGTCATCGCCGGCGGCGCCCTCGCGGACATGTGCGTCGAGGTGCTCTACTCCACGCACCTCCGCATCTTCGCCGCCGGCGGGGTCAACCCCGCACACCTCAACGACCTCGAGCACGGCGGCATGCTCCTCATGTTCTTCCTCTTCGGCGCCCTCGCGCTCGCCTCCCAGCTCCACCCCAGGTCAGCCACTCAGCTCCTCCTCCTCATCTTCTTCTTCTTCTAGTAGCACACTACTACTCCTGCACGGATCAGCGTCAACCAACCAACGCGATCCACACGACCAAGATCCCATTTTTTTTCTTTCTCGACAAGAATTCCAGCTTCAATTTCCTACTCGTTCCAACTTGACATGACCAAAAGCTAAAAATTTTGATTCCAAAAACAAGATCAGGACTGGGATTATTTGGGATGAACGAACGAACACGACGATCAGATGTGAATTGAAGGGAAGAGGAGGTGGGGTAGTTGGTTGGGTTGGTTGGGCGGCGTACGAATCTTCCCCGCTGCAGATGGTTTTTGACCATTCCGGCGTCCGCATCCGGTGGTGTTCTTGATCGAGTGGTCGCCAGAGGAGAGGACCCACCGACTGACTATACCAGGATTAGCTGGTGGTCCAGGGCGAGCCATGTGGCCCAGCTGCTCCAGCTCGGCTACCAAATGGCGGCAAGTACCTGTACTGGTGGTATTTTCATGGCAGCCAGGACTGCTTTTTCATGTGGGAGAAATTTCCTACTACTTTCCTAGTGCTCTGCCTTTTTGAATGCATCTCGTGTGCCTTTCTAATCAGGGAGCCAATAGGCAGCCAGAGTTTGCAAAAGGGAGGAAAGATGTTAGATGTTTTTGCAAACACTGTTGGTGTAAGTGGATCCTCCTCAGTGTCTACTAACTACTATTAGTACTTATATTACTAGTTGTTAATTCTCTGACGGGGCATGAACTCCTCTTCAGTCTGCTGTTTTGAATACCATCAGGGCAGAATCTGAATTGGCATGGATTAACTGCCATGCTTGAGCAGGACAAAAAGAGAGCTCATGGAGATATTTATGTGTGTCCCTTTTCTTTTTGCCTTTGGAAGTGGGAGGTGGGGCCACGGTATCACTGCTGCCAAGTACAGTAGCAAGTGCAGCCTGACTCTGTTTTGCATTTGAGTAGTGTTGGGCCCCCAGTAAGCTTATGGGTGAGTGAGTCCCTGCTTAACCTTTTCCCCTGCAATCATACTGTCCGTAGTGCAATGGAATCCCTGCTCAACCTTTTCTCTTTTCCTGCTGCAATCATTTTGCCATCTTGTTTTATCTTGCTATGTTGTCCCTGCAACCATTGTTAACTCAAGGGAGTGATGATGCTTCTCGTTGCAAAGTAGTAATATGGCACACAGCAATCATCACCTCATTACCATGTGGAGGACAATGTGGGTTTCAGTGGTTGGAACATTCTTTACAGGTTCAGTTTCAGTGCAAGCACTAAGCTGTCAGAGTTTGTTTGATAAAGTAGGAATTTTTGCTGGAAGCTGTATGTCTGTATCTCAATTCTCAAGAGTGTGCCTAAAATTCTTACCTTTGGAAGTACAAAGTGACAGTAATTTGGGCACTGGGTGGACCTGTGACTGCATAATGGATCGAAAAAGGCCTTATTTTTTCACCCACCTGGCATTGTTTCAGTTAGAGATGATCTATCATGCAGAGGTTCCTAACAGGTGCTCGCTGCAGGTACCTGCCCTTGACCGATGGCGTCCTGTGCCTGGCGGCGGCGACGGCGTTCACGGCGGAGTTCGTGCTCTTCTACTTCCACTCCACCACCCACATGGGCCTGGAGGGCTACTACCACTACCTCCTCGTCGTCCTCATCGGCCTCTGCATCGCCGCCACCGTCCTCGGCGCGCTCCTGCCGGGGAGCTTCCCCGTCGACCTCGCCTCCGGCGTGCTCATCGCCCTGCAGGGCCTCTGGTTCTACCAGACGGCGTTCACGCTGTACGGGCCCATGCTCCCCGCCGGCTGCGCCCGCGACGCCGGCGGCCACATCGAGTGCCGCGCGCACGCCGCCCAGGAGCGCGCCGAGCAGCTCGCCAACTTCCAGCTGTTCGGGCTCGTGTTCCTGGCCTTCGTGTACGCGCTCGGCTGCTACGCCGTCGCCGCGGCCAGGCACGGGCACCCGGACCTCAAGGCGATGCACGACGAGCACGTCGCCGCGATGGAAGGTCACGCCGGAGCCGGCGCCGGCGCCGCCGCCGCCCAGGAGGAGTGCGCGATCTAGTGGCCGCAGCTAGCTGCTGCTCTTATTCTTGTTGGATTTGGTATAGGTGTACATGAACTGGCTGCTGGGCCGTTCAGAGTTTTCAGAATTGAGAGCTCGGCTTACTGTAGGGAGTGTACATTTTGGGATTAGTTAAAGCGAAATTACCGGAGCTTTTTCTCCTGAAATTTACGAAAGGTTTCATGAGTTGCTTAACTTGATTTGTAACATTCACTGATTTTGTATGCTTGTTACATGAGGAATAGAATAAGAGAAGGAAGGATAGTTCTGTGTTCATTGCGAAAGAGTCTATAGCAATCTGTGTTGTTGGAGCAACTCCAACAGTGTAGCCAAATCTCAGCCTCTATATTTTCCCATGTACTAGCTATCCATCTCGTTGCTCCTGACTGAGTAATGAAATTTTGGACTCGCTTGTTCTAGAAATTAAAAAAAAGGGCTTCAAGAAGTGCATTGATAGGAACCTTGATTTGTTGACACGGTTTCAGTTTCACCATAAGATTGCTAATGAGATCAGAGGCATCAGGAGCGGAGTATTCTAATCAGTGAGCGCGCGCCAAAGCAGGTAGCAGCGAGCGATTTAAGACAGGTCCTCCTTTCCTTTTTTTGGTTTCCGCGTCTGTCGTGTTCCGCTTCTGTCGCGTTTCTTTTGTGTTTTACGCTTCCAACTCTGGTTTTCCTCCCCTGCTGCCCGCCATTTCCTTTGCGTGTTTTTTTATGTCCACGATTACATAACTTATGCACACAACTTTTGTCTGATAACTTATAAGAGTGTAATTTTGTAGCGCCACTTCTGCGATGCACGTAACTGTATGTATAACTTAGCTTCTTCTAGTCAACTTATACACAACTTATATGTATAACTTTTCATTTTTAGAAAGTTGTAACTTATACGCATAACTCTTCTTGCTCATAGTTTTGTGCCACCACTTTCATGGTATGAACAACTTATATGTTATAACTTTTTATCTTTATGAATGTTCTTTAGAGAATTTTATGTATAATTTGTCCGCGATGTACACACATGTACAAAATAGTATATAACACAAAAAAGATGGAATGGAAAAAAATGAAAAATGAAAAGGAGGGGGGAAGGAGTGTGGCGCCAGTCTTCACGCTGGCACCTGCACGTGGGTGTGCACCCCATTGGACGGTTGGAGTGGGATGCTCGGGTGTGTATCGCGCGCCAGCAGCGTTTCTGGCGAGCGCTTGTCCGACCGGCGCCAATGGTACAAGATTGGCAGCAAGGCCTTCCCGAAGCCTGCAGCGGCGGGGGACGTACGTGGCCCAGCCCAGGAGGGAGAGCAGTGCTAGCAGCGGCACGCAGCCCAGGCACAGAGAGTAGAAACCAATCCAACTCAATTTGCATTTCGTCTCTGCATTGCATTGGTTACTTAATTTCTGCTCCCATGGCTAAACTAGCTGATTAGTCTTTGCTCCTGCTATTGAGTCTGAAGCAATTCGCATGCTTGATTAGTTTTTGTTCCTGGTATGGCGGTATGGCCTTATATTAATTGTCTTTAATTATTTGCCTTTGCATGCTTAGTTAGTTAAGGGGACTCTTCTATGATGATTAGTTCTAATTATTTTAGGGAGTTTCTTGATTGGCTTTTTCGTTAAATTTTACTTTCATTTAATTTTGAGCTTTGCTAATTATTATTGAAATGTTGCATACCTATTAATGAAGAAAACTCTTTTGGAAGTCTTTTTTGAAAAAAAAACTTTTTTGCACCTGATGAGTAAAACGTTACTTCCGCTTCGTGTCGTGCCGTGCTAGAGTAGATTGCTTTTCGTTTGCTTCCGTTTTGCAGCGAGCCTTTTCCTAACCGATCATAGGGTGAGCGCGTTACGAGTCGAGTTGGCTTGTGTCTCCTTGGCGGTTAGAGTAGAGACATGGCAGATTGAATTTGGAACATAAGCCTTTATTTATTCTTATCGATGAGAATTTTTTAAAAACTTCTATTTGCTCCCCCTCTCTGGTCTCCGTCCCATTCCTGCACCATCATCTGATTAAGGAGGCAAGGACTGGTTCAGACATGCCCACGCTGTCATGCGCTTGACTCCATTAATGAGTTTATATGTGGACGTTTGGCTGAATCATGCTGCTGTGGATGTGCATTTTTGAGATAGGGAACCCAGGAAAAGTTTAATTAGCTAGAGAATGCTGCACATACGCGCGCGCTTCAAAAACAAAACCATGGCACCAGCCGATTAATAAGAACCATTGAGCTGTAGTGGATCTAGAATTTTCAATTCTGGTAATAAGCCAATACCTTATTGTCAAGAGCCGTGCCCGGTCAGTCAGCTGATTATAAGCTAGTAGACATCCTATCTAGTTGTGCAATTAATACATTTGAAACCATCCAACATGAGGTCTGTTTGGAACATTAGCCCAAGACTAATTTTGAGGGCTAATGTTTAGCTTGAATTGGTAGGCTAAAGATTAGCCCAAGTAGGTTGTTTATTTGGATCTATAGGCTAATTAATGCCCACCCTCTCTCTCATTCCCCATGTCTAGGCGTGCGTGCATATATATACTCACCTCTTTTGTGGGGACCATGCAAAATTAGTACTATTATCACTCATTGAAAGGCTAAAGATTTTGGGAGCGATAATCCACTTTAGCTCAAAATTATCTCACATATTTGTTTGGATGCATGAGGGATAATTTGGAGCTAAAACGTGAGAGCTAAGGATTATCCCTTGTATCAAACAGGGCCATGGAGTATTGCACCGGGACTTGGTCTAATCGCCGAGAGCCATGTATTACTATCATTGGCTCGAAACCCTTGACGAAATGGTCTATAAATAATGGGCTTTTCGACTCCATATACATCACTTCACAATTATAAGCTAGCTAATAAGCGAACAAGAGTGTTAGGAGTGGAGATGATGACAAGCGTCGGTGGTGGCGGATACCCCTCCTTGCCCCAACGCATTTGTGGGAGCGGCGTCCACCCCCAGCACGACCTTCTCCTTGTAGTCTACCACCACAACGCCGCCGTTTCTTGCAACCTCTGCACCAAGCCCCTCGCCGGCCTTCACGCCTACAACTGCGCCATCTGCATGTTCAACTTCCACTGGGAATGCGTCTTTGGGTCGTCGTCTGTCCAGCAGCCACAAGTAGTGCCGCCCCAAGTTGGAGTAGTCGCGGCCAACGTCCAGCCGCCACGACCGCCGCCCAATGTCCAGCCGCCGCCACTACCTGCAGGAAGAGGTTTGGGCAGCATAATTGCAGGTAGCGCCATCGGCGCATTCGTCAGTGAGATCGTGAAGCAAATCATTCGCCATGACGACGAACAGGCCTCTGAGGAATAGCTTGTCTCTCGGACCCCTGCTAGTAGCAAGGCTGCAGCTTCAGCGGGGCGACATAGATGGCTGCTTCATCATATGTACCATCTGTATGCTTGGATGATGTACGATTACACGTGTGCCGTGCATGGCTTTCAATTATTATTTGTTAACTTGCTACTTCGTGAGAATGCAATAAGAGAAAAAAAACATGTTTATGTTGTTGCATGACGTATTTCTTCCCTCTGTCGACCAACCACATTTGCACAAAACTCCATTCATAAACTACGCTACACAGTGCACGGTTTTTTTAAGATACGCGTATCCGTAAAAAATGCTTAGTTAGATGTTAGAGTTAGTTTTTAGCTCATGACTAACTCTAACTAAAGTAGTGTTTGGATGCAAGGGTTAGACCGACAATAAATATATTTTTCCAATCATTTGGCTCCTTTAAACGCTCTTTCCAGCCAGATCTGGTGTGGCCAGCTCTTGTGTGACCTCCTCCACAAGCTTGCGGCGATCTTGCAAGTGTCGGCGATCTCCGGGAACGTGTGGAAGCCGTGGATGGCGTCCAGATACTCGACCACCTTCACCGGCTTCCCCTTCCTTCGCAACGCCTCCACGTACCTCGCCCTGCCAGTACTTGAGCATGCCGAACCCGCTGATCACCACCATCACCGGTGGGAATGACTCGGCCACCTCGGCGTCCTCGCAGCACATGTGCGCCACCGCGTAGTCCCGGCCGGGTGTAGTGGCGCCATCCAGCAAGAACTCCCTTCGCACGTGTGACCCAGCGGAGATAAGGCTGGACGAAAAACTCGTGGCTCGATAACTCGCTCGGCTCGGCTCATTAATGACTCGGCTCGGCTTGGCTCGTTGAAAATTGTTATCGAGCCGAGCCAAGGTTTTAGCTCGAATTTTTATCGAGCCAGCTCGAGCCGGCTCGCGAGCGGCTCGCAAGCCGAATCAAGCCAAAGCCAATTAGTAGCCAGCGCAGCAGCCCAGCACAAGCATCGCTGAATCCCCATCTCCCCATCTCGCGGACCCCTCTCCCTCTGCCTGGCTTGAGTCCCTCGAATCCCCCTGATTCTGCATCTCCCTGACGCCACCCTCCCAGCATCGCCCTGCCCGTCGGCCAGCATCCCGTCGCCCCTCCCCCGTCCCTGCCTCCCTGCCCATCAAAGCGTCGCCTCCTGCCCACGTCCAGCCTCCGCCCCGGTCCTCCGCTCCTCTAGCCAGGCAGATGGGCGATGGCAGCCTGCACTGCGGCCCTCGCGCAGGCGGCCAGGTGCACACACTACTACAGCCGTGCTGGTCGATCTCCCTGCGCACGTTCCTCTGCTGAGTTGCACATGGGCGGGATCCGCCCGCCTGTGCCATAGCCGCCGCCGCCGAGGGAGGATGGGGCGTCAGCGCTCGCCGCCATGTAGGCCACCTTCATCCCTAGCCGCAGGTTCTACCTCGAGGTCTTCTCAAGCTGGCTCACGAGCTAAACGAGGCGGCTCGAGCTGACAAACGAGCCGAGCCGAGCCAAGGTTTTAGCTTGCTCTAATATTGAGCCGAGCCGAGCCAAGCCAACTCGTTATCATAACGAGCCAGCTCGAGCTGAGCCGAGCCGAGCCGAGCCAGCTCGATAGCCAGCCTTCAGCGGAGAGCGCCATGAACCCACTGCCGTGGAAGTAGATGACGACGGGGAGAGGGGCGTCGCGTGCCGCCGGCACCGAGGGGGCGAAGACGCACGGGTGGTGACATCAGCGGAGGATACATCCGAGGCGTCTGAGCGGCCCCCGAGGATTGGCGGGGGCTGGCCGGTCATGGAGCAAGAAGAGGCGCCGCCGGATGCTACTGTGAGGGGCAGAGCTTGGAGGGGCCGCCGGTGCTCTGAGGCGTGGACTCGCGACGCGGATCGGAGGGGTGGCGGGCTGGCGGCGCAGATCAGGGGTGGTGGACTGGCGGCGTGGATCGGGGGATCGGGGGTGCGGCGCGGAGGGGGCGCCACATAGGGATCCGAGGGGAGACAAAGTGGGGGAAAAAAGGTGGGGCCCACCCCAATCTAACCCCAATAAACACCCATTAGGGGATAGTTTTTTGGGTGGATTAGATGCATCTAACCCAATATAACCCACCTTTTTGGATATTTTTGGGTTAGATGAGCCCCAAAAAGCCAAATCTAACTATAACTCTGGTATCCAAACATGGCCTATGCGTCATTCTCCTCATGTTCTCTCCATCCCATCCTCTATCTCTAGTGCGGCCCCCATCTAGCTAGGTAGCATATTATTGTTTATATTTTGTGCAATTTAGATGAAGAGCATAGGTTAAGATTTTGATAATTAACTCTCTCCTTATCTTAGACTAAGGGCACCAATTCCTTTCAAGTAATATTAAAGCCGGGTTGGGATGTAGACGAATCAGATGTGAATGGATATCACTGATACTATATTTTTGCGTATTTTTTTATCAGATTATGATTTGAACATGGATAGTCTCGGATACAAATACGAATGCTGACTGTTTCAGCTACGAATACTAATAGATATGTGTCAAATACCGAGCGATCCGAATGAGGATGATGTCAAGCACGAATATTCCTTCAAATATCGAGTAAAGGCAACGTTTGTTAATATCACGTATGTAATAACATTCGAACACCATACAAGTCCAAATCTTAACTAGATTACGTTTGACGAAGCAAATTAACAAACAGTTACATGATCTTTCTAAGTTATCACATATATAAGAAAGATTTGGTTACATGACATTCTAACTTGCTATCTAGTTTAGATTGGAGACACTTAATACATTAATGATACTTGAGAAGCACTATAATCCATCTGTTCCAGGAGGCTAGATTCAAACTCAATCATCCTTGATTAACCAAATTAAATGGATATTGAGTTTTCATTAAAAAGGAACAAGTCTAATTATTGTCAGAGTTCGAGTTTACAAACTAGTCTAGTAATAAATAAGATCCAACTCCAATAGAGTACCAATAGATAGATTACAATTTTTTGAAAAAAATTGCCACTAGTTTTATATTTTTATAATTTAAAATAAATTAGTTGTAGATTTTTAATGATTAAATTAGATTTATGATTAATCCAATAGAATACCAATAGATAGATTATAACTTTAGAACGGGTAACGGCGAACCCATCTTGGGCAGCGGCGCGGGCTAGAACGGGTGGAGTGGAGCTCACGGCGGTGCATGGCGAAGCGGCGGCGACGGCGAGCGATTCCAAGCGAAGCATAGTGCGAGGGGGGGGGGGGAACGGGCCTGCGGCTTCACTACCTTGGCGCGAAGATTCGGCAGCTTGAGGTCGTCGGGAAAAACAGTGTCACGGGGAACCGAGATGCGGCTCCGAGCTTGAGCTCCCAACAATGGCGCGGCGGCGGCTAGAGCTTGCGCGAGGCGAAGGCGGCGGGTTTGGGTTGGGGCTTCAGGGGCACGGAACGACGCCTTATATGGGGCGGGTAGGGCCCCTTGGCATGCGGGCCATGAAGGCCGCGGCAGCTCGGGCGGCGCCCAGACTCTGCGTGAGTCCGCGGTGAGCATGGGGAAGATGGCCCCGACATGTTGTAACAGCCCAAAAATTCACTAAATTAAATCACGTGCGAAAAATAATTTTCAAAACTTTTTCATCGTTGAGCTCGATCATCCCTAAACCCCTAATTCCTTCCCAAAAATTTACGCTGTCCCGACACCCGATTTCAATCGCCGTCCCGTCTCCCTGTTCTTCCTCGTTCCGTGCATCACGCCCGACCAGCGCGCGTGCTTGACCAGTCGCGGTCGTCGCAGCGATCAGCGCCGGCGCGATCTCCCTCCCTCTCTCTCTCTCTTTCTTTTTCCCCCTTTTCTTTTTCTTATTCCTTTTTCCATTTCTTTTCTCCCTCCTCTCTTCTCCTCCTTCCTTCTCTGCTCCCCGGCCACGCGCACGCGCGCGCCTGCCCCGCTCAGTGCCGTCCACGCACGCCGTACCCCCTTCCCTCCCCGGCGCCCTGCTCACCTGCCCCGCACGCCGTACCCCCTTCCCTTCCCACGCGCGTGCCCCGGCCCACGAGCACCACGTGGCCGCGCCGCTCGCCGCGCCACCTGGCCGCCTGCCCACGCGCTACGCGCGCGCCCTGTGCGCAGCACGCGTTCCACGCGACCCCGGGGCTCGCTGCACCGCCACCGCCTCCTTGTGCCTCGCCTGGCCGCCTCGCCGCTCACGCCACCGAGCCGCACTGCAGATCAATAGCACCGCCGCCTCGCCGCTCGAGCCGCTCGGTGACAAGCACAGTGCTCGGGGCCCCTCCACGTGCCTGCGCACCGCCAGAATCTGCCCGAGCCGTTGCGTCGTCCTGGTGCCGCCACGAATCACGCCGCCTTCGCACCGCGACACCGAGCACCATTAAGGCTCGCCGCACCGCTCGCCGGCCTCCGCCGCACCCCGCCCATTCCATCGCCTTACCCCACCTACAAGTAGGCCTCCCCGTCGCTCTCGAACTCCACAATGCCGACCGCCACCTCCGGCCCTCCTCCCTAGCTCTGCATTGCCGCCGCCGCAAGCTCTTCTGTCCACCGCCGCCGGCTCCCATGGGCCAACCTCCTCGCTCCATCCCAGCCCAAGGTGAGAAGAGCAGTAGGGTGCCCTCGCTCCCCTCGCTGTTTTCCCCTAGCCCCGGCCGCCGCCAGGCCCTACAGCAACGCCGCCGCACCGGCTAGAGCCGCCCGCCGCCATGGCTCCCCTCCCAGCGGGTCTCCTTTCCTGAAATCGAGGGGGGATCAAACCCCCGGACCTCCCTGCCCCTTTCCCCCTCCTCCCAGCCGCACTAGTGTCCTAGGCCGCCGGCCGGAGCCGCCGCCGGCGCCCCGGCGCGCCTCTCCTATTTTGCGGGAAGGGAGGGGGAGAAGAAAGGGTTATTTTGCCCAAAAGCCCCTCCCTTTCCTTTTATTCTATTAAGAGTCCCCCCTTGTATGACACTTTTGCAGAAAGGCCCTCCCACTTTTATTTATTTAGGGAACTAGCCATTCACCATATAAACTTAATATTAAATAGACCCCTACACTTTTCCAGAATGCCCCAAATATTTCTAGAAATTACAATCAAGCCCTTTCACCCCTGAGAATATTTACAAATAGGCCCTCGGACCCTTATTTAACCCCTGAACCTCTCTTTAACTCGTCATTTCATGCGCCAAAATTCCTCCGATCGACCTGAAACTTTATCACGCCATTTATAATATAATTTTGGCCATGCCATTAGAGAATCGCACAAAAATATTACTCCTATCCCCATATCTTAGTTGTTTCCGATTCGAGCTCATCGATAAAACCTTTATTGCTTTTTCTTGATTCTGTGCTTGCTTGTGTGCATCGTAGATCACGGTGTGAACGAGGGAGAACCCGTCGATGAGCAGTACTGTGAGCAAGCGAACGAGGACCAGTTCTGCGAATCCGAACCCGAAGGACAGTACCTCGATCAGGACTTCTCGGAAGGCTTTGAGAACGGCAAGTTCAATCCGATCCTTTGATGCATATTTTGTCTTAGTTTTATAAACACAACCTATTGGCTTGTTTTACGAAACTACATATGTTTTGCCTACTGAAAACGTGGTTGGATAGCCACCCCTTGATTTGCTATAACCATTCCTTGACCACCTAGATTAATGTCTGAATGTGATTTGTTTGGACGTTAATCGCTGCTAGAACGCTTAGGACCTTAAACACGGTACAACTTGTTTTATAAAGGAAAGTGTGTGAGTGTGTGGGAAGGGAAAATATGGAATTTTCAAAAGATGAGTTTAGACGGGATGGATGGCACTTCTGTGTGAATTGCCCAATGGTGTGCTCGTACTTGTGTGGTTGAGCAAGGTTGGGAGATATCCATCTCGTCACAATTAAGGACCGAGTTGGTGTGTCATCTTGTCACAATTAAGTTGCACAACTCTGCAGAGTTAAAATCTATTTGAATAGCGGTGCCCACGGTACTAGGTGAGTTACGGTTTGGTCACACAACTAGTGTTTCTTCTGGGAATAGATGGGTTGGCGTGAGTTATTTTGGAAAAGTGTCCGGTAGTTGTGCCGTGTGCTACGGCGGATGAGGAGTCCGGTAGCAATTTAAAACTTGGATCCTGTGTGGATCAATCCTAAGGGTTACTTAGTGCAAGATAATGGCTTTGAAAACCCATTTCTTTTAAATAAACCCATGCATAAAAATTAGCTTTCCGCAAATTAAACCCTAGCCTTATCCCTGATTTACCCGGTGCATTATATTCTGTATATACCCCCCCTCCGTGGGTGTGGTTAGACTTGCTGAGTATGTTTGTACTCACCCCTTTTCTAATTTTTACAGAGGAAGATCCAGACTTCGTTTCCAAAGACGTTGAGTAGGGGTTCCGTCCTACACCCAACCTTGCTTGTGGATAGGGTCACCCATTGGGAGCTCCATATGGTGCAAGATTGTGATGACCTCTTCGTAGTTAATGTCGTAGTTGTAGCGAAAATGGCCTCTCATGCCATATTTCAATATAATGTTTTGGCGATTGATGACACACAAAACACTTGGACTAATATATGTGTTAAGATGATCATTATCAGGCTTATAGGTCTAAGGGATGAAAAGATACAAACCTCGAAGAAATCAGGTCGAAAGGACCAAGACAGAGGTAATTTGCACTCACCGGTTAAACCGACGTGAGGCAAATTACACTCACCGGTGCAATGGGCTCAGTGGAGACTCAGTCAGCAGAGTGCACCGGATGAATCAACAATGGGAAAAATGATGGCGTCGGTGCAATGGACCCAGAAGCTGAGGCTAGGGTTTAGCACCGGTTAGACCGGCGATGCTCAAATTGAGCGCCGGTGCAGTTGTCCAGAGAATCCATTTTTTGGGGGTTTCTGAGCTTGCACTCACCGGTTATACCGACGATGAATTCAAGAGCGTCGGTGCAATTGATCAAGTAGCCGTTGGAGCAGTAACGGCTAGTTGCTGGGAAAATGCACTCACCGGTTAAACCGGTGATGACAAAACTGGAAGCGTCGGATCAACCGGCGTTCAGGAATTCTGTCAGCATTTCCCAACGGCTCTTTTGGGGTGTGTGGGCTATATATACCCCCCAAGGCCGGTTGCTGCATATGGTTAGAAGCCTCAAGAGCTGAAGAAAGTGCTGCCCAAGCAAAGATCCATCACCACCCATCCTAGAAGTGCTTAGTGTTATATCTAGCTTGTGAGAAGCTTTGAGAGAGTGCTTTGAGCACTTGTATAGGCTTAGTTCTTGAGAGAGCTAGCTTAAGAGAAGTCTTGCCGAGGCAAGCAAAGCATTCCCGTCGATGACCCTCAGACTTGGTGTGGAGTGGTGCCGACACTTTGTACGGGGGAAGAGGAGACCTCCTCCTTGGTGGAGAAGCTCCGTAGTGGATTTCGGCAGGGTGACCGAGAGAGACGGTGGCGGTGCACGAGACTCGGTGTCTTGTGGGCACTTGCCTTTGCTTGCCGGGGCTCCTCGGTGGCCTAGTGCAAGACGGTGATCGGAAGAGCCTCGGTGTCCCGTGGACGTAGGCGTTTGAGCCGAACCACGTTACATGACCGTGTCTACTCGGGAGTTTGCATCCCTCTTGCCCTTACCACATTACTTACCATATTACGTTTCAGTATTTACTCTATCTTGCATGCCTTTACTTTCCTAGTTAGTTTGATTAGGATTGGCTATAGGTTGCAAGTCTTTTGGGGTAAGTAGAGAGTAGCATAGATAAACCTTAGTCATAACTAGCATGTGTAGGATGTGTTAGGTTTATCTTATGCAAGTAGTTTGAGCCCTAAGTTAGAAAGCGAATTAGCGACCCTATTCACCCCTCCCCCTCTAGGGTCGGACACCCCGGCGATCCTTACAGTAGTGTGGGTTTTAGTTGTTATCCTCGCGATAGTGGCGCTTCACTGCCCAGTACCGCGTAGAGTTGTACGGTGATGTACCATCTGATGTAATAAATGTATTATCAGCCTCCTAGGACTGATGCTTGTATCACATTTAAGTCTTCTCTTATGAGGGGATGCTTCAAGTGGTATCAGAGCCGTAGGTTGGCCGTAGGATGTGACCCTAGGAGCGAGACCTTTTTTTTCAGGCCTTTTCACATTAGGACTTTTCCTTGCTTAATCCTTCTTCCACACAAACACTCACCGCTGATTCTTGCCCTGTTCCAGATGGCTGACAATGGATGGAGTGGCGGAATCTGCCACGCAGAGCCCGGCCTTCCTAAGTTATTGCTACTCAGCCTGGAACGCGTCGGAGTTGTGGACCCACCAGAGTACGTCTACCGGGAGTACGACTCCATGGGCACCCTTCGGTGCGACATGATGATCTTCGTAGGAAAAAGCACCCTCTACCCTGACGTGGACCCCTGGTTCATCTCCACCACTGGCTCTCGCTTCCCAGACACCTACCGAAAGGCCGCCCGAAAAGCCCTGCGACGTCTGCGTGTGGTCTACAAGCATCATCTTCAGCGGACTCCTATGGGATTTTTCCCGCCTACTGGAGAAAGAGGACGCTCATGGATTGCCCGAATGAGAGGACTCAGGAGAGAAGAAGAAGACCTAGAAGATACGGTCTCCCACCTATCCATCTACCTCACCGGCTTGGATGAACTCTACCGCGAACAGGCGGCACAACTGAAGCACCAAATCCGCAGGGCAGAAAAGGCAATCCAAGAAATTGAGGAACAACAGACAAGAGCTGTACGAGTCGAGTATTCCCTAGCCACTCTCCAAGCCCAATGGCAAGACCACGAGGCTCACAGAGGAGTAGGTGGGTGGATAGAAGAAGAACCCGAAGAAACCCATTGGGATAGGGGTACTCAGACCGAAGATGATGTGATGGAGCAGTGTCTTCCACCAAAGAAATGCCCTATCCGGATCAAGAAAGAGTCCCCATGAGAGGAGAGTAGCACACCAAAGCTAGAGCCTCTATCTTAATAATCATGTATTCATGGAATATGTACCCCATCATGTTGTAATAATAAGTACCATCTATCCCCTTTGTACCCAAATATTTGTGCAAGCTTGTTCACCCTATCTTTGTTTTCATATAGCTGAGGAAGGATGGATCTAGGGCAATTGCCAAGCTACACCTGGCTTCCCCAGCCTCTTGATCAATGCCCTAGAAAGCCTTGGCGTTATGGAACGCCCAAGGTACTACAACAGAGAGTACAAGCACCATGGTACCCTCCGCTGCAGGGTGATCCTGTCATCGCCAGAAGTGACCGCTACCCCGACATCCAGCCATGGCAAGTGACCGCCACAGGGTTTGGGCACCAAGACACCTATCCCTTGGCCATCAGGAAGGCACTCCGTTATCTATGCCGTATTTTTGAAGGACACCTCGCCCCCACACCAATGAGGTTCTTCCCTCCGGCCATCAAAACCCCAATTTGGAAAGCTCGTATGAGAAGCCTGGAATTGCGCCGCCACGAAGAAGACCCCCTGCACCAAGTGGCTACCTACCTAGCCTCCTTGGATCAGCTCTTTTACAAGCAAGCCAGCATCCTGAGGGAGCAAGTCCATCGAGCCGAGCAAGCAGAGCTCGCGGTAAGACTGCAATAGATCCGGGTAGCCCAAGCCGAGGCAAGAGCCGCAGCCACGGTCAGCTGCGAAGCGATTGCCCAGGAGAGCCTCAGGCAGGCCCGGGACCGGCGTATGCAAGAATGGACCAGAAGTGGAACGCCAGTCCCGGCAATTGGGGAAGACCATGTTCTACTCGGGACGCCCGTCATAGGATGGGGACCACTGTTTCGAACCCCACAAGCCCCGCCCGAGAACCCTGAAGGGTCTACTGCCGCCGTTGAAGGAGAAGCTGCTGCAGAACCCCTGGAAAACGGAAACCTAGAAGATGGCGAGTTGTCCGTTCCCCTGGAAGCACGTTCCGCCCCGAAAGAAGGCACACCCCGCGAGTAGAATGCCCGACGCCACCCTAGTGTTTTACCCTCCCAGCCCCTTTGGTTTAAGTTGTACCCTTAGTTGTGACCTTTGTACCCGGACGTGTAGTACGCAATTTAGTCTTGGCCCCATGTTGTACTCTCTCTTGCAGTAATAAAGTTATTTGTGCTTGTTGTTTTGTGTGCTTGTTGTTAGTTTGTGTGCTTTTCGGCGGAAGGTAAATTCTGCCTTTTCAAAAATACGGATTAAACAACTTAAACATCACTTATCCTAATCCCAATCTCACAAAGACTCTACCCAATCTACAGATGGCTTCCCGAAGCAGTACCAAGGCCTCCCACAACCAGACCCCTGCAGCCTCTGGCACGGGAGTACCGCTCAACGGACAGAACCCTCCTCAGGGAGAACAAGAAGTGAGCCAGAACAGAGGAGGAAATCAAGGAGAAGTGCCACTGCCACCACCACCACCCCTCGGGGACCTGTCACAAATAATACATAACCAGACCCTCATACTGGAAGCACTAGCCAATGCTCTCATCAATAAGCGGCCACGAGAGCAGACCATGAATGACAAGCTAACAGCATTCTTGAGAACCAAGCTGTGGCAGAACCGCCTAAATTATCCCGGCTCAAGTGCGCAGGCCATCACCATAAAGGCAACATTAGTTCAAACGCACTTCAAACGGAACAATTTTTGGTCTGCCGGGTAACGTCCCGATACAACCACCGATTCTCGGATCGAACAAGCATACCCCGCACGAAGGCGAGTTCAGAGATATTACAACCACAATTTTACAACACAGGCATAGTAATGATTATAAACCAGTTCAAAACATTATTACAAAACCAACTTAAGTAAAACAGTTATACAAGCCA